>NC_047089.1:5014645-5736312 GCF_902459505.1 Geotrypetes seraphini | reverse complement strand
CCTGTCCTGGGTGACCTCCAGCCAGTCAGGTTTTCCAGATATCCCTAATGAATATACATGAGAGAGATTTGCATACCTGTCACTTCCATTATATGCAAATTTCTCTCATGCATATTCATTAGGGATATCTGGAAAACCTGACTGGCTGGGGGTCACCCAGGACAGGTTTGGGAACCACTGGGTTAGAGCAACAGCCTCAGCACCCTGAGGTTGTGGGTTCAAATCCCATGCTGCTCCTTGTAACCCTGGGCAAGTCACTCTATTCTCCATTGCCTTGGGTACATTAGATAGAGTGTGAGTCCAACGGGACAGATAGGAAAATGCTTGAGTACCTGATTGTAAAAACCACTTAGATAACTTTGATAGGTAAAATATAAATTAATAAATGAACCATTTTCACTGCCTTGGGTGAATCTCTTCAAATTAAATCCAAACAATGATATGAATTTTGTGTCCTCATTGCTTCCACTGCTAGGCAAAATTAATTTTGGGGCAGGAAGAAACAGTAGAAGGTTTAGAGATTAGGAAAGGGGAGGTAATAATGAATTTCATGCTTTTCAAATTAACTCCTCCCCCTTTTACAAAACTGCGCAAGAGGTTCTTCTGAGCATTAGAGCAGTGCAGAGCATTCAATGCGCCAGACAGCCTAAAAACCTTGTGCACGGTTTTGTAAAGGGGGTTAAATGACTCATCTTTATAAATTCGAGTGCAAGGCAAGTTATAGTTCATGTCCCCTGCCCCCTGCCCCAGATGGCTTACAACCATTTACTTCCTCGGGTTAAGGGGCATCAACAACCACAGTTAAAACACATCCCCCTCGGTCTACAAAAGGGCACCTATATTACCAGTTGCATTAAAAATATCACTTAATACCAGTAGAACATATTGGAAAGCAAAAAAAATACTCCTGGGTACCCATATAAAATGAAGTCATAAGTGCCAGATCCATGTACGATGATAATAATTATAATAATAATAACAGTTTATATACCGCAATACCGTTAAGTTCTATGCGGTTTACAAAAGATTATTGGGGTACAAGTTGAGTTGACGTACAAGTTGAATTAACTTAAGGGATGTGGGGAACAATGGGGAGAAAGGGCAAGAGAGGGGAAGGAGGGAAGTGGGTTAACTGTCTAGGTATTTCGGGAATAGGTGGGTTTTGAGGCGTTTCCTGAATACCTCATAAGTGGTGGGCAACAGGAGTTGTTCTAGGTCTTTACCCCATAGAGCAGCCTGATGTGAGAGAAGATGCTCATGGTGTTTTTTTTAGTTCGCATCCTCTAACCGGGGGAGAAACGAAGTGCGAGTGGGAGCTTCTCTTGTGTTTGTTGGCTGAGAAGGAGAAGAGGTCAGTGATGTATTTAGGGGTTAGACCGTAGAAAACTTTAAAACAGAGGCAGGCGGACTTAAACTTTACACGAGCTTCCATCGGCAACCAGTGTAGCTGTTTGAAGTATGGCGTCACGTGATCGAACTTCTTTAGACCGAAGATTAGTTAAAAGACCTGGTTGATTCTAATGACCAGAGCGTTGCCTGGATTCAAAGCATTGACACATCACGTTGGGTCTAGGGGGAGCTGGAAACGCATGAAAGAAAAGGTCAAAGGCTGTGCACAGCACTTTCCAGGAAAGACACCCCCTTCTAAAATGCAAATGACAGTAATCAAATATAAAGGAAATAAGGTGGTACCTTTTTTATTGGACTAACGATGCATTTTTTGATTAGCTTTAGTCCAATAAAAAATATATTACCTTGTTTCCTGTATGTTTTGTTTTATTTCTATACTAGTTTTTCAGCCCTTTACATTAACGGGTGCTAGAATAGATGTGCAGACTTAGGCATTTATTTCTTTCTGTCTGTCTTTCTCTCTCCCTGCCCCCTTTCTTTCTTTATGTCTGTCTTTATTTCTGTCTCTCTCCTTGACCCCCCTATCTGTATGTCTTTCATGCCCGCTGTCTGTATTTATAAATAATATTGCTGAAGGGCTGACAGGTGGATGATACCAAAATCTGCAATAGAGTAGACACCCCAGATGGTGTGAATAACATGAAGAAAGAACTAGCGAAGCTTGAAGAATGGTCTGAAATTTGGCAACTAAAATTTAATGCTAAGAAATGCAAGGTCATGCATTTGGCCTGCAAACACCATAGGGAACGGTACAGTTTAGGGGGTGAAGAACTTATGTGCACGACAGAAGAGCGGGACTTGGGTGGGATTGTATGTGATGATCTTAAGGTGGCCAAACAGGTTGAAAAGGTGACAGCGAAAGCTAGAGGGATGCTAGGTTGCATAGGGAGAGGGATGGCCAGTAGGAAAAAGGAGGTATTGATGCCCCTGTATAAGACTTCGGTGAGACCTCATTTAGAATATTGTGTACAATTCTGGAGGCCGCACCTTCAAAAAGATATAAAAAGGATGGAGTCGGTCCAGAGGAAGGCTGCTGAAATGGTGTGTGGTTTTCGTGATAAGGTGTATTGGGAAAGACTTAAAGATAAAAACAAAAGGAATTGACCCCAAAATATCCACAAAGAAGAAAATCCAGAGAAAACCAAAAAAACTCTGTGGAGTGACGATGTTTTTTTCCATTGCAAATGCAAGCAGTGTCTCACTTCGGTTCACCACACAATTGTTTCCCACGTACTCACATTTATAGGACCCCCAGGGACCCCTGAAGAAGACTTTTTGTCGAAATACGGACAGTGTTGGGTCCTATATCCCTAGCGGACTAGGTCCTTTAAGGCTCTTTTGTGGATGGAATTATTTTATGTGGATGATTTTAGTGTACCTTTGGAACTTTGATACTTTCAAATAAAGTCCATTTAGGAACATCGTCACTCCACAAAGACTTAAAGATCTCAGTCTGTATACTGTGGAGGAAAGGCAGGAGAGGAGAGATTTGATAGTCGTTGAAATACCTACGTAATATAAATGTTAATGAGTCGAGTCTCTTTCATTTGAAAGGAAACTCTGCAATGAGAGGGCATAAGATGAAGTTAAGAGGTGACAGTCTCCGGAGTATTCGAAGGCAATACTTTTTTACAGAAAGGGTGGTAGATGTGTGGAACAGTCTCCCAAAGAGGTGGTGGAGACAAAGACTGTGTCTGATTTCAAGAGAGCTTGTGATAGTCACGTGGGATCTCTTAGAGAGAGGAAGAGATAATGGTTACTGTGGATGGACAGACTGGATGGGCCATTTGGCCTTTATCTGCCATCAAGTTACAACGTCTAAAAGAGGTTTGCAAGTAAACAGCTGAGGCCCAATATTTAGCAGGTGTTGATCAGCATTTTGGTGATTGCTGCCGGTGTTATACTCAAAACTTCAATGTTGGATCATGTTTGGGTTCTGGCATTGAATTTCCAGGTTAATGGATCCTGGATATTCCATTTGCTAGTGAGTCGTTCAGGCAGTCTAATCGATGGTTATAGTATATGTATGATGGATTTTTTTTTGTAGGAAAATTGGGCAGACATCTAATGAGATTTGGTGTATTTGGGTGGTCATCTTAAGAGCTCTGTTTATGTGAGTGGGGAGAATTCCTCTCCATACCTGTCTGCTGGGCATTTTGTTTGTGGAGGGTCTTCTCTCTCTTTCAATTTTTGTGCTCTTTCCTGGCATTTCTTTGCAGTTGGCTGCGTTTCTTTTGCTAGTGTCAGTTCTGATGTGGTCTACTTTTGCTAAGTCATGCCTCACATACCACAGGAGGGAGAAACAAGACTGGCATTTGCATTTGCTCTTTATGTAACAGAGCTGGAACTGGCTTGCAAAATCCAGTATATATGTAATAAGGCCCGAGAAGCACCCAGTTTATCCCCTGGTTTGGCCAGTCACAAGGGAATGACAGTAACACATGGAACGTGTCACAGGATTACATGCTTCCTTTAATGGGAGTGGTCCCCGACAGGAATGTGTCCTATTCTTGTCCAGGGTTATTTCCTAATTGTATGGATCTCAGCACCCCAGGGACTTTTGATGTGTGTCATGGGGGATTTTTTTTGCTTTGTACCTGAGGATGACAATTGCTCACTATATCTCCTGATTGCAATACCCAAAGCATGTTAAAAATGTATGTTTTGTAGATGGGGAGGACGGGAGGGCAGGTTGGGGTTTGGGGACGGGAAAGAAGTTATTTGTTGGGGGGTAGATGGGGAAGAGTTTTCGGTTGGCATGGATTCATGTTTCTTGGGCAGTTGATATATTTGTGGGACATATTTCAGCCTATTCCATTGACGTAAAGTCATTGTAGAAGCCTTGCGTAGTCTGTCCGTACAAAAGGGCATTTCGTTTATTCAGTTTAATATATTGCAAGTGAACTACAGAAATGGCAAAGTATAAACACAATTAATTGCATTATAGACAATATACAAGCTCATAAACACATGATCCTAACTAGAATAAGAATAGCCTTACTGGGTCAGACCAATGGGCCATCAAGCCTAATAGCCCTTTCCCACAATGGCCAATCCAGGTCCCTAGTACCTGGCCAAAACCCAAGAAGTAGCAACAATCCATACAGAATCTCAAAGAATCGCAAGATTCTAGAATCCCAAAGGGTAGCAAGATTCCGAAATCCCAGAGCGTAACAAGATTCTAGAATCCCAAAGAGTAGCAAGATTCCGGAATCCCAGAGCGTAACAAGATTCTAGAATCCCAAAGAGTAACAAAAGATTCCAGAACCCCAGCTACAGGCATCAGCTATAGAAATGCCTCCGCTGGGTCAGACCTGAGGTCCATTGTGCCCAGCAGTCCGCTTACGCGGCGGCCCAACAGGTCCAGGCCCTGTGCAGTAATTCTCTATCTATATCCTTCTATCCCCTTTTCCAGCAAGAAATCGTCCAATCCTTTCTTAAACCCCAGTACCGTACTCTACAGAGTAGTAAAGACTTGAGGTGCGTGAATCTACAGCTGATGCCTTCCGGTGGGCCAGCTTAATTGCTAATTTTTCATTGTCTGGCGGGCCAGAGTTTCACACATCTGCAGTACAGTAAGAGGTCCCACGTGCCTATCCCAGTCTCTGTCTCCACCACCTCTTCCGTGAGACTGTTCCATGCATCTACCACCCTTAGATCACTCATGAGCTTATCACCTCTTAACTTCATCCTGTGCCCTCTCATTCCAGAGCACACCAATTAGTCACTATTATTCTGCCTTTTTGGGAAAGCAGTTCTATAGATTTGATGCAAACCCCTCAATGAGTAATGAATGATTGTTCACAATTTTCTTGTAACTAGGCCTGGAGACGTCTTTTGATACCGCATTCTCCATTTAAGGCACTCAGATCAACACAACATTTATTAACTATTCCTTCTCTAAAAATAATAGGGACCAGGAGATCTACCATTTTCTCAGTCGTAGCACCCCAGCTTTGGAACAATTTACCACTATACCTACGCAATGAACCTTCCTTAGAAAAGTTCAAGCGCTCCTTAAAAAGCTTTCTGTATAAGGACACATTCAATACATAGACAGTATAACTTACCAATTACTAAGCCTTTAGACCCTAATCAATCTTAAGGGTAGGTCACCAAATTATTCTTATTTTATTTTATTTTCTTCTTATGTGTTCCCACCATATGTGTTCTTCCCTAAATGTTTCTTTTCTTTCTTTAAAGATTGTAGTTCATCCCCCTTGACTTTTGGACCAGTTTGGATTAGAACATATATAATTTGTATACAATGTCTTATTTTGTCCTCCCTTTTTTTTTTTTTTTTTTTAATTGTTATACTCATTAATAACAAATCTTAATAAACTTGAAACTTGAAGTGGCAAAAAAGAAGCAATATTCTTTTAAAAGAGTTACTGAAAACACCCAAAAGGGCCTCCAACATCAAATTACAAATGTTTACACCAGCCTCCAACATACACAGGCCAGGAAAACAGCCAGCACCTCACCTCCCCCTCAACTTGAAATCAAAACCAGTGAGGGAACTCAATGAAATGAGACGACAAGCACGAGTAAACAAACGAGAGAGGTCCTGTTGAGTGAGGACAGCGTCACAAAGAAGACAGTCCCTGCTCCAAAGAGCTTACAATCTAAACAGGCAAGACAGACAAACAGGATGTCATAGATACAGTTAAGGGGGCTGGATTGGAGGGCAGAGGGGAGTACAGTACAATCAAGCCATTATGACATCACTGATGAGGTTGGCTCTTATTGGTGGAATGAGGCACTATGACATCACAAGCTCAGCTCTGCTTCCCAAAGACTGAAACTCTTCACACTACTACTGTGAATTATTTCTATAGCGCTACCAGACGTACGCAGTGCTGTACAGAAGACAGTCCCTGCTCCAAAGAGCTTACAATCTAAACAGGCAAGACAGACAAACAGGATGTCAAGGAGGGTTAATCTGCTGGCTGGGTTGGAGGGGAGAGGAGTAGGGTTAAGGACTGAAGGCTGTGTCAAAAAAGGTGGGGTTTCAGTCTGCTTCATTTTGTTGCCCTTCAGAAATCATTTGATTTCTTTTTACGGCCATTGTGTTTTGGTGACAGTAGGGTCCATATTTGTCTTTTCTGTGGAGCAAATCTAAGTCTTTTTTGCAGAGCCAATGTTCACAAGCTGGACCCAAGGAAGAAACTGGGGACAGGGCTATAAAACCCACCAGCAGGCTGAATCTTCTAGAGCTTCAAGGGGCCCCTAAGGCTTGGAGGCCCAGGGGCCCCTTGCTCTGTTGGCCCTGCCTTTTTATGACTGAAAATTAGATTGTTGGAGGAAATTCACAAGCCTTATCACTTGACGGTTTACATTAAGAGGCGCCTAATTTTAATTAGTAAATCGGCTTCAACAAGTTCATAATTTAAAAATTAACACAAAACCCGGCCCAAGCCAATATGGGACAGGAATTGAAGCCAATCTTTTTCCTCCACATTTTTAAAGCCACAATATATCTACTCACTATTTTCCCTGAAGACACAAAATACGACATAGATTTTGTTAATTTTCAAATAGCCTATAAGCGGCTCATAAGTTTATGATATTCAAAGTATTGGGGCTTTATTTAGTAAGTAGTGCTCAAAATTCAGGGCAGGTGACATTTTGTTTAAATCGTCCTTGTCCCCCACTAGACGTTTATTTTTTTTTCTACTTTTAGCTTTGTAAACCGGTCAGTATATTAAATTAGAAATAAACTTGGAAACATGCAGTTCTATAAAGAGCTTCGAGCCAATTCCCACCGAAATTTAGGTGCTAGACTTAGGGCTTCTTTTACAAAGGTGCGCTAGCGTTTTTAAACGCACGCAGCGGATTAGCGCACGCTAGCCAAAAATCTACCGCCTGCTCAAAAGGAGGCATTAGCGACTAGAGCATGGCTTTGTAAAAGGAGCCCTTACTCTTGATAAACCTGGTGAAAATGTTGGCATCCAGTCCACATTCTACAATTCTATGCCTCCGTTTGAGGGAAGAGCTAGTGGGAGCCATGCCTTATAGTATAATGTGCACATTTTAGGGAGTGCCAATTAGTGATGTTAATTTGCTCGTCACTCAATTAATTTGCACACACAAATTTGGGTGCACAGTTCTGCGTGACATGTATGGAATCCGGAGAATGATGTCCAAAACTGCATTTTGTTAGGGAGCTTGTAAAGTTGATCATGATTATTGAGTTTAATTATCAAAATATCGGGAGAATGTTCTAGAGGTCTAAAGGTCTAAGTAGTAGTAGGTCCCGTGCAGGGGTATTAGGGTCACCTAAGGGCACTGGACCTATTACATTGAAACATTCAAGAGACAGTTCCTAATCAGTAGAGCTTACAATCTAATCAAACAGGCAAATAGGGCAAGTAGAGGGTTAGGGAAATTTCTCAGGCATGGGTGCTTTACAAGCGAGTGGGGGAACTGGTCAGAATCTTGACTCTCAAATCATATTTCCATAGTAAGGAAGTGTTGTTTTTTCGTCAGAAAGTCAGGAATTTCCCTGAACTCTATAGAGTTACCCAAGACAAGACAAGAGAAGACAATTTCTGTTATGCGTTCCAGAATTATTAGCTCTTTTTATGATGCCTGTCATGGGAAATTTAGCCTCTGGGGATGAGTTCATTTATTTTTATGGACCCAGCTGGAAAAACAGCTTAGTCAGCAGTTAAGACGCATTCTCAAGTCTGTTAGGGGATCTGATTACTGATCAGGTTTTGATTCTCCCCGCAGATTTGTCATTATGCCAAAGTTCCTATTGGTGCTGGGGATTTGGAATGTTTTTTAATTTTATTTTTTTTAGACTTCCTTGATGTGAGATCTTATTGCATAACACATGGAGGGGCATTTTCGATATGACGTCTAAATTCGAAATTGGACGTTTTGCTGAAAATGTCTCAAAAAAACTTCTACAACATTTAAAATTTAAAGCACACAAACGAGAGCTTTTGGTGTTTGTTCACATTTATCTGGCTAATGCGGTTCTTCTCAGTTCTCTGAGGCATTCCTAGCCAGTCTGGTTTTCATAATTACCACTATGAATATGCCTGAGACACCTTAGCATATTACAGAGACTTCTCAAGTGAGACCCGATGTGATGAAAGCTGGAGATAGCAAAGATTGTGACAGGTATAGGATTGGATGGTGCAAAGTTGACAGAAATACATTTTATCATGAACATGTTTTGAAAGCTTGAAATAGACCACTTGAGTTGTGTTTTATTGTGTGTTAGAATCAGCCGCTATATTCCTTACCCTTATCTCTAGTAAAATGTGAATGTATCCTTAGTAGGGTTACTAGACGTCCAGGTTTCCTCCTTTTCGAGGAGATGTCCAGGTGTCCGGATGGCTTTTCAAAACCCGGCACTTTGTCTGACAAGACCTACCCCTAGTGAATCCATGTTGCCTCCGGTCCTGTAATCCACAGGATTCCAGAAACTTCACCATTCTCTGTTTTAAAAGTGTTTCCATTAATTTGCTTACCACAGAAGTCAGACTTATCGGCCTGTAATTCCTTGCTTTTTCCTTACTTCCACTTTTGTGGAGAGGGACCACATCCGCCCTTCTCCAGTCCTCTGGTACCACTCCTGACTCTAGAGACTCATTGAAAAGGTCAGTCAGGGGAGCTACCAGAACTTTCCTAAGTTCCTTCAGCACCCTCGGATGTACACCATCCGGCCCCATCACTTTGTCTATCTTTATTTTAGCTAGCTCCTCACGAACAAAACCCTCTGAAAATCGATCAGGGTCTAACACTCCTCCATCCCTATTCATGTTTGTCTTCTGTGGTCCCAGTCCAGGCGTTTCAGCCTTGAACACAGAACAGAAATATTTGTTAAGCAATTCGGCCTTTTCTTGATCAGCTTCTACAGATTTCTCCCCTTCATTTTTGAGTCTCACAGTGTCACTTTTGCACTTCTTCCTATCACTAATATATCTAAAAAAAAAGTCTTGTCTCCCCGTTTTTCCATGACAGATATTTTTTCTTCCATTTGCATCTTTGCTTTCCTGACTTCTCAACCAGCCTCTCTTAACTTTTCCAGATATTTTTGCCTCTCTTCCACTTTCTGCGATCTTTTGTAATTTAGGAAAGCTAACCTCTTATTCCTTACCTTCTCAGCTACTACTTTTGAGAACCAAAGCGGCCTTCTTTTTCTCTTACTTTTAATTACTTGTCCTACAAAAAGGTTTGTCACTCTTACAATAACTCCTTTCAGTTTTGCCCACTGCATTTCTACTCCTTCCAGACGTTACCATCCAGACAACAATCCTTGACGTAATCACCCATCCAAAAAAAGTTAGTACTGTATGTCGGGCAGAGCTAGAGCACCATAGTTCTCAGTCTTGATGCTTTCCAAGATATCTCGCCCATCGCCCTGGCTCTCATTAGAATTTGCTGTAAGCAGACAATGATATTGCCTGGCAGGTTTGCTCTTTGTGGGCTCAATACTTGATATAATTTTTTTGTATTCTTTATTGATTTTTCAGACTACAAATGCACAATAAATGATTCACATATCCTACTGCATAATTAAATTTCCCCCACCCTCCCAGCTAATGAACAAATATAATAAAACCTTCATGAAATTATTCATTAAATCCTTGATTCAATTCCAATTCTATTCCCTTCCCTTACCCCCCCCCAGGATGTGTATGTTTATTTGACTATAAAATTAAATTAATTATTCCTCTTTACAGTATTTAGCCAGTGGCTCCCAAACGTCCCTGTTGTATGGCCATGCAACATTCCATTTTATAAGTATAACACAGGGATTCCCACTAGAATGTGCATTTTTTTAACCTACGCTTCTCCCTAAATGTAAAATTACCAAAAGACATACAAGAGGAGACTGGAAGACCTGAATATGTATACTCTAGAGGAGAGGAAGGATAGGGGAGATATGCTACGGACATCTAAATATTTGAAAGGTATTAATATAGAACCAAATCTTTTCTAGAGAAGGGAAAATGGTAAAACCAGAGGGCACAAATTGAGGTTGCGAGGTGGTAGACTTAGGAGTAATGATAGGAAATTTGTTTTCACGGAGAAGGTAGTTGATGCATTGAATGCCCTCTGAAGGTGGTGGAGAGGAAAAGAGGTGGATGAACAAAGTAGATGTCTAATCGGAAAATGAATGGTATAAATTGAAGAACTAAGGCCGGCACTGGCAGACTTGCACGGTTCGTGTCACCTATATGGCTGGGGAGGGCTTCGACGGGAACTCCAATAATTTGGAACAAGAGGACAGTTCTGGGCAGTCTCAATGACACAACCCAGCTATTCAGACATGCTAGCCTGCTGAAATTGCTGCTGGGGCCGCTTGATAACAGGAAATCCAAGAGCATTTCACTTTACGGAAGGAGACTGTGCTAACATTTCTAAGTAATTGTGTGTTCTGTAGAGTTTGGGTTGATTTTTTGAGGGGAGTTTTTCTTTTCCCTTTGTATTGAGCATTTCAAATAAGCTACAGAGTGCAAGACTATTCCAATGGTTAGTGCAACAGCTCTAGAACCAGGTGAACTGGGTTCAATACCCCCTCTAGCTCCTTCCGACTCTGAGCAAGTCATTTACCCCTCCCCCACCCCCCTTTTTACTAAGCCACCGGAGAGGTTTCTACCACGGCCCGGAGCTCATAATTCCTATGAATGTCAGAGCATTTAGCATCCTGGGCTGTGGTAGAAAACTCTACCCGCAGCTTAGTAAAAGGGGGCCTTAACCCTCTGCTGCCCAGGTACAAAGTAAGTACTTATGTTTAATATGTAAACCACTTTCATTGTAATCACCGAAAGATAGTATAACAAATCCCATCCTCTTTCCCTTTACAGAGCTGTAGGGCTGACACTTGTTAAAACAATTTCAAGACTGGCCAAAAGTCCTGTCCTGCTTGTTAAGAGAGAACTTGCCTATACTTGCTTTTTGCAGGGCTTATTTTCTCTTTCTTGAAGCTGTAGAACTGGAAACTCAGCAGGAAAACTGAGTAAAACTATTAAAAAACCTACAGCGGATGAGTCACTGAATGAAATAGTCCCTTTCTCCACTTATACTGGCCTTCTGGCAACCTCAAGATATTGTGGGTACATTTTATTCATGACGTGTTTTGCATCTGGACATCTACCAGAGGGCATTTGCGAGAATTCCTTGACTGGTTAAATTTGTTACATAAGCATCTTTGGTTTTCTATGACTACATTCTAGTCAAATTTCATTTTTGGATGTGCTGATCATACAGTTTCGACATTTATAGCTTTTTTGTAAGCCAGTGGAATGCAAATAGTGTTTTGCATTTCTAGTCATCACCTTTCATAGATTGAGTGCTGCCAACAGGTCCATTTTTCCGGCTCAAATGCATTTGTGCCACGGAGTTCAAATTTCAGCCTCACGTTTTGACAGCAAGATTGAGGCTTAGGGGTATCCTCCTTCTGTCATCCATATAGCCTAAGGTAGAGCCAGCATCGTTATGCTCACATTACCCCTCTCTTGAAGTCGCTTCGCTAGCTCCCTGTCCATTTCTACATCCAATTCAAACTCCTTATTTTGACCTTCAAGTGTATTCGCTCTGTGGCTCTTATTCCCCCTGGGAACTCCACTCGTCTGATAAGTCTCTCTTCTTGGTACCCTTCTCCTCTACTGCCAACCCCCGTCTCTATCCCTTGCTGCACCGCATGCCTGTACTTGGTACGTCAGTCTCCGTCTCTGGAGGTTCTGAAAATCCACCTTTTTGAGGCTGCATTTAAATCCTAATCAACCACATATTGGTCCCCCTATCACTTCCACCCCATCAGCCTCCTTCTTACTCCCCAAATGAGCGACATGTATCGATTCTCCCCTTTTTGTCCTGTGTGTCTCTCTTAATTACATTTTAAGCTCTTGTGAGAAAGGACCATCTCTTGTGTGTCTAATGTACAGCACTCCATGCTCCTGGTAGTGCTATAGAAATAATAAGTCATTAATCCCCTCCCCCCCCCGCTCCTTTTACAAAACCACAAAAGGGGTTTTTAGTGCCAGCTGGCGTGCTGAATGCTCTGCACTGCTCTCAACGCTCATAGGAACTCTATAAGTTTCAGGGCATTCAGTGCGCTAGTCGGCGCTAAAAAACACTTTTGTGGTTTTGTGAAGGGGGGGGAAGGTGTTCTCTCTTTAGGTCCAGGTGAATTTCTTTTTACATACACAGTTGATATTTTTATACTACAAAAAGTTAGTCCAGATTTAAATAACTTTGCCTCTAATATTTGTTCTTGTATTACCAAATTGTTAGAACGGGTACAAGTGGATCGATTTTTCACTCTGTCAAAAATTACAAAGACTAGGGGGACACTCGATGAAGTTACAGGGAAATACTTTTAAAACCAATAGGAGGAATCTTTTAATCACTCAGAGGATAGTTAAGCTCTGGAACGCATTCCTAGAGGATGTGGTAAGAGTGGATAGCGTAGCTGGTTTTAAGAAAGGTTTGGACAAGTTCCTGGAGGAAAATTCCATAGTCTGTTATTGAGAAAGACACGGGGGAAGCCACTGCTTGCCCTGGATCGCTAGCATGGAATATTGCTACACCTTTGGTTTTGGCCAGGTACTAGTGACCTGGATTAGCCACCATGAGAATGGGCTACTGGGCTTGATGGTCCATTGGTCTGACCCAGTGAGGCTATTCTTATGTTATCTTATTGTTTGGAATGCGTCCTGGAACAAAAAGGTTTTAAGATTGGTTTCAAGTTTATTGAGAGAATTTTTATGGCAGAGATGGGATGGCATGGCATTCCAGAGTGTAGGAGCTGTGACAGAGAAATTTGTGTTTCTGGTATAATAGAGATCTTTAATCAAGGGAATGGTTAACGGGGTCTGGCCAGCGGATCTAAGGGCCCTGGATGAAGAGTAAGGAATGATGTATTCATCGAGGAAAACTGGAGAACAGGTAAGTTTGATTTTGAAAACCAGCAAGAGAATTTTATATGTTGTTCAGTGTGAGATTGGTAACCTTCAGGTAAGCCTTTAGGGGGGACAGGCTGGCCTTCAGGAGTGGGGTGTAGACCTTCAGGGGGGTGCAGACATTCAGGGGAGGGGGCCCTGGTGGGAGGGAGGGAGGGAGGAAAGGGGGGGTTCATAGAGACGTTCATATGCTGGACTTTGGGGGGAAGAAATAATGGGTGTAACAGAGGAAAGGGAGAGAGATGGTGGACAATGGGATTTAGGGATGAAAGGAACAGAAAGGGAGAGATGGTGGACCCTGGGGTGGTGGGGAAGGAGGGAGAAATGCTGGATGAAAGGGTAGTTGAGAAAAGGTGGATCTGTAGATGGAGATAAAAAAAAGGAAAGATGCCAGACTTCCAGGGGAGGGAAGGGAAACGGAAGGGGAGGACAAAGATGGCAGATGGATGATTAGCATGGAGAAAGAAGAAAGAAGGAGACCCTGGCAAGCAAGTTATCAGAAGACAACCAGAGCCTGGGACCAACAAGATTTGAATAATGGACCAGACAACAAAAGGTAGAAAAATAATTTTATTTTCTGTTTTGTGATTACAATATGTCAGATTTGAAACGTGTATCCTGCCAGAGCTGGTGTTAGATCTCGAACGTGAGCTAGGATTTAAGAGAGAGAGGAAAAGTCTTTTTTGTTTGTTTATTTTGTTTACACCACAGCGCCAGTGTGGTCAGGAGAAGGCAAAGGGGGTGAAGAGGCTATAAAATAAACCCACCAGGATGTTTGAAAAAAAACAACAAAAAACCCAATTGGGCAGGAAAATTGAATCGAATCATCGATTCAATAGATCGAATCGAATCGAAATTTTTCCCCCTGAATCGGACAGCACTACTTTCTGGCTTTATGGATCAGTTTGATAGCAGTATTTTGGATGAGCTGCAGTCGACGTATTTCTTTTTGAGTAGTACCGTAATATAAATTGTGTTTCATTTTCTCTTGGCTACAGTTTAAAACAGACTTGAAAAGTTAGTTCTATACTCAGGTTTCTGACTCTTATTGATCAATAGAATCTTGTTCACCTCCTTTTTTCTGCATGACTCGTGTTTTTAATTTCTTTACTAAGCTTCAATAAATACTAACCTATGCTTAGTAGTGCTTAAAATAGCCTATCGTGGGATGCATTCAGATTTTAGGCAGTGCTAGGGAAGAGCCCGCTGTCCTGGTACATGTGGATACCAATGACAAAGAATTCTGGTCCTCGAGAGCCACAGGCAGGTCTGGTTTTCAGGATATCCACAATAAATATGCATGAGATAGATTTGCATCTCAAGGAGGCAGTGCATGCAAATCCATCTCATACATATACATTGTGGATATCCTGAAAACTTGACCTGGCTCCGGCTCTCGAGGACTGGAATTGCCTCCCCTGACATAGGAAAACATGTTAGGGAGGTTCTGGAAGCCAATTTTAGGTTCTTGGGTAGGAAGTTAAAATCCAGAACCTCCAAGGTAGCATTTTCAGAAGTGCTCCCTGTTCCACGCACAGGCCCCAAGAGACAGGCAGAGCTCCAGATTCTCAATGCGTGGCTGAGGCAATGGTACAGGGTGGAGGGTTTTAGATTTGTAAGGAACTGAGTGACATTCTGGGAAGCGGAAGTCTATTCCGCAAAGATGGTCTCCACCTTAACCAGGGCCGAACCAGGCTGCTGGCGTCAACACGTAAAAAGGAGATAGAGCAGCTTTTAAACTAGAAACTGGTTGCTCACAAAAAGCAGTGTTTGGAACAAGGTATCTTTAAAAGATATTATCATAAAAGGAAACACCGAGTCTCCTGATAGCGAGATTGCAATAAAGGCTACAGTAGACCAGGGTTGCTTAAATACAGAGCAGCCTGATTTTAAAGAATGCAAATTATCCATGCCAACTGCTAAGCAATAGGACAAGCACTGTTTGAAATGTCTGTAAGCAAATGCCAGAAACCTAAGAAACAAGATGGGAGAGTTAGAATACACTGCACTAAATGAAAAGATAGCTATAATAGGCATCTCTGAGACCTGGTGGAAAGAAGACACTGTCATATTGGGGTATAAACTATATTGCAGTGAGGACATGAGGACATAAAGGCTGCCAATCAAGTGGAGCAAGCTTCCTCCAAAGCAAGGCAAATCATAGGTTGCATATGCAGGAGTTTCGTCAGCCGTAAGCCTGAAGTCATTATGCCATTGTATAGATCCATGGTGAGATCACACCTGGAGTACTGTGTGCAATTTTGGAGGCCGCATTACCGAAAAGATGTGCTGAGACTAGAGTCGGTCCAGAGAATGGCCACCCGGATGATCGCGGGTCTCAAGGATCTCCCGTACAAGGAAAGGCTGGATAAGTTACAGCTCTACTCACTCGAGGAACGCAGAGAGAGGGGAGACATGATCGAGACGTTCAAGTATCTCACAGGTCGCATCGAAGTGGAAGAGGATATCTTCCTTCTCAAGGGTCCCACGGCAACCAGGGGGCACCTGTGGAAAATCAGGGGAGGGAAACTGCACAGTGACACCAGGAAATTCTTTTTCACTGAAAGAGTGGTTGACCGCTGGAATAATCTTCCACTTCAGGTCACTGAGGCCAGCAGCGTGCCTGATTTTAAGGCCAAATGGGATAGACACGTGGGATCTATTCACTGAGTTAGGTGAGGAAGGGTCATTGCGGTGGGCAGACTAGATGGGCCGTGGCCCTTATCTGCCGTATATTTCTATGTTTCTATGCAGTGATCGAATTGGTGGAGGCGTGGTATTATATGCTAAGGAAGGCTTTGAATCGAATGGACTGATAATTCTACAGGAGCCGTAACACACCTTGGAATCCCTATGGGTAGAAATTCTATGTGTAAAGGGGAAAAGGATAGTGATAGGAGTGTTCTACCATCTGCCTGACCCAGATGAATGGACATGTTATCAGAAATTAGAGAGGCTTAGAAACTGGGTAACACAATAATAATGGGTGATTTCAACTACCCTGATATTGACTAGGTGAATGTTTTATGGAGCCGTTGGTTCAGAAACTGACAAAAGGTGAAGCAATTTTAGACCTCTTTCTTAGTGGAGCACATGAATTGGTGCAGGAGGTAATGGTGTTGGGGCCGTTTGATAACAATGATCATAACATACTCAGATTTGATATAATCCCTAGAATAAGTTCACACAGGAAATCCAATAGCATTTAATTTAACTTTTAAAAAAGGAGACTATGATAACATGAGGAGAATGGTAAAAAAGAAACTTAGAGGAGCAGCTACAAAGGTCAAAAATTTACAACAGGCATGGATGTTATTCAAAAATACTATCCTGGAAGCCCAGACTAGATATATTCCATGTGTTAAAAAAGGAGGAAGGAAGACCAAATGGCAGTCAGCATGGTTAATAAGTGAGGTGAAGGAAACTATTAGAGTTAAGAGTATCAGAAAGTGGAAGAAGGATCTGACTGAAAATAATTATAAATAGCACAAGGAATGGCAAGACAAATCCAAGGCACTAAAAAGGAAGGCAAAGAGAGACCTTGAAAAGAAGAATGTGCTGGAAACAGAAACACATAGTAAAAGCTTTTTTAGGTAAATTAAAAGAAAGAAGCCAGGAAGAGAATCAATTTTAGACGACTGAGGGGCAAAAGGGGCTCTCAGGGAAGACAAGGCCATAGCAGAGAGATTAAATGAATTATTTACTTCAAGGAGTTACCAGTGCCAGAAATGGTATTCAATTCTGATGAACCAGAGAAACTGTGACGAACTTGTAGTGCATTTCAGAGATTCACTGGTGTGCTACCAAACGCTATTTTTCCAGGCTTCTTTTTGTGATATATTTCTTTTTACCTTTATTACCATGGACCCCTGATGAAGGTTGTCCGAAACACGGACCGTGTTGGGTCCCCTGTCTGGTAAAAGATTTTTAGTTAAGATTTATTTGTCAAAATAAAATTTGCCTGCACCGTGTACAAGTCTGCAGTTTTGGTTTGTTTGCTCTGGTCTGTTTTTTCACTGCAGACGAAGTTGGACCTTTGGTTCTTTTGTTGTTTTGTTGCTGAACCAGAGAAACTCACACAAATCTTTGTAACACTGGAAGATGTAATGGGAACAGTAGAAAATCTCCTGGACTGGGGGCAGAGCTTGGCCACGAGTGAAGATGGCAGCATAATCTCACTGCTCTTCCATGCAAATGATAACCCACAATTGGAAAAATTGCGACCGCCTCAACTTTCCTTTTTGGTGGGCCAGTTTGTTTAGGTTACAAATATGAAAAGATGAATGCTGATATTTTGGGGCATAGCAATTTTTAAAAATTGGTTTGGGGCCCGTTGACATCTTTTGTTACTTCAACATAGTTGTCTTTTATTTTATTTTTATACATATTCAGGACAGGGTGGGGGGGTGGGATATCTTTTTGGTTTATTCCTTGATTAAATTGTTGGATGGGAGGGGAAGGATATTTTTCTTCTGCATTGTTATTGATTGAATTTAAGTGTTTATTTTGATTATTAATGTCTGCATAATTTCTGGCACTTTGTATTAGTTTTGAAAATTAATAAAGATTAAAAAAAATAAAAATAAAAAAAATCTCTTGGACTGGATGGTATACATCCCTGAGTGCAAATGAACTTGTAGAGTTATTGCAATTTTTCTTCAAAATCCAGCATAGTACCAGAAGACTGGAGGGTGGCCAATGTAATATTGATCTTTAAAAATGGTTCCAGAGGTGATCTGGGAAATTATAGACCACTGAGTTTAACGCTAGCAGAGACTAATAAAAAAAATAAAATGACAGAACATATATGAGGGTTCTTCCAAAAGTTTCTGCACTTCATATTTTCGTGGTAACAGGGTGTGTAGTAGAATGTCATGTAACTAGTCAAGCAAAACAGGGTGATTATGTGGAAAAGTGATGTACAGTGCTCCCCTGAAATTTTGAAGGCTGTTCTCCATCCTTACAGATGTATTTCTTTGGGTTATTTATTTATTGGGGTTTATTAACCACCTTTTCACAAAGGGATTCACCTACAGCAGTGTATTACATTACATTACATTACTGACTTCTATTCCGCCCGTACCTTGCAGTTCTGGGCGGATTACAAAAGAGACATCTGGACATTTCCAGGAGAATTACAAGAAGATTGGTGAATTACAGTTGAGGGAATTACACAGAGGGGACTCCAGGGTTAGAGTTAGGACATCTGGATAAATTTTTTGAATAGTTGGGTTTTGATTTCTTTACGAAAAGATTTGGAGTCGTTTGTTGTTATCAGCAGGTTGGAGATGGTATGGTCCAGTTTCGCTGCTTGCGTCGCTAGGGAACCTGTCACTAGGAGTGGGATAGTAGACTTGGGGGTGGGTCAGTAGAGTGGGCAGACTTGATGGGCTATGGCCCTTATCTGCCGTCATCTTCTATGTTTCTATCTAGTGTATAATACATCAAATGGTAATCAGGTCCTTTTTAAGCATTTTCCCTATCTGTCCCGGTGGGCTCCCAATCTGGGGAAATAGAGGGTTAAGTGATTTGCCCAGGGTCACAAGGATTGAACCCATAACCTCAGGGTGCTGAGACAGTAGCTCTAACCACTAGGCCACTCCTCCAGAACCTAAACCTACAAGTCAGAAGAAAGTACTGCAATGTGATGGTTCCAGGCAGGAGCAAGGTTTTCTACTGCTACTACTATTTATCATTTCTAATTTAACATACAACAGACAGTCCTTGCTCAGAAGAGCTAACAATCAAATTTGAGACAGGACATCTCAGGGTTGGGGAGATACAGTGGGTCTAGGTATCTGACAGCAGTGAGGGGGAGTTGAGAGTTGAAAGCAGTTTCAAGAAAGTAGGCTTTTAGTTTGGATTTGAATACTGCCGGGGATGGAGCATGACGTATTGATTCAGGCAGCCTGTTCCAGGCATACAGTGCGGCAAGAAGGAAGGGACGGAATCTGGAGTTGGCAGTAGAGGAGAAAGGTACTCGTGCTTGATCTTCCTGATGTTTCTTGATTGGGTTCGATTATGGGCTACTATATGTTTCAATGTCTGTTTAATATCTGGTCTCCCTGCTCAGCTTGCCAGCAAGAGTATCTATGCCATTAAATTTTGTTGCTTATATTAGCAAGATAGACGTGCCTACAGTATTCCAAGGGTTTCAGGCAATAGCCCAAAACTGAATGGGTCCTTAGCCCTGCTGAACCCAATTGCTTATTTGTCCCGTTTGATGTTATTGAATAGATTGTAAGCTCTGTTGAGCAGGGTCTATCTCCTACATGTTTTATGTACAGCAGTGTTATAGAAATAAGTGGTAGTAGTCGTCATGTAGGTACCTGGCTGAGAGCTTCTGAAGTTACCTACAGGAGGCAGAAAGTACCTTTACAAGCTTTGTGAAAACCCCCCCCCAAGCTTCTTTTACTCACTGTAGAGAATGACACAGGCACAGAATTTGTCTCTATCCCTGCGTAGAACCACAGGAAACCAGCCCATATCATTCTTTAGTGTCTCTCTCAACCTCAGTCCTTCTACATCAGCATTCTTCAATGCAAGGCTTGAGGATCAATGGCTGGAAACCGTCTCGTGTCATTCTTTAGTGTCTCTCTCAACCTCAGTCCTTCTACATCAGCATTCTTCAATGCAAGGCTTGGGGGACAGTGGCTGGAAACCGTCTCGTGTCATTCTTTAGTGTCTGTCTCAACCTCAGTCCTTCTACACCAGCATTCTTCAATGCAAGGCTTGGGGGAGAGTGGCTGGAAACCATCCCGTGTCATTCTTTAGTGTCTCTCTCAACCTGTCCTTCTACACCAGAATTCTTCAATACAAGGCTTGAGAGTCAGTGGTTGTGGTAATTCATGCTCTTATTCTTATGTGAGCCAAGTATAGGACAATGAAGCCATTGTGACATCACTGCTGAGGTTGGCTCTTAGGCATTGGTGGAATGAGGCAATATGACATCACAATCTCAGCTATGGAATGTTGCTACTCTGGGTTTCTACCAGGTATTTGGAACCTGGGATGGTCATTGTTGGAAACAGAATACTTGGCCTGATGGACCTTCAGTCTGTCCAAGTATGGCAGCTCTTATGTGAGCCAAGTATAGGACAATGAAGCCATTGTGACATCACTGCTGAGGTTGGCTCTTAGGCATTGGTGGCATGAGGCATTATGACATCATAATAACTGCTCTTGATACCAGAGATTGTCATTCTTTAGTGTCTATCTCAACGTCAGTCCTTCTACACCAGAATTCTTCAATGCAAGGCTTGAGGGTCAGTGGTTCTGTCCATTCATACTCTGATTCTTCCCTCTCTTCTTAAAAAATGACACGGGGATGGTTTCCCGCAGTTAAGAGCCTATGGAAGAACAGTGCAAGGCACATAAAATATACAGATCACAATTCTTTGTAAAGTCAATCATTTGTTTTAATATGGTAATAATATGATCTTACAAAACTGCTCAGAACCCTAGAACACCTCCCACCATGTTTAAATACTGTAACAATGCACTAGCTATACATTTTGCCCCAAGAATGAAGAAAAAGAATATTAAAAACATGACTTTTTTCCCTTGGTAGACACTACATGTCAAAAACTCATGTACATTGGGTTGGTTCTCTATCCACTTTACTGGTGGTTTCAGTCCTACCCCCAGGAGAGGTTTTTGATCCTGAATACTGTTCTTTCCAACAGACATCATTGAATGTTTGCACTTTCAGAGTCAGGGGTTTGCAACCTCATTAAACACCTGGCCAGGTAGCTGTTCAGGATCCCCAAACTGAATATGTATAAGATACATTTGCATACAATGGAGGTAATGCAAACAAATTTATCTCATGCCTATTCATTATGGGTATTCTTTAAACCTGACTGGCTGGGGGTGAGAATCCCTGCATTAAAGAATCTATTCTCAGTGGTTCCTAAACGTGGTCATGAAAGCACCCCAGCCAGAAGACAGAATGAATATTCAGTAGGGAGATTTGCATGCATGAAAACCAGGCTGCTATGGTGTGTGCTGAGGATTGCTTTAAGCTGGTGATCGAATATTTCTGAAGCTTCCTTCTTTGGACAGATATCATTTGAAGTCTATATTTTTTTCATGACGTAGGAAGGATGAATAGGTCCAGTGGCTGCTGCCAACCCATAGTATTAGGACATGGGAGAGAGCACATGTCCAATCAAACCATTCATCATGTAAGAACAATGACAACTTTCAGACAATGTCCCTTTTTATTTCACTTTTTTACATCATTGTCAGGACTGAAGTTCACAAAATGTCCTCTCCTCAAGGTGCTTCACCCCCTTCTGCCTTCTCAACACCTGTAGGATGAACTCTGGACACAGCATTAAAGGGCCAGGAACGGAGGCATAAGATATATTACAACAAGTATCGCAAACTGTGTATCATGGCAGATTTCAGGGGTGCCACGAGACGCCCGAGGAGAGGCGCCAGCTGACTGCTTACAGAACGTGCCTCATCCTATAGGCAGTCAACTAGTGCCTCTCTTCCTTTCTAGAACCCCACCAC
This sequence comes from Geotrypetes seraphini, assembly GCF_902459505.1. Taxonomy (NCBI): domain Eukaryota; kingdom Metazoa; phylum Chordata; class Amphibia; order Gymnophiona; family Dermophiidae; genus Geotrypetes; species Geotrypetes seraphini. Next base: position 5,714,458 of record NC_047089.1, on the reverse strand, counting down.
TGGCGGCACATCTGCGCATGTCTACGTGATATCAACATGTCGACAACCACACACTTCCAGATGCCCTTCAATCGCAAGCCCATGTTTAGTGTGTCGTGGCTATAAAAGGTTTGCGGCACACTGTATTAGAGAAAGTGAAGGTAAAAGACTTCTGTTTTAAGGAGTGAATGACCTACTTTGCTGTGAGATTTGAAAGGTAATTCATCAAGGCCCTTCTCTACAAAGCCAAACTAGGGGTGTCGGAGTTCTTACCACCATGGCCAGCGCTAAAAACACTAATGCGGCTTTATAAAGGAGGGGGCATATCAATTAAACATCAAAACCCATTAGATATCGGCTTATCATTACAGGACAGCCTGATGAACTCATGAACTTTGTCACTAAATAAAATTAAGCAGCTATGGATATTTAAATTTCTTTAAATATTTTTTGAGGATTTTGGTGTGGTTTGTAAGGGATACTAGGAAGACTGAACGCTGCTCACCCAAACCTATGAGTGATGATACTGTGATGCATTTTCTGGGGGTGTCTTCAATGGTATCAGATAACTCCTGGAGCAGAGTTTCAATAACACACCAATAGTATCCAATGGAAAAATGCTAGCCTGCAGAAACACCTCCGTCTGGTTACACTGTATGTAGGATGCTGTGGCCAGCTCTGATGAAGTCCGAGGAGCCACCAACTATATTGTATGCTACCCATTGCTTTAGAAAGAGGGAAGCACCAGAGGGAGCCACCAAACATTGCTCCTCACCCCGACTTGTCTTCCTGCCTTTTGACTGACCCGATGCAAAACTTTAACACATAACCAAGAGAGTCCCGACTCCTAAGGCCAACATGGCCAGGTATAAGACATTTAGAAACACAACTGAGAGTCTATGGTACTGTAGAAGTGAATGCAACTCATTCTTTCTAACACTAAGATAAGAAAGTGCAAGATGCAATCATTTAACTTCTGCAGTATTGGAGAACAGTTCATATTTAGAGTTGGGTTTTGCAAATATTGTGCTGGAAAACAGACTAGAAAAGCCCCCAATGTCAAATAAAATTGCCCCATTTTTCTGAACTTCAGTCCTGTTCCACAGATCTTACCCCTAGTCCTGTCTTGAGATCCACATAGCTCTACCAATGCACCTCAAACCTGCCCTAGAAAGGCCCTCACACACACACTGCCATGTCTTGCCCTACAGCACTCCACTCTAGCATAATAACGTACCCCAATCCTGCCCTGCATTATTTCTGTCCTATGACATCGTCACAAAGGTTGAGAGCTGTATGGAACAGGATGGTGTCATGAGGTGGGCAGATGTCCCTTAGAGGCGAGGCTAAGCAGTCATTTGTTTGCATGCTCTGTTAATCTCGTATTTCTATACAGATACACTCAATAATGCTTGGGATGGCCTGGTCCGGCCCATCCTTGTTGCATTCCACTGTGCAGAGTGCTGTGGGTAGTCTGCTTAGAACACAGACCTGTTTAAATCAGTGGCTCCACTTATCTCCAAAGAGACCCAGCCTCCGATCTGCAAAAGGAACAGATGGGGATGGAGCTCACATTCTTGTAATCTCAGATTTAAAAAAAAAAGAATTCTTAACATGTTTGCCATAATAAATAAAAAAAACAACAACAAAACAAGCCCATTCTGCTAGTCTCTTTCCTTGTGCCCTGGAGGCATTGTACCAGCAGCTAAAATCCTGAGCGATGAATGAGAAATTGTAGATTCCCTTGGCTAGCTTTTCTCCAAGCCCACACGGCCCTCCTCTCATCCAGATGGGCTTCACATCTACTCTGGGTCCTTTTCATTATTCCAAACCGAGGATGTAGTTGATACCTTGTACCAGTCCAATGATCACAGGCTGCCAAGCAACTAGATAACGCAACCAGTCCAGCAGCTGTCCGTACATCACATGCGGCCTTTCCCAGCTGGAGATCAGACAAGTTAAAGAATAAAAAGCAAGTAAAGAGATACAACAGAGCCAACAACTTCTAGCTCTTGCATCTTGGCAATTTCTATGAAGAAGTGCAGCCTTTTGCACAATACAAACCAACCCTATACCTGCAACAAGAAACTGTTGTGAGCTTCAGTTTGTTGGGTTTAGTAAAATTTCCTGACTTATTACTGTAACTATGCCATTTCTTCTTGGGACGCTCTCACACATTATGAGGCTTGGAAGAAGAGTCTGTGAAAGCTCTCCTTCACCTCCTTCAACATCTGGCTTTAGGAGAGGAGCATACTAACCAAATAGGGGGTCATGCATTTGATATACCAAACAGTTTACATATATACTGTACAAGTACTTTCAAAATACATAATAGCACCCATTATACAAATATGCTGAAGGAGGGCATTAGAGGAAGCGGACAGTCATTTCTAGAACTTGTGAATACATACAACCTAGATTTGGCATGCAACCTTCTCTCCCCTCTCCATGGAGATGGCTAAAGAGCAGATGGCACATTGCTAACGATTTTCCATGTGGAAGGATCACAACAATTATGGTCCGAAGTGAAGGAATTCCAACTGGTTAGGTTCTGGGGCTGTGGGAATCACCTGGTCAGATGGACTTTCGGGATGTCTACAGCAGAGGAATTGTATGCTAATGCATCTCATAGTGGACATCCTGAAAATCTGACTGGTCAGGTGGTCCCTGAGGACTGGGGTGAAACCCACCATTCTAGGGTGAACAATATGCAAAATCTTGATATAGCACTGCTTGCAATTATAGTTCAAACACTTTGATGGATTATTGTGATATAGTACACCTGGGGCAGTTGAAGTACAGAATACTTTTCGCTCTCTAAATATGACGGAATAATATCGTATATAAAATTACATTGGTTGCCAATACAAGCAAGGATAAATTTAAAGCTTTGTGTGACAGTCCTCAATATTCTATATGGTCATGGTCCATCGTATCTGCTAGAATGATTTTAAGGCCAAATGGGATAGACACGTGGGATCTATTCACTGAGTTAGGTGGGGGAGGGTCATTGCGGTGGGCAGACTAGATGGGCCGGGGCCCTTTTCTGCCGTCTATTTCTATGTTTCTATGAATTAGTCTCTTTATCAGTAGGTAGATCAGGACATGCTTTAAGGAAGCAGTTTTACCTTCAATTTCCCTCCCCAGATCATATACGCAATGGAATGCATCTGTTTATCAGCAGACATTTCTAATCTGAAGTTCATTGTACGGCTTTTAGGAAGCTCTTAAAAACATTTTAAAGAAATTTCTATCATGAACTGGACTGTGATTTGTATTTATTGTATTTTAAGGAATTTGTTATTATACTATGTTTAACTGGGTCTGTTTCCAGTAGTTGAATTCATTGTGATCCACCATGAACTCATAAGGGATTTGGCGGAATTCAACGAGATGTAAAAAAAACGACAACCCTGACCCTATTTAACTTTTCATACTCTTAACTGCTCTTTATTTGATTGTTGAAAAGTCATGACAGCTAAATAAACTTGGAGCTTCCAGAGATTATTTAACCTTCAGTTATCAAAGAAATATTAATCCCCTCTTTATAGCAAACATGTCAGAAGATCTGTAGAGATGTGAAAGCACAGTGGAAAGAAGAAAGGGGACACAAGAGGAAGTGTTGAAGCAGCTTTTGACAATGGCCAAACCACATCAATAAAGGCAGCTTCTTAAATCATCGCTATATTCACAGAGGCCCTTGCACTGCAGAAGCAGAACATACGAAGCCTAGCAATGATCAGGGAAGTGTGTGTGGGGGGAACTATAAAGGCCTAGGAAAGGATGACAGCAGCTGGAATGAAATGACGCAGGTGCTACGCTGTAGAAAGGCTCATGTGGTTCTCATCTCTTCCCCCCCCTCCCCTGGGGCCAGGCTGATCACAGTAACAGGAAGAGAGCTGCATAATCCCATTTATTTATTTATATTTTACCTATCTAAGTGGTTTACATTCAGGTTCTCGAGCAGTTTTCCCTATCTGTCCCGGTGGACTCACACTCTATCTAATGTACCCAAGGCAATTGCCCAGGGTTACAAGGAGCAGCACGGGATTTGAACCCAAGTCTAACCACTCCTTCCTTCAATCAGACCATATCTGCCTGCTCTGTCACCCTGAGCCAGACTGCCAATTTAAATTATGGGCAATATCATCCAGCTAACCAGTTCAAGTCAGTAATGTGACTCCAAGCAGCAGAAGGAGCGTTTCAAGGTGGAGTTCCTTTTTTCCTCCTCCTCCTCTTGCAACCTGATTTGCATGGTTGGGAGGGGAATATAGAGACCAGGTTGGGGGTGGGAAACAGAAGGATGGGGTGCAAACTCACAAAAGAACTGGGTCAGAGAGAGCAAGCTAGAGCATGAAAAAAGATCTGGAAGACCTTCTGGGGATAAGAACAGGACAGACAAGGATGGGGAAGGGTGAGAAAGAACTGAGTAGGGGGGGGTAGAGAAGTCTGGGATTCGACCTCAGCGGGATTCAAGAGAGTGCTTGGGATGTTGGAACCTGGAGAGTAACATTACTAGGGAAGAAAAAACCTGGGTGGGGGAGGGATGAACTCTTGGACATTAGAAGAAATGTGTCAAAAAGATGTAAGATCATTCCAAAGTACAGAATTTTAAAACAATTCAGGGCAAGCTGGACTGGATCATTCAGTTTCTCTAGGTGATATAGAATGCAGCGGCATGATTGATCATCGGGTCCTCAAAGTACGTGCTGCTCTGGCCGTCATATCTCAAAAAAGGTTCAAAGAGCAACCAAAATAAGAAAGGGGAAGAAAGGGCTCTTCAGCTTGGAAAAGAGAAGGGTGGGGGTAGGGGTGTGTATGACTGAAATCTACTGCTGTAGAATTGGTAAAAGTTCGATTTTTCACTCTTTCAAACAGTGCAAAGACCAAGGGACACTCAATGACATTATATGGACATAGTTTTTCACTCAAACACACATCTGCTTCTGTGCGTATCCCGTAGCAACAATTCATTTTCACAAGGTTGTGGTGTGGTGGGAAATATTTCCAACATTTTAGATCAACTTCATTCAGGACACGGTGCACTACAAAAAACATTTCGGAGTGGAGGGTTTTTTTCGATTGTGGTAACACAACTGGGTTTAAAAAAGGTTTGGACGAGTTCCTGGAGGAAAAGTCCATAGTCTGCTATTGAGACAGACATGGGGGAAGTCACTGCTTGCCCTGGGATCAGTAGCATGAAATTTTAGTACTATTTGGGTTTCTGCCAGGTACTTGTGGAAACAGGATACTGGGCTAGAGGGACCAGTGGTCTGACCCAGTACGTCTATTCTTATGTTCGTATTGAATTAGTTGCCGGTGATCAGTAGGATCCGCACCTTGGCACCGCTTGCATTACTCTCATTGCAGTCTGTAGCCACAAAATGTTTAGAGGTCGTGCTGACACAAGGGCGATGCCCATTCCAACTACGGATCTGCTTTTGTAGAATCTTATGCTTAAATACCTTTTGAATATTTTTAGAATTGTTCTTTCACATTCAAAGAGCAGAGTATGTGATGTAGAACAGTGATACAAATTCCCACTTTGATAAATTTTAAATTACATTTTTTAGACAGCTGAAGATTACAACATGTGTAGATTGGCCTGGTGGACCTACAAAACATCCCTCCAGTCCTCCCCCACCCTACTAGGGACCACTGAAAAGTTCTGAGACCAAGCAGGAACAGAATGATGTGGAGCCATGAGACTTAGAAGTTGTTCCACACTTTTCTTGTAAGTTTCATGACTCCACATCATTCTCCTCTTGGTTGGGCTCAGAACTTTTCAGTGGCCCCTCCTATTGTGACGTCATGTTGCCTAAGAGCCAACCTCTTTGGTGATGTCACAATGGCTTGGTTTCCCTATACTTGTGCCCATTTACTAGATGCATTTGCCTCATTGAAATAAAAAGAGTGGAATAACTTGTAAGTTTTGTGGCTCCACATCAGCCCTTCTTGGTTGGGCTGAGAACCTTTCAGCGGCCCCTCGTAATTCCCTGCAGTTCTTTTCATGGAAATACATTTGACACTCCCCCTCCACCCACTGCAGTTCAACCTATGGAAGCATATTGCTAGCATAATTACATTACATTAGTGTTTTCTATCCCGCCAATACTTTTCAGTTCAAGGCGGTTTACAAAAAGAGTTGGCCAGGGAGCGTACAGAGTTGATAGAGTGAGCTTACACGAATTGAAGACTAGCATGAGCAATGGGTTTTGGGGGAGGGTTTATAAGGTTTTTGATTAGCTGATTTGACCAATTTTTTGAAAAGTATACTTTTCAGTTCTTTCCTGAATGTTTTGTAGTTGGTCGTCTTGGTCAGTAGCTTGGAGAGGTGGCTCTGGTGGCTTGTAGTTCGTCATACAGTCTTTTGGACCAAATCCATTTAGGGCTCTGAAGAGGGTGCAAAAGAATTTATATTGTATGCGTGCTAGTATTGGGAGCCAGTGTGAGTCTTGGTAAGCAGTGGTAATGTGATTGTATTTTTTCAATGAATATATCAATCTAAGAGCTGTGTAATTGTTTTAAGGTATAGGCAAGGCATGACAGGTATAGGCCAGGGGTAGGCAATTCCGGTCCTCGAGAGCCAGAGCCAGGTCAGGTTTCCAGGATATCCACAATAAATATGCATCTCAAGGAGGCAATGCATGCAAATCCATCTCATACATATTCATGGTGGAGATCCTGAAAACCTGACCTGGCTCTCGAGGACCGGAATTGCCTACCCCTGGTCTAGGCTGTCACTCTTCAGCACTAATTCACACTTTCCCATAACCGTCACCCCTACAATGTTCTCCTTTCCATGGTTGCATTATCAACTTTCAAAAACAAAGAAACATTTATTACAGAGTTAATGTTTCCAAAATTACAGGCATTTAGCACTCACTGTTTATTTATTTAATTCGTTTTCTCTCCCATTCTCCCCAAAGGTTACACGTTATGATTTGCCATACTTACAGTACAAGGTATACAATTTTTATCCTAATTTGACACATACTAGGGATCTAATACCAATATACATAGTTGGGCACCAGAGCACCTAGCACTGAGCTGTCACGGAAGTCTTCTTAGCAGCTATGCTTTACGTAAAATCTACAGTATGCTGTTAGTAATTTAATTACCTTATATCACAATGCAGTAATGTCTTTAACCTGACTTTCAGCCTTCTCCTAAGATCCTCAGAAGTGCTGTTTATGGATTTTCCGATAGGTAGCTGGTTTTAAGAAAGGTTTGGACAAGTTTCTGGAGGAAAAGTTATTAAGTCTGTTATTAAGACAAGGGGAAGCCTCTGCTTTCCTTGGATCAGTGGCATGGAATGTTGCAACTCTTTGGGTTTTGGCCAGGCACTAGTGACCTGGATTGGCCACCTTGAGAACGGACTGTTGGTCTGACCCAGTAAGGCTATTCTTATGTTTGAATCCCTGTTAGGTTACAAAAGTTAGACAGTTCTAAATCTAATAGATGCTGGCACTGGATACCGGATCATCTGTTCTTCTATTGTCCTCTGATACTTAACTTTTGGAAGTCTATATGGGGACAGATTCATCTCATACTGGAATCTACAATTCCATTGACCTATGAGGCAGTCATATGTGGAACATTACTGTATGTTAAGCCCCCCATGGACCGCTATAAATGACGGCTTTTACTGATTATGACTGGGATAGCCATACAGATAATAACTCGCAATTGAAAAAATTGTGATTGACTTAATTTTTCTTTTTGGTGGGCGAGCTTATGTTTAAGCTTTAGGTATGAGAAAATGAATGCCAACATACTAGGGCATTCTAAGATATTTAACTTAGTTTGGGGTCCATTGACGTCTTTTGTACATTTGTTGTAGTTCTTTTATTCCTCTTTTTGTTGGTATAATTCAAACACATCCGGGGGGGGGAGGGTTATATCTTTAATATGGGGTGGGGGTGGGGGTGATATTGCATTGCTACTGTTTGTATTTAAGTGCTTATTTGTTATTGTTACGGATATGAATATCGTCTTGCACTTTTTGTTAGTAATGGAAAATCAATAAAGATTTATTAAAAAAAAAAAAAAAAAGACTTAGCTTATATTAACATAGAGTGGGGACAGGTGCTTCTGACATGTTTTGCCCTGTGGCTTTTTCAAAGAAGTCCCCCATTTCACCATGTCTTGCCATCCCCATCTATTCCTCTGTCCCTACATATAAGCTAAATATTTTTGATATTTTATTTTATTTTTTTTAATTCTTTATTCATTTTCAAATTTACAATAAGTGTAACAATATATCCAAACAAATAACAATAAATATAACACTTAATAATCATCAATGGTACAAATGATATTCTCTTATCTCCCACCCTTCCCACCCTTTCTTATCATATAATTACATTACATTACATTACTGGCTTATATTCCGCCTGTACCTTGCAGTTCTAAGCGGATTACATCAGAAAGATAACTGGACATTTCCAGGAAGAGAAATACAATTAAAGAGGTTGGACCTAGTACAACAAAAAAGATAGCTGGACTTTTCCAGTAAAAGGAATACAATTAAAGGCGTAAGGTCTAAAGCAATTTTGATGAGAGGATTCTAAGAGGGGGTGAGAGGGGAAAAGGATGTAACAATATGTAACAATAAATTTACCCTCCCCTCCCCCCTCATGATCAAACTTGTAAATTTAAGGGAAAAATAAAATAAAATGTCATCTAATCGGTACAATACTTTGTAAATGGCTCCCACACATCCTGAAATTTTCTGAAAACCCCCCGCTGTATTGCAATAAATCTCTCCATTTTATAAACACGACATAAGGAATTCCACCACAAATGATAATTTAATCTACTCCAATTTTTCCAATTATACGTAATTTGTTGAATGGCAACCCCAGTCATTATAAGTAATAATTTGTTGTTATTTGTAGAAATCTGACTTTTTGCTCTCATTACCATACCAAACAGCACAGTATCATATGATAATGCCACTGGGCAATTAATTTGGTCCCAAATTGATTTCCAAAAATTCATAATAAATGGACAATAGAACAATAAATGATCTAAAGTCCCTGCTTCGAGATGACAGTGCCAACTTAGAGCTATCCAATTTTTGTAACCAAACAGGGGTCCATAATGCTCTATGTAACAGAAAAAGCCAAGTTTGTCTCATAGATGCCGACACTGTACATCGCATCCTCCAAGACCAAATTCGTGGCCATTGAGATGCAGTAATTTGATGCTTAATCTCAATGCTCCAAATGTTTCTCAGACCAGTGTTTGGTTTCTTTTTAATAAGTCCAGTTAATAATTTATACCACTGGGCGGCCTGGTGACCCAAGAAGTCCGCCTGAAAGCATAGGAATTCCATACTATAAAAAAATCATTGCATGATGAAGCCTATGGAAAAGACAAACAAACACCTATATGGAAGGACAGTAGAATTTGGTGGCCTCACACTTTCCACTGTGGTTATGGGGCTGAATCCTCCTCTCTATAGCTCACTGCTGTTCTAGAGACAGGTATGTACTGTTTCTTTCAGATTTTTTGGGGGGTGGGAGTGGGTTAGTGACCACTGGGGGAGTGAGCGTGTGTGTGTGATTATCTGGACAGTTTGGGTACCTTTTTGCTATTTAGACACTTTTAAAACAGATCTAGCGCTGAAAGTCTAACTTCTGTCCAGGACGTTTTGGGAAAGGTTTGATTATTACCACAAGACATCCAAGTCTAAGTCCACCCAGAACCTCCCTCCAAATGACCCTTCCATTTTGGACACACAACGGCTAGGATGCCTTATAAGATATCCAGAAAGACAGTTTTGAAAATCTGGCACTTGGACATTTTGGTGAGAACAATGTTCACATGCCAATTTATACCGTTTTTTAGATGTCTTGTTGTTTTGAAAATGCCCCTAATAGCTATACTGAGGTTCCTTTTTCCCACGTGCATCACTTTGTACTTGCTCACGTTAAACGTCATTTGTCATTTTGATACCCAGTCTCTCAGTCTTACAAGGTCCTCTTGAAATTTTTCCACAATCTTCTTGTGATTTAACAATTTTGAACAATTTTGTGTCATCAGCATATTTAAATACCTCACTAGATATTCCCATCTCTAGCAATGGTTCTAGCACAGACCCTTGGGGATCCCTACTATTTATCCTTCTCCACTGAGAATATTGTCCATTTAACCCTACTCTTTGTTTTCTATCTTTTAACCAGTTCTTAATCCACAATAGGACATTACCCTCTACCCATGACTTTCTAAGTTCCTCAAGAATCTTTCATAAGGTACTTTGTCAAATGCCTTTTGAAAATCCAGATATAAAATATCGACTGGCTCATCTTTAACCAAATGTTTATTCATCCCTTCAAAGAAATGTAGTAGATTGGTGAAGCAAGATTTCCCTTGACTTTGTATCATTAATTCACACTTATACATATGCTCAGTAATTTGTTCTTTACAATAATCTCTACTATTTTGCACGGCAACAATGTCAGACTCACCAGTCTATAATTTCCTGGATCATCTCTGGAACCCTTTTAAAAAAATTGATGTTACACTGGACAACCACCAATCTTTTGGTACCATGCTGGATTTTAAAGATAACTTACTAACAGTAGCTCTGAAAGTTAATTTTTCAATTCTATCAGTACTCTGGAATGTAACCATCTGGTCCAGGTAATTTGCTACATCTTTTTGGTTTACAAAGACTTGTTTCAGTTTTATTGAATCATAAGTACTATAGTTCTTACCCACTTCCCTTCTGCAGCGTGACATAATCAGGCTCGAGAAATGAGCATTGACATGGCAGATGAGGTTTAACGTGGATAAGTGTAAAGTGATGCATGTCGGTAACAAAAATCTCATGCACGAATATAGGATGTCTGGGGTGGTACTTGGAGACACCTCCCAGGAAAGAGACTTGGGAGTTCTGATTGACAAATCAATGAAGCCGTCCACGCAATGTGCGGTGGTGGCGAAAAGGGCAAACAGAATGCTAGGAATGATAAAGAAGGGGATCATGAACAGATCGGAGAAGGTTATCATGCCGCTGTACTGGGCCATGGTGCACCTTCACCTGGAGTACTGCGTCCAGCACTGGTCGCCGTACATGAAGAAGGACATGGTACTACTCGAAAGGGTCCAGAGAAGAGTGACTAAAATGGTTAAGGGGCTGGAGGAGTTGCCATACAGTGAGAGGCTAGAAAACTGGGCCTCTTCTCCCTTGAACAGAGGAGACTGAGAGGGGACATGATCGAAACGTTCAAGATAATGAAGGGAATAGACTTAGTAGATAACGACAGGTTGTTCACCCTCTCCAAGGTACAGCGAACGAGAGGGCACTCTCTAAAGTTGAAAGGGGATAGATTCCGTACAAACGTAGAGAAGTTCTTCTTCACCCAGAGTGGTAGAAAACAGGAATGCTCTTTCGGAGTCTGTTATAGGGGAAAACATCCTCCAGGGATTCAAGACAAAGTTGGACAAGTTCCTGTTCAACCGGAAAGTACGCAGGTGAGGCTGGGCTCATTTAGAGCACTGGTCTTTGACCTAAGGGCCGCCGCGTGAGCGGACTTCTGGGTACGATGGACCACCGGTCTGACCCAGCAGCGGCAATTCTTATGTTCTTATGTTTGTGTTTGTCTTGTGGATTAAGTCGCTTGTTGTATTAACAATCCCTAGTGATGTCTGACATTGTTAATTTTATAATCCTGTTTTACCATATTTGTACTTTGCATAATCTTTTTATTATTGTACACTGCCTAGAAGTCTGATTAGGTGGTATAAGAAATTTTAAATAAACTTGAAACTACTGAACACCATTTCTGGCATTATTATCTCCCCTACATTTTCCTCAGTGAAGACGAAGCAAAGAATTCATTTAATCTCTCCTCTATGGTCTTGTTTTCCCTGAGTGTTCCCTTTAACCCCTCGACCCTTTGTTAGCCATGCCGATCATTTGGCCTTCCTTCCTTTTTATTTAATACAAAGATTATATCTGATCTGGGCTTCCAGGATGCTATCCGTAAATGTTTGACTTTTGCAGCTTCCTTTAAGTGAAATAATCATAGACCGGACAGCACTAATGTAAGTAACACTTTAGAAACAGTAACTTTCATTTTAATAAGAAATTTGCCTCTCTCTTCCGAACACCATAACTTAACACCTGAAAACTGGGGGTGGACTTTCTGACCCTGAGGACTAGTGGGAGAGGGGGAATATAAAATGCAGAGCTAATGAAAACTCCATGAACATTCATTCTAGTTTGACCCTCGTGTCTCCTAGGGATTGTCGAACTGAATTCTCAAAGACAAACTGAAAAAAAAATAATAATAATTCCAAGATAACAAAGTTTTTACGCATCATTTCACAGGCCATGTAATTAAAAGAACCTATTTTTCTCGTGACCCCGTTATACATGCAGGTGTTCTAGAAGAAATAGATTTCCAGGGAATGTTAATGAATTTTTGCATTTATTATAGAACAAGTGCATGCAGTTGAGTCAACAGCAGCAGAACCAGGTCCAGGTCCACATGGACACCTTGCAATTACTTGTGGGTAGATGTTCATTAGGTTCTCATACCAGAGCATCTAAAGTGTTTTTCATACTGAAGATGGTTTTCCTCTACCTGATACTTTAGAGCCAAAAGAAAAATATATATTTTTCAAGGAACAGCTCAGAAAAGACTAACTATAAGGCAAAAAAGACCTCAAACAGTTGAACAGTCCTTACTGCACACCAGTTATATTGCCTCTCAATCACTGATCTTTTAAATGGAATATACCCTACTTTATTCTTCATATAAATTCTGAAAACAAACCACATCTCAAAAAGTAGGAAGAATGTTCTAATGATTTCACCTCCAATATACCATAATGTAACACCCTTCAAACGGTGCGCTGCATACAACTCTTCTGAACCTCCATTTTAGTTCAGTCCTTGTTGGATCCATCCCTAGCAGTATTCAAATCCAAGCTAAAAGCCCACTTTTTAAAATCTGTTTTCAATTCTTAACTCCCACTCACTGCTGGCAGATACCTAAACCCACTGTATCATTTCCTCTACCTTAATCTCCCCAACCCTGAAATGTCCTGTCTAAATTAGATTGTAAGCTCTTCTGAGCAGGGACTGTCTATTGTAGGTTAAAATGTACAGTGCTGTGTACATTTCTTTCAGCGCTATAGAAATAATAAATAGTAGTAGGATTACTGTAATGGTTTATACTATTCTTTTCCTGTCCAATCTCTTTCTAGATTTCAAATCCTTCAAAATACAGCAGCTAAAATGATTGCCAAAGGCTGCCTCTCCAGACTCGTATTTTTAAATTGGAATGCCTGGTCTTTAAAATCTCGAATTCAGAATATTTCGATTTTCTTCTCACCCTGATTTACCCCAAGTTGGATAATTTTGTCTGTTTCAATATACAGTACAGAAACCTAATGGAGACATCATGACCTTATCAGGCTGCTCGTTTCTGGTCCTCTTTGCCTACAAGTTGAAAACCAAGCTTTCTTATTAGTTTAAACCTATTTGTTTAATGTCATGTTTTTCTTTCGTAACTGATTATGGTTTTCTTATCCTCTTTAAACTTGAATTTGGGAGTTGGCAGGATCATTTCACACATCATATCTGCACTTCAATGCATTGCTCTGGTAAAGCACAGGGAGGTTACTCATATACAGGCTTTATATTTAAGCAATTAATAAAAGCTTTTATGTTATCATAGGCAGAGAGCCGATATACAATTCTTTGGAAGGTATAAGTCACTTCCAGCACACAGTTCCTCTTAAACTTGAATTTATACTACTCTGTAAAAGATTCTGGGAAGAAACCTGCTGTGAGGCTCAGAATAGAGCTAAGAGCTGGAACAGGACAAGCCCAATATCCCGTGATCCTCCACTTTTGCTTTTGCAAGTAAGATAAGCGTTGCAATAATTTCATTTCTGATATCGCTACTCTTGTAAAGCTGCCATTCCAAATTTCTCAAGCAATAACACTGCTGCCTAGCTCTTATAAAATTTATAAGGCAGATAAATGCGGGATTTATTTCTTGTGTTGTTCGCTTGATATTCCACTTTTACTAACAGGAAAAACAAAGTGGAAAGGAATGCCAATAAATAAAAGAAAAGCCCCACACATACAGGAAGACACAAGACAGGATGTGCAGCTGAAAGATGCTTATACTCACAGAAATTGCTCATGCTTTGCTGCAACCAAGTGCAGGTTCCGAACAATAATAGTACAGTGCTTAGTGGAGCTGGGTTTAAGATGGTTTAGACAAGTTCTTGGAGGAAAAGTCCTGGGATCAGAAGCATAGAATGCCGCTACTATTTGGAGTTCTGGAATCTTGCTTATTGTTTGAGATTCTGTAATCTTGCTACTATTTGGGGTTTTGAAATCTTGCTTACACTTGAGATTCTGTAATCTTGCTACTATTTGGGGTTCTGGAATCTTACTGTTTGAGATTCAGGACTCTTGATACTATTTGGGGTTCTGGAATCTTGCTTACTGTTTGAGATTCAGGACTCTTGATACTATTTGGGGTTCTGGAATCTTGCTTACTGTTTGAGATTCAGGACTCTTGATACTATTTGGGGTTCTGGAATCTTGCTTACTGTTTGAGATTCAGGACTCTTGATACTATTTGGGGTTCTGGAATCTTGCTTACTGTTTGAGATTCTGGATCTTGCTACTATTTGGGGTTTTGAAATCTTGCTTACACTTGAGATTCTGTAATCTTGCTACTATTTGGGGTTCTGGAATCTTACTTACTGTTTGAGATTCAGGACTCTTGATACTATTTGGGGTTCTGGAATCTTACTTACTGTTTGAGATTCTGCAATCTTGCTACTATTTGTGGTTCCGGAATCTTGCTTACTTGTTTGAGATTCTGGACTATTGCTACTATTTGGTGTTTTGGAATCTTGCTTACTGTTTGAGATTCTGGACTATTGCGACTATTTGGTGTTTTGGAATCTTGCTTACTGTTTGAGATTTAAGTTTCTGCCTGGTACTTGTTACCTGGATTGACCCATGTGGAAACAGGAAATTGAGCTAGATGGAGCATTGGTCTCAACCAATATGGCTATTCTTATGTTAAAATTAATTGGATGCATGCATCATGGGGCCAGTATAACTCGTAATTAATACTATAAATGATAACATTTAATATGAATGATTTTCGATTTTACTGATCTGCAGTTTCATCTTATGTCTAAGGGTTTAACAGAACTGGAACCAACCTTAGCTGGCTGATAACTATGCTTGCAGTTTGAGATAGTTTTCTGGTAGCCAGGGTAGTTTCAGTATGAGCAAACCTAGCATTATAGACCACAGGACGAGAGAAATGAGCACTTATCTCTTTTGAATAGTTTTATGAGTGTGTTTTTAAATTAAATTTTGACATTAACCTTTTAATTGGCAGATGGTGAAACGGCTGCTTTACGTAAATTGATGTTGAACGAGAGCCAAGTAAACGTAGATCTCCCATAAGAGCCATAGAAACGTATGATGCTTCTGAGCAACAAGGCCAAATAAAGGGTTAATGCTTAGATTTTAGGATTACGCTTTCCATCTTAATATGTTCAGATTATTAGAAACTTGTTTGGAGCTAGAAAATGCTAAATAAAGGCAACAAGGGTTCCAATCCCTCGTCCAGTTTAATCTTATCCACACCCCTTCCACAAAGCAGGGCTTTTGGATATCGACGCACACTGGCACCATCTATTTGAAACTCAAATTTCACGTATCCCCAGAAAGCCTAGTTAGCTGAGACTTGACTACATTGAGTGATTACCGTGGTTACTTAAATTTTGAGAATTTTTTTAAATGTTTTTTTAACCAGCGCTTTATTTAAATAAAGATCTGAATGTCTGTGTAAATCATGGAAGTTCAAGACCATTGACTCCTGTTCCTTGCAGTTGGATAATGACAATGGTTGTGGTGGGGGAGAGGTCAGACTACCACCACTTGGCCTCACCAGTGCCAGAAATCAGGGCAGAGCCAGTGAGAGTTGGAATCAGCTACAGTGCATTTGGCTTTTGAGTCTGACCATAAATCAAGCTTTATTTGACAGGCTGTATTAGTGCAGATATATATATTAAAATATTAGCATTAGTGCTGGCACAGAGGAGCTGGACATATGCCCAAATTGTATGGGAAGCTCAGGTGATCCCTTCCTGGAAACTGCTCCTGCCTCTCCTTCAATGGCCCAGATTTCCCAAATTCTCCCGGGTCAGGGCATAGGAACTTCTCCTCCCTTGTTCCTAAATCTGTGTGAACCTCTAGTAAGGCTGCCAACCAGCTCAATATTTGCATGACAGTATCTGGTGTATACAGTTTCTCCATCCAGGCAGAGAATATATTAAATCAATTATTTTTTTGATTTCTTTAATTCAATTCATATCCTAAAAACTAACAAAATTTATTTCATCTACATTTAAAATCTACAATAACATGTAATAGAAAGTGCAAAGTTTTTAGGATATGAATTGAATTAAAGAAATGAAGAAATTAAATATTTAATTAATTTTATGTTATGGTATTTTAATGAATTGAATATCAGCAATTGACTATATTTACCCTACTTTGTACAGACAGTTCAGTTGTTCTGCCTCTCCCCCAGGAGGATCACAGCTGGATATAAACAGAAGATCGGAGGCGCTGCGATCTCCCTTCTGCAGGTAAACTTCAGAAAGAGGCCCGGAACCAGGCCATGTCCTATAAGAAGCAGTGGCCCCACACCATCAGCCTAGCCTAAGCTCTATTTTTTATGGGGAGGGGTTTGATTCTATAATAAGTGATGTGTATGAGCGCTGAGATCTTTGCCCTTGCTGTAAACATCCCCTGGTGGTCAGCTTGCCGCAGCTGCAGCAGGTCTTGGGGGCAGGGAGCCTGGCTCTGGCAAGGTGTTGTCAGAGGGGAGTCACTGGATTCAATGCTGCTGGTCAATGAGCACCTGACAGGCCACTGGCCACAAAATGGCCCTTTTTATGATTTTTAACCCTGTGTCAGGTTAATTGTCACCATTAATACAGATTACACATCTAGCCTTTGCAGGGGAGAACTAGTCTGGCTTTCCTATGGTAAGGTGGCATTTGGCAATTCTCTTGTGTGCCCAAAGGCTACGGATTCTCTCCCTAATCCCCCCCCCCACCATTCCATTTAGGGCAACCAATATAGCAACAGAGCTCATCTACTGCTCCCTATAACACCTTCTACTGGTACGTGGCCACACAAACTGAGCACTAACCCTCCCCCCCCCAAATCTCGCATGCACAAGTTCAGGAATAGGGTCAGTTATGTGCGTAACTTCGTTTAAATAATTGGCTGCTAAAGCCACTAATTTGGAATTGCAGTCCGTTCTCGTTATTCGTGCCGAATCAACTGCAACCAATATTCCTCATTTGCACTGCTGTATTCCTGTATTTGTAGGCCGGCGCTTAAAAGCCCCCTAAAAACCAGGTTTTTTGCTTTCACTGTCACCTTCACTCACAGTCAGGCTTAACCCCTAAGCATCCGGAGAGTGAATTACAGGTACTTCAAGTGCTGTCCCTTGCAGGAGCCTAACCCTATTTTCCGCAGTTTTGAGGCTCAATGTGTACTGCTGGAACCTAACCTCTATTTTCCCATTTTGTTATTCGTGATTTGTGAACATTTTGGGGAACTGTACCATGAATAACAAGAACAGACTATACTCACATAACTGTCAGTATTCTAGAAATTCTGCACGCAAAATCCATAGCACTCAATGGGGTGTAGACCTGGGAAGGGCATGAATGGGTTAGACACGTAGGTTCTAGAATACTAGTAGTTATACACTTAACTATCAACAGTTAGGTGGGAGAATTTACACCAAATATTCAGCTAGCATAAGTGTGCACTCCTGAAGTTAGACACCTAACTGTAGACTTACAGATATTCTCAAAGGACAGCAGGTATATATTCTCACATATGGGCGATGTCATCCATGGAACCCAGCACAGTCTGTCAAAAAGTCTTCCTGCCCGATGTAGGCTCATGGGACCTGAAGTTCAATAAGAAAGCTAAGAAGTCAACTAGGGGAGGTGGGGGGGTTGTGAGAATATATACCTTCTGTCCTTGGAGAACACCTGCCCTCCGCACCTTTCAAGATTGTTTACAGAATCAAGTAGTCTTCATTCGCACCGACAATCAAGTCACCATGTTCTACTTGAACAAATAAGGAAGGTCTTGCCTTCTCTGCTAGGAAGTGATAGCAACTGCTCATAACATCCTGCTCAAAGCAGTTTTTCTGGCAGGGAAACAGAACATCTTAGCAGACAAACTGAGCAGACTCTTTCAACCTCACGAGTGATCTCTTAACACTGGGGAACCCCCAAAGTGGATCTTTTTGCTCCCCCCCCCACAACCACAAGCTTTCCCTTTTCTGCTCCAGGCTCTAAACTCCCAATCGTCTAGACTTGAATGCCTTTCTCCTAGATTAGAGGGACCGGTTCCTCTGTGCACTCCCTCCAATACCTCTTGTTGAGAAAGCTCTACTGAAACTTTGCCAAGATCGAGCCACTATGATTCTAATCATTCCCGTTGGCCATGTCAATCATGGTTCCCTCTCCTCCTATAGCTCAGTGTTTGGGAACCCATCACACTACAGTTGTTTCCAATATAACTCACACAGAATGAAGGCTGTCTTCTCCATCTCAATCTGCGTTCATTAGCACTCACAGTATGGTATCTATCTCCCAGCAAGAAGATGCTTTCACACTATCTGCACCAATGTAAGTTACTATTGAAGCTTCCAGAAAACCTTCCACAAAGTGATGCTATCATTTCAAATGAGCTCGCTCCACTGTTTCACTATATGTAAGTTTCTATTCTGGAGAAATTAACTCCTAACTCCTTCTCCTAAAGAAATATCATATATATATATATATATATATATTCTGAGAGGGGAGGGGGTTATCTGGCCCATTTTCAAACTCAATCTGCCTTTTTACCAGCTTGTCTTACATGCCAAGTTTCATCCACACCATTACATTTTCAGAGATTTGTTTTGTATCCAAGTCAGATACTTTTCACTACTTCCATATAATTATTTCCAAATTCTGTTCATTTAGAGGTAAGAATGGAGGTGGACATTTTGTGACATTAGATTGAGGTTGGATCAGTGGCCACAACCAGCAGAAGTTAAACACTTTGCTCCAATCTATTCACAGTCCTCACTATTAAAGCACAATCGTGGGGATTAGTGAAAGAACACTTTGCCACACATGCAATCCCCAGAAAAGGATACGGGTTGCTGAACATTCGCTTCAGATCCACCTTCTCTTTACAGTATGGGCAGGTCTGCTTCTTTCCCACAATGCACCATCCACGGATGCAGAACTCGTGGAACCTGGAGGAGGAGGAAGGTTAAGGAAGGAAAACAGTAATTGCATATCACAGAGAGAGTGAACATCCAACAAAACGCAATCTCAGGCAGGTACCCAACAAGCTCAAATGCTGGACCAGACACCTACGTCTTGCTCTGACAACGCCTAGGAATACTTAGCCACATCTCAACTAGTGCTGTCCGATTCAGAGAAAAAAGTTTCTATTCGATTCAGCCTATTGAATCCATTTTTCGATTCAATTTTCCTGCCCAATTGGGTGTTTTTTTTTCAAACGTCCTGGTGGGTTTATTTTGTAGTCACTTCACCCACCCCACCCCTTTGCCCTCTCCTACCCATGCTGGTGCCGGGGTGTAAACAAAATAAACAAACAAAAAAGACTTTTCCTTTCTCTGTTAGGTCCTAGCTCACATTCGCTGTCTAACACCAGTTCTGACATGATACACATTTCAAATCTGACATATTGTAATCAGAAAACAGCAAATAAAATTATTTTTTCTACCTTTTGTTGTCTGGTCATTATTCAAATCGTGTTCATCCCAGGCTCTGGTTTCTGTTTGTCTTCTATTAACTAACTTGCCAGGGTCTCCTGCTCATTTAACGTTTTCTTCTTTCCCCTTGCTCACCAACCATTTTCCATTTCTGTCCTCCCCTTCCGTTTCCCTCCATCTCCTTTTTTTTGTCTCTATCCCCACAGTCCAGCATTCTCTAATGACCATTTCCCCCATTCAGTATTTCTATTCCCCCTCCCTCCACATCATCCCTTGGGTTCAACTTCTCTCCCTTTCTTTTCCCTCCCTCCATTTCATTGTCCACCATCTCTCTACCTCTCCTCTGTTTTAAGACCCAATATTTCTTCCCCCCACCGTCCGGCATATGCCCCTCTCTTTGGATCCCTTCCCTCCGTGTACTTCTAATAGCTACACCAGTGGGCCCCCTGAAGGCCGGCATGTTTCTCCCTTCTCACCACCATCGTCCGGCTTCCCCGGTCTTACTTTCAAAACTAATTACTGCCTGCAAAGGATCTCTGGTGATATAGCGATTCTAGCAGGCTGCCTTCAGTCTCCGCTGCATATTCCCTCTGCTGCAGTCCTGTCCCTCCTCTGACGTCACGTACTGTTTTGGTCTGGGATGGACCATGGCAGAGGGAACATGCAGGTATGTGGGGAGGAGGGCTGGTCAGTGAATCGGAAAGCTTGATTTTTAAAGAAAATGAATCAATTCGAATCAGGCAGCACTAATCTCGACAGGATAACAGAAAACAGACACATCTAAGGGCAGGCGAGGCTTGCACCATGGTCAGAAGGTAGGGCTGAACCATATCACTCAGCCAGGAGAGTCACCACTGTGACCAAGGGTGTTGGTGAGACATACTCAAATGTCTGTAAATGAATACTACTGCCAACACAAAAGCAAAGCTGAAGCAGGTTCCAACTGTGCACAAGCTAAAAAGTCAGGAGAGAGCAATCAACCCCTGAAAACCAAAAAGAAAAGACAAACATTGCAATGCACAAGCTGGGCAAGGTCACATGACTGTGTCGTAAGATGTAGAAGCTATCTCAGAAAGGGACAGCTAGCAAGCAGGAGGCATTGAAGAGGAAGCATTACAAAGGTTTCTGGGAGGAAATTCACATACTGGCCTAATAGAAAATCACTGAATGATGATGTGCAGCCAATTCCAGCACAAAGGTAGTGATTCAATTTAGAACGAGATATGCCAGCTTTCAAACTTCCTATTAGGGTGATGTACTCCCTCTCAGGAACTGAGTAATGGGTATTAGAATGCAGGGGGGAGGACGGAGGAAAAAGAAAGACCGATACAGAGAAAGGCTGGTTAGACTCAAGCAAAGCCTGCTAGGATGATGGCCACGGGAGTTGGGTGTGATTGTAAGTCATGATCTTAAGGTGGCCAAACAGGTTGAAAAAGGGACGGCAAAAGCTAGAAGGATGCTAGGGTGCATAGGGAGAGGTATGGCCAGTCGGAAAAAGGAGGTATTGATGCCCCTGTATAAGACTTTGGTGAGACCTGATTTAGAATATTGTGTACAATTCTGGAGGCCGCACCTTCAAAAAGATATAAAAAGGATGGAGTTGGTCCAGAAGAAGGTTACTAAAATGGTGTGTGGCTTTCATCATAAGTGAATGGGGACAGACTTAAAGATCTCAATATGTATGCTCTGTAGGAAAGGCAGGAGAGGGGAGATATGATAGAAACTTTAAATATCTACATCGCATAAATGCGCACGAGTTGGGTCTCTTTCATTTGAAAGGAAGCTCTGGAATGAGAGGGCATAGGATGAAGTTAAGAGGTGACAGGCTCAGGAGTAATCTAAGGAAATACTTTTTTAACAGAAAGGGTGGAACAGTCTCCCGGAAGAGGTGGTGGAGACAGAGACTGTCTGAATTCAAGAAAGCATGAGATAGGCAGGTGGGATCTCTTAGAGAGAGGAAGAGATAATGGTTACTGCGGATGGGCAGACTGGATGAGCCATTTGGCCTTTATCTGCCATCATGTTTCTATGTCCTGGACTGCTCCCCGACAACCCCAAAACATCCATTCAACCAGGCAGCCTTTTGAAAGAGCGTTATTCCATTTCTGGCTACTTCCTAGATAACACCTGTGTCTTCTTTCAGACAGCAGCAGCATTTCGTAAAAAACTCCTATACGTGCAAGAATAAAGCTCAAAACAAAACCTCAAGCCACAGGGCTCTTTTCAAGACCCTGCTTACGTGGAATAGCAGCTCTAAGTTTACCATGGTCTGACCCCTGCTTCTCTAACTCCATGACTTTCTACTCAACAATTCATGATTAAATATCATCTTAACTAGCCATACTTTTCTCCCTTGGAACTACATTAGCCAACAACCTTCTGGCCACAGAAACATCACTTCCTTTAATTCTCCTCATTGCAGTGCTTTCTGCTTTCTGGTAGACTTAGACGTTATCCTCTATTTACTCCCAGATGAGTAACATCCTAATGCTGCTAAGTTCTTTCCATAACGTTCTTTGCCACAGACACCCATCTGCATACTGCTTCTTGTTGGGCAAGACCTTGGTTAACCACACTTACCCTAGATCTGCAAGCCTTCCCCACTTGGCAAGGAACACCTCTCTGTGATGTTTATCAATCTATATCTATAACATGGGTCTTTTCTGTTGCACATTGCTCACTTTACAGAAGGAAAAAATAAGTTTTAAAAAATCCCCTTTTGAACCAGCAAACCAAAATATCAGCCTGAAATACAGATTTATTTCAGATGTAGGGTACAGTTCATGTGTGGTGTACCGAGATGAAAAGAACAGATCACAGTGGAAAAAGAAAAAAAAAAAAGGACAGGAAAGCATTCATATAGTGATATGCTCACTCACACAATCGACAAAATAACAAGTGCTCTCTGCTAATCATTAACCACTTGTTTTGTCAAAACTAGAAAAATCCGAATAGGAGAATGGAGCAGAGGAAAGATGTCATTCCCTTAACTGTATCCATAACGTCCCGTTTAGATTATAACCTCCTTTAAGCAGGGACTGTCTTCTTCGTGACTCTGGACAGCGCTACCTACATCTGGTAGTGCAATAGAAATAATTCTTGATTTGGCCAATCAGGGACTTCCCTAGACTCCTCCCTAAGGAAGTCCCTGATTGGCTGAGGGAGGAGCCTGAGGTGCCTTAGCCAATCAGTGCCTTAGGCCTCTCCCCGTGCATCAGATGATGCACCGGGGCGGGGCTTAAGACCCTATTGGGGTGGTGGCTGGCTGAAGAACAGGACTTTCCTCCTCCTCCCGAAGAATTTCAGCAGCGTAGGAGCAGGAGGAGGGTCCGGGCACTCCTCCTGCTCCCGAAGATGGGAGCCTGCCTCAAGGAGCAGGAGGGACCGAGCACCCCTCATGCTCCCAATTTGGGGTCGGTCGGGCGTTCCGTGTCAGGGGTGGGGCCATGCCGCGCTGCTTTTTTTTCTGTTTTAACATTTTTGATGGCATTAGGGAGTTGGCATCCCTCCTGCTTTTTTTTCTCCGGGGGGGAGGGGAGGCGTGGTAGAGCAGAGCAGGGCAGGCAGGAGAGATCATGGCCTGGGTGGGGGGGGGGAGTGTCGGCCAGATCTCTCTTGCCTGCTCCCGGACTCTCCTGCTCGCTGCCGCCTTTCCCTGCAGTGCAGGCCCGCTTTAAAATCACGGGCTTGCACTGCAGAGAATGGCGGCAGAGAGCAGGAAAATCCGGGAGCAGACAAGAGAGATCTGTGCTGGGCTGAGCCCTGACAGCAGTGACAGGAGGCTGCTTCTCCTGTCACTACTGTCAGGGTGTGCGCATGAGCCGTGGGTAGGGGGCATGCTAACGATCGTTTCCATTTGCATGCAGGCCTTTACTGAATCAGTCGGCCGGCATGCAATAGGAAACGGATCGTGCACGGTTTGGAGGTTTAGTGAATTCTGCCCATTGTAAATTTGATTAAATGCTTATCAAATACTAAACATTTTACAATAAAATAGGGGTAAGAACAAAAAAAAAAAAAAAATAACGAAGAGTCCAAATTTACTCAGACAAACACAAAACACAAAATAAACATACTAAGAAGGAGCAGGAAAGGGGGGAGAACTACAATAAATACAGGAAAGAGAACATATATGGGAGAAAACCAAAAGGACTTGAAGGGATCAATGAGAAAAGAATAGTGGGATCATTAGTCAAAAGCATCATTGAAACATATCAGTATAATGAGGACCACAATTTTCTCTGTTAGCGCCCCCTGTCTTTGGAACAGTATCCCGAATTACTTACGCAAAAAAACAACGCTTGCCAATTTTAGGGTGAAGTTAAAGACATTTCTCTTTCTTGATGCTTTTGTAACTTAAACTGTCCTTTTAAGGACGACTTAGATTCAAGAAAGGTTTCTACCTTCAGTTCCCCCTCCCTTTGTTATTCTTCCCCTTGCATGTTCTCTTTCTCTCTATCAATTGTAGTTCTAACTCTTCTTCCCTTTTGTTCCCGTTCATCAATGTCTTTAAAAAATGTCATTTCCCCTGGTTTGTTTTTGTTTAAATTGTATTTTAATTGGCGCACTGTTTTGGCATTTTTGTACACTGCCTAGGTGGCTTGATTGGGCAGTATAAGAAATTTTAAATAAACTTGAAAACTCCTTTAAATTTGTGTAAATTTTGCTCTGTCCGAAGATGAGTTGCTAACGCATTCCAACGTGTAGGTGCCGTAATTGAGAATATTGTTGATCTACGGGTATTTATTATTTTTAGAGAAGGAACCCAGAGCAGATGTTGTCCAGAGAATCTATTAGATTCATAAGCGTACGCAGCGCTGTACATTTAACATGCAATAGACAGGCCCTGCTCAGAAGATCTTACAATCTAATTTGGAAGTACGAACAGAGATTGAGGAGTTTCTTGCAGGGAGAATGATATTATGGTGAGTGGGAGTCAGAAGTTGAAAGCAGCCTCAAAAAAGTACGCTTTTAGCTCAGATTTGAATACTGCTAGAGAAGGAGTCTGATGTAATGACTCAGGCAGTCTGTTCCAGGCATACAGTGCAGCAAGATAGAAGGGATGGAGTCTGGAGTTGACAGTGAAGGAGGCGGCTATGGATAGGAGGGACTTAGATAGATATTGAGGGGCTGCAGAGTGAGTGCACTTGTAGGTCAGTAAGAGGAGTTTGGATGAGGAGCCAATGAAGTGACTTGAGAGTGTAATGGGATTATGGTGGCTTTCACGGAATATAAATCATGCAGCAGAATTTTGCACAGATTAAAAGGAAGAGGGATGCTTGAGAGAAGAAAGTTGCAGTAATCTAAGTGAGCCGTGATGAGAATATGAATAAGGGTTTTGGTTGTGTGCCCAGAAAGGGCAATTTACTACAAAGAATGAACTATGTCTCTGAAATGTCTAAACTTACAACAATGCAACAGGGACAAGTAATATAATTTCATAAAGTATGGGACATTTATCCTCAGTTCCTCATGGCAAAATGAGGTCACTGTCACACCGCGTGTGGGTGGTGGGGTGGGTATACTGAATTTTGTGTTTTTATTGGGAAAATCTAATAAAGAATTACAAAAAGAGAAAAGATATATTTTTACACTGTCCCCCTGAAGGGGTTTTCCAGAGTGCGAAAATCCACCATTCAAGTAGCTCATTTCTAGTTACTGTATCTAGTAACACTGTCAAGATACTGTATTTGCGAGTCACCTTTTCAAAACATAAAACACATTCCTGTAAGTATGTAATTCTAGAGTGGATTGCTTTTCTGGCAGGGCTATTTATAGCCCTAACATGTGCAGGGAGGGGAGTCACTGACTTCACTCTCTCCATTGCGTCAGACTTTTCTTGCTTTGTGATTTGGGAATTTTTACTGGTGTTTGGATGAATACGTGATGAGAATATTTTTGGCTTCCTCTTTCTCTCTCTTCTTGCATTGCTTAGGATGGTGGGGCACTGGGTCCAGTAGAAACATTAGCAGGGGGTGATGTTTTATGAGCTTTTAAGGTCAGAGGCATCTAGAGACAGTTCCAAGTCTAAGGAGACAAGCTCTCCCAATCCTAGTTTTACCCAGTTTCATGTGAGGAGATGCAGTCTTATCTTTATGAAAGGGAAGTCAGAATTCATTCTTGCTCAGGTTATTCCTCCTTGTGTTGGATTATATTGGTTCTTCTCAACTCATTCCTTGGGACATACTCAGCCAATTGGGTTTTCAAATATTCACAATGAGTAACTCAAGAAAGATATAGTGGCGCTAGAAAAGGTTCAAAGAAGAGCGACCAAGATGGTAAAGGGGATGGAACTCCTCTCGTATGAGGAAAGAGTAAAAGGGTTAGGGCTATTCAGCTTGGAAAAGAGACGGTTGAGGGGAGATATGAGTGGAGTAGAACGGGTACAAGTGGATCGATTCTTCACTCCATCAAAAATTAGAAAGACTAGGGGACACTCGATGAAGTTACAGGGAAATACTTTTAAAATCAATAAGAGGAAATATTTTTTCACTCAGAGAATAGTTAAGCTCTGAAACGCGTTGCCAGGGGTTGTGGTAAGAGCGGATAGCTTAGCTGGTTTTAAGAAAGGTTTGGACAAGTTCCTGGAGGAAAAGTCCATAGTCTGTTATTAAGACTGCTTGCTCTGGATTGGTAGCATGGAACGTTGCTACTCCTTAGGTTTTGGCCTGGTACTAGGGTCCCGGATTGGCCACCGTGAAACAGGCTACTGGGCTTGATGGCTATTCTTATGAATACGTATCACATAGATGTCTATAGCAAGGAGCTAGTGTGTGACATTTGTTGTAGATATTCTGAAGACCCAACTGGATGGGTGCACTGTGCACTCCAAGGACTGGGTTAAGAGCCCCTAGATTATGATCACTAGTTCAAAATAAAGCGGTTAGACTACTTTGTGGACTGAAGAAGTTTGATCACGTGACACCTTCCTATCGACTTTTACACTGGCAAGTGTGAAATTCAAGTTTGGTTGTTTTTGCTTCAAGGTACTCTATGGCTTAGCCCCTAAATACATAGCAGACCTTTCCTCTTTCTCAACCAACAGACACAAGCGAAGCTCACACCTGAACTTCATTTCTCCACCGGTTAGAGGTTGTAAATTTAAAAGTCATCATCAACACCTTCTCGCACATCAAGCAGCATTATGGGGTAAAGACCTGGAACAATTGCTTGTGCCTACTATCTATGGAGAATTCAGGAAACGCCTGAAAACACATCTATTCCTGAAATACTTAGGAAACCAACCTATTCAATCTTAGCCCTTAACAACCGAGCGCAAGAACCACCTGTCGCTCAATCTGTACTTTGTTTGTTCACTCAATCTGTAACATTTCTAATCATTGTAAACCGCATAGAACTTCACGGTCCTGCGGTATATAAACTGCTATTGTTATTAAGTGTGCTATACCACAAATCTATTCACTGCTCAGTTTACTGGTTAAACAATATGTTCCTGATGCTGTGGGCTTTCACCTAAATCGGAATTGATCTTTGTTTGGCTCACCCTAATTAGCTCAGGTGATGCAGAGACACAAACCTTGGCCCATTCTGGAAGCCTAGGGAGCAGCTGCCAATTTTGAGCCATACATTGATCAGAAATGAATGTCTGGGGAAAATTAAAGTAAAAACGATGCTGCTTCAGTCTGTGTCCTTGCTCAGCATACACGCTCTACTCTCAGTCAAGGACCAAAGCAATATCTTCCACAGGAAACCTAAAAGAGTCGCCGCACACTCAAACGGAAAGCTACTCGTGTGGCCCAAGAATTGACCTTTGAATGTCAGCCTTGCTGCCATATCGTTAATGCTCTCACACAAAGAGGCAAACCACAAGTCTGAGCATGATGTAAACGGGCCCCTTGCAAGCTCCGTCAGAAGCAGCACAGCTCAATTTACTTAGTGAGGCTGGGAGATAGGTTTCAATTTGCTGTAACCAGCTGAGCCTCACAGCAAACCATTGTAAAATCCAAAGTTTAAATCTCAAACAAGAATGCCTTCTTTTCCCACTTTGCTAGCACAAGACCTAAACCAGGGGTAGGGAACTCCGGTCCTCGAGAGCCGTATTCCAGTCGGTTCTCAGGATTTCCCCAATGAATATGCATTGAAAGCAGTGCATGCACATAGATCTCATGCAGATTCATTGGAGAAATCCTGAAAACCCGACTGGAATTCGGCTCTCAAGGACCGGAGTGCCCTACCCCTGACCTAAACCATGCACACATCTGCCACTCCCAGCCCTCCAGGTTTTTCTCTGAACGCCTTCCAGTGCTTGCCTGTGAAAGCCTTAAATGCAAAGAATTCATGCCGTTTAGGCTCAAAACACAAACAATTTTTAGTCCAAACATGAAAGGCCTGCTCTATCCTACAGCACATTGACTCCATGAAGGTAACAAGGCTTCAAAAGTCTTCCTCAGCCATCCTGGGGTCTCACGTGGATGTTTCTTCCTCTTCCCTCTAGGCCTCCCAAACCTCTTGGTTTGGAGCCTCACCCTGTTGACTAGGGTTCCTTGATCTGGCTGTGCTGCAGTGGGGAATATGGTTAAGGGAGGGTGGGGTTCTTTTATATATTCCCTCAGTCCTACATTCTCACCTCTCCTTCTGTAATCCTAGATTTCCACCTTTCCCCCTGGAAACCGTGCTGCGACTGTCACCAGTTAAAGAATTTGAAAGACTCCTGACTCGAAGGTCTCTTTTTCCTATAGTACCAACACGTTTCCTTCCGTCTTTTCATGAGAGATGCAGACCCTATCACGGTGCTTTTAGACATTTGAAAAGGATACACATGGTTGCAAGACAGTCTGTAGGTGTTTTCTATAATTCCTTCTTCATTAACATCTACAAAGATGGGCTGGCCACACACTGCGCAGACACTGTCAGAGAGATGCTTCGTCGGCATCCCTGAAGCACTGTAAAACTGCATGAAATGGGAAGACAGAGAGAACGAAATAGAAAACAAAATTGCATTATGATCTTAGACTCCAAATCCAAGAAGAATTGTGAATCCCAACACAGTCTGCAAAAACTGAAAACATTTATATACATATGTATATGCACATAAAACTCTGGCAAATACCAAAGAGCTTGCACTAGTGGCTCTAGTAATTCTGCTATGGTAGTTACTATCAATTAGCAGACCACACATTGTACTTTATGAATTATCATCAGAAATGGTGAGTACATGGTGCTATCAAACAGAAGAAAAAAAAAAGAAAAATAGTTTACAAGTCTTTATCCCCTTGAATATTTTTCTGCTGTTTAAAAAAGTACATTTCAAAATGCATTAAAGTGAAATACTGTATTTTTCGCTCTATAAGATGCACCTGACCATAACACATCCACCTCTAGAAAGGAAAAAAACCAAGAAAAAAAAAATTTGGAACCAAATGGTGTGCCCTGTACCCCTTCTGGTGGTCTAGTGGTAGGCCAAGGCAGGGTAAAGGGCACATCTAGTGATGGGCACGTCTAATGGTAGGCAGCCCCAAGCCAGCCCGCCCCCAGCCAGCCAGTCCCAGGTCAGCCCGCCAGCCCCAAACCAGCCACCCATCCAGCTCCAAGTCAGCCAGCCAGCTCCAGGCCAGCCAGCCCGCCCCAGGCCAGCCAACCCCAAACCAGCCAGCCAGCTCCAGGCCAACCAGCTAGCCTGCCAGCCAGCCCCAAACCAGCTAGCCAGCCCTAGACCAGCCCTTCCCTGTACCTTTTTAAATCCTGCCTGCCCATCCCCTGCTCGTGGGCCCAGCAGCTCCAGCCGGCTTCCCTCCCTGCCTCCCGCAGCACCTACTTTGCAGATGGTGCTTGCAGCCTTCGCTCTTCTGGGCTCCTCCTTATTTCCCAGCCAGCGGCGAAACAGATCAGCAGCACTGACGTCAAGCTTTACGCTCTCCCACTCGGCCCCATGCTGATTTCCGAATGGCTGCGTCAGTTCTTGCGAGTCCTGTGAGAACCTACAGCAGCCATTTGGAAAGCAGCGTATCTTTATTAGGGACCCCGTAGAGTAGTGGATGGAGAGGAGATGGCAACACTGCTCACTGATCTCTTAGTCTCATAGAAGAAATGCCCCTTCTGTATGACTGTGGAGGAATGAGAACCCTTCTTAGAGATCCAGGAATGTTGCTAATCCTTGGCGTGAGATCTATCAGTTGACACTTTACTGCCTTCCAGAAGGCACTCCTTATCTAGACTCATCTGAGCCAAGTTTGAGATCCTTCCCAAAACGAAGATGACCCCAAAAACGAAGTTTAATCAGGCTCGAGGAATGGGCATCGACATGGCAGATGAGGTTCAACGTGGATAAGTGTAAAGTGATGCATGTCGGTAACAAAAATCTCATGCATGAATACAGGATGTCCGGGGCAGTACTTGGAGAGACCTCCCAGGAAAGAGAGTTGGAAGTTCTGATCGACAAGTCAATGAAGCCGTCCGCGCAATGAGCGGTAGCGGCGAAAAGGGCAAATAGAATGCTGGGAATTATAAAGAAGGGCATCACGAACAAATTGGAGAAGGTTATTATGCTGCTGTATCGGGCCATGGTGCGCCCTCACCTGGAGTACTGCGTCCAACACAGATCGCCGTACATGAAGAAGGACACGGTACTACTCAAAAAGGGTCCAGAGAAGGGCGACTAAGATGGTTAAGGGGCTGGAGGGGTTGCAGTATAGTGAAAGATTAGAGAAACTGGGCATTTTCTCCCTTGAACAGAGGAGATTGAGAGGGGACATGATCGAAACATTCAAGGTACTGAAGGGAATAGACTTAGTAGATAAGGACAGGTTGTTCACCCTCTCCAAGGTAGGGAGAACGAGAGGGAACTCTCTAAAATTGAAAGGGGATCGATGCCGTACGAACGTAAGGAAGTTCTTCTTCACCCAGAGAGTGGTAGAAAACTGGAACGCTCTTCTGGAGTCTGTCATAGGGGAAAACACCTTCCAGGAATTCAAAACAAAGCAAGACAAGTTCCTGCTGAACCGGAACATAATCAGATAGGGCTAGTCTCAGTTAGGGCGCTGGTCTTTGACCAGAGGGCCACCGCGTGAGCAGACTGCTGGGCAAGATGGACCACTGGTCTGACCCAGCAGCGGTAGTTCTTATGTTCTTTATTTGGCATTGTTGCTCAGAAGCAACATGTGTCTTCTAGGGCTCTTATGGGAGATCTGCATCTCCAAATGCCTGTTACTTGGCACTGTTGCTCTCGTTCAACATCGAATTACATAAAGCAGCCGTTTCACCATCTGCCAATTAAAGGGTTAAATGAGACTTAAGAGGCAAAATCAGCTGCCCAATTCCACAATCATACCATTAATTGACCTGGAGCAAAATGTGAATTAATCAGAAGACATAAGAAAAGAAATCTGCCTCCAACTCGAAAAGAGCTACCCCTACTGAAACCATGAGCTCCTACTATATGACTGCCCAAGCTACAGACCGTCACCTGGGCTCCAAGGACTATGGAACGAAAAACCTATTTAAGGAGCAGCTCTATCTTCCTGCAATGAGTGTGGTCTGTCTTTGCCATTTCTGGGACATAAACTGTAGAAGTCTGTCCTTTAGTTTATGTCGAAGCCCACTCAAGTCCATTCCAATCTATCTTGCCTTATGTCTGCCCATCTCAATATACAAAAACATTTTCATCTATATATGGTTATATGGCATTTATTAATTTATAAAGCAAAAGATTGTTTCTACTGAATCATTGCTTGATTTTGTAATTGTAGGGATTCAGTTTAATGTTATACACTCCTGTATTTTGTGGATAATCTATTACAGTGTCAAAACCCTCCAATCACAGAAGTTATAATTTACTTTTACAGTATTGCCAAACTTGAAAGAAGAGCAAGAGTTAAGGGAATATTCCAATCTTACAGAGGCAGGTCTTGAGAGACAAATCTGATCAATTTCTTTGACTGGGTGACCAGAGAATTGGATAGAGGGAGTGCGCTGGATATGGTGTATTTAGGTTTTAGCAAAGCCTTTGACAATGTTCCACACAGATGTCTAATAAATAAACTGAGTGCCCTCGGGATGGGTCCCAAAGTGACGGGCTGGGTCAGGAACTGGTTGAGTGGAAGATGACAGAGAGTAGTGGTCAATGGAGATCGCTCTGAGGAAAGGGATGTTACCAGTGGTGTACCGCAAAGTTATGTTCTTGGGCCTGTTCTTTTTAACATTTTTGTAAGCAATTTTGCTGAAGGGCTGACAGGTAACATTTGCCTTTTTGCGGATGATACCAAAATCTGCAATAGGGTAGATTTCCCTGATGGTGTGAACAACATGAAGAAGGACCTAGTGAAGCTTGACGATTAGTCTGAAATTTGGCAACTAAAATTTTTGCAAGGTCATGCATTTGGGCTGCAAAAACCCGAAGGAACAGTAGAGTTTTGTACATGAAAGAGGAACAGTACTTGGGTGTGATAGAATGTGATGATCTAAAGGTGGCCAAACAGGTTTAAAAGGCGATAGCAAAAGCTAGAAGGATGCTGCGGTGCATAGGAAGAGGTATGGACAGTAGGAAAAAGGAGGTATTGATGCCCCTGTATAAGACTGGTGATACCTCATTTAGAATACTGTGTACAATTCTGGAGATCTCGCCTTCAAAAAGATATAAAAAGGATGGAATACGTTCAGAGGAAGGCTACTAAAATGGTCAGTGGTCTTCGCCATCAAGCGTATGGGATCAGACTTAAAGATCGCAATATACTTTCGAGGAAAGGTAGGAGATATGATAGAGATGTTTAAATACCTACATGGTATAAATGTGCATGAGGCGAATCTCTCTCATTTGAAAGGAAGCACCAGAATGAGAGAGCATAGGATGAAGTTAAGAGGAGGAAATACTTTTTTTACAGAAAGGGTGGTAGATATGTGGAATGGGCTCCCGAGACAGAGACTGTATCTGAGTTCATGAAGTCATAGGACAGGCATGTGGGATCTCTTAGGGAGAGATGAAGATAGTGGATGAGCAAACTGGATGGGCCATTTGGCCTTTATCTGCCATCATGTTTCTCTGTGTGTGTTTTTGTAGCAGGGAACATATGCTATTTTCTGAAGCGGTCACTTACCCCTATCGTGGATGCCATATAATCTGCACACATTTCTGCAAAGTCCCGCTCAAGAACTCCATAATAGAGGCCGTAAAAGAGGAGAGAAATCCCAAAGTCCATGGCATCTTCTGGTTTGATTCTGCAATTAAAAATGGCAGTAGCTCAAGCGCATGGGAGAAGGGGATCCTGCTCACTAAAAAGCTGTTATTCTAGAATGGTCAGATGCCCCAGTGAGGAATACATTACATTCCTAAGTGCGATATCAGCCATTATTTCCTATCTGGTGTCACAAGAATTAAGAAATATTGTACTGCTCAAGTCAAATACTGTACAGTACTGTTATTATAGAGACACCTGCTGGCCAATATCTGCATAGCATGAGATATTAAATGGTTCTTTGGTTGTGGGATACTTGTGAGTGGAGGATGAAGCAAATGAGAAAAAGTGTCTAAACTCAAGTCATTTGTATAGGCCTCAGATAAAACACATGATTAAAATAGCATGCTATCTTACAGCTGGAAAGTTTACTGTAGGATTCATTAACTGTATATTGCACTAACTCTATATACACTTCTCCCTCCGTATTCACTGTGATAGGGGATTAACAGAACCGCAAATACAGAAAAAAGCGAGAATAACTTTTTTATATGTCATTCACTGTTTTCTATTAAAAACCATCGTGAATATGGTGAAACCACGAATAACATGGTGAGAGACCTGGCCTGCTTCTGAAGGAGAGGCAAAACACAGTGAAGAAAGTGCTGGGAATCAGCGATTTCTCTAAGCAAGCTGTCGTAATTTGGGGGGAGGAGCCAGCATGCTAAAAACCGTGAATAATTGAAACCGCAAATGCTGAAACTGCAAATACGGAGGGAGAAGTGTACAGCATACCCACGTGACCTGTTAAGGAATTTACTAATAACTACAACAAGCAGAGGATTAAAAAATAAAGTTCCCGACACAGCATATTTCACTTTTTATTAGGGAACACTCAATGAAATTACTTGCAATCACTTTTAAAACAAATAGAAGGAAATATTTTTTTTCTCAAAGAACAGTTAAGCACTGGAACTCATTGCCAGAGCATGTAGTTTCAGGGGTTAGCATAGCTGGGTTTAAGAAAGGTTTGGACAAGTTCCTGGAGGAAAAGGTCCATAGTCGGCTACTGAGATAGACATGGGGGAATCCACTGTCCTGGATCAGTAGCATGGAATCTTTCTACTCTTTGGGATTCTACATGGAACGTTGCTACTCTTTGGGGATTCCTCATGGAATCGTGTTATTGTTTGAGAATCAGCAAAGAAGTGGGGAAGGAACTGTACACGTCAACCTGAGATAAAATTGAGTTTATTAAATACAATCATCTATTAAGATGCAAAACATATGAGATAATCAGTTTGTCTTTCATATACAATCATCTATTAAGATGCAAAACATATGAGATAATCAGTCTGTCTTTTAAAGACAGACTGATTATCTCATATGTTTTGCATCTTAATAGATGATTGTATTTAATAAACTCAATTTTATCTCAGGTTGACGTGTACAGTTCCTGCCCCACTTCTTCTCTGTTGCATATTTGCCATTGTTTGAGATTCCA
This sequence comes from Geotrypetes seraphini, assembly GCF_902459505.1. NCBI lineage: Eukaryota > Metazoa > Chordata > Amphibia > Gymnophiona > Dermophiidae > Geotrypetes > Geotrypetes seraphini. Next base: position 5,680,019 of record NC_047089.1, on the reverse strand, counting down.
CATGGAACGTTGCTACTCTTTGGGGATTCCTCATGGAATCTTGTTATTGAGATTCTACACGGAACGTTGCTACGAGATTCTATAATGTTGCTACTATTTGGGTTTCTGCCAGGTACTGTGACCTGGATTGGCCGCTGTTTGAAACAGGTAACTGGGCTAGATGGACCATTGGCTGTTTCTATTATGAATCTGTAAAGCAGTTTGTTCCCGAGGTAGATAAGTAGAGCGGTTTTCTATACCAAATCTGATAATGTTGTCAGTTACTAAGTGATATATTATTGCACTAGTCATTAAGCCCGTTACATTAACGGGTGCTAGAATATATGTCTGTCTGTCTTTCTTTATTTCTGTCTCTCTCTCCCTCCCGCTATCTTTCTTTCTGTCTGTCTCTCTCCCTGGCCCCCTTTGTCTTGTCTGTCTTTCTGTCTCTCCCTGCCCCTGTGTCTTTCTTCTTTTCTTTCTGTCTCCCTTCCTCCCACTGTCTGTCTTTCTTTCTATCTGTCTGTCTCTCTCCCAGCCTCCTATGCAGCAGCATTTCTCTCCCCTCCCACTTCCCTGTGCAGCCACAGCAGCATTCCCTCCCTCTCCATTTCCCTCCCTTCACACCTCTTCCCTGTGCAGCAGCAGCGTTTCCCCTTCCCCCCCTTTCCCTTCTCACGGTCTAGGCAGCTTCTTTAGTCCGTTGCCGCCCCCCCCTTCCCTTTCCTTCCCGCGGTCCCGACAAACCTGCCGACTCCAGCCTTCAGCACACGCTGCTTTGGGGCCTTCTACTGCCCTGATTTACTCTGCCGCGTCTCTGATGATGTCATCAGAGACATGCCAGAGTAAATCAGGGCAGTAGAAGGGCCCGAAGCAGCATGTGCAGAGTACTGCAGGCTGCTGGAGTAGGCAGGTTTGGAGTCGGGACCACGGGAAGGGGGAGGGGCGGCAAGACGTCAGGAGAACTGAGTTACCGAAGAGCAGGGAGTCCAGCAATGGTGACCAGTGCTGCGAGTGTAGGTAGGAGCTGGGGACTCGCGCATGCGCACTCCTGCTTGGCCACGGAACTACGGAACATGGAACAGGGAATACAGAACACGAAAGTTGGAGTGCGCATGCGCGGCTAGCGTTTTATTATATAGGATGGTTATTTATATTTGGTTTACTGCAAATTTCTCGAGCTGCGATTGTTGCATTCTTTGAATTGTTGAAACCACCCAAGATAAAGAGTTTCTTTCGGCAGTGGCCATCTGAAAAAATAAAAACAGGGCTAGAAAATTCCAGGATCAGAAAGCAATTTCTAGTCACCATGGCTACCTGGCATCTGGGATTTGCCAAGCTCTGCCTTAAGCAAATGCCTATGTAATGGTGAAAGAAAAGCTCATGAGATCCGATTGAGCTTGAAGCCCAGAAGGAACAGCAGTTACCAGACGCACCTGAAAATCAAGTTCAGTCCAAACAGAGTGAACATGATCGCCATATAGCCCACAATCCCAGTGGCATAGCTCAACTTGTACAACAGCAGGAACCATTTATAAACCAATCTGTAAGAAAATGAGAGGAAAAAAGTGAGATTTTTGCAATAACCAACCATCAAAGAGAGCAAGACTGGAGATGGGAGTTATAGTTAACTATCCCCCGCTTGTATACTGACTTACCAACACAAAACTGAGACATACAATTTCAAAAATACATTACGACATACAACAGCATTGGTTAAAATACAATTTCAATGCATTACTATCAGTTAAAACATAGGTTAAAAATGAATGAAATATAAAAACACCATCGTAAATATTAAAAAAAAAAAATCAGCATTCTTGTTTATCAAATAAGTACGTTTTTTATCATTTCCTAAATGTAAAGTAAGAGTTGGCTTGAGCAATCAACGGGCCCATCCAGGAGTTCATCTTCCCTGCTTGATACGCCAATGTCCTGTAACGACAGGCCCTTGGGGTGGGGAAGATGAACATACCCGAATAAAACAATTTCAAGTACGATATCAAATAAGAGGGTTATAATCCAAAAAGTGTCTTATAAAAGCACTCTGGCCCCAAATAGGAGCCAATGCAGTCTGGCATAAAAAGGACTAACATGATCTAATTTTTTAAGACCAAAAGTCAATGGACCACAGCATTCTGAACTACCGTATTTTCACGCATATAACGTGCGCGTTATACGTGTTTTTACAAACCGTGCATAACCTTGCGCGGTATACGCGTGAGCGCGCTATATAAAATTTTTTTTACATAGTTCCCACCCCGCCCGACGCCCGATTCATCATCCGGAAGGACCGCTCGTACCCCCACCGCTCGCACTCCCACCCCGATGGACCGCTCGCACTCCCTCCCGAAGAACCGCTCGCACCCCACAGCCTCCCCCCTCCCCCATGGAAAAGCTGTCTACATTGTTTCCGGATGCCAGTGAGCCCAGCTGCTTCCTCTGCCGGCGGTCCTGCCCCTTCTCTGAGCACTGCTGCGCTGCTTCCTCTTCCGGCGGTCCCGCCCTTTCTCTGACGTCAGAGAAAGGGTGGGACCGCCGGAAGAGGAAGCAGCGTAGCACAGGGCTCAGAGAAGGGGCGGGACCGCCGGCAGAGGAAGCAGCTGGGCTCACTGGCATCCAGAAACAAGGCAGACAGCTTCTCCCTGGGGGAGGGGGGGGAGGCTGTGGGGGTGTGAGCGGTTCTTCGGGTGGGAGTGCAAGCGGTCCATCGGGGTGGGAGTGCGAGCGGTGGGGGTGCGAGCGGTCCTTCCGGATGATGAATCGGGCATCGGGGGGGGGGGGGGCATCAGGCTTTCAGGATGGGGACAGGACTTCAAGGGGGGACAGGCAGACCTTCAAGGGGGGACAGGACTTCAAGGGGGGGCAGCCAGAGGAGAGTTGGGGCAGCGAACGGAGAGTCGGGGCAGCGAAAGGAAAGTCGGGGCGGGTGAAAGGAGAGTCGGGGCAGCCAGAGGAGAGTCAGGGCAGCCAGAGGAGAGTCGGGGCGGCATGCGCGGTATACCCGTGAGCGCGGTATATAAAAATTTATTTACATAAATTTGTGTTTCCCGCGCGCTATACCCGTGTGCGCGTTTTACTTGGGTGCGCGTTATCTACATGAAAATACGGTAATCGGAGTCTTAATAAAGTTTTTTTCTGGTAACCCTAAATAAACAATATTACAATAATCCAAGGTTGCTGGTCCAGTCTACTGGATTATCTACCTTGGATTATTGTAATATTGTTTATTTAGGGTTAGCAAAAAAGATTAAGACTCTGATTAGTTCAGAATGCTGTAGTCCGTTTGAGTCTTAAAAAATATGATCATGTTAGTCCTTTTTATGCCAGACTACATTGGCTGCCATTTGGGGCCAGAGTGTTTTTTTATTAAACTGCAATAACGGTTTTTAGCGCAGGGAGCCATGCTGAATGCTTCGTGCTGCTCCTGACGCTCCTAGAGTTCCTATGAGTGTCGGGAGCAGCGCAGCTCCCTGCACTAAAAACCACTAATGCGGTTTAGTAAAAAAAAAGGGGGGGGGGATTTATTAGGTATTTCCCTGTCCCCAGAAGGCTTACAAGCTAAGTTTGTACCTGAGGTAATGGAAGGTTAAGCAACTTGCCCAAGGTCAAAAGGAGAAATATTTGACCTGGACTTCCCTGGTTATCGGCCTGATGCTCTATCCACTAAGCTACTCTTCCACGGCACACATTCAGCTGGAATTGAACTGTCTAATGTGTTCTAGGATAGAGATTTCAATGCTGCTCCAAAATATTCAGCCTCAGAAGGAAGTTCACGCCACCATGCTTCAAGATTTTGCCTGGACGTTCTAATCCTCAGCTAGATCATTATTCATTCTGGCGTCCCTCTTTCATTGTTTAGATGTCTCACGCCACTCTCCACTTCAGGTGCATTGCGCTCATCTCAACGGAATCTACTGACAATGCAGATGTGACAAAATAACGCTAACCCCATTGTTGGCGCAGTAGGTCCATAACTCTGGAATAGATGAGCAAAATACTCGACATCAAACTTGCCAGAAAAGTCTAAAGTCCTGTTGAAGACGCTTTTGGATTAAACCAACGAGGGAGCCATCAAGCTCAGACTGGTGGAGCCAACTGGGGAAGTGGGACACTAAACACATTGAAAGCATTTTAAATGGATTGAAACTCTAATTGAACTTTGCTTTTCCTTTAAGGTTAAATTTTTACTTTTGCCCATTTTAATTACTACATCGGAAATAATCTGTAAAATGTACAGCAGGAAAACCTGAATAAATCTGAACATGGTAGTAAAGTACACTTCATGATACTGAGCACTATTTATTCCTTCTTGGGTCAGACCGATGGTCCATCAAGCCCAGTAGCCCGTTCTCACGGTGGCTAGTCCCTGGCCAAAACCCAAGGAGTAGCAACATTCCAACATCTCAAAGAATAGCAAGATTCCGGAACCCCAATGAGAGCAACATTCCAGAGCTGAGATTGTGATGTCATAATGCCTCATTCCACAGCCAACCTCAGCCGTGATGTCACAATGGCTTGATTGCCCTATACCTGGCTCACGTAAGAACATAAGAAGAGCCATACTGGGTCAGAACAATGGTCCATCAAGCCCAGTAGCTAGTTCTCAAGTGGCCAAAACAGATGATCTTTTCTCTCTTAGTGCTTCATAGAGTTTATTTTCTCCTCATATGTCTACAACTACTTAAATTCTATAGCGCTACCGGATGCCAGCAACGTTCGGGCCTGGAGGACTGTCACTGTGCTGACAAGTGGGGAAAACCCCTAATGACTAAGTGAAGACCTCATGCGTCTTGGCCTGAAGAAAGTTCCAAATAGGGTTGGAAGCACAAAAGTTCAAAAATGATTCGACACATTGTGATTCAATCATGGCAGGAGATAAGCCTTTGTGAAATTAACAAAGATCTACCTTCTCTTGAATTTGGGATAAGCCCTTTAGAATTTTCACAGATTCTTCCAGGTCTTTCAAATTCACATCAGTGTGAGAGAGGAATGGGATAGACTCTAACTTACCACTGCGATAACAGGTAGGAAAGCTAACCAAAGGGGAGAGTGGTCTAGTGGTCAGAGCTGCTGTGAGTAGACAATGACACGGGGACAATTTTTCCCCATCCCCGCAGGAACTCAATTTCCCCGTCCTGTCCCCGTGAGTTTTGTCGCTGCCCCTGACCAATTCCTGTAAGCTCTGCCTTAACCCTTTCAGGACCATAAGGATCGTAGGCCAATTTTTGTGGTTTTGACAACATTTTTATGGTAAAAAGGGCTTGCAGATGCCAAAAAATTGATTTTTTTTGTGAAATATTATTTTTTTAAAAAAAAATCAAACTTCTGGCTTATGGACAGTGTGGCAAGTGAATCTTCTCGTCAATCTGGCAACGACACTAATGAATGAATGTCGGAACCAGTTTGTTTACATAAAGGCAGTATCCTATGGAATCCGTACATATCAAATTTAGAACTGTAGACTATCCCAATCAAAATTTATAGGATTTTAAAGTTATGGGACAAATATGTCCCTTGGTCCTGAAAGGGTTAACCGCACAAGCCTTGAACACTTATTATTTTAAAGTGTTTGAGGCTTGTACAGATGAGGACAGAGCTTACAGGGATGGGGCAGGGACAGGAAAAGAACTGGACAGGACGGGACAGGAAAATGAGCTCCCACGGGGACAGGGAAAAATATGTCTCCGTGTCATTCTCTAGTTGCGAGTTCAATCCCAGCCTGCTCCTTGTGTTTTACAGTCCACTTTGTCCGAAGTAAGTTATTGTCCGTCTTCCTCATTTTATTGTACATTGCTCTGAAATTTGGAAAAAGTGATATTATCAAAATTTTAAATAAACTTGAAACTTGAGGGAAAATACTTAACAACAACATAAGAGTTGTCATACTGGGAAAGACCGAAGGTCCATCAAGCCTAGCCAGTATCCCGTTTCCAACAGTGGCCAACCCAGGTCCCAAGCAGTAAAACAGATTTTATGCTTAATTCAAGAGTACCCGATCACTATTCAATGTATTGTAAATCATTTTGGGTTGACCTCTTCATGAAAAGGTGGTTAATAAATCCATCCATAAATAAAATCTACAGAACTTAATTTATTTTCAGTTTTATTGTACAATACCTTTCATAGTGCTGTATTTGACGCTACAGTGAAGAACTAAGCTCAGAGAATTTGTAGACTTAATTGGAGATCAGCTTAAAATGCTATTGTGGAAACTTTCCTTTTCTTCAGGAACGTTTTCCTCCATTTTCGTTGTGTTGTGATCACCAGTGACCCCCCCCCCCCCAACCTACCTCTTTTCTTTACTTTTACTTGGGCTTGTTCTTTTTCTAATTGTAAAATACTTCTTCAATCATTTCTTATTGTTCCTTGCTTGAGTAATTTTATTAAATTGCATACCTACCGTACCTGAAAGCAGTTACTTACCGTAACAGGTGTTATCCAGGGACAGCAGGTAGATATTCTCACGGATGGGTGACATCACCAACGGAGCCCCGGTATGGACCACTTTAAAAGTGCATCGCCACTTTAAATCTTCAGAAAACTCACGATAGTCCGCACCGACCATTCGTGAGTGCCTTCCTGACCGATGTAGGCACGCAGTCCCTCAGTTAGGATAAGCCAGCTAAGAAGCCAACCCAGGGAGGTGGGTGGGTTGTGAGAATATCTGCCTGCTGCCCCTGGATAACACCTGTTACGGTAAGTAACTGTGCTTTATCCCAGGACAAGTAGGTAGCATATTCTCATGAATGGGTGACCTCCAAACTAACAGAAATGGGATGGTGGGAGTGTTGGCCTTTAGGAAAATAAATTTTGTAATACAAATTGGTCGAAGTGCCCATCCCGTCTGGAGAAAGACTCCAGACAGTAGTGAGAAGTGAATGTATGAACTAAGGACCAGGTGGCAGCTTTACAGATCTCCTCAATGGGAGTAGATCTGAGGAAAGCTACAGAAGCTGCCATAGCTCTAATTTTGTGAGCTATGACATGACTGTCCAGTGCCAGTCCAATCTGAGCACAGCAGAACGAGATGCAGGCAGCCAGTCAGTTGGAAATTGTTCTTTTGGAAACAGGATGCCCCAACTTGTTTGGATCAAAAGAGAGGAAAAGTTGGGGAGATGTTCAATGTGGCTTTGTCCTGTCAATATAATAGGCCAAAGCCGTTTACAGTACAAAGTATGCAAAGTGGTTTCTCCAGCACGAGAATGAGGCTTGGGGAAAAACACTGGTAGAACAATTGACTGATTAAGTTGGAAGTCAGTGACAACTTTTGGAAGAAACTTTGGATGTGTACGTAGAACCACCTTGTCATGATGAAAAACTGTGAAAGGTAGATCTGCTACTAATGCTTATAACTAACTAACCCTTCTGGCAGAGGTGAGAACAATAAGGAAGACCACTTTCCAGGTGAGAAACTTGAGATATGCTGTGGCCATTGGTTCAAATGGTGGCTTCATCAAACTGGAAAGAACCACATTAACCTAGACTACAGGAGGAGGCTTGAGAGGTGGTTTCACATTTAAAGTCCCTTCATAAATCTCGATACCAATGGATGAGCAGTGAGAGGTTTTCCCTCTACTGGCGTGTGAAAAGCTGTAATAGCGATGAGATGAACTCTGATAGATGTAGATTTAAGTCCAGAGTCAGACAGAAAGAGAAGATAATCCAAGGAAGTTGGATCATGATGATGAAGAAGACACCAGGAAGAAATCCTAGTCCACTTTTGTTGGTAACATTGCTGAGTGGCTGGTTTCCTGGAGGCGTCAACAATATGTTGAACAGGCTGAGAGAGACGTAATTCAGAAGAGCTCAACCCTGGAGAAACCAAGCAGTTAGGTGGAGCGATTGCAGGTTGGGATGAAGAAGTGATTCTTGATTCTGAGTGAGCAGAGTAGGAAATACTGTAAGAGGTATGGGCTCCCAGGAGCTGGGTTGAAGTAGAAGGGAGAACCAATGTTGCCTGGGCCACCGTGACGCAATGAGGATCATGTTTGCGGTTCCTTCTTGAGCTTGAACAGAGTTCTCAACATGAGAGGAGTTGGAGGAAATGCATATAGAAACAGGCCCGTCCAGTCCAAGAGAAAGGCATCTGCTTCCAGACGGAGAGGAGAATAAAGCCTGGAGCAAAACTGGGGCAACTGGTGATTGTGAGGAGCTGCAAACAAGTCCATGTGTGGAGTTCCCCATTGAGTAAAGATGGACTGGAGAGTTGCAGAGTTGAGAATCCATTTGTGAAACTGAAGAATTCTGCTGTGGTTGTCTGCTAGGGAATTCTTCTCCCCTTGAATGTAGACAGCCTTCAAGAACAGAATGCGAGCTGTCACCCAAGTCAAGATTTTCTGGGCCTCCTCACACAACAGGAGAGAGCCCGTGCCTCCTTGCTTGTTTATGTAGTACATTGCTACTTGATTGTCTGTGCAAAGGAGGAGGACTTGAGGGCAGAGAAAATGATGGAAGGCCTTGAGGGCATAACACATTGCTCTGAGTTCCAGGAAATTGATGTGAAATTTCCGTTCCCTGGCGGTCCAAAGACCTTGAGTCTGAAGATCGTCCATATGAGCCCCCAGGCATAGTCGTGATGACTTTGTGATGAGGGGGCAAGTGAAAAAGGAGACCTCTGTAGAAATTGGAAGAGGTCATCCACCATTGAAGTGACTACAGAAGAGATGAGGTCACAGATATATGTTGTGAGAGACGATCTGTCGCTTGTGACCACTGAGAAGCAAGGGTCCACTGAGGAGTGCGAAGATGTAGCCTTGCCAGTGGTGTCACATGGAAGCCATGTGTCCTAGAAGAACCATCATATGCCTGGCAGAGATGGATTGAAGAGGAAGCAGTTGCTGACACAGACTTATGAGAGCCTGAAGGCGATCTAGGGGAAGAAACACTCTCATGAGAGTGGTGTCTAGGATTGCCCAAATGAACTGCAGACGTTGAGTCGGAATGAGATGTGATTTGGGAAAGTTGACTTTGAATCCTAGTATCTGAAAAGAAATGTTTTGAGATGTTGCTTGGACTACTTCATAAGATGAAACAGTCTTGATCAACCAGTCATCCAGATAAGGAAAGATTTGAAGGCTGTGGGAATGAAGAGATGCGGCCACTACAATGAGGCACTTCGTGAAGACTCTGGGAGAAGATGCCAGGCCAAAGGGAAGGACCTTGTACTGGTAATGACATCGATTGATCTGGAAACGGAGGTACTTCCTGGAAGCTGGATGAATTGGAATATGAGTGTAGGCTTCCTTGAGATCCAGAGAGCATAGCCAGTCGTTTTGATTGAGGAGAGGATAAAGAAGGGTGAGGGACAGCATCCTGAATTTCTCTTTGACCAGAAATTTGTTGAGAGCTCTGAGATCCAGGATGGGTCTCAGTCCTCCGGTCTTCTTGGGGACTAAGAAGTAACAGGATAGAATCCCTGATCTTGCTGATTGAGGGGAACTTCCTCGATGGCGTTCAGCAGAAGGGATTGAACCTCCTGCAGAAGAAGGGAGGACTGTGCAGGGTCCAAAACAGACTCTCTTGGAGGATGGTCTGGTGGCAGGGTGTGAAAATTGAGAGTGTAACCCTGACGAATGATGGTGAGGACCCAGAGGTCTGATGTTATGAGCTCCCAGCGAGCTATGAAAAATTGGAGACGGCCTCTGATGGGTTGAGGCAAATGTTGACGTTGGCTATGCTCTGAAGAAACACGTCAGAAAGGCTGGGTACCTTTATATGGGCCAGCCTGTTGCTTTTGCTGCTGTTGACGTGGCTGTTATTGTTGCCTCTGTCTCCTGGGTTGAGACTGGGCTGGAGTTGCAGGTTTCTCAGCATACCTTCTCTGATAGGAAGAGGCTGATCTGAAGGGGTGAGAAGGTGAAGGTTTCTTTTTGGGCTTCATCAGAGTGTCCCATCTGGTCTTATGTGCAGACAACTGTCCATGGAGGCACCAAAGAGCTTGTCCCCCAGACAAGGTGCATTGGCCAACCTGCCCTGATGATTAACATCCAGTTCAGACACTCGAAGCCAAGCCAGATGACGCATGACCACTGACATTGCCGTAACATGTGAGGAAAGCTCGACAGTGTCATAGATGGAACGGACTATGTATTTGCGTAGTTGGAGCAGGTAAGAAATGAAGCGCTGAAAAGCAGGCAACTTACATTCAGGCAGATATTTTTGGAACGTGGCAACTTGTTTGACCAAATGTTTCATATAAAATGAGAAATGAAAAGTGTAGTTACTGGACCGGTTGGCTAACATAGCATTCTGGTATAGCCTTTTGCCAAACCGGTCCATCGCTTTGCCCTCTCTTCCAGGGGGTACAGAGGCATACACACTAGCCACTGAAGATTTCTTCAGTGTTGATTTCACTAGGAGAGATTCATGGGGGAGCTGTGATTTGTCAAACCCTGGAATGTGAACCACCCTATATAGAGAATCCAGCTTGCAAGGAGCCACAAAGATGGTAAGAGGTGTTTCTAAATTCTTATAGAAGATTTCCCGCAAGATCTTGTGGAGGGGAAATTTGAGAAGGTCCTTGGGCAGTTGATCGTAGTCCAAGGCATCTAAAAACTCTTTAGCTTTTTCAGAATCAGCTTCTAAGGGAATGGCTAAGGTTTCAGACGTTTCCCTTAGGCATTTGGAAAGAGATGATTTCTCAAACACCATAGGAGCCTCTTGCGAAGAGTGGTGAATAGATTCATCTTCTGAAGAATCCTCCTCTTCAGATAAATAAGGCTCCTGCTCAGAATCTCCCCAAAGATCCGAATCCCGAGTTGTTCGGGGTCAGTGCCCAGCACTCTGTGTCAAAGGCTTGATATACTTTAATTTCTTCGGAGTCTTTCCTGACTGCACCAACACGGTCTCAGGTGACGTCTGAGCTGAGGATGACTGGCGTCAGCGGCTCATTGACATCGGTTCCTTCATGAGACATGATGGTACAGATGGAGACTCCTGTGCAGGTGCTACAGGTGTCGAGGGCTCAGACCTGACTGGCACTGGAGGAGTTGATGTAAACATGGTTGGCATCAGAAGTTGGAACTGCTCCCTTAATTCCTCTTGCAGCAATTCTTTGATCTGCTGCTTAAAGGTAAACACCGGTACTGCTGGCTTCTTTGCTGGTACCTTCGGTGCAGCTCTACGCTCTGGCGATGAGGAGGCCGATGTTGAGGCACTCACCGAAATCGGAGCAGAGCACTTTTTGGGTCTCCTTTAGGTCGGCAGGACTTGACTCACTGCTGCTGAGACCTGAGGCCTAGAGGAAGTGGGGGAAAGCTTCTTAGTCGGTTTACCCACTGCAGTCAACACCGAAGATGGCTTTCCCGGTGTTGATAAGTTTTGGTGTCGACTTAGACGGCGCCGCTGGCACCGAGACCAATATCGAGTCTCCTTCCATGCCCGCGTTGAAAAGGAGTTGCTGCTGAATAAGACGATTCTTAAGTGTCCTCTTCTGAAACGACGAACAGTGGGAACAAGTCTCTGGACGGTGCTCAGGCCCCAAGCACTGGAGACACCAGCAGTGCGGATCAGTTATGGAAATGGAGCGAGCACAACGTCCACACTTTTTAAAACCCGTGTGCGGATGGGACATTGAAGGGAACACGGCCTCAGTGAAATCAAAATCCGAGGCTGTGAAGGTGGAACAAGCCCCGCCGAGCCGACCCCAGAAAAGGGAAAAAGTAAAAATTTTTACTTTTTTTTTAACCAAAAAAGAACAAACAAACATAATAAAACAAAAACTGACTAAAAAGTCAGAAATCCACGAGAGCGGGAAAGCAGTGGAAAAAAAAGATTTCAACAAACGTTGAAAAAACGCATCTTCTTAGCTCCGCGGAAACTAAGAAACTGAGGGACCGCGCGCCCTACGTTGAATGGGAAAGCACTTGTGTATGCGTGGTTCGGGCTATTGCGAACTTTCTAAAGACTTAAAGTGGCAATGCACTTTTAAAGTAGTCCGTAGCGGGGCTCTGTCGGTGACGTCACCCATCCGTGAGAATATGCTGCCTGCTTGTCCTGGGATAATGCAACTTGCCTCAAGCTACAACTGAGAAATGCATGGGCCAAACTAAATATTTTATTTAACAAAGCATAAAAAAGAAAACCTGGTGCCAGCTGTAACTCTAGGAAGATGTTAATTTCCATCTCTATTTCTGTATTAAAACTGTAAGATCCTAAACTAACTGCAGGGGTCAAATGGATGAGAGCAATAAAAGGAAATACCTAAATCACAAGTCAAGTCTCACCTGGGGGTGGTCTGTTCAAGAGGTTTGCGGGTTGCTCGGAAGGTGATAAAGGCTGTGACAGCCGAGAAGAAGACCCAGATACCGAGGAACCTCCACCAGTGCAACTTTACTGTGAAATACAAAGGGACGATCCACATCTGGAAGAGGGTCACCATCTGAAACCAGAGCCAATCAAGGACATTGCTCATTGAGTTCTGAATACACACAAATCTGGCTACACTTGCAGCTTCTTTAAACACAGATGGAAACCCTTCAGCTCCATTTGATCTTCCTGAAGTGACTAAAACCCTCACATTTTGCCAACACACTCACATTTTCTTTCATTTTTGATGCTATACTTAGTACTTGAAAACCCCACACCTTCTCAAACTCTGTAGTTGTTACGGGAATTGCATTATATGCCAATGCATCGATACGTGGTCTGATTTCCTAGGCGATGCTAAATAATAGAAAGCGCTGTCTAAAGGAATTAAAAAGGTTTATTTAGCAATTAATTTGCAAAAATCAGAATGAAAATCCAATTTAATCTTCAATTGCTGGGCTGCTCTATGCCTATATAGGTTCAAGGTGACTTACAAATCAAGAAGTTCACATTACTTTTAGGAGTAACAACAATGAAATATACATGAGATGTAGTAATCATTCAATAGAGGGGAACATTGAGCTGTCAGAATTACAGGACATAGGTTTGAAGTACAATACAGTTGAGTTAGATACAAGTAGATTGGTGGGATTATATTATGTCGAGTTTGGGGAGGGAGCTCTTGGGTTTCTGGAAGGGTGAAACGCTGTGTAGGTTGCTCTGGAAGAGCATACTTGTTAAATATCGATGGAGTATGTTTTCTCAAAAAGAAAAGTCTTCAGTTTCTTTCAAAAGCTGAGGTTGTTGGGACCTGCCTTGATAATTATTGGAAGGTTGTTCCAGGTCTTGGTGCCATGGTAGGTGAGTAGTGAGTTAAGTATGGTACAAAATTTTAGTAAGGCGGTTGAGAACAAGAAAATCTCTGTGCAGGTCAAACATGTTCCTAATTACTGGATCCATAATCTAAACTCTTAACATCGGCTTTGTCCCTACAAGTAAAGATATGCATTTTGAGAACACACACAGGTTCCCCCGACAACATGGCTCTTTAACAGTCTAAAGCAGTGGGTCCTAACCCTGTCCAGGAGGACCACCAGCCAGTCAGGTTTTCAAGATAGCACCAATGAATATGCATGGGGTAGATCTGCATGCCTGTCACCTCCATTATATGCAAATATCCCTCATGCATATTCATTATGGCTATCCCAAAAATCCAACTGGTCCTCAGATAAACTGGTCTAAAGCTAAGAAAGTCAACAATGTCTATTTACCCAAAGTTTCTGACATGTGATCTCGTTAACGGCGCCTCTGCATGACCAACATGCGATCTCGTTAACGGCGCCTCTACGTGACCGACATGCGATCTCGTTAACGATGCCTCTGTGTGACCGACATGCGGTCTCGTTAACAACGCCTCTGCGTGACCGACATGCGGTCTTGTTAACGGTGCCTCTGCATGACCGACATGCGGTCTCGTTAACGGCGCCTCTGCATGATTGACATGCGGTCTCGTTAACGGTACCTCTGCGTGATTGACATGCGGTCTCGTTAACGGCGCCTCTGCGTGATTGACATGCGGCCTCATTAACGGTGCTTCTACGTGATTGACATGCGGTCTCATTAACAGCGCCTCTGCATGATTGACATGCAATCTTGTTAACGGCGCCTCTGCGTGATTGACATGTAATCTTGTCAACGGTGCCTCTGCGTGATTGACATGCAATCTCGTTAACAGCACCTCTGCGTGATTGACATGCGGTCTCATTAATGGCGCCTCTGTGTGATTGACATGCGGTCTCGTTAACGGCGCCTCTGCGTGATTGACATGCGGTCTCGTTAATGGCGCCTCTGCATGATTAACATGTGGTCTCATTAATGGTGCCTCTGCGTGATTGACATGCCATCTTGTTAACGGCGCCTCTGCTTGATTGACATGCAATCTTGTTAACGGCGCCTCTACGTGATTGACATGCAATCTTGTTAACAGCGCCTCTGCATGACTGATGTGCAATCTCGTTAACAGCACCTCTGCGTGACTGACATGCGGTTTCATTAACGGCGCCTCTGCATGATTGACATGCGGTCTCATTAATGGCGCCTCTGCGTGATTGACATGCGGTCTCATTAACAGCGCCTCTGCGTGATTGACATGCAGTCGCCTTAACGGTGCCTCTGCGTGATTGACATGCGGTTCCATTAACGGTGCCTCTACATGACTGACATGTGATCTCGTTAAAGGCGCCTCTGCGTGACTGACATGTGATCTCGTTAAAAGCACCTCTGCGTGACTGACATGCAGCCAGTGCTGTTTTTGTAGGCAGCGGCTGATGTAGGTACCATTTCCAGAATTCAGCCCAAAATGCCTCTACTGTCAGATACTGTGAAATAACACACACCCCTGTAACTACTTAGAAACTAAGTACCAAACAGAATATATGGAGAGCAGACCTGAAGTATTTCTATTTGGGAACGATGGCAGCAGAAAGACCATGTATGACTATTTCAAGGGACACATCTCCCACCTCTTAGGGGACACACCAGTGGACATGATGGCTGAGAACCACTTTTTTAAGAGGATAAATGCTTTACGATAAAGTGAGGGTTTAACAACTAGAAATAAAATATCGGGTTTAGTTCCCAATGCAATGTTTGAATCTGGGCAAGTCACTTACAAATTAAGTACAGTAAAACTTTGGATTGCAAGTAACTTGGTTTTCAAGTTTTTTACCAATACAAGCAAAATATTTGATTAAATTTTAACTTGATTAATAAGCAAGGTCTTGCAATACGAGTACGTACAGTATACACACATCACATCATCACAACTGAAACAATGCTTCTTATCTCTCTGACGCTGTGGGTGTAGTGACTGTTCTAAATGAGCAAGATCTTGCCATATAAGTACCTATAGTATTTTGCATTAAGGTTTTTGGGTTGTGGAACGAATCGTCTGATTTTCCATTATTTCTTATGGGGAAATTCGCTTTGATATACGAGTGCTTTGAATTACAAGCATTCTTCTGGAACAAATTATGCTCGCAAAACAAAGTTTGACCATACTTGCATATAATATGTAAACCGCTTTGACTTCTTTTAGGCAGAATGAGGCAGCTCTGAAAACTGTCTCAAAGTGACCAAACAAGAGCCAGCAGATGAAAGCACAAAAGACAGACCCTAATCCAGACTATGGATATTCATGCTGGACCTTACATTATATGAACGAGGATGCCGTTGTTTCCACTGTACCAAGATAAACTGCGCCACCACCAACGTGGCAATGAGGATAAGGACCATCTCGGCATGCATGGCTTCATGGCCCTTGTGCTTGGCATGCATCCGGGCATGTTCCACGCTGAAAGCAAAGCAAAAAAAAAAATAAGTCATTCTTTCACCAACCTTAGTTATCACATAATTATTTATATACCACTTCCCCCTTTTTAGAACAGCATGGCGCAGTTTTTAGCTCTGGCCGCAGCCGTAACAGCTCCGATGCTTATAGAATTCCTACGAGCATCTGAGCTGTTACGGATGCGACCAACGCTAAAAACCACATTGCGCTTTTGTAAAAGGGGAGGTTATAACCTAAGCGGTCAAACATTTTCCCTGTCTGTCCTGGTGGGCTCACACTATCTGATGTACCTGGGGCAATGGGGGATTAAGTGACTTGCCCAGGGTCACAAGGAGCAGTGTGGGATTTGAACCCAGAACCACTGCATCATACTTTCCCTTCCATGGCACAAACTTGAGTAACTAGCAGATAGCTAAGTGCTAACTCTACAATTTTTGTTTTCACTTTCAATAAAGCTATTACAGCTCTTTAACCAAAAGCAAAAATTAAATTAAGGGCCATTCAGAAATGTACACAAGGTAAGGAACAATTTTTTCCTCATTTTGATTTTTTTATGTTCTTATTTTACTTGGCTTTTTGTTTGTTTCTTGCTTTTCTGATTTTTGGGTGCCAAGGGCCAAATTTAAAGGCTCCCGAGATTTGAAAACTCTGCATTTAACATTCTGCACTATGGAAAGCAACTAGACAATACGGTCTGGATTCTCAAACTGATGCTGATTTTATAAGCACTGGTTGATGCCCAAACTCAGTTAAAAACGCCATTCAAATGACGTTTTAAAGGTGCCTTTAAAAAAAAAAAAAAAAAAATTGGCGCTGGAATCACAATTCTGTACCCAGCGCCATCACTTAATTGACATGCAATCGGACCGTGGTGTCAGTTACAGAATCCGGGCCCATGTCAGAAAAGAAATTCCGTTCTCTAGATTTTATGCACCACTTTAATTAGTGGAAAGCACCATTTTGATATCTATCATGTTTAACTGCAACTTGTTCTTACCCAGAGGGTTTCCATCGCTGGCAGTGTTCAAATCCAAGCTAAAGGTCCACTTCTTTGAAACTGCTGTCAGATACCTAAACCCACTGTGTCATTTCCTCTACCATAATATCCCCAACCCTGAAATGTCCTGTCTAAATTAGATTGTAAGCTCTTCCGAGCAG
Source organism: Geotrypetes seraphini (assembly GCF_902459505.1). Taxonomy (NCBI): domain Eukaryota; kingdom Metazoa; phylum Chordata; class Amphibia; order Gymnophiona; family Dermophiidae; genus Geotrypetes; species Geotrypetes seraphini. The sequence goes on along the minus strand of NC_047089.1, from coordinate 5,663,224 downwards.
GAACTGTCTATTGTAGGTTAAAATGTACAGCGCTGTGTACGCCTTTCAATGCCATAGAAATAATAATAACAAACAGTAGCTGGGAGATGAAATACGTTTATTTTTATTCATTTTTCTATACCGTTCTCCCAAGGGAGCTCAGAATGGTTGACATGAATTCATTCAGGTACTCAGGTATTTTTCCCTGTCTGTCCCGGTGGGCTCACAATCTATCTAATGTACCTGGGGCAATGGGGGGATTAAGGTACTTGCCCAGGGAAACAAAGATCAGCGGGGGTTTGAACCCACAACCTCAGGGTGCTTAGGCTGTAGTTTTAACCTCTGCGCCACACTCTCCCCTCATGTAAATGACACACTTGAGTCTACTCCTGGCTAAGGCACTATGGTAGCTATTTTGAAGCAAGATGCTAGAAAATAAATTGCCGAGGCACCTGCCTGACATTCTGCACGAGAGCACAGTGGTACCACACCGACGCATTATGGCCTCATGACATGTCACACGCAACAACATATCAACAGTTCATGTAAAATGTCATTCCATAGAGTAGAACGAGAACAGTCAGTTCCTGCTGAAACAGGTTCTCCAGGATTTTGGCACAGGACTGGCAAAACTAGCAGCTCACTTAGGCTGAGCAGCTTTTATCTGGAACTAGACTCTTGGGTACTGGCATTATAAACTTTCATTTATACCTATATGAGATTATTACCCCCCCTCCTCCCAACTCAACCATTGCGGTGATAGCCCTTGGCCAGATTACAGAGACTGATTCTTTCTGGATCCGGTACACATGCACCTTACTTCCATTCAGTAGGTGTAGCCAATTAGCAATGACTGGGATGTCCTCCCTGCCAAGAGCTGTGTGAATGCCACCTTTACAACATCTCCAACTACACTGGGTAATGAAAGACAGTTCTGGGAGCAGAACAGTTGTAAAAGAACTAAAAGTAAGGCTTCAACTAAACCTAAGAATATACTGTGCTTCCCCGAAAATAAGACAGTGTCTTATATTCATTTGGGGCCCAAAAAAGGCACTAGGTCTTATTAGAACATAAGAAATGCCTTCACCGGATCAGACCTTAGGTCCATCTAGACCGGCGACCCGCACACGCGGAGGCCAAGCTAGGTGTTCCCTGATGAATCCCTTGTTTACCCGTATCCCTCAATGTGATTTGCAAGAAGGTATGCATCCAACTTGCGCTTGAATCCCAGAATGGTAGTCTCCATCACAGCCTCCTCTGGGAGAGCATTTCAAGCATCCACCACTCGCTGTGTAAAGCAGAACTTCCTGACATTTGTCCTGGATCTGTTGCCCCTCAGTTTCAGTCCATGATCTCTTGTCCGTGTCACATTTGACAAAGTGAATAACGATGTTTCTTACTCTATTTTGTCGAATCCTTTTAGTATTTTAAAAGTCTCTATTATATCCCCTCGCAGTCTTCTCTTCTCGAGGGTGAACAATCCCAGTTTTCTGAGGCGTTCTTTGCAGCTCAAATTCTCCATACCTTTTACTAGCTTCGTGGCTCGCCTCTGCACCCTCTCCAGCAGGGTTATATCTTTCTTTAGGTAGGGAGACCAGTGTTGGATACAGTACTCCAAGTGTGGTCTGACCATTGCTCTGTAAAGCGGCATTATGACGTCCGCCGATCTACTTGAGGTATGTACATGATCATCTCTCCCTTCCTCTCCTTCACCCCAATTCTTCCTCTTTCCTTTCTCTCCCCCATATGTACAGCATCTTTCCTCCCTCCCATCCCTTGTGCAGCAGAACCCTTGAGCATCCTCCCACCCCATCGCGCAACTGAACCCCTGCTGACCCTCCGTCCTTTCCTCCCCACTGACCACGAGCGAGCCCTACCTTCATCGGAAGCAGTGTTGGGCTGGCAGCACTCTAAATAGGCTGCTTAGCCTTGTCCATCGGGGATTTCATTCTGCCGCGTTACTGATGATGTCATCAGTAACTCAGCAGAGTGAAATCCCCGACGGCAAAGGCCAAGCAGCCTGTTTAGTGCTGCTGGCCCGACGCTGCTTCGGTTGAAGGTAGGGCTCGCTTGCGGTAGGCAGGGAGGGAAGGATGGAGGGTCAGCAGTGGGGGGGTTGCAGCCAGGTTGAACAGTTGCCGGTGAATCCCGGGACTAGGGCTTATTTTTGGGATAAGTTTTATTTTCGGGGAAACACGGTATATATCCCAGTGAATTAAATTTTACTTATACAGACACATCTGAGTTGAAAGATCAAGTGTATCTTGAGCTTTCTCCCTTTTTTTTGGCTTAAATAGTTCACTAAACTTAAGAAATCAGGCTAGACTATTACTGAAAGTGGGAGGAAGGGGAAAGTGGCCATGCAGCATTCCCAAAGCTACTCACCTCCAACGGTCCTTCGGTGACAAATTAGTCATATCAATCTAGGGAAGAAAGGGTGAGGCAGCCATGTTAGTCCACTCTTAAAGATAATATGCAGAAATAAAACAAACAAAAAGAATCCAAGTGATACCTTTTTTTATTGGACTCACTAGAAGCAGGGGTAGGCAGTTCCAGTCCTCGAGAGCCACAGGCAGGCCAGGTTTTCAGAATATCCAAGACACAATAATGTATAAGAGAGATTTGCATCTCAAGGAGGCAGTGCATGCAAATTCATCTCATACATATTCATTTTGGATTTCCTGAAAACCTGACCTGCCTGTGGCTCTCGAGGTCCGGAATTGCCTACCCCTGAACAAGAGCATGGTTAGAAAAGAAAACAGAAATGACCAGAGATCAGGTCAGCAGCTGCAGCCAAATTGTGGAATCAGTTGCCAGGCATTTCACGTTTGTGTTTCTACAGGCTTAATTTGATTAATTAAGACATTTTTATAAAGTTTTGCTTTAATTTTACTGTTTGAAATTTATTAGGTAATGGGCATGAGATATTTATTTATTCATTTACTTTAAAAAAAAAAAGTTGTTACAGATTCAAAATATTAATTTGGATTTACTACATTGCCTTTAAATGCAATAGCCGAACAAGATGGTAGAGAAATCTATTGGTTCAGTACAGAAAAGGAAGTACAATTTTTGGATATGACGGCACCTACCACACTAGTTCAACATACAGACAAACAAGGGTTCAAGGACTGGGGTAGACAGAGCCTGGAGGACCATCTGATCAGTGTGAAAAAGCGAGTAAAAAAAACAAACAAACAAGTTTAACAGCTATTTTTAAATTTCTTAAGGAAGGCTCACTAGCCTCCTGTTCTATTAAACTGCGCTAGCAGTTTTTAAGCGCAGAGAGCTGCGCTGAATGGCCCGCACTGCTCCCGACACTCATAGAACTCTATGAGCGTCAGGAGCAGCGCGGCTCCCCGCGCTAGAAAACTGCTAGCTCAGTTTAATAGAAGAGGCCCTAAGAGTAGATAAAGGTAGTGAATTCTGCAGTGCTGGATTTTCTCCAATTTTGTGCTTTTTGTAAAGTGGTATATTTTATTTATGTGAATAAGTACAACGGTGCTGCTTGAATGCAGAAGCTTCTTCACTGTATGCAAAGATGGGTAATGTACGTTGAGTTTATCTCCCATAGATTAACAAATGTGGTGCGCCATTTTATTTGTGAGATTACGAGAGCATCAAACACGCAGCTATACCACAGAACTTTTGAGCAATATTCAGTCTTACCGGCAACATAACAAGCTTTATCATCACCCTTGAAGAAGCCCATTGGTGCGAAACGGATGGGGCCACCGTCGGGTTATTAAGATAAGTGCTTGACACCACAAAGCCATATGCAATATTATTGAGATTTTCAACATATAGCTGCTGGTTATTTAATGCTCAATTGAAAAAGAGAGTTATTGATATTTAATCACAATATTAATTTATATGTACAATACACATTGAATTATGGAAAATTAAATCCACATAAAAATTAAAAAATTATACAGGGGTTTTGGACCAGGGGCTTTGGAGTTCCACCCCCTCTCCCACTGTTGTTTGTTAATATATGTGCAAAAATGTTCCTGTTACCCCTTTTTATATTTGTAATTTGCTTTGAAACTGTGTTATAAGCGTTTGCATCAAATGTTAATAAACATGAAACATTAAGTGGTGCCACTAGGATGTTTGGCTGTTTCATGCCAGTCCCTAAAATCCACCGTACTGACACTTAGCTGACCACAATTGAGGGCAAAAGGGGAAGAAACAGGAGCTGCCAAAAATCAGCAACACAGTTGGAACTGTCATTGGGACACTGACCCCCCCCCCCCCCAACACACACACACGCACACACTTGAGGGAAGGAGAAAGCAGAGACTTCCTGGGGAGGGACACAGAGGGGTTATACAGATGGTGTTAGGAGGAGAAAGGAGTAACAAGAAGGAAAAGGAAACCCAAAAAATGCTTGCCAGGAGGGGTAAAAAGGGAAGAATGAGAATACAAGAAAAGCACAATGGAAAAGGTATTTATTTTCCACTGCGACTCTTTGGGCTCCTTTTACTAAGGTACGCTAGCGTTTTTAGCGCACGCCCAAAATTACTGCGCGCTATGCTACGCTTCTAGAATAACGCCAGCTCAATGCTGGCGTTAAGATCTAGCGCGCACTATTCCGCGCCTTAGTAAAAGGAGCCCTTTGTAATTCTGGGCAACTCATTTACGGTAACCCTCCATATGTTTAAATACGTAAACTGCTTTGATCGTATCCACAGGAAGGCAATATCTCGGTCTCTCTCTATATGCAGAGGACATTGATGAGAGAATTTTAGAACTGCAATGGCACCTGAACCTTGGATAACTTCTTGAAGCTTAAATGCTGCCAAAACCTGCATCATGTTTCTCTCTGATCAATTTCAGTATTGCTATAGTGGATAAAATGCACAATCTTGGAGTCATTCTAGATTGCAGCCTCTCCATGAAGAACCATCTCTGGAGAATAATCTCTGTGATAAGTTAAGGCCTGCAAGATGTTTATTTACATGAGGTCTTTTCACTCAGTACATTTTTCCCTGCTTTGACTACTGTAATAGCCTTTTAGTGGGAATCTCAAAGAAGTATCTGAGAGCCCTACAAGTTGCTCAAAATGCTACAGCTAGAATCATCATTATTATTGGAAAATTTGACCATATAACTTCAGCTTTAATCTCACTTCATTGGCTTCCAATTGAACAGAGAATCTTCTTTAAGTTTCTCTGCCTAACTTACGCTCTTCATAACCCGGACAATTTCTGCATTGTTGCCTACCAGAATGCTATATTCCTCTGGTGATCTTCTTCTGGTTAAAAAATGATAGAAGATCTCTCTTCGGTGTCATGGGACCTAAACTTTGGAACGCTATGCTTTCAACTCTCCGTATACCGTCCAGCTTTGGATCTTTCAAGAAAAGACTATTCTTTGCCTTCATGCCTATGGGGTTTTCATGAGTGTACCCACTGTCGAATTGTCTTAGTTTGGTGTTTTAATTATCACTAACTGTTCATTGCCTATAGTTTAGAGTGGAACTGAAATGTAGAAATCCCACCCCCTTCTTACCCACCCCCAGATCCAACATCTCTCAATCTCCTTTTCCCCCTGTTCCATTCTCTCTCCTCCCTCCTGTTGTCTAGCACATTATCATACTTTCCTCCCCTTTACCCCATGAGCAGTGACACAAACTTGGTGATGAGCATATCAGCCATTAACTTCAACCAATGGCCCCTTCCAGTTCTGCAGCTCACTTCCCTCTCCTCACTCAAGGTTCCAAAATATGCCCCCCACCCAGTCTACTTTAAAGTTGGTTTTCTGCAACCTGCTCCAAAACTTTCCCTTTGGCCCTTTCTACCTTCTCTGACATCACTTCCTGTTTCTTCAGACCAGGACACAGGCAGCATATGTGCAACATTACCACTGCCAGGGACTAACATAAGACCTTGCGTGAGGGGTGTAGATGATGGATTGCACTGAGGACAGGGCTTGGGAGTGAAAGAGAGCAGAAGAGATATTTGCAGGAGATAGGAAACACTGCAACGTGATTAAAGGTTTTAGATCGCAACTAATAATTAATGTAGAAGTGCATTTTGGGCCAATGAATGGTTCAGAATTCTGCACGGACACAAGAAAGGCAACGATTTGCAATGCTAACACAGCAGTACAAACAGAAAATGTAATAGCAAGAGCTTTAATTCAACAATCACAAATGCCTGACATGGCCACGTTTCACCTGAAGGCTGCGTAAGTAACATAGTAGATGACAGCAGATAAAGACCCGAATGGTCCATCCAGTCTGCCCAACCTGATTCAATTTAAATTTTTTCTTCTTAGCTATTTCTGGGGAAGAATCCAAAGCTCTACCCGGTTCTGTGCTTGGGTTGCAACTGCCGAAATCTCCGTTAAAACCTACTCCAGCCCATCTACACCCTCCCAGCCCATCCCCCACCAAATGGCCATACACAGACCGTGCAAGTCTGCCCAGTACTGGCCTTAGTTCATATTTAATATTATTTTCTGATTCTCTCGGGTATTCATTCCAGCGTATCCGAACCCTCTCATCATTTGAGGGATACAGACCGTAAAAGTCTGCCCAGCATCGACCTCATGTTCCAAATTGCTGGAGTTCCCATCGAAGCTCTCGCCAGCTCATTCTAAACTGAACTGTCATATATGGGGCACAGAGCATTCAAGTCTAGTTCTTTCATTTTCTAATTAGAGATCCACTGTGTTCATCCCACACTCTTTTAATCTTCACCACCCTCTCTGTGAAAAGAAGTTTACTATCCTACATTCTCTATTTAAGTCCTCTAGTTTTACCATTTCCCCTTCTCTGGAAAAAACTGCTCTATATTAATACCTTTCAAGTATTTAAATGTCTTTAGAATTTCTCCCCTGTTCCTCCTCTCCTCTAGAATATACAGATTCAGGTCTTCTAGTCTCTGCTCATAGTTCTTTTGGCGCAGACTCCCCTACCATTTTTGACGCCTTCCTCTGGACCGCTTTAAGTCTTCTCAAATCCTAGGCCAGATACGGCCTCCAAAACTGAACAAAATATTCCAAGTAGGGACTCGATGACTTGAACAGGGGTATTAACACTTCCATTCTTCCACTGGTTACTCCTCTCCCTATACAGCCTAGCATCTTTCTGGCTGCAGCCACCGCCTTGTCACACTGTTTTGTCATCTTCAGATCCTCAAACACTATCACTCCAAGGTGCACTTAAATCTCCCTCGAATTTCTACTCCCCAAATGCATCACTTTGCACTTCTTTGCACTGAAGTTCAGTTGCAGACCCTTTTTCATGATTTCCACTCCCTCAGGGGTGTCCGCTCCGTTACAAATCTTGGCATCATCTGCAAAAAGGCTCACAAATATACTGAACAGAATTGGCCCCAGCATCGGTCCCTGAGGCACTCTACTACTCATCTTTCCCTTCTCTTTTTATAGGCTACGAAAAATTTGATCAATTTCAAAATTTCTATGTTCAAAATCACTTAATATTCTTATTCATTCTTTGGTGATCTCTAAAATTGATTACTGTAACGCTCTTTTTAAGGGAATCTCTTTGAATGAAATAAAACGTCTACAGATCATTCAAAATGCTTCCATTAAGCTTATAACTAAAACTAGGAAGTTTGATCATGTAACTCCCCTTCTAAAGAATGTGCACTGGCTTCCAGTTACCCACCGGATAACATACAAACTATGCATATTCACTTTCAAATCTCTCCTTAATAAAACTCCAGCATTCATATATAAATTATTAATTCCTTATTCTCCAAATAGAACATTGAGATCCAATGAACAGAATTTACTAACAATTCCATCTCTTAAGGTTATTAACACAAGATGGCAATTTATTTTCTCTGTTACCGCACCTCAAACTTGGAACGCCCTTTCCATTTACTTAAGGGAAGAGCGCAATCTGGAGAAATTCAAAAGTAATTTAAAAACATTTCTTTTTAGAGATGCCTTTGGTAATTAACTAAACAGTTCGTAGGTCAAATTATTTTTATTGTATCATATTATAGCTTTTATTTGTTTCCCTTTTTGTACTTTCCCTTTTTTGTTCTACTTTCCTATATTGATTTTGTATTTCACCTCCCTTCTTTCCTTGTGTTTATGAGTTTGTTAAGTTAAACTTTTAATCCCTTATGTCGTTATACATAGTTTTGTATTGTATTGTCTCCCAGTTATTGTAATTTTAAATTGTTCATTGCTTAGAAATACGATTAAGCGATTAATCAAAAAAAACATGAAACTTGAAACTCCAAGCAAATTCCATTAACCACCACCTTTTGGCATCAACCAGTTTCTAATCCAGTTCAGCAGTTTGGGTCCTAACTACAGCCTGTCAAGTTTGTCCAAGAGCTTATAAGGAAGCACTTCAAAGGTTTTGCTGAAATCTAAGTAAATTACATCTAGTGCACACCCTCAATCCAAGAATTCAAGTAGATTCACTTGGCACAGTTTACCTTCAGTAACTTACTTTCTTATCGCACTGGTTCCAAGTACAGAGTATGCTTACAACCTTTACTCAGCTTCCACGGGGAATGTCATTAGGTCATAGCACAGAAACTAGACGGTGCTAATTACTCCTGATATCAAATACATTCTACCTAAATTGCTGTTTATGTAGCTTCTTATCTTTCTCTTAAAATGGTTTTAGGTGTACACCACTCTGATTTTACCTTGAAAAGGTGGACTATCAAACCCTGAATAAACACCCTCCCTCTTCCCCTAATTTCAGGTTCCTTGATCTTTGCAAGGTGACAGGAAAAACTATCCAGCACAGCCAATATTAAAACATGTAGACATACATGCACCCTCTTATTTATGTTGTTCCTTTGGAGATAAAACATGCTCTGCACTTTATCAAAGAAAAGAAAAACCCCAAACATAAGGAATCAAAAGAACATGGCATCAATTACCTTCAACAATATAGCAGGAGATGAATTTTGATGCATTTCAAAATGGAACTACGTATGAGTTTTAGATTGATTAACCGTTCCCCTTAACTGTATCCATGACATCTTGTTTGTCTGCCTTGGCTGTTTAGATTAAGAACATAAGAATTTGCCTCCGCTGGGTCAAACCAGAGGTCCATCGTGCCCAGTAGTCCGCACCCGCGGCGGCCCATCAGGTCCATGACCTGTCATGTTATCTTGATTTAGCCCTATAGCCCCCTTGTTTTTATCTATACTCTTTCCATACTCTTATCTACCCTTATCTGTAAGCTCTTTTGAGCAGGGACTGTTTTCTTCTTCTTTGTGACTCTGTACAGGGCTGCGTACATCTGGTAGCGATACAGAAATAATTCATAGTAGTAGATTTGTGCCTCTTAGGGTTTGGTGGTCTGAGTTATACGTATTAACTTGTCTTATGATTTTTGCCTGCCTACTATTTAAAGCTATAAACGGAGACAGCCCAACCTACTGGGACAATCGACTAATTCAATCTACCTCAACCAGACACAGGAGAACCCACACAATATTCACACATCCGCCAACCAAAAACGTCAAACGAAGAAAACTGTATGACAACCTACTGGCCACCAGAGCAGCGAAACTGGACAGACAACTCACCAATCTGCTGATTTCGACCACAGACTACAAAACCTTCAAAAAAGAAACAAAAACCCTACTCTTCAAAAAATACATAAAACCAATATAACACAAGCAGACATGCCCCAAACTCCTCCTAAAATACTATCTACTTCTTAGCAAATTAGAAAATGCTCAAATTATTCCTTAAGAACTTCTTATTACCTTAACAATATGTACTTCTTAATATCATAACAATTCTTATGTAATCCGCCAAGGTAAAGGAAGGAATAGAAATCACTAATGTAATGTAATGTATGTTAATTATAAACAGCCTAGTTTGGGGGGAGGAGATAGGCAGGTTATAAATCAAATGAAAGAATTTATTACCCATCACTTTGAACACAACCATAGAGTCAGAGCAAAGGAAAGTTCCGGAGAACTTCAGGTTAAAAAGGGGGGAAATAAGACAAGAAATCCCAAGCTGCTAAAAAGAGGTGCACAGTGGGGGACAGGGGACATATTGTTACGTTCGCTCCAGGTGCTCAGTTTTCAGATCATCCTTTTCACTCATGGAAACAGCTTTTGAAACTTGCCCTTCTCACAAGAATTAGACTAGAGGAACGACTTAGTGAGAAATATAAAGAAATATTTTATTGTGCAGGCCACATTATTACTGTCACACTGGCTTCGAAAAGCAAAACATGCTATATCAAATTTTAAACCTCATCCCAAGGAAACTAGGACAGCCAATAAATAGCCATGGTTTCTTCAGCTGTTTTCTCTCATGACTATCCACCCTAATTGATAGCACTGAATTTGGTCTGTGGATTGGTTTTTGTTGGGTCCAGAGAAGAGCGACTAAGATTGTTAAGGGGTTGGAGGAGCTGCCGTACAGCGATAGATTAGAGAAACTGGGCCTCTTCTCCCTCAAACAGAGGAGATTGAGAGGGGACATGATCAAAACATTCAAGGTACTGAAGGGGATAGACTTAGTAGATAAGGACAGGTTGTTCACCCTCTCCAAGGTAGGGAGAACAAGAGGGCACTCTCTAAAGTTAAAAGGGGATCGATTCCGTACAAACGTAAGGAAGTTCTTCTTCACCCAGAGAGTGGTAAAAATCTGAAACGCTCTTCCGGAGGATGTTATAGGGGAAAACACCCTCCAGGGATTCAAGACAAATTTAGACAAGTTCCTGCTGAACAAGAACGTGCGCTGGTAGGGCTAGTCTTGGTTAGGGTGCTGGTCTTTAACCAGAGGGCTGCCGCGTGAGCGGACTGCTGGACCCAGCAGCGGCAATTCTTATGTTCTTAATTTGGTCTTCCTTCTTAACTTCTATTTTTGTCTTTTTAAAAAATTTGTACTTAAGTATATGGTTTGAATGATTTCTGTCCTTTCATTATATGGTATTATTTTCATGTAACTACTGTCATTTGGTTTTACTGTGGAACCACTCTGATCTGTGCATCAGAAATAGCAGTAGAAACATAGAAACATAGAAATAGACGGCAGATAAGGGCCAAGGCCCATCCAGTCTGCCCACCCTAATGTCCCTCCCCTACCATTGCCCTGTGAATAGATCCCTCCTCTTCCTTTGCCCTGTGAATAGATCCCACGTGACGATCCCATCTGGCCTTAAAATCAGGCACGCTGCTGGCCTCGATCACATGTAGTGGAAGACTATTCCAGCGATCAACCACCCTTTCTGTGAAAAAGAATTTCCTGGTGTCAGCTCGTAGTTTCCCTCCCCTAATTTTCCACGGATGCCCTCTTGTTGTCGTGGGACCCTTGAAGAGGAAGATATCTTCCTCTGTCTCTATGCGGCCCGAGAGATACTTGAACGTCTCGATCATGTCCCCCCTCTCTCTGCGCTCCTCGAGTGAGTATAGCTGCAATTTGTTTAACCGTTCCTCGTATGGGAGATCCTTGAGTCCCGAGACCATCCGAGTGGCCATTCTCTGAACCGACTCCAGTCTCAGCACATCCTTGCAATAATGCGGTCTCCAGAATTGCACACAGTATTCCAGGTGGGGCCTCACCATGGATCTATACAATGGCATAATGACTTCCGGCTTTCGGCTGACGAAGCCTCTGTGTATGCAACCTATGACTTGTCTTGCTTTGGATGAAGCTTGCTCCACTTGATTGGCAGCCCTCATGTCCTCACTGACGATCACCCCTAGGTCACGTTCTGCTTCAGTTCTTGTTAGGATCTCGCCATTTAGGGTGTAAGTCTTGCATGGATTTTGGCTGCCCAGGTGCATAACTTTGCATTTTTTTTGCATTATCGCAAGGATGTGCTGAGACTGGAGTCAGTTCAGAGAATGGCCACTCGGATGGTCTCAGGACTCAAGGATCTCCCATACGAGGAACGGTTAAACAAATTGCAGCTATACTCACTCGAGGAGCGCAGAGAGAGGGGGGACATGATCGAGACGTTCAGTATAGCAAATTCTAGACAAACAAATATTTCAGTACATCCTTGAAAAACTCCCAATCGCATTTTTTAATCTAGTTATCCAAAAATAATCCCAGTTAAAACATGAGCACTTAGGCACTACCAGAAACCAAGCTACCAAGAAAATGAATAAACCAGTTTAACTGCATTTCAAGATGACAAAGCAATGGACCATTAAAATAAAAAATATTTTAAGAAAACCCAAATGGAAAAAGGAACAAGCTGCACAAACAATGAGAAGATACACCAAGAGACTCTGAGAGGACAGCAACACAGATGATGAAAATCCACATCTCATTAGAAGCTGTAAACGTACTTTCAACAAGCTCTGAATTTTGGAACATGAGGGCTCAAAGCTGAGTTCATCAGAAGTTTGTTCCAAAGGAATAGATCAAGGTAATTGAGCTTGTATGTGTAATCTCCAGATGTATTTTTGTGAGAGTTGGAAGATCAGAGTCCAGATGTGGTAAGAGTGGTTAATGTAGCTGGTTTTAAAAAAGGTTTGGACAAGTTTCTGGAGGAAAAGTCCATAGTTTGCTGTTGAGACAGACATGGGACGGTAGCTTGGAATGCTGTTACTATTTAGGGTTTTGCCAGGTACTTGTGGCTTGGATTGGCCACCATGAAGATGGGATACTGGGATGCCCTCGGTACACCTGCTCTTACAAGCAGGGTCAGGCCTGGCTAGTACCTGGATGCGAGACCACCTGGGAATACCAGATGCTATAGGCTGAGGGGCCCTATGTTGGACAGCAGCGACACAGTGGAGACACACACTACGCAGAAGGCAATAGCAAGCCACTCCTGTACAATGCCATGAAACATCAGAGGAGGGATTCCTCGCTGTGTGTTGCCAGGGATCGGTAGCTGATCTTGTGGCAAAAACCATCCATCTATATCTATGTCTATATATATAGGTTTTTTGGGAGGGGATAGGGGGAAAATCCCTGTAAAGTACTGAGATCTGGGAGAGCACATTAACACATGTAGTCTTCTATGGACTGTTTGCCTTCATTCCTTGTATAAGTGGGGCTAGAGTTTGGTGGGGGGAGGTGGAGGAGAGAAGTGGATTAGGGAATGGCGTGAAGATCTACTATTTTATTTTAATCACCATCATCTGGGGTCACATGATTTATAAATATATAAATTGGGTCCCATTGGTTAAAAAGATTGGGAAACACTGTCCTTACCCAATGATAATCCCCCCCCCCACACACACACAAAAAGCTCCAGCGGTCTCTCAAATCTACCTTGTGGTAAGCTTCCTTGATGACAAAATAGTCCTGCATGATCAGTCACTGCTAAGGATTCTCATCAAATTCTAAACACCACCTTTCTAAAGTACTATCCTCAGGTCGTTGTATCCCAAAGAGATCCTGCTGATGAGGTCCCTGAAACCATAGGGCTAGGGTTCCCAAACCTATCCTGGGCAAACCCCAACTACTCAGGTTTACAGGATATCCAGAATGAAAAGGCATGAGATAAATTTACATACCAAGGAAATGAATTAATAAATACCTAACTGGCTGGGGGTTACCCCAGGTCAGGTCCAGGATTCACTGCCATGGAGTGTCTGAACTCTAAGGGAACACTGACAGAAACAATCTCTTGCAGTTTTATAAGAAGTTCTATACGAAATTAAAAAAGCTGATCAATGGCAAGTGCGATACATCAATTTCTGCAAAAGTTGATGTGCGGAATTCCGGTTGGTATAACAACCAACCATACGGAAAGCACATTCTGAAGATATATATATCTCAAACCTTTAAGCAGTATCTTCAAATCTGTAATTAGGAGGTTAGATGTGTTTGTGGTTCCCAAACTCTGTCCTGGGGGACCCCCAGCCAGTCGGGTTTTCAAGATATCCCTAATGAATATGCATGAGAGAGATTTGCATATAATGGAAGTGACAGGTATGCAAATCTCTCTCACGCATATTTTGTATGTTACTCTGTTCCTCGCCTAGATTTGTGGGTTATAAATAAATAACTATTCATTGGGGGTATCCTAGGATGTCCAAAGGCGCCTAATACCCTGGTCTCAATCCGACTATTACGCTATATTACTATGAAACAGTGGACCCCCCCCCCACACACACACACAAAAGCAAAGCTACAAATATCCTCATCCACCGAGGAAACGTGGAAGACAAGACCTTCAGAACCAGCCTATTCCCCCTACAGTAGAATATGTCCTCCCTGGAAGTGGAGGACAGGCGAGACCCCCTCGAGACACTGAAATGCCAGGAAGGTTTGGGATGGCGGGAGATGCCAGCAATTGTCTCCCAATAGGGCCAACTGAGGGTCACAGGTCAGAGGTCAAACCTCGCTTTGCCTGTCAAACTTTTATGACAGCACCGGGAAGGGCAAAGTGGACGGGCCAAATCCCCGCCCTCCCTTCCAGCACCTAAGCTCTTTGGGAAGGGGACCTGCCCTCTTGAGCCTGCCAGCAAGGGAGTCTCCCCCCGTCGCCGCTCCGTTTACCTCCTGCTCTCCGTCGCCCAGAACCTCCACTTCCAGCACCGCCGCCATCTTAGACCCCCCCCAGGCACAGCCAGCTGCTTCCGGCGCGGGAACCAATCGGCGAATTCTTCCGCCACGTGGCGAGCCAATGGCAGGAGGGCAGTGACGCGGCGGCCGAGCCGGACACGAATCGTGGGGGATGCTGGGAGATGTGGCGGAAGCCTGGGCGTGCGGGAAAGTGGTCGAGGATCAGCGCATGCGCCACGCTGGTGCCGGGGTCGGGTCCGTGCAAGAAGCGGCTCCTGAGGAAGAGCTCGGCGTCGGTTGGAGCCACGAGAGGTGGGAAGGGCGGGGCTGCGCTTTTCCCGCCCAAACAAGACTTTTGCTGCTCTCTTAGCTCTTAGGCCTAGATTCACAAAGCAAACCCACCGTGGACCCATTCACTTCCTTCCCATCGGCTGGCACATCGCAAACAAGCCACTGAAGCCCTGGCAGCCCCTATCCTGCAACCCCTAACGCGCCTGCCCGCCCCGAACGCCCTGCCTGCCTGCTCTGAACACGCCTGCCTGCCCACCCCAAACGCCCTGCTTGCCCGCCCCAAACACACCTGCCCGCCCTGAACACCCTGCCTGCCCTGAACGCCCTGCCTGTCTGCCCCAAACGCCCTGGCTGCCCGTCCCGAACGCCCTGCCTGCCCGCCCCAAACACACCTGCCTGCCTGCCCCAAACACGCCTGCCTGCCCCGAACGCCCTGCCTGCCTGCCCCGAACTCCCTGCCCGCCTGCCCCGAACGCCCTGCCTGCCCGCTCCGAACACGCCTGCCTGCCCGCCCCAAACACACCTGCCTGCCTGCCCCGAACACCCTGCCCGCCCACTCCGAACACGCCTGCCTGCCCGCCCCAAACACGCCTGCCTGCCCGCCCCAAACACACCTGCCTGCCCGCCCCAAACACACCTGCCTGCCTGCCTGCCCTGAACACACCTGCCTGCCCTGAACGCCCTGCCTGCCTGCCCCGAACTCCCTGCCCGCCCGCCCACCCCGAACGCCTTGCCTGCCTGCCCCGAATGCCTTGCCTGCCCGCTCCGAACACGCCTGCCCGCCCACCCCAAACGCCCTGCCTGCCCGCCCCAAACGCCCTGCCTGCAAGCCCCGAATGCCCTGCCTGCCCGCCTCCCTTCCCTGCACTTCAAGCACATGGTTTTAACCCGCAGGCTTAAGTGGATTGAAACCAAGGGCTCCATTAAAACGATCGCCTATTTTTAAAAAATCTATGCCTGCCCTGAGGTCCAGCGTATGCGCAGACCATCTACAGATGGTCTGTGCATGTGCTGGGATCGCTATCGAGCGATCCGGGAAGGCAGATGGGAGCATTCCTCCAATCGCCCCCATCTGCATATTGGGCTTCGGGAATTCATCAGACCTGCCCAGATCGGGCCCAATCGGGCAGGTTCATGAATCTAGCCCTTAGTTCACTCTCGCTGTCTTAACACCAGCTCTGGCAGGATACACGTTTCAAATAGAAAATAAAATGTATTTTCTCTACCTTTTGTTGTCTGCTCATCTTGTTGGTCCTAGGCTCTGGTTTCTGTTTGTCGTCTGTTAACTCACTCACCAGGGTCTCCTGCCCCTTTTGACATTTCCTTCATTCCTCGTGCTCACCATCCACCTTCCATCTCTGAACCTTCCCTTCCTCTGACATATCCAACATCTTTCCCACTATCTTCCATCTGTCTCTGCCTTGTGCCCTGTGTCAAACCTCTCTATTCCTTCCATGCAGCATCTCTCCCTTCCTCCCCTCCATTATTATGTGCAACATTTCTTTCTCTCTACCCCCCCTGTGCACCATCTCTCCCTGCCCTCCCCACTATGCGCTACATTTCTCCCTCTCTTCTCCATGCATGTCTCCCTCCCCTCCACCATATGCAGGATTTCTCCCACTCACCCCTTTCTACCTCTTTGTTGCACTCTCTTCCTCTCTACCCCATGTCCAATAATTCTTCCTCTCCCCCACTGTGCAACAGCAGCTTTCTGTCCCTCCTTCCTATCCCCCTGTGCAGCAGCACTTCCTAACCCCCCTCCCCCAATCTGACATACCACCAGCTCTCCTAATGCAGCAGTAGCAGTGAACGGCTAGCAGATGCAGTCTCTGAACAGGCTTGTTCACAGCCTGCCACGCCAGGGCTTCCCTCTGCCACATCATCAGCCTGCGTCTGCTAGCCATCCACCACCACCACTGCTGCTGCTTTAGGAGGCTGGGAAAGGCTGTTCACTGAATCATTGAGTCCAATTTTGTGGGGGAATGAATTGATTCAAATGTATGATTAGATTAACTTGTCTTCTTTAATATTTCTGGGCCGTAGACTGTAAAGTCTGGTATTGTCCTAGGTTCCAAATGCTAAAGTTGTCGTCCAAGCTCACTGCAGCCTATCCAACGATCCCACCATAAAGTCTGGCCAGTAACATCCTCATGTTCCATATTACTGGAGTTCACATGGATGCCCACCCCAGCCCATCCTACACCAAAACACTATATATGGAACACAGACTGTGCAAGTCTGTCCAATATTGGCCTTAGTTCTTTAATTTACATCCTTTGTTTTCTAATTGGAGATCCTCTTATCTTTATCCTACACTTTTTTGAATTCCATCACAATTTTTCTCCCCACCACTTCCCTTAGGAGGGCATTCCAAGTACAGCAGCAGGAAAGTTGGCTGCATGATTCTTGAGGGGAGGTCCCAGCTTAGAGGGAACACTGCATTTTAAACTCTAGTTTTGAACCTTCTCTTTGTAGGCATCTTTATTGCTTACTGGTAAGTTTTTTGTTGCAGTTTCATTATAACTATCATCTTTGTCTCTCATACCTGCCTCTAAAGATACAGGGCAGATTTCATTATAGGTCGTTTTTTTACCTGGGCTCGGTTATTGTGGTGGAGACAGTCTTAAAGGGAGGTTACGGTCAACATAATACTGGAAAACAGATGGAGAGTTGGATGACATAGAAACATGACGGCAGATAAAGGCCAAATGGCCCATCCAGTCTGCCCATTCATAGTAACCATTATATATTTCTCTCTCTGAGAGATCCCACGTGCCTATCCCAAGCTTTCTTAAATTCAGACACAGTCTCTATCTCCATCACCTCTATCGGGAGACTGTTCCATGCATCTACCACTCTTTCTGTAAAAAAGTATTTCCTTTGATTACTCCGGAGCCTGTCACCTCTTAACTTCATCCTTTGCCCCCTCATTGCAGAGTTTCCTTTCAAATGAAAGAGACTCGACTCGTGCGCATTTATATTATGTAGGTATTTAAGCGTCTTTATTATATCTCCCCTCTCCCGCCTTTCCTTCAAAGTATACAGATTGAGATCTTTAAGTCTGTCCCCATACGCCTTATCACGAAGGCCACGTACCATTTTCGTAGCCTTTCTCTGGACTGACTCCATCCTTTTTATATCTTTTTGAAGGTGCGGCCTCCAGAGTTGTACACAATATTCTAATTGAGGTCTCACCAGAGTCTTATACAGAGGCATCAGTACCTCCTTTTTCCTACTGGCCTTACCTGTCCCTATCATCCTTCTAACTTTCGCACTCACCTTTTCAACCTGTTTGGCCACCTTAAGATCATCACATACAATCCCACCCAAGTCCCGCTCTTCTGTCGTGCACATAAGCTCTTCACTCCCTAATCTGTACCATTCCCTCGGGTTTTTGCAGCCCAAACGCATGACCTTGCATTTCTTAGCATTAAATTTTAGCTGCCAAATTTCAGACCATTCTTCAAGTTTCACCAGGTCTTTCTTCATGTTATTCACACCATCTGGCATGTCTACTCTATTGTAGATTTTGGTATCATTCGCAAAGAGGCAAATCTTACCCGACAACCCTTCAGCAATATCGCTTATAAAAATGTTAAAAACAACAGGCCCAAGACCAGAACCTTGAGGGACACCACTGGTAACATCCCTTTCCTCAGAGCGATCTACCCTCTGTCGCTTTCCACTCAACCAGTTCGTGACCCAGCCTGTCACTTTGGGACCCATCCCAAGGGCACTCAGTTTATTTATTAGATGTCGGTGTGGAACACTGTCAAAGGTTTTGCTAAAATCTAAATGCACCACATCTAGCATACCTCTATCCACTTCTCTGGTCATCCAGTCAAAGAAATGGATCAGATTTGTCTGACAAGACCTACCTTTAGTGAATCCATGTTGCCTCCGGTCCTGTAGCATTCTCTGTTTTAAAAGTTCTCCTGTTTGGTCATCAAGCTCCAGGTCTGTCTCCCTGGTTGATGGCTGTGCAGAGCTGTGTCTCATGTATTAATTGGTGAATGTGAGTGGCATTTGGCAATAGGTGCGCTGCGGTGTGAAGCAAGCTACGCAGCCGCACAGCTTAGAGGGAACATTCCTACTTCTGTTCCCTACTATGAGCTCATTGCACAGACATTCTTTAGCCAGCCAACAGCTGCTGGAGGAGGCAGGACCTGTAGCTTAGGAGACATCAACCTTTGTCCTATTGGCTGGCTAAGGAATGTCTGACCAATAGTGTGTCCTAAGCTACTGGTCCTGCTTCCTTTGTAGCTTATTGGCTGGCTGAGGAATATCTGACCAATAGGTTGCGGGAGGAGGCGGAAGCAATAGCTTTAGATCACAGCCTTACTTTCTTCTTTCCCTTGATTTTAGCTCTGATGTCTGGGCAGTGCTGGGGAGAATATTGGGGGTACTCTAGTACCCACAGAGCTGGTGCCTATATATAAGGGCACGTCACTGTCTCCTGTTGTGCTCATGTACAGTAGATCCTAAACTCTCTGAAGCAGGCAATTATTGTTTACAAGTTTGAACAAATTCTATAAACTACCTTTAGCTTTCTTGGAAAAAGGTAGGCTAAAAATCCTGATTTCTCTTTTGCTTTGGCTCATAATAAAGGCCTTTAGTGTTTGCAGAGGTACCATCAGAATTACTGTCAAACTACTTACATACAGTGGCAGTTAGCACTGCAGACTGAGCATAGATGGACACACATGTAGCTCTGTGAATTCAGATAGCAATTAGCTATCCAGGTTATAGTATATTTCATAAGACCATTGTTTCTAGAAGATTAGGGCTGTGCATTCGTTAGCTAGACACCCAATTTTGGGCAGGTCTGAGCCCAAAATGAATGGGCATGAGGATCCTACTCCCAGGTGAACAGGGATCTCAACTGCTCTCCCCCCAACCCCCCGGTACATGTAGTTCTTTGCTGACAGTAGGCAGCAAGTCATACCCGCTGCTCTCGCCATCCCTGAGCCTTTCCTCTGATGCAGCTTCTGGTCCCATGAAGTTGTCAGGGAAGGCTCGGGGCTGATGTTGATGGCGGGCAAAGGAAATAAGAGAGAAGTTCCTGGTTCAGTTGTAGAGGGGGTTGGTGGTGGAAGCAGGATTGGGGGTGAGCATCGGGAATGTGCGAGTTCATCTGTCCAAGGTGCAGAAAGAGGATCTGTACCAACTGAATGAGCCAAATGGCCACGGTGACAGGTCTAAAGCGCGCAAGACAATCGCGCGCGGACAAAATCGCGCAGACAAATCAGCACTAAGACAATGACGCTCACAGACAATTGCGCTAAAGACAATTGCGCGCCACGATATCTCCGTGCAAGACAATTGAGCGCAGCGACAACTCAGCGCAAGACAATTTAGCGCAATGACAATTCAGCGCGCCACTAGAAGCCGCTTGCCGATCGAAGGATACGCGCACGTACAGCACGTTAACACGCCATGTTACATGTGATCACGTCAACGCGTGTTCAGTATGATTCCCTTGACTCTTTGCGTTTTCAATATAAGTCACGTGAATGCATTTTCGTTACTTTGGCCACTTACAATGCTACTGTAAGCTGGGAATGGGGGACGCTCCTTGTGGCGACAAAGTTAATTAGGGGTGAGTGTCATCTTTATTTTTGTATTTTTTATTGGACTCGCTGAATACTTTTCTTGAGGACAATACCAGAAAATATAAATTAATCATAAAAACACTTTCTATTGCTAGTCTCAGGGGGAGGTTTGAAGGCAGGAGCAGAGTGCTGTCTCCTCCAGGCTCTTGCTTTGGCTCTCTTGTCCCTCTCCTCCTCCTCACTGTTGGCAAAACCATGTAGGATATGCTTTGTGTCTTAAGCTGTGGCTGGGAGGGGATTATGAAGAGAGAGAGATGCTGATTCTATGGGTTTTGTCATTCTAGGTCAGAAGAGAATGGCATTTTCACCAAAGAGCTGGACTCTTTGGGGTTTTATTTGATCCAGTGAGAAGAAGGTCCAGAATGGCTCCAATTAAACTTCGACATGTTGTGTCCTTCAGCTCTCAGGTCAGTGTCCTAAGGATTTGATTAGTGGTGCAGTTCTCTCCTGGGTTTAGAGGACAGGAAGGGGTCCGTCTTGTCCTCTGCTCCCATTAAAAGCAGCCGCCTATGCAGGCAGATGCTCTACAGGTGTTCTTTTCTGCAGCCCTGAGTTGGACTGCTGACTTGCTGAACTGAAAGTAGATCACTCCCAGTTGGAAGGGAACCCGAGGAGGCTACAATGATATCAATCCAAGATGGTTACAGGGAGGCCAGTGCCCTTGCAGGTTGTATTAAGAAGGCCCAAGTTCCTGAACATGCAGATCTGGTTTTAATGTTCTCCTTAGCCAGTGGACTAACGACTGTGCACTTAACCCATGAAAATAACACTAGTGGTGGTCTGTTGTAGCTGGTGTCCCCTCTGATCTGGTTTCTGGCCCATTTCCTGTTAGGATCCCAGGTATCCAGTGGAGAATCTGCTGAGGGACAGCGGTGTCCTGCCATGGCTGAGCTGCCCTCGGGACCGAAGTCGGCAGCTGCGTGTGGAGCTGCAGCTGGAACAAGCCAGTCTCTTTGGATATGTTGATATAGGTATGGTGACTGCCAGATTTGCTGTCTTAGTTTGCTTTGCCAATTTGTCCCTTCTGACTATGTCTTATGGATTCTCAGTAGACCAGGGAGGGAAGAAGATGACACTGTGCAATAGGACTACTGGGGCAAGAAGTAGGGTATTTGTGTATGATGGGAGTGGCCAGGGTTTATAGGGGCAGACTGTGCTAATGTGATGGGATAAAGGAAAGGAGAGGGAGGCTGTGTCTGAGTAAGCCTTCTGAGCATCTTGATCCTTGCCATGACAATGTCATGAATTAGACTAATGTAATGCCCTGTACATCGGCTCCAGCTAATTCAGAATGCTTCAGCACAACTAATAGAAGGCTTCAACTCACTAGTGCATAAATTACTGGGGAGTAAACACAATATTTATTTATTCAATTTTCTATACCATTCTCCCAGGGGAGCTCAGAATGGTTTACATGAATTTATTCAGGTACCCTGTCTGTTCTGGTGGGCTCACAGTCTATCTAATGTACCTGGGGCAATGGGGGGATTAAGTGACTTGCCCAGGGAAACAAGGAGCAGTGGGGGTTTGAGCCCACAACCTCAGGGTGCTGAAGCTGTAGCTTTAACCACTGTGCAATACTAGAAATCAAACTGTAGTAAAAGTGAGCCAAGTATAGGACAATGAAGCCATTGTGACATCACTGATGAGGTTGGCTTTTATTGGTGGAATCAGGCATTGTGATGTCACAATACCAGCTCTGGTTATCAGAGACTGAAGCTCTTTACACTATTCAGTTTTCTATCCCATTTTCCCCAAGGAGCTCAGAACGGGTTACAGGTTAAACTTATCTGCATCACGAATAAGACCCTGGAGGGAGAAGCTGCCACCAGATGTGCTCTTCACAACAAGTGGTCGGCGGTGGCTGACGGGGAGGCCCGGCTGGAGCGTTCAGCGACTTGTCTCAGAAGGCCAGCCTCCCTGTAATGGAATGATTCCATTATGGCTGTCCCATTCCATCACACAAGGTCCTCCTCTATTCTCATTAAAAGAAATTATAGCTTATT
Organism: Geotrypetes seraphini; assembly: GCF_902459505.1. Classification (NCBI taxonomy): domain Eukaryota; kingdom Metazoa; phylum Chordata; class Amphibia; order Gymnophiona; family Dermophiidae; genus Geotrypetes; species Geotrypetes seraphini. The sequence continues at coordinate 5,640,894 of NC_047089.1, read as the reverse complement.
ATTTCTATTCTGCGGATTACAAATTGTACAATGTGATATGCATCAGCGAGCCTTTTTGGGAGTAGTCCTCACGCTCTGGGGTTACGTCTAACTCCAGATTACCTGTACTTCAGGAGGCAGGTGAAAGCTTGACTCTTCTCCCAAGCCTTTAATAAATACGGTAAATTGACTAACTAAATCAGTTCCTTGTACCTTTTTTAGCTATATAAACAACTTGCCTTGAGTTTGGCCTCCCTTCCGTTTATCCCAATGGATTCTGTCCCGCCCGTCTTGTCCCCATCTAATATCTGCACTTGGCCCCTCGGTTACATGGGGAATCCGTAGAGCATTAGCAGCATTTCTGTTATCTGAATGTTTCATTAGGATTATGCTGACATTGTATTAGATATCTCTTTGAATTTCAGTGCTGTTTTGTTACGGTTTCATGACGGACCTACTGTTAGGTTTCAGTTTGCTTTTCCATAGTAACATTCAATCTGCCCAATAGTTACACGCATTATAAATCAATGATTAAATTAAACTGTCTTTTTTTCTTTGATTTTTCTGGGCCATAAACCGTAGAAGTCCGCCCAGTACCATTGTTAGGTTCCAACAACTGGAGTAGCTGTCAAAGCTCACTCCAGCCTATCCAAACCATCTCATCATTTGCATGATACAGACAGTGAAAGTCTGCCCTGCACCGTCCTCGTGTTCAAAATTATTGGAGTTCCCCTTGAAAGCCCTCCCCAGCTCATCCTAAACTGAATTGCCATATATAGGACACAGACTATGTAAGTCTGCCCAGTACCGGCCTTAGTTCTTCATTTTATAGAATTAATTTTTGAATTAGAGATCTTCTGTGTTCATCCCACGCTTTTTTGAATTCCGTCACCGTATTCCTCTCCACCACTTCCTTCGGGATGGCATCAACCACCCTCTCCATGAAAAAGAATTTCCTAACATTACTCCTAAGTCTACCATCCCTCAATTTGTCTTCTAGTTTTACCATTTTCTCTTCTCTGGAAAAGATTTGGTTCTATAGTAATACCTTTCAAATATTTAAATATCTGTATCATATCTCCTCTGTTCTTCCTCTCCTCCAGAGTATACATATTCAGGTCATCCAATCTCTTGTACGTCCTACCAGGTGAAATTCACTGTTCATTATTCTTCTGAATGTTTTTATGTTTGTGGGGTACCAAAGGGATCACCTATTTTGCATATATTGTTTATTCTGTTATGTCCCTTTTGGATTCCATACACTAGGTTTTCGATCCCTTCCCGCAATCCAGGAGATGCAGAAATCCAGCACATGCTCCTCCCCCTTAGTGAGAGCTAGCGCCATCTGCAGTTTCAATTTCTGCAAGCAATCCATGTGGAAATCTTTTGGATAAGTTCTGCATCTGCATGGATTTATTAAAGTATGATGCTTGGCTTTGGGACTCAACTGCAGATGGCTCTAAGTCTCACTAAGGGGAAGGAGCACGTGCCGGAAAAGTATTCGGTTTCTGCAACTTTTGGATTGCAGGAAAGGATTGAACACCTAGCGTACTGAATCCAGAAGGGACTAATAGAAAGAAGATTATCGAAGGTGAGAACCTAATTATATTCACTGATGGAATTATTATCTTTATTCCGTTTGAGGGGGGCAATAGAAAATGTGTTGGAGGGCTTTAAAAGATGCCTAGATACCTTGGAATTGTGGGCTAATGTGATTTAAATTGAAACTTAATAGAGATAAGACTAATCTAAAGCACACAATTTATCTCGAGTACCTGAATAAATTCATGTAAATCGTTCTGAGCCTCTCCTGGGAGAACGATATAGAAAAATGAATGAATAAATAAATAGAGTTCTTAGGACCAATGTTGCACACTTCTTCCTGTTTGAAATGTCTTGATTGTTAGAAAGGTGCTGTCTCTTTAAAAATGCTCTCAATAACAGCTGGGAGATATGTTCGTCATGAAAGGAGAGAGGGCAGTGAAGGCATGAGAGAGATCTGACCAGAGCTCGAGCAGTAAAGCTGGTGGGAGATGGCTAAATTTCAACAGTTGAGAGATTAGGAAAGGGCAACTAATCATTTTCCATTTGTTATACCACATTTTCCGATAAATGGATCAATGCGGTATACACAGATAACTGCATAACACAAGATAAGAAACACCAAATGGTCCTTATCTTTGAATATCTGCTACGTACGTATATGTCGGCCTTCCCGGGAAACTCTGAAGGGTTGAACTGCATAGAGGCATCTCCTTGTTCCTAGACAATCGTTTATCCATCCTGTAGAGTCTACATGTGTGCTGGGTGGTGTCCTGCTTTTATCTTGTCAAATAATATGGGGCCTGGGATTTTGGAACTTTTTCTTATATACTCAGAAAAGATTTGCTAGTTCCGGCCCCCATCTTTGATTTTTATACGGCCCTCTGTCCTGTGTAAAAACACCTTGTATCGCCAGTGTGGGAAGCTGAAATTGTACCCTGTGCAGTAATCTGTCCCGATTTCTCAGGGAACTGTGGCTCAGCCCTGCTTCAGATCGATGTGGGGCGCTCCTCCTGGCCCCCGGACAGACCTTACGTCACCCTGCTCCCTGCAACCACATTGATGACGCCAGCCAACTGCAAATTGGGTGAGAACCGCACCAGCGTTCGGATGTTTAAAGAAGGTGAGCCTGCAAATCAGTAAGGTTAGCTCTTCACTTCTCAGTGGAAAGAATGCTCTAGAACAGGGGTAGGCAATTCTGGTCCTCAAGAGCCACAGGCAGGTCAGGTTTTCAGGATATCCACAATGAATATGTATGAGATGGATTTGCATGCACTGCCTCGGGATGTAAAGCTATTATTAGTCTTCTCTTCCCTGTCTTAGTCTCATCTTACATTTGTAAATTCCACTCATTTTGTTTCCTCAATTTTTTTGCTATCTACTTTTGTACTTTTCATGATTTTAGAGAATTTATATACAAGGCTGTACACATGATAGATGAGGATAGAACTTTTTTTCACCTTTTTAGATCAATGCTGCCACCTGATGGATAGTTATAAGAATTGTTTGGTGTCTTCATGTTACAAGTGGAGAAAGCATGCAAATATGGCTCATAGAATTTTTTTTCAGCCACTCTGGGCAGGTTAATGGGTTTGTGTGGACATATTTGTGTGTTGGTGTGTGACTGTGATTGATCAGGAGAGATATGTCGTGCCCCCACCCTGCCGAACTCTGCCCAGCTGGTAAGTCCCTCCTATCTGTGCCATTCTCCTTCTCTGCCAACTCCAGACTCTTTCCCTTCTATCTTGCTGCACCGTATGCTTGAATCCCTACGGTGGACTCCATCTCTGGCAGTGTTCAAGGCCCAGTTAAAAGCCCACCTCTGAGAATGCTTTCAACTCCTAAATCCTCTCACCTTGGGTTCTGAATCCTCAACCCTATATGTCATGTCTGTCCAAGTTAGATTGAAAGCTCTTCCAAGCAGGGACTGTCCTATTAAATGCCAAATGTACAGCACTGCGTATGCCTTTCAGCGCTATAGAAGTGAAAAATAGTAGTATATAACATAGAAACATAGAAACATAGAAATAGACGGCAGATAAGGGCCCACGGCCCATCTAGTCTGCCCACCTTAATGTCCCTCCCCTACCTTTGCCCTGTGAATAGATCCCATGTGCCGATCCCATTTGGCCTTAAAATCAGGCACGCTGCTGGCCTCAATCACCTGTAGTGGAAGACTATTCCAGCGATCAACCACTCTTTCAGTGAAAAAGAATTTCCTGGTGTCACCTCGTAGTTTCCCGCCCCTGATTTTCAACGGATGCCCTCTTGTTGTCGTGGGACCCTTGAAAAAGAAGATATCTTCCTCCGCCTCGATGCGGCCCGTAAGATACTTGAACGTCTCAATATATAGACTGCTGCTGTTTGGAACTGCTTCCTCCATAGAAATATTGAGATTTTTGGGGGAAAGGGGTTCATTATCTTCTGCCTCACTGCACAGAAACTTGCTCCAGATCACCTCCCTGTGACCTAGAGCAGTGTTTTTCAACCTTTTTACACCTATGGACCGGCAGAAATAAAAGAATTATTCTGTGAACCGGTTGAAGAACACTGGACTAAGTCGTGGGCCAGACCCCGCCCATCTCTACCCAATCTCCACCCCAGACCCCGCCCCCATAATAGCACTAATTGCACCTTGCACGTCCCGTGCCTCATCTGGAAGCCTTCCCTCTGACATTGCAACGTTAGAGAGAAGGCTTCCGGTTCAGGCGCAGGATACCTGTAGGAGCCACTGCCTGTGGCTTTGTGCACTGAATCAGGAAGAGAGAGCTGGCTTGAAGATAACGCCGCATTGATCGCACCGTGGATTGGCGGTTGAAGAACACTGTTTTGGGCCTGATGCACGTGCTGGCCCTGTGGACCGGCACTGGTCCATGGACCGGTGGTTGAAGAACACTGACCTAGAGATTCCTTCTGTGCTCCATTTTTACTTGAAGCTGGATCCTACCTACAGTCTCTTGTTACTAGAGCTGCCTTACCAAATTATTATTATTATTTTTTTTTAAGAGTGTGACGTGTGGTTAGAGCTACAGCCTCTTCACCTTGAGGTTGTGGGTTCAAACCCTCCCTCTGTCCCTGGGCAAGTCACTTAATCCTCCGCTGCCCCAGGTACATTAGATAGATTATGAGGCCATCAGGACAGAGAGGGAAAATGCTTGAAGTACCTGGATGTAAATTGCTTCGAGTCTCTGCCTTTGGAATTCCATACTTCATGACTTCTTTGAGGGAATATCTTACTCCTCTTTCCGAAAACTTCACTATGGATCCATCCAAAGCCCATTAACAAATGACTCTAACTAAATATCGTATCCGGCGCTAGCCTTTCTTGGATGATAAATTGAGGCGCTTGTTCAGTCTATTGAGCCAGAATGAAACTCAGAACTATAAACTGTCTAGAGTTTACTTTATTTTCAATTTTAATCTTTCTCGTTTTCCTGTTATTGATATTTATGGCTTTGAATGGATGGACCGTTCTGGTCTTTATCTGCCATCATTTGCTTTGTTACTATATATTTAAGAAGTTCAGTTCACTCGGGGTGGGGGGGTTGCAGGTGTTCTGGAGGGGGGAAATGCAAACAGACTGACATACTTTGCTGTACATGTTCTGGTACGAACCTTCTTCGTTGTAGGGCCATTCCAGCCGGGGTGTGTCATTTGTATGCGGCTGGACTTGCCCATTTTCTCCCTGCTTTGTATCTGTATTCTTCATTGATATGTTTGTTTGTTCTTGAATAAAAATTATTTCAAACAAAAAAAAAAAGTTCAGTTGTGGTAAACTGTTTTACCATATCCTGTGACACCTCACTATAAATCGATGGCCTCTTCACTGTTTTTGCAGGGGCCTTGCCTGATTTTATTTTTGTCACTACTGTCCGCCGCAGTAGGAATGATTTTTCCTTTTCTATTTGCACTGCACAGCTCTGTTGGCGCTATGCTGCGTTTGAACTATTGTGCTGGCTTTATAGCAGGGGGGGTCCAACTCAGCCCTCGCCAGCTCGGGTTTTCAGGATTTCCCAAATGAATATGCATGAGATCTATTTGCATACAGTGGAAGCAGTGCATGCAAATAGATCTCATGCAAATTTATTGGGGAAATCATGTTTGACTCTTGGATACTCTGTAGGGTCGGATACAACTGAATGGATAGTAGTAATTTCAAATCTTGAAAACCCGCCTGGATTGCAGCCCTCAACGACAGACGTTGGACAACTCTGCTTTATTGTCTCATGAGGCTGTGAGACTCGCACGGGAGTTTGGACACGGTCTGGCTCAAACTTGTATAATGCACATGGTGGCCGATGGCAGTAGTAGTTGACGAGAGCATCCAAAATTCTGGTTTTCTTGGCAGAATATTTCCTAGTGCCTGGGATCTGTAGATTCCTTCCTGCCTTTAGGTTAACTTTTTTTTCCCCTCAAATTTTTGCATGGATACATCTGATTACAGCTTCGTGCTGAGTTGGTGGTTATATAACTAATAGAGAAACTGTTCTTGATGACTCAGCACAGCTGTAAGCACTATACTGGCCATTCCCATCCCAGTTCTCGGGACACACCTTGTCCATCAGGTTTTCAGGATATCCACAATGAATACGGTATATATGAGAGATCTGCATGCACTGCCTCAAGTGGGATAGAGCTGCTGCCTTTGCACCCTAAGGTTATGGGTTTGATCCCAGTGTCGCTCCTTGTAACCCTGGGCAAGTCACTTATCCCTCCATTGCCCCAAGTATGTGTGAACTGCTTTGACCTCGATTGATAAGGCAGTATATCAAATGAAATAAAGTATAACTATAAACGTGAGTATTTTGGAAAACTCTTCATCTTCACGTTTCCAAGCTTTGGAAGTCTTGTTGTTTGCCTCACCCAAAGATGCTCTTCTCGACCTCAGTCCTTACTCATCCGGTTCCGACAGGTTTATGGAATTTCCTGAAGCGTGCTTTACTGTTTGGGAAGAAATCTATATAATTACATTGGTTGGACTCGGATCCTCCTATAGTTTATCAACGGAGATCTTTGATGATTCATCAATTGAAGATGAAACGTCTGAATATTTCTCTGTAAAGAGATGTCAACTTCAAGTGACTTGGGAGCCTTTTTGGGCTCGTAGCCATGTATTGAATATTTGAGGGTGCATTTGCACTGTCTTAGCTGTGCTGGCTCCCATGACACTCCATGTGGGTTTTTTTTTTAATTTGGGAGGGGGTGGCTTTAGGTTGTTTTGTTATTCAAAAATTTTGATCTGAAATGACTTGTAGTTGTGATCTTTTGTGCTTTTGACTAATAAACAGTTTTTGCAATAAATGTTGTGAGCAGAAGGAGAGACACTGGGAAGTCCCTGACACTAAGTTCTGTTGCCGTCTGTAGGAGACTTTCTGCCTGCATCTTTGAGTGAGAAATGGGATCGGGTCCGGATTACCTGCAGCCAGCCATTCCACAAGCACTCCCAGTTTGGGCTCTCTTTTCTGCGATTCCGCACCCCACTGGATGAGGAGAAGAATGAGATGACAGAGGGCCAGAGAATGAGTGAGGTAGTGGGCCTGAATCCATAACAGAATGACACTATGATTTACAGATGCAGGCTTTGTTAGGCCATGTCCCTTCCCAGAGGAGGAATGTGGTTTCTGTATATGTGTTCCTTATTTAAAGTATTCAGTTACTCGTCTTCCCCAAGGTAAGGTATGATTTTATACAGCTCATAGAAGTGGCACTTGAGTTACGGCTTAAAATATAGGAGAAACCGATATTTGTTCTGGGTGCATTCAGCATAAACATCCATTTTAGAAAAATAAATATCTAGAATATGAACATGTTCATTGCAGTCAGCATTTTCGGTTGGTCTAACCAACGTCAGCAAAGGCCTGTGGGACATTATATCAATCTGACTCTGGAATTCTGTGCAGGAGAATATAGGGTCTATCTGCATCAACATTCCAGAGTCAGATTGATATAATGTCCCATAGGCCTTTGCTGACATTGGTTAGACCAACCGAAAATGCTGACTGCTAGCAATGTGTAAGGTTTAGCCCCCCAAATGTAAGGTTTGGAGGGGTAATGTTGAAGTGGCCTTACAATCTGCTAGGTCCCGGGTTCGATACCCTCGTTGAAGATTCAGTAGGAAGTAAAATTACTGACAAAGACCACTAAGAATGCTTGCATAAAGAATATATATATTGTGTAGAAATAAGCTTAAGTTCAAGTTCAATTTTATTTGATGAATTGCCTATAACAATTTCTAAGCGATGTACAATTTAAAACATCATATGAGATAACAGACTGTATTAAAAACAAAATTTTTAACAAATTTTTTAAAAAAACAATAATTTATAACATACAATGTTAGAACTTAAGGGGTAACATGACTAACTAGATACAGTAGGAAAGAGGGGCACAGTTACAGTATTCTCAGTCTAAGATAGAAGAAACATAAAGGGTAAAAACACATAGGAGGGGGTAAGGGATATATTTAGAAGGTTAAAAGTTTTGAACATGAAAAATTTTTAAATATAGTATTAAATCATTAAGTAATAAAAGCATCTTTAAATAAAAAGGATTTTAAAACTTTTTTAAAGGAGCTAAGGTCTTTTTCTTTTCTTATATAAAGAGGCAGGGCATTCCAAGTTTGAGGTGCTAAAACGGAAAACGTTTCGTTTCTTCTTGTGCCCACTATTTTTAAAGAAGGGACTGATAGTAGGTCTTGAGATGAGGACCGAAGAGATCGAAGAGAATGATAAGGAATAATCATCCTGGATATGAATTGTGGTTCATTAGATGCCATGGTCTTAAAGATTAGTAATGCTATTTTAAAAGTGATCCGGTGGTTAATAGGCAGCCAATGCGATTTGATCAGTAATGGAGTTACGTGGTCATATTTTTTTGCTTTGTGGATTAGTTTTATTGCAGTGTTTTGAATATTACAGAAAAACAAGATTCATAAAGATACATCAAGCATTACAATTAATGAGAGAGAAAAGAGTTTACCTGCCTTACAGAGTCCAGAGGAAAGAGAGAGAGGGGAGAGGTGATGTTCCAGACAGAGAGAGGGGGTGTTGCAGAGAGGAAGCTTTTATAGGTAGAATCTATTGAATTTCCCAGTATCTTTCTGTTTAGAATTTATAAAGTGTTTGAAACAATGGTTAGTTTAATTGATAAGGAAGGTGTGATACTTGCAGGCATGGTAGATGGGATCAGTCTCTGGCTTCTTTGTCCCATTCAAGCAGCCTATCTTCTTGATAAACAATCCAGTCTGGCTGGATGCTTCATGGATGTGAATTCTGTGCAGGAGCATTTAGGGTCTGTCTGCAGAGTCAGATTGATATAATGTCCCAGAGGCCTTTGCTGACGTTGGTTAGGCCAACTGAAAATGCTGACTGCTAGCAATGCTAGGGCTGACAATCGCCAGCACATAACCGGATATCTTTGAGACTTTGGAAACATAACTGCATACTGTCCCAACACTGTCCCAGCAACTGATTTCCTTGCCAGTTTGACATTTGGGAGAGATAAAAACCACTACGGGATTAAGAGGGCGGTTCACCCCATTTCCTCCTGTGGTGTGCTGTTTGATAACAGCTGTTTATCAAATCCTAAATGTGCTTGATAGCAGGTGTAACTCCCGAGGTCAATCTATTCAGAACGGGGCTAAACATTTGTATTAAATAGGGAATGAACATCTATCAACCTGCACAAGACGCACCTAGACACACTCTTGCACTTGGGTTTGAAAAGGGCATGTCCCAGACTTTACAAAATAGGGAAGGACGTTTGTGCAAGAGAAGTATTTAAGTGCTAGCTTATGCTTTATCAAACTCAAATATATTTCTATTTCCCATTCACACAGAATGAAACGTTGCACAGGGAGTCTGACACCACTCCATGGCTCTCCAATCCGTCTGTACGTAGGACATTCTTCCCAGAAACCCAGACGTAAGGAGGATGTGGGTCTGTCCTGCTAAACTGTGGTACAAATCAACATGAGCACAAGCAAATGGGCTCCATGGTTGCTCTCTCCTTTCCCTGTGAATTTCCACCAGTAATGATTCGTTATTCCTGATGGCCACAGGATCAACCTGTTGCCTCTTAAGTGCTAAGTTTATATATCTGCACAAGGAGCTAAGTGTGAGGAGGGAGGGGCAAGCAGTAAAAATGAAAGTGAAACCATTTGAGCAGAATACTCCACACGTCTTGAGATCTTGTGTGTAAGGAGATGCAGCACATCTGGAACTGACATGTGAACCTTTATTCCATCTACTTGGGGATATCTTCTGTTTGCATTTCTTCTGTCCTCCGTTCCTTCCTTTTCTGGGTCAGTCATCATGGTTGAGAGGAGCACTCCAAGGCTCCCAGTGAAGCTTGGCTTAAGCGGACTCTTGAGCTGGTCTGTAGATGTTGGTTTTGTCTAATAGTTGGAAGTTCACTCTCTTCTGTCCCGGCCTTCATGGCACCTGAGACTGACCCTGGGGAGCTGGCATCCCTTCACATTGCTTCACCTCTCCAAAACAGAAAAAAACCTGTTCAGAGTTGCGGTGATGGTAAACGTAGTGTTCTCATCCCAGGTCGTATAAAACTGGGGTCTTGAATTAAAAGCTTGATGACAGTTGTAGGTTTAAGGAGTTAAATTAGAAGCTGACTGAGGGTAGTGAGAATGACGGGGGATTATTTCTATTTTATTTTTAATTTTCGCTTTATTTTTGTTAGGCTTGTTTAATTTTGCTATATTTTTCCTTTTATTTTTAGAATTTTTCTTTGGGGTTCTTTGATATTGAGGTTGTCCCTTCTGTTGTGCCTTTTAAGCACCTATAGTATAGAATTTATAGTATTATATTTTTACTCTTCCTTCTCTTTATATAGGTAAATGTAAGTACCATATTTTTTGCTCCATAAGATGCATTTTTCTCCCCAAAAAGTGGGTGGAAATGAGGGTGTGTCTTATGGAGTGAATACTGCTACAGCCCCCCTCCCCCCCCGTACCTTTTTGAATCCCAGCGGCTGCTTCCTGATGTCTTCTGTCAGCGGCAGAGCAGCGCACAAGGCAGGTGCAAGCTTTTCGCGCACCTGCCTGGTCCAGTGCTGCTCGCTGAATGGCTGCCGTCAGTTCTCACGAATCCCGCGAGAACTGACGGCAGCCATTCAGTGAGTGGCACGGGACCAGACAGGCACGCCGCTCTGCCGCTGCCGGAAGACATCAGGACAGGAGGCAGCCGCTGGGATTAAAAAAGGTACCAAGGGGGGTCCTGCCTTCCTCAGGGGGGGGCCTGCCTGCCTGCCCTGTCCCGGCCTACCACTAGACCACCAGAGGGGCGCAGGGTACACCATTTGGTTCAGAATTTTTTTTCTTGGCTTTTCCTCCTATAGCTAGGTGCATCTCATGGTCAGGTGCGTCTTATAGAGTGAAAAATAAGGTAATTATTTCTTTCATAGGTACTTTAGTTAGATTGTGAGCCTATTGGGACAGAGAGGGAAATTCAGAGTACCTGATTAGATTTTTTGCCATTACTTAAGTCAATTTGGGAGATTAGATTAAGTCTCCTTTGGGAGATTTATCTAATCTAATCTACAATTTATGAGTTCAAGACAAGGCACAATTTGAGTAACTGCAGAGCAGTAGAGGGGGGAGAGGAGAAGAGACAGGGATAGGGAGGAAGGAAGGTCTTCTAGGGAGGAGAGTAGAATTATCGATATATTTTACATTGAAGATATTGAAATCTCAGTCAAGTAGGCTATTGATTGTCAATGAAGTGTGTTGTGGTATATAGAAGAAGGGGGAAAGGAGTGAATCCGTGATGAAGGAATGAATGGCTTTGTGTTTTCCTTTTTACAGGAGTGCTGTGGAAGAAACACTGAAGAGCAGGCTGCAGCAGCTAGACCCAGGTTCTGCACCCCACATAGGGAACAGTGTGTGTCTAAGTCGCACTGCACGCATGGTGATCTTGGCTGCTCGGTCCCGCAGGCTTATTTTCCCACCAGGGGGTAGTAGAAGTGTGGAGGAAAGGAAATATCCCCAGGAGGAGGACAGAGGGGCATCGGTGAGCCATTCTGAGTCAGGTAAGGTTGGAAGTCTTCAGTCTGTGGATTCATTTTTTTTACTCTGTCAAAAATTGTAAAGACTAGGGGCCAGGCAAAGTTACAGAGAAATGCTTTTAAAACCAATAGGAGGAAATCATTTTTTTTTTGTACTCAGTTAAGCTCTGGAATGCATTGCCAGAGGATGTGGTAAGAGTGGTTAACATAGCTAGTAATTGAGACAGACATGGGGGAAAGCACTGCTTGCCCTGGATCGGTAGCATGGATTGTTGCTACTTCTGACCCAGTACGGCTATTATGTTCTTATTTGGTGTATTCACCATGCAATTCATTGCTTAAAGGGATAACTCAAAAAGAAATAAAGCGCCTTCAAATAATTCAAAACTTGACAATAAAACTCATTTCGAATGCGAAAAAATGTGATCATATATCACCGCTCTTGAAGAAAGCTCACTGACTCCCAGTTGTTCATAGGATCGCTTATAAGATAGTATTGTTAACATTTAAAATGATTAATTCAAAAACACCTGAATTTATACATAATCTGTTAATTCCATATGCACCGTTGCATGCACTTAGATCCGTCGATCAGCAATTATTAAGCGTGCCCTCTTTAAAAATAATCGGGACAACGCGCTTAGAAATCTTCTCCACCACAGCTCCTCAGCTGTGGAAAAATTACTTAACCGCTTTAAAGGGAAACTGAAAAGCCACTTGTTTAAAGATGCCTTCTCATTGTAGCTTTGATTTTACTAAACACTGATCTCTAATTAAAACTCTCTTTTAACTTTTTCCCTTAGAAACTAAACTAAAACTTAGTTTTATAGACTGAGTCATCAACCAAGAGGAGCTCGACTCGGTTAACAATAATGTAATACATAAATATAAAAGTAGACTGAAATAGTTAATTTCCAAAATGTTTAGCAAACAAAAAAGTTTTCTGAACTTTCTAGAATAAAACAAAAGCACCTACTGTAATTGTTTATCTATCCTATAACAAATATAGTTCCTCCCCCCTCTTCCCTCCATTTTCCAGTATGTCTAGTTTATGTACTTTTAACGTTGAAAAATTTTTATTTTTGTATTTTGCCTAGAAAGTTTTTTTGTTTTTTTGTTTTTAAATAGTTTTTATTTAGAAAGTTGCATACAAAAGAAAAACGACAACACTCGGAAAACAAGTACAACCATAAACCAAAACTCACGGTGAAAAAGTCTACCACGGGTTCCTTCACGGAGACTAAATTAACCCAACCAGAAAACAGAACAATATCCATCCCCCCATCCCCCCCCTTTCCCGAAGCCCATCTTTCCTGAGCACGCCTACTCAAGTGTACGCCAACTTCTTACATGTCAGAGAAGTTCATGAATCAGCCCTTGAAGTCCACTCCTCTTTTTGGTTTTCTTTGACCCCCCAATAATCCTGGGTCTGTTGCCAAGTGTTGCCTTAATTTATGCCATGCTTTGGCAAATTTTCTTTTCTTCTAGAAGTCAGCCCAAAAACTTACGAGCCAGCAGCTTATGGTCTCCATGAAAATTGAGGCACTCCACTGCTGCTCCTCTAGGGTCTGATGTCCTAGGCCTGTTTTTCCATTCCATGTCCAAGAGAAAAGAGAGAGCTTAATAAACTGGACATTTAACGTCCCCTTAAAGGCCACGGATAAATACATGGCTAGCAGTCCCCACCCACTCTTGCCATCACCCAGTCTTTTAGCCCGCTCCTCTCCACCAGTTTTATTGCCTCTTTTAAATTGGCCATCCCTAACCTTAACCTCTGACCCTAACTACTCAACAAGCCACTTAACCACCACTATCACCTCTAGTTCAAAGCGTTAAGCTAATCAGTGACTCTGTCCCTTTCCCCCCCCTTATCCCTGCATGCCAGTCGACTTCCCCGTTTTGTTTCCGTCTCCCCAAGCCAGATAACTTACTGCCTGGGCTGTGGAAGCATTTTTCTCCTCTGTATTGTGTGGGGCTGTGACCTGAGACAAGAGTTCCTGTACCCGCATGGCTCAGATTCACCTAGAGACCCCCAGTCCTTGCTCTGGCAACAGATATGGCAGATACAAAAATCCCAGGCTTCAGAGACATTTCCAACTGTTGATGGGACTTGTTGCCTGGGATTTGCTAAGTCCTGTCTTATGCTCAAGCAAGTCTGAACTTAGAGGTTCTTGTGGAGGCTTACAGTGTCTGAGCCATGGCAGCATGTGGAGCTCACTTGAGACTGCCACTCTGCAAATCTCCATAAAGGCTAATGTGGACACTTTGTGAGGAAAAAGAATCCCAATACAGTAGTAGAATTTCTGCCTATTTCTCTCTGAAGTTTAGAGTCCAACTTCTTTCCCCTTAGGACTCAAACTTGATCTCTCTTCCCATTGAATTAAAACAAGACAAAACCCTGAAAGGGAAATAGTGGTACCTTGCCTTTTGCATTTAGCAATAAGTGTGTAGCTAGGGAGAGTCTTGCTAGCTCTATAGTTATCTCCAAGGACAGCAGGAATCAGGTCCTTACTAGTTGGTAGCTAGAAGCTTTTTTGAGGACCAACTTCAGGTATAATGCTTCCCGTGCTGTGTTGTCGCGTTGGCTGCCTCAGTTATCTAGAATGCAGTTTCTAGGAAAGTCAGAGAACTTTGTGAGGACTTGAATCCTTATGCCTGTGAAGAACACAGTGGGCTGCTGAGGGCACCTGTAAGTGAGCTTCAGCCCACTTGAACAACATCTGCACCTCCAGGCGCAATGGGGCACTTCTGGTACCTTGTCTGGTCACATAAGCTACTGTGGTGGCATTGTTGGAGAATACCATGGCGGCCTTTCCTGTCAGGAAAGTCTCCAGTGTGCTCAGCGCCAAACAAATGGCTCTCTGTTCCAGATGATTTATGGACCACTTGCTTTCTGATGAGGTCCACTTGCCCCTGTAGAGGGCAACCACAGCAGTGGGTCCCCCAGCCACTCAGGTTGACTGTGTCACCTATGAGGTGATTCGGAGGGGCATTCCCTTCAATGAGCCGTCAATGTAAGCTATGTCAGGCCTCCAGTGACCAGGGAGCTGCATCTGTAGAGAATGCCTTTGCGGAGACCACCTGGAGTGGACGCATATGCAATTTCCAGGGTGGCCACCATCGAGCTCAGAACCTGAAAGTAATGCCAGGCCGTGGGGCTTGGTAACACCAAGATCTCCGTGATCTGCTGCCTGAGCTTCTGTTTGTGTGACTCGGGAAGAAAGAGACAGCCTTTCACTGTGTTGAAGCAGACTTCCAGATATTCCGAGCGCTGAATCGGCTGTAGTTGACTCTTCCTGAAGCTGACTATCCTACCGAGTCCCTTATTCAAAATCTGTTTGGAATTCCATGGGGGCCACTACCACGATGACTGACTGGGCCGTCTTCATTCAGAAGTGTGGAATTCTTAGTGCCTTGTTTAAGGACTTTAGGTCCAGGAAAAGTCTGTGCCTTTCTTGGACACTGTGAAGTATATGGAGTATCTGTTGGAGGCCCTCAATTTACAAAGAAACTTCAAGTAAATAAAAGCATGAGAGTAGAAGTATCAGTGATACGTGCTGTAGTTCCTTTGTCCTGAAAACACATGGGTCTTGGCTGGAGAATCTCCTCATTGTCCTCACTTTGTCCTTTTAGGCTCCTGTCCCGAGTCCTCTGGGGCTCCACCCATGAAGAAAGTCCAGCAGATGCCGAGTAGCAAGAGGAAAGCGAGACAGGAAAGCAACAGAGGAAGGTAAACTGATGAAACAAATTGTTTTCCATATGTTAGCTGAATATGATTATTCCTCCCGCAGGGCTCCTGTCTCTGTGTCTTCCTGAGTATCTGCAGCCTCCAGGGGCATCCTTTCACCAGTTCCTTTAGCCTGTCAACTACCTGAATTGTTAAGCAAGACGGTTTAATTCTTTTTGGGTTCTTGCTAACAAAAAACCCCCAAACAAATTTTCTGAAAAGAATTGTTCCATTCTTGTGAAATTTTCCCAAATGAGACCGCAATTTTAAGTGTCATGTCTGGATATTATTCTATTTTTTATTTAAATGTTTTTTGTTTTTTTTAATGATTGTAAACGTCTAGATACTTTTTTTGATAGGCAGTATATCAAAGAAATGATAAACTTGAAATTTTATTCTTTTTTAATTTAAATTCTTTATTCATTTTATAATTCACAAGTGTACAGCAAATATTAAACAATATATAATACAATATCACTTGAAAATCTACCATATTATACAACAAAAAGATATATCTCCCACCCCCTCCCTCATCCATATACAATAAAAAAAAATATACCACATGAATATATTATCTTATCATTCATATATATTATTAACAAAAATCCAACCCCCCAATCTACATGTAATAATTAAAATTGGGAAAAGTGTAAATTATTCATTATAATAATTTAAAAATGGCCCCCACACATCCTTAAATTTCTTATAGTAACCTTTTTGAACTCCAACGCTCTTTCCATTTTAAACACGTGACATCCTGAATTCCACCAGAAACAGTAATTCAGCCTTGTACAATCTTTCCAGTTATACGTTATTTGTTGAATGGCAACTCCTGTCATGAAATTTTATTCTTAAAACAACTCAGACAGTTTCTAATGCTTTCATACGGTTGTGCTAGTATTAAATAGGAGACACAGTTGCCTTTTTTAATTTCTTTTACTTTGAATGCTGCTTATTTACTATGATACATTACAAATAGTTATTATCAAAATACATTTGTTACTGCAGAGATAAATTGCAGTCTACTTGAAAGGTATATTTTGTGTGCCTTACCTTTGGAAGGTCTTAATAGACCTTAGATTTATTTTGATAAATACACTTCTGCTCTGGGCTAATTTTATTTATTCTCAATTGGCTCATACCTTTTTCAGTTGTAGCTCAGGAGGTGAGGAGTAGCCTAGTCCAGGGGTAGACAATTCCGGTCCTCGAGAGCAGGAGCCAGCTCAGGTTTTCAGGATATCCACAATGAATATGTATGAGATGGATTTGCATGCACTGCCTCCTTCAGATGCAAATCTATCTCATGCATATTTATTGTGGATATCCTGAAAACTGGCTCTGGCTTTTGAGGACCAGAATTGCCTACCCCTGGCCTAGTGGTACAGCTGCTGTCTCAGCACCCTGAGGTTGTGGGTAGAGAATGACACGGGGACAAATTTGTCCTGATACCCGCAGGAACTCAGTTTCTCCACCCTGTCCCTGTGTGTTTTGTCACTATCCTTGTCCCATTCCTGTAAGCTCTGATTCTGTAGCGCCCGGTAGACTGGTATAGTCCTTACGAATGGGTATATATCTCATCATGACCAGCAGGTCGAGATTGAAACAAAACTGTGGAATAGTACATAAGAAGTACCTCCCCCTATTCCTATCAGTCTTCTTTCAGTCTCAGCAGGTGTGAGGAGCTGTACCCATTTCCTGAGGGGACACTGGAACAATTGCTTTGAGATCTAGCAAGTGCTGAAGGGTCTAGCAAAAGGCCAGCATCTTCTGTGCTGCCTGACACGGAGATGCTAGATATGATCTGACAGAGAACGTGCAAACTCCAGAGCATAACCAACCCGCACCACCTCCAGGACCCACTGATCGGATGGGATCTCGCCCACTTGAGAAAAAAGGGGGTGCCAGCAGCGAGTCATTGTGCAGGACGGGCAGCGGGGGAACCGGTGGAGGGATTCCCAGCCCCTCGACAGGTCCCCTGAAAGGACTGCATGCGCTAATAAAACTGACCCCGGGAAAACCCGGAAGCCTGGAAAGTAGCAGCCCCACGCCGATACTTGCGGAACTCCTGCAGATGCCTACAGGCAGTGCCACCTCGAGGCAGTGCCAGGCGGGCATGTCCTCAGATAGAGTCACCGTAGAGTCTGAACCAACTTATCTAAGTCCTCTCCAAACAAAAAATACCCCCGCAAGGGAAATATGGTAAGCTGAGTTTTGAATGCGGCATCCGCCGACTAAGCGCGAAGCCACAAGGTACATTGCGCGGCCACTCCAAAAGCCATAGACGTAGCTGACGACCGCACCAAGACCTAGAGAGCATCCGAGAGGAACGAGGCAGCCCTCTCAATCTTTGCCACCTCCTAATCCACCAAGGATCAGTCATCAGACTCGCGATCCAGGGCATTGAAACACAGCGTGAGCCATCAGCCCCCCAAGGCAGAGACATCAAAATTCTGTTTAAGAATGGTCTTCAACTTACGCTTTTCAGAGTCCCAAAAGGCAAAACCACCCTCAACAGGCACGGTATGCTGCTTAGAAATCGCTGAGACCACTGCGTCCACCACTGGTGACTTTAAAGTAGCCCTATTCCCCTCTGGGATGGGATACCAACAAGCCATGGCACGTGCTAACCAAAACTGCACCTCTGGTGTATTTCACTGCACCAGTACAAAATCCTGATGCAGAGGAAAAGAGCGGGAAACAGTACAGATCCCCCTTAGAAGAGGGTCCCCCACACGCAGGGTCTCCAGTAGCACTTCCTCAAAACGCAGCACCAAGACCTGCTTAAACAGGTCTGGGAGCTCAGCCCTCTGAAAAAGGCTCAATACGGACACCTCATTGCCGGAAGGCGGGAACCTCAACGCCCCGCTGTCAGCGGCTGTCCCCTCAGGAGGATCCTGGAATTCATAAAGGGTCCAGGTCCTCATCCAGGTCAACACACTCCTCTGACCACCAATCCACAACCCAAGGCACCCATGGGCGCTTGGATGAGGGGACGCCAAAGGAGAAGAGATAGGCATAGCCACAAGGGGTGTGGAGAAATCCCCCCCCCCCCTCCGAAACCCCCTGGGCACATGTGGGACCCCCAGCTGCCTGTAAATACGCTCTGCACAAAGAAAAATGTAAATCGGGGGAAAAACCCCCGGGAGTCCCATAGGACACCCTTCCACAGCAGGGGACCCAGCTGAAACCTGCCCCTGTGTTTCCAATTCCAATACAGGGGGAAGGTCACCTGAGGTTGCAGTCAAAATGGAGGGGCCAGACAGAGAAAATGGCGAAGTTCCCTCCAAAAACAACCCCTCCAGGGCCTGTAGCAGCTGGGAAGCCTGAACAGTCCCAGCCGCTAAAGCAGGCAAGCTGGCATCAGCAGTCAAGGGAATCCCTTTGTGGGCGGTGGAAGAAAACCAGGCCTCCCCACTGCTCCCTGCCGACTCGCAAGGCACTATCAGTGAGGAGCTCTGGGCGCCTGCAGCCGCTGCCGACGGAGCTACACCACCGCACTGGCCCGAAGATCAGATTTCAGGCCGACCGCGAGTGCCTCGCGTCTGGACCAAATTGTGCCCCACTCCCCCTGAGAAGAGCTCAATTGATCCATACGCGACCTAGCTAGAAGAAAAGTGCCGGTTAGTACAAAAATACAGTAAAATAGAGTAAAGTTAAAGGGAAGCACTACCTCAGGATTTTTTTTTTTCAGAACAGACTCCACAGGCTCTCAAAGCAATATGCCTTGCTTGATTTAGGGGGCAAGGCTTACTGCTAAGGCTCCTGTAAAAAAATGTGGGGAGGTGGAGGAAATGAGGGAGGGATCCAGCACAAGACCCACCGGGTTTGACACCCCCGAGGTCAGACGGACCCCAAAACAGGGCCCATCCAAGCTCAATCCGGCCAAAAACAGGGACTAGAAACCCCTAAACAAATTCCAACTGCCCTACCAAGGGAGATGGGTACTCAACACCTGCTGGGAACTTAAAAAAGACTTATAGGAATAGGGGAAGATATCTCTTATGTACTACATTACATTACATTACAGATTTCTATTTCGCCATTACCTTTCGGGTCAAAGCGGATTACAAAAAGAGTTATGGAAGAAGAGTTACAACGTTAGATCAGAGAAGGTTTCCAAGAGAGGGAAAAGTAGGATCTGGGGTTAGGGAGGGGATGGTAAGAGGGGGGTTAAGCTTTATCATGGTATTAAGCTTTATTAAGGGATTTCTTGAAGAATATAGTTTTTATTTCCTTTCTGAACATCTTGTAGTCTGGGGTTGTTGTCAATAGGTTGGAGACTTGGTTGTCTTATCTTCGCTGCCTGAGTGGCCAGTAGTCCATTGTATAGTTTTTTTCTGTTTTACTTCTTTGATTGGGGGGTAAGTCAATGGGGTGTGTGTTTTTCTATGCCTGGTAGAGGTGGTTTGGATGAGGCGGTCGTTTAGGTAGGTTGGGCTGTCTCCATTTATAGTTTTAAATAGTATACAGTAGAATTTAAATTGTATTCTTTCCTGGATTGGAAGCCAACTATTCCACAGTTTTGTTTTCACCTGCTGGTCATGATTGGGATATATACCCACTCATAAAGATTAACCTCTACCGGTCTGGAGAAGCTAAAAGAAAGTAAATTAGCAGGTAGGAACCTAATTTCTCCTTTGCTTCACAATTTTTGTTTGGGATATACAGTATGTAGTGGTGGAGATTTACCAGCTGCAGAGGTTGTCCTCTGTCATCAGTCTCTAGCATGTCACGTTACATCTAGGCCCTGACTCCCGAGCTGCAGGGGAGACTCTGTAATGCACTCTCTGGACTCAGTAGCTGCTCTTGAAACCACAGGTTTGTATCTCGCACATCCCCTGGTGGACTCAGACAAAGGACAAGAGGGGGAAAAGGACAAAAGGGTCAGAATGGCATTTCACAGATGAGATCGACTGCTGTAGAAAGTGGCCCAAGGAGAGGTGAGGAAGCCGGAAGCTGCCCTATCTGTGGAGGTGAGTCTGGCAGTGTTACCTGGAATGACACCTGAACATTATTTTCTGCACACTTCACTTTTCTATTCTAGCTAAACCCCTTTTTAAAATTTAACTTTAATATACAAGATCGCTCTTGTTTAAGAAACTCAAAAGAAAAAAAGAACTCTGAAATGTATTCTTCAGGCATAAAGTCTTATCTTGTTAAGACCACAATAATAATAGAGAGAGGGGGGTTGAAAGAAAAGTAAGGAGACCAATTGCAAGAAACTGTTAAATCCGAAAGGCTCAACACAAAGGATCCCTCATCCATTCCTTATTTATATCTGACACAATTACACTTAAACAAGGAAGTTCTTCTTCACCCAGAGAGTGGTGGAAAACTGAAACGCTCTTCCGGAGGCTGTTATAGGGGAAAACACCCTCCAGGGATTCAAGACAAGGCTAGACAAGTTCCTGCTGAACCAGAACGTACGTAGGTAAGGCTAGACTCAAGTAGGGCACTGGTCTTTGACCTATGGGCTGCCGCGTGAGCAGACTGCTGGACACGATGGACCACTGGTCTGACCCAGCAGTGGCAATTCTTCAAATCTAGGAAGGCTTTTAATTGCTCAGGGGCAAAAAAGGTGTATTTAGTCCCATCCACCTAACCAAGTATTTGCATGGATATGCTGGAAGACATCCAAGACTTCTCATCTCTTGCTTCATGGCCAAAAAGGTCTTCTCTTCTGAGGGGACTTTGTCAAATCCAGATGGATCCATGAGTGACATCTGAAGGGGGACCAATGTGGTACTTGTGTTTTCTGGGCCCATAGAAATAATGATGAGAATGTGCATCGAGTTCTCTGTCTCTACAGGAGAAAACCACAGAGCAGAACCCTGTGAGCCCAAACCCATCTGAATGCGTGGAGAAGGTAACCCTGTTCTGGCTTGCAGGCTGAGTTCTGGAAACAACTGGATGATTCTGTTTAATGTCAAGTGATGTTTGTGGATTCTGTACTTCTCTCCAGTACTGGGTGGTGGTGTGCAAGAGAGCATTAGATACTGATATCAAGATTTGAAGGTCTGTTCTGTGAAGGGGTTGTATAAGCAGTTGTTACTCAGTTTTAAACTTCCTTTTTTATTCATATATCTTTTTAACTGGCTACATATGCACTTTTCCCCCTCAATATTTGCGGGGGTTAGGGGGAATGCTGACCCATGAAGGGGAAGTGTAATTATAAAGTAATGAGAAAAAAGTGGCACTTGAGGAAGATCCAATTCAATATGGTTGTACGGGAGTAATTCTAGGAAGACTTCTTGCATGTAGAGTGTGCTGCTCACGAGGAAGCAGGTTCTTAGAAACCCATTAGATTTCTCCACAGATTGTCAGTAAAGGGCACTCCAAACCATCGTCTTTGTTTCCTGTAAACACTTCTTGGTTGGTTTTTGAGAGATGCTTCAGATTGTTGTCTTGGTGAAAGACCCATTCTCTTAGCAGCTTTCTGAATCTATCTGAGCACCTGCGGATAAGAACAGTCTTACTGGGTCCATCAAGCCCAGTAACCCGTTTTCATGGTGGCCAATCCATGTCACTAGTACTTGGCCAAAACCAAAGGAGTAGCAACATTCCAAGCTACTGATCCAGGGCAAGCTGAGGCTTCCCCCATGTCTTAATAACAATGGACTTTTCCTCCAGGAACTTGTCCAAACCTTTCTTAAAACCAGCTATGCTATTCGCTCTTACCACATCCTCTGGCAATGCGTTCCAGAGCTTAACTATTCTCTGAGTGAAAAAATATTTCCTCCTATTGGTTTTGAGTGTCCCCTAGTCTTTGTAATTTTTGACCGAATGAAAAATCGATCCACTTCTATCTGTTAAGGACCTTACTCTCAAGGCGGTGTTTCTGATAGCTGTCAGAGCTGCCTTGTTATCCATTTATCTCCTTTTGGCTGTTTTGTAGTCCAGGCACTGTTTTTCTGTATGTGACAGAGCAACTGTTGTACTTGAGTCCAGGTCTCTCTGGTTTGATAGAGAAAAACTACAGCTTAGCCAGATACAGATTTGAAGCTAAATTAATGTAGCGCTCCCCTGCTAGGAGAGGCCTCTATTTCTCTACTTGTTTTCCTGGTACCATTCTTGTGTGTATACTTATATATCTATATAATATTATTTTTTTAAGAAGGCTGTACATAACATATTTTTTTAGCTGTGAGTAATCTTGCTTCTCGTCTTCTTTCCTTGTCCTCAGGTTCATTCCAGCTGGATTTCCTTCCCCTTCATGCTTCTCGCTGTGGAGAGGTGGTGGATCTTGAAGAGTCCTCATCCTCTTCAGAGGAAGCTCTGCACAGCGGAGGCATCAGTTTCTCCCACACGGAGGAATCTCCCTGGGTCTCGTGTCCTCTTTGTGGCTTTCGGTACAGTGCCTCGGTGATTG
Source organism: Geotrypetes seraphini (assembly GCF_902459505.1). NCBI lineage: Eukaryota > Metazoa > Chordata > Amphibia > Gymnophiona > Dermophiidae > Geotrypetes > Geotrypetes seraphini. Next base: position 5,618,260 of record NC_047089.1, on the reverse strand, counting down.
AACAGCATGCCAGCAGGTGTGGCGAGCAGGAAAGCTCTGGCACCTCCTCGCCTTGGGTTGAATAGGACAGAAGCGTCGCATCTGACCGCCATGGGAGATGTCTCGGAAGTCTCTGCTCTCAAACTGTCACTGTTTACATTTATCTGCTGACTTGGGAGAACGTGGCCTGGGGTTTCTAAAACTCAAACACGGCAGAAAGCCTGGGCATAACATTCTGCACGTAAAGATGGAAATGATGTGTTTTGGTCCAGTGTCACCAGTCAGAATCCAGTTCTGGTTTTTTTACTGACATTCTGGTCCTGTCTGCAGTAGTGGTTCCCGTTCCACCTCCCCCCCCTTTTTTTTTTTACACCTTTGATTTCTAATCTCGATTTGTTTTGTCATGGCACACCACTGCCTTCCTTTTCTTCCTTAATAATACTGTTCATTTTGATAATGCTGCTGAATGTAGGTAGTGTTACACATGGGTGATAATTCCTCAGGTATAGGCTTAATAAGTCCTGGTCCTGGAGAGCTTACTGTTAAATAGGAAGATCCTTAGTGATCTTGGGTAAATCTCTTTCTCACCTGATCTTTTCTCCCACCTTTGCATCCGCAGTATTTCTGCCTCTGCCAGTGTTGCCACCTTCCCTTCATCCCGCTGGATCTCTTCCAGCTGTTGTTCCTTATCTGCTGCTGCCACCACCTTCATGACCAGCTCTTTCTGAAGTCAGCTCTGTAATCTTGTAAGTCCTAACTTTCCAGAGGGCAGAGGAAGAGATAACAGTGGCTAAGGCGTGCTGTTTATAGACTTCTCCTACGAGTAGGAAGGCAAGGAGCAGGGGACTGGGGTTAAAAAGAGGTAAATAAGGTGGGGTAGCATATACAGATGGCCTAACGTATGTCAGGCTGGGAGGGTCTGATCTGTAGTAGGGGTCAAATTTTCTCCCCATCCCAGCAAGTTCTTTTCAGGTCCTTCCCCCATTCCTGCAAGCTCCGTCCGTCATAAGTGTTTGAGGCTTGTGTGGTTAAGGCAGGGCTTACAGGATAACTGTATCTGGATGATAATTATGCTGTGGACATTATCCATTTTATGCTCTATCCTACTGTGTCAGATACGGGGACCTGTTCTGCAGCTGGGATCTCTTCAGGATGAGACGGCTTCGGTCCCCCTTGAGTCTCTGCCACTGGGGGCCAGACATATTTCCCTGTTAAAAGGAAATGAGGCCATGAAAGTCGAAAACTCTTTCAGCTGCAGACTATAACGACTCTTTTGGCTTATCTGCTTTTTAGTCCACCTGGACCAACGTGGCTCATGCTTTATACATACAAAATGATAAACAGAAAACGACAAAAGCAACATGGAAAAAATAAATTACTGTGTTTCAGTATCTTCTATTGTATGTTGAACTGCAGCAAACTAGCACAATTATGTTCTGAGCCATCATTTTGAAATAATAAACAAATGACTTGCACTGGGGTTCCAAAAGCTCTACTCAATAAAAATCCCTTCAATCACTGTAAAGGCTGCTGATCTGTTGTAGAAAGGTGCCCTTTCTAGCATCTTCAGATTGTATGTTCAGGAATTAAGTGACATGCTCCAGTTCTTAACGATCAAGAATATACCGGTAAATATTTAGCAGCTGGTAGTCAGTGTTATTTAAAATGCTGACCATTGCCGGCTAAACTAGCCCTAGATATTTTATGCTAGGCCATCTGTGGGCACTGGTGCTGGATTTCTGGGTCTTACTGGACTTCTACTACTGTTAAAATGTATGTGGGTTCTGGCTGATATGCAACTGGGATTCACATAAGATACTTATACAGGTCCCGGTTAAATACTGACGGGGGGTCTGTATTAAGTGGAGTCCATATATTCTGATACTTGGTACTGCTCCCAAGGCAGCTCCAGTCCTCTCTCCTCTTAATTCCAGAAGGTCTATTTCAGTGGTTCCCAACCCTGTCCTGGAGGACCACCAGATCAGTCGAGTTTTCAGGATAGCCCTAATGAATATGCATGGAGCAGATTTGCATGCCTGGCACCTCCATTATATGCAAATCTCTCTTATGTATAGTCATTAGGGCTATCCTGAAAACCCGACTGGCCTGGTGGTCCTACAGGATAGGGTTGGGAACCACTGGTCTATTTAACTGACCCTGGTGATCCTTGCCCCTCATGGTGCCTATTCAAAAATAGCTTCTGCACCTTCTGGTAGTAATCTTGCAGTACCGCAAGACTACCACTAGAGACTGTGGTAGACATGTTTGAGCGGACACTGCGCCAAAGAGATCCTGGTAAGAGAGTTAAGGGAAATGGGATTTATTTGTATATTGCATTTTTGCGCTTACACATTCAAAGCGGTTTACATAAGACAGTGTAAAGCAGAAACCAAACACTGAGACCAATGTAAGTAAAATTTAAATGAGCAGATGAAGGTAGAAAAAGAAATTTTATTTTCTCTTTTTTGATTGAAATATTAGCTTTTGGAATGTACATATGCCAGAGCTGACCCCTATAAAGAAAAAAAACATGATTGAAGGTAGACCAGGGGTTGGGAAGGGAAGAAAGATGTCTCTTTACCCTTACCTTGACTGTACTTTCATAGGCCCTGTTCCCTAGCATGAGGCACAGAACTGGCTGAGTTTTATGAGATTTTTTTCTTGGGCAGATCTGCTTTGTAACAGATTTTTAGACAAATAATTGGCTTTGGGAGTTTGTCTCCATATTTTATTACACGTATAAATGCACTTAAACCAGTGTTTCAACTGCCTGAGTGCAATGAGACAGTTACCGGGATGGAGAAAGAGCAAAGTAAGTAAGCTGGGAAAACAGCAGCAGAAAAACAGCTTTAATTTCTCTGCTGGAACCTCCAGGGCTTTGATTGAAACAGTAGCGTTCTCCATAATGACAAGCCCTATTTGCTCACAGTGCCTCTGGGGAACAGCCAGGTAAATTCAGCATTTCACCTGCCCTAGCGCTGAAAGGATCCCCTTCTCTTCCATCCTACTGTGCAAAAAGAGATTGCGAAGGGAAAACGCCATTTCAGCTTCCTCTGCCTGGGGCTGGGGTTTTTTTTCTTGGGCACTGTTCAGTTTCACTGCTTTACTTTTTATTTAACAATGGATCTTGCCACTAAGGAGCTGCACTCTCATCATTTTCCTACAGGACTTTAGCTCATGGTCTTTTCAGTAGAGAGGGAAGGTAAAAGAAGTCATGGAGAATCTGACAGTAAGTACTGCAGAAAGGTTTTGGCATTTTCCCTTGCTGGGGTACAAGACTGGGTATGTCATTCAGCACCTTGCAATTTGAAAATCTGCAGTTTCTACTTTCAGGGCTGGCAACATGGTGGAAAACAGGATATCTGAAAACTGAAACCCTTTCCCTCCATTTCCCTAACGGGTTCTATCTGGGCTGTTTTTGAGCTGCGATGGGTCTTGTATTGGTTGTATTGCCTGGCCTGGTGGTTTATGTATGAGGGGCTACGGAAAAGTTCTCAACCCAACCAACAAAGTTTCCATCAAGGGCTATACACTTATTTAATTGATTTTCCACTTTTTTCATACTGTCGGAAAAATTCAGGACGAAAAAAGTGGGAAAGCGATGGATTAAGTGTAAAGCCCTCCATGGACACTGCCCCAACTTTGTTGGCTGGAGTGAGACTTTTTAGTGGCCCCTCATTTTACATACAAATATTTCCTCTGTCTCTAGTGGATTTTGTGCCTGGGGCAACGGAGGATTAAGTAACTTATGTTGCCCGGTGTCACAAGAAGCCACAGTGGGAACGGAATTGTTTTTTGCCCACCGTGCCAACCATTAGCGCTAAGCCTCCTTTCCCAATTCAAATGTGGAAGAGGCAATGGAAGAAGAGTGTGTCTTAAAGCACCACAGACATGTACAAGACTGTATAGATATCTTTGCAAGGCAAGTTGTTTGAATTAAAGTTAAAAAATTGTCCCACCGGGCTTGTGTCAGTTGCTGATCTTTTTCCTGGGTCAAACTCAGTTTTCCTTAAGGTTCTATCTCTATACTATTGTCTGTCTTGATTGTATTAAGATAGGCAGTGCTAGAGCCCTTAGTGACGGTGCCTGGGAAAACTAATTTTAATAAATTGTGACACTTATAATAGGAAAAAAAACTACTATGGGAGCTTGAGAGGCAGTATCGGTCTTCTCTTTAGATACGAGCTGACATAATTTTCTGCTGAACACTACATTAGCTAATGAAGAGTTTTGAGTTATGACTGATGGGTTTTTCACACAGTACTTATCAAAACAAGTTGGGCCCAAACTCTGGAAACCATTTCTTATCTCCTGCATATTAATGACTTTGTACTTTTCTGTTACATATGCCTCCTCTAGCCAGGTGAAACACCACTTAAGCAAAAAATGGAAACCAGTCTCCAAAACCTGAAATATTGCTATATAACCAACAAAAATGGACACAGCCAGACTAAAGTCCAGTAACTTAAATAACTTATTTGGTTATTTAATTAATTATATAATTAGCTAGCTGATCACCCTGTGTTACCTGGATATTTATTTATGCTAATCTTCTATTACTCTGTTATACTGTCTCTGAATCTCTAGCTGTAGTAACTCTGTCTCTCATCCTGTAGTCGGCCTTCACGCTGTTGTACTGTCTCTGAAGCTCTAGATGTAGCAGCTCTCATCCTGTAGTTGGGTTTCACACTGCTGAACTGTTTCTGAAACTCTAGATGTAGCAGCACTTGGCCAATTGCCTTACGTTTCCTTGGAAGCATTGTTATAGCAATGATGTCACAGCTGTGTGACATCATTAAGCTGATAAATAATTGAAACTATGTTACTCTGTAATTCTAATAACAAATCTGTAATTCTAATAACAAATCTGTAATTCTAATAACAACTCTGTAATTCTGACAAATAATTGTAAATCTGCCTGTCTATGCAGATCCTAATGTAACTCAATGTAAACCGCCTTGAACTCACATGGGTATGGCGGTATATAAAAATAAACTATTATTATTATTATTATTATTATTATCATTCCCTAAGCTTCACACGATTGGTCAAAGCAGTTTTATCTAAATAACATACATCACCCCCCTTCCCACCCCCACAGTATTTTTCCCCAGATAGTAAGTGATATGTATACCAAGTTTGGTTGAACTCTGAGTTATGCTGGAACATACATACATACATAACTAATTGAAAAATCAACAGTTATTTATATTTTTCCATGCATAGTCTAGCAGTTACAGGGAGGTGGGGGTTTTTTTGACCTATGATTATACCAAGTCTGGGTTTACAGCGCTGCAGGATGATGTCCATTGGCGCAGGCTGTCCCACTCACTGAGGTCATCCCCTCCCCCAATTACGAATGTTGGGGGAGAGATTTGCAGTTGCTGCTTTAATAATTGTATTTTAAGTTTTATAATCTTTTTCCTATTTTTTATTTTAATTAGAATTTATTTTGTAATTTATTATTTTCTTTGTATTTTACTTTCCTATTGATTATGGAGTTCTTTTCTTTTTTGTTTAGTACTATGTAAACCACTATAATGATGTATCGAATACTGATCTATAAATACTAATAAACATAAGTTATTTAAGTTATAGGACTTTAGTCTGGCTGTGTCCATTTTTATTGGTTATATAGCCCTCTAGCCAGGTGTCATGCATTGAGCACCAATTAGCATAAAACCTGGGTTTTCCAGCCTTTTCCCACACACAAAAAAGAATTTTGACTCTTCACAATAAAACCACAGATGGGAAAATCTCTTTTGGGAGTACTGGGCATGTGTAGAGTGTAGGTGGAGGCAATAGGAGAAGAATAGCACTGAAGCATTGTTTCACTCTATGGTGTGACCGCACTTTCAATTTTGTGTGTAATTCCAGTTACTGAATCTCAGAGATATAGCAGAATTAGAAAAAAAGCAAGAGGATGGGATGATTCCATATGAAGGCTAACTTAGAGAAGAGACAGCTAAAGGGAGTTATGATAGAGGTCTATAAAATACTGAGTGGAGTGGAACAGGTAGAGGCGAACCACTTGTTTACTCTTCTCTAAATACAAGGACTAGGGGAAACAATGAAACTTCTAAGTAGGTTTTGGAGGGCTCACCATACATTAGAAAAGGGTTATGGTGAGGTTTACCTGACACCCTTTATGGTGCCCCACTGGCCAGTGTAGTATAAATGGGGGCTCCTCCAAATAGCTTGGGTATGGATGTTTTGAACTTGGATGTTTTTGTGGTCAAAATAGCCCAAAAATGTGTCCTAAGGTTGGACATCCTGATGGTCAAGACCTCTAAATGGGCAATTATTGGGAAAAAAAAGATGGATGTCCAGCAGTTTCAAAAATGGATGTTTTCAGCATCAGAATTTTGGACACACTACTTAGGACATCCAAATCAGATTTAGGTGCACTATTGAAAATGGCCCTCCATGAATTGAAATGTGATGTGCACTCTCTCTGCAAGCTTAGCTTGTGATTTTTTGGCATAGGGAACCCACAAAATTGTGTGCTAGATCCTAGTGCGTCTTTCTGAGCTTCTTATCATGGAGGTGCCCAACTCTTAGTTTGTAAAGCAGGAAACACTGCAAGTTAATTGGAATGCAAGGTTATTGCCATTATCTTCCTCCCCGGGGCTTAATTATTGTAGAGGTAACATAGTAAATAATGGCAGATAAAGACCTGAAGAGTCCATCCAGTCTTCCCATTAGTGTGTGGCGCAGTGGTTAAAGCTACAGCCTCAGCATCCTGGGGTTGTGGGTTCAAACCCATGTTGCTCCTTCTGACCCTGGCCCCCCACCCACACACACAAACTATTACCCCAGGTACATTAGATAGATTGTGAGCCCACTGTGACAAACAGGGAAAAATGCTTGAGTACCTGAGCTTCCTTGATCATGCATATAGGGAAAAAGAACCCATTGTTCAACTACAAATTGGGGGGGGCATTGTTGGGAGACAGCAGTCTTGAGAGAGACTTGGGTGTGATGGTGGATGAATCATTGAAGCCATCTGCACAGTGCGCAGCAGCCTCGAAGAAAGCCAACAGGATGCTGGGCATCATAAAGAGGGGCATAACAACCAGGACACGGGAAGTCATCATGCCATTGTATCGAGCGATGGTGCGTCCACATCTGGAATACTGCGTTCAATATTGGTCGCCGTACCTCAAGAAGGACATGGCAGTACTTGAGAGAGTCCAAAGGAGAGCAACGAAACTGGTAAGAGGGCTGGAACACTGCCCATACGCTGAGAGGTTGGATAGGCTGGGGCTCTTCTCTCTGGAAAAAAGGAGGCTCAGGGGAGATATGATAGAGACCTTCAAGATCATGAGGGGCATAGAGAGGGTGGATAGGGACAGATTCTTCAGGCTGAAGGGGACAACAGGTACGAGGGGGCATTCGGAGAAACTGAAGGGAGATAGGTTCAAAACAAATGCAAGGAAGTTTTTTTTCACGCAAAGGGTCGTGGACACTTGGAATGCGCTACCGGAGGAAGTGATCAGGCAGAGTACGGTACAGGGATTCAAACAGGGATTGGACGAATTCCTGAGGGATAAAGGGATCGTGGGATACTGAGGGAGGAGCTGGGATGTAACACAAGTATAGAAAGCTAACCAGGTAATAAGTATAGAAACCCAACCAGGTCGTGCATGCGCAAGACCAGAGGGTTAGGACTTCGATGGGAAGATAGGACTTCAATGAGAAACCAAGGTGGCAAGGGAGCCCCTTCTGGTGATTCAGACAGGACGTGACCTGTTTGGGCCGCCGCGGGAGTGGACTGCCGGGCAGGATGGACCTATGGTCTGACCCGGCGGAGGCACTGCTTATGTTCTTATGTTCTTATGTAGAATGGTATAGAAAATTGAATAAATAAATAAAAATGATTAACTTGTCTCTTATTTGATATTTCTGGATCATAGACTGTAAAGTCCACTTGGTATTGTCTTAGGTTCCGAATGCTGAAGTTGCCGTCCAAGCTCAATTCCACCCTATCCAACCATCCCATTTGCAGGATATCTACCATAAATCTGGCCAGAAACATCCTCATGTTCCAAGTTAGTGGAGTTTCCATTGATGCCCTCCCCAGCCCACCCTACACCAAATCATCACATGTGGGACACAGACCGTGCAAGTTTGTCCAGTACCGGCCTTAGCTCTTTAATTTACATCCTCCATTTTCTAATTGGTGTAAGGGTTACCATATTTTGTGTAAAAAAAATCCGACACGTGGCCATGCCCTGTTCTGCCGAGCCCTTCCCTATTCTGCTTCCAGCCCCTCCCCCAGCAAGCTGCTTCTTTTAATTCCTGACCACCAGGCCGTGTCCAAGGACCCCCGAGCATGCACGGATTCATGTGATGTCATCCACACATGCTCAGCCGCCCTCCAGATGCGGTCACAAAAAAAAAATCCAAGTAGTTAAGAGGCTACAAAGAGCACAGCAAACAAGCTGGTGCTTATGTTTTTATATTTAAGACAGCCGAAGACCCAGTAATACTCCTGAAGAAGGCATTTTTATTTTTCCAAAACACGGCCTGTGTTGGGTCATTTGTATTTGATACATTATTTGGTTTTTATCTCGGTCAATTGTGATTGTATACATCCTTTGTGGATTATTGTTAAGTTATTTGGTTGCTTATTAAACTACAAACTTTTGTTCCACAATCTTTTTTATTGTTTTCTTGTTCCATTTCCTTTGTAGAATCTTTTGGTGCTATTTGGATTTTTTTTTTCTTTTAATACGACAATACATGACAGTGAAAGTAAGGGGTAGAACTACAATAAGTAAAGGAAAGTAGGGGAGATAAATATTCCTGTAGGTTTCTTCTATACTTCCCCGTCTGCCTCAGTTCCTCCAAGTCCGCCACTCTAGCCTTAAGAGATTCAAGATAGTCAACGTTACGCCCATCTTTAAAAAGGGATAAAGAGGTGACCCGGGAAACTATAGACCAGTGAGTCTGACCTTGGTTCCGGGGAAAATGGCGGAAGCACTGATAAAAGACAACATAGATGAACATTTTGAAAGAAACAAGCTTCTGATAACCAGCCAACATGGTTTCTGCTAGGGGAGATCGTGCCTAACAAACTTATTGCACTTCTTCAAAGGAATTAACAAATGGATGGACAGAGAAGACTCCCCCATAGACATCATATATCTAGATTTCCAAAAAGCCTTTGACAAGGTACCCCATGAACGCCTACTTCGGAAACTGAAGAACCATGGGGTGCAAGGAGACGTACATAGATGGATCAGAAACTGGTTGGCGGGTAGGAAACAGACGGTAGGAGTGAAGGGCTAATACTCGGACTGGAGGAGGATCACGAGTGGTGTTCCGCAGGGCTCGTTGCTCGGACCGCTGCTATTTAATACATTTATAAATGATCTAGAAACAGGGACGAAAAGTAGATAATAAAATTTGTGGATGACACTAAACTATTTAGTGGAGCTCGGACTAAAGAGGACTGTGAAGAATTGCAAAGGGACTTGAACAAACTAGGGGAATGGGCGACGAGATGGCAGATGAAGTTCAACGTTGAGAAATGTAAAGTACTACATGTGAGAAGCAGAAACCTGAGGTACAGTTATATGATGGGAGGGATGTTATTTAAGGAGAGTACCCAAAAAAGGGACTTAGGGGTAATGGTGGACATGACAATGAAGCCGACGGCACAGTGCGCAGCGGCCGCTAAGAGAGCGAATAGAATGCTAGGTTTAATCAAGAAGGGTATTACTACCAGAACGAAAGAAGTTATCCTGCTGTTGTATCGGGCGATGGTGCGTCCACACTTGGAGTACTGCATCCAATATTGGTCACCGTACCTTAAGAAGGATATGGCGTTACTCGAGAGGGTTCAGAGGAGAGCGACACGATTGATAAAAGGTATGGAAAACCTTTCATACACTGAGAGTGGAGAAACTGGGGCTCTTTTCCCTGGAGAAGAGGAGACTTAGAGGTGATATGATAGAGATTTACAAGATCATGAAGGGCATAGAGAGAATGGAAAGGGACAGATTTTTCAAACTTTTGAAAAATAAAAGAACAAGAGGGCATTCAGAAAAGTTGAAAGGGGACAGATTCAAAACGAATGCTAGGAAGTTCTTCTTTACCCAACGTGTGGTGGACACCTTGAATGCGCTTCCAGAGGGAGTAATAGGGCAGAGTACGGTACTGGGGTTCAAGAAAGGATTGGACAATTTCCTGCTGGAAAATGGGATAGAGAGGTATAGATAGAGGATTACTGCACAGGTCCTGGATCTGCTGGGCACGATGGACCTCAGGTCTGACCCAGCAGAGGTATTGCTTATGTTCTTATGCTTATGTTCTTATGTCTGGACAGGTACCTGGAGGACAAAGGGATTGAGGGGTACAGGTAGGAGTAGAGGTAAGGTTATAGGGACAGGATTAGAGGTAAATTATAAAATTAGTCAGAGACCACTGTTCAGGCAGTGGGCCTGATGGGCCGCCGCGGGAGCGGACCGCTGGGCAAGATGGACCTCTGGTCTGCCTCAGTGGAGGCAACTTCTTATGTTCTTAAGACCCTTGAGCTCTTTGCACTGAGCGCACACATATGATCTCTCACCAAATGGGAGATAACCATACATGTGGCACTCGATGCAAGAACTGGATAGCATCCATCTTACTACTGTCTGTATCTTAGTATTGGTGAATTCTTTAGTTATTTGACTGTGCTAAGGGAGTGGCCTTATTTGGTATATTTTACACTGCTGTTTTGTGTTTGCTTCTCAATGAATGCTAATATACTGTTTAGGGCAAATTACTTTCTGATGAAAATACCCTATGGTTACAGTTTTCCCTCTTGTATTCCTAATTTGGATAATTGACTATCAATTTGGATAATTGACTATCAATTGTGCCTGGGGTGAGTGGGGGGGGGGGGGGTGAGTGACTAAGGCCAAAGAAATTTAGACATATCTAATACCTACATTGTAGTGCTCTAGGGCTCTAATGATTAAATTTATATATTTGCTTAATGACACAAAGAAAAAAGTGAAGGCGACCACAAGATGCTGAAAATCTTTATTCTTCAAACATAAGACTCAAAGATGTTGAGCACCTTGTGGTCACCTTCGCTGTGTTCTTTGTGTCCACTGTGAGAAGGTCGGATCTCCTGTTTTTGTCGCACTGCTTTGTCTAATGAAATAGATTTTATCAATAAATATTCTGTTCTGTCCCAAGCTTTAAGTCAATAAGCTGCTTATTGTAGAAGCTTTATTCATGTTTTAGATGTTTAAAAGCTGACATTTAGATATCCATGGACATCCAAATTAGAGTGTTGTGCAGGGACAGAAACCCCACCCATCCCCGCCAGGATCCTCTCCATCCCCACCCGTCCCCGCCAGGATCCTCTCTGTCCCCACCCGTCCCTGTCAGGATCCTCTCCGTCCCCACCCGGCCCCCGCCAGGATCCTCTCCATCCCCACCAGGATCCTCTCCGTCCCCACCTGTCCCCGTCAGGATCCTCTCCATCCCCAACCGTCCCCACCAGGATCCTCTCCCTCCCCACCCATCCCCGCCAGGATCCTCTCCATCCCCACCCGTCCCCGCCAGGATCCTCTCCGTCCCCACCCGTCCCTGTCAGGATCCTCTACGTCTCCACCCGGCCCCCGCCAGGATCCTCTCCATCCCCACCAGGATCCTCTCCATCCCCACCTGTCCCCGTCAGGATCCTCTCCATCCCCAACCGTCCCCGCCAGGATCCTCTCCATCCCCACCCGTCCCCACCAGGATCCTCTCCCTCCCCACCCATCCCCGCAAGGAATTACCTCCATCCCCGCCTGTCCCCATAAAAAGCAGCAATTACTTCTGACAGGATCATCAATTCCACAGTTTTTTGTGTGTTTGCACTGCTGTTTTCCTTGTGGAATCTCTTTGGTGGAACCCTTTTCTTGTTTTCCGTTCAGGTAATTAACTTATAAACCCCCTCTTTTACTAAGGCTGACGTGTCCATTATATTATATGGATGAACCCTGCTTCCAAAGCCTTCCATCCCCGTGGGAGTCCCGTGGGCCAGAGGGGGGTCCCCATGGGTGCTTATATTATATGGTGAGCCCTCCAAACCCATCCAAAACCTACTATACCTACATAAAGATGACACCTGCAGGCTTAAGGGCTATTGTTTTGGTGTGCATTATTTAGCACCGAAGTATCTTATAGGAAACATTATGCCACATTCTCTGCCTCACCAGCTGCGTTCTATAGCCCACGCGGACTTATAGAAACATGATGGCAGATAAAGGCCAAATGGCCCATCCAGTCTGCCCATCTGCAGTAACCATTATCTCTTCCTCTCTCTAAGAGATCCCATGTGATTATCCCAGGCTTTCTTGAAATCAGACACAGTCTCTGTCTCCACCACCTCTTCCGGGAGACTATTACATGCATCTTACCACCTTTCTGTAAAAAAGTATTTCCTTAGATTACTCCGGAGCCTATCACCTCTTGACTTCATCCTATGCCCTCTCATTCCAGAGCTTCCTTTCAAATGAAAGAGACTCGACTCATGCACATTTACATTACGTAGGAGTTCAAGAAGGGATTGAACAATTTTCTGAAGGAAAAGGGGATAGAAGGGTATAGATAGAGGGCTAGTATACAGGTCCTGGACCTGATGGGCCGCCGTGTGAGCGGACTGCTGGGCATGATGAACCTCAGGTCTGACCCAGCAGAGGCATGGCTTATGTTCTTATGTCTCTATCATATCTCCCCTCTCCTGCCTTTCCTCCAAAGTATACAGATATGTTCCAACTGTCAAGGAACTGCGAGTGCAGGTTCTAGGTACAGTATATTTTCATGTATAGGTCCCAGGGAATGGAACAAGATTCCATTATACATTTGTCAGCAGGATAATTTGCAGAATTTTACAAATTACTGAAAAACCCCCAACTTTTTTGTACAATGAAGTATGGAATTTAAATTTTGTATCTTAAATTGTGAGGAAGCGCTGGTCGCTTTAGTATTTTATTGTTTGCTTGAAATTGTTGTGGAATGTATGTTGTCATGATGATGATGTGTGTATTTGCTGTGACCCGCCTTGGAAAAGGCAGGATACAAATAAATAACTAAACTAAACTATAACGTGTTCCTGGGACTTTTTAATGTGATGCTCATTGCAGAGCCCCTAGAGCAGACATGGGCAAAGTAAGGCCCGTGGGCCATATCCAGTCCGTTTAGTTTTTTAAAATGGCCCGCCAACCACAAGCATCGAGCCGGCAGCACTCTAAACAGGCTGCTTCGTGGCCTTCTCTCTTCAGGGAATTCCTTCTGTCGCATCACTGATGATGTCATCAGTAATGCGGCACACAGAAGGCTCTGATGAGAGAAGGCCGCGAAGCAGCCTGTTTAGAGTGCTGCCGGCTCGATGCTGCTCTGGAGGGAGGTATGTAGGGCTCACGGTTGGCGGGATTCGGATGGGAGGGAAGGATGCGCAGCGGGGACTGGTGCTCAAGGGTTTTGCTGCACAAACACTCCATCCATCTGCTCTTGGTCTGGCTGCTCTGTCAAATTTAAGTACCCATTGTGGCCCACGAGTCCAAAAGTTTGCCCACCCCTGCCCTAGAGTGACCCTTTGCTATGCTGTGCTCACCATACACATAAGAACATAAGAGTCACTAAATCCCACACTCTACTCAAGTGCTCTATCAGTACAGTCATAGAACCTCTATTTTTCTTCCCCCATTACCCCATTCATAACCCTGCCCTCCTCAAACTGCTATAATGTAGTATATACATTCGGTGAACCCGTTTATACATAGCATAACTCAAAAATACTGGATTGGATTAGATTAGATTTTGAAGGGCTCACCATAAAATACAAGCAGGTTATGGTGAAATGTGTACCTGGGGCTTTTTAATGTGATACTCACTGCAGTACCCCCTAGAGCGCACCTCGGCTCGTGCCAGATGTCTTGGGCCAGTTTGCTAAGAATGCTGGCTGTTTAGATGTCCCAATAGCTTGTTTTTGTGCATTTTTCATTTGGACATCTTTGTATTTGAAAACGACTAAAAGGCACTAAGGTCATTAAAAAAAATTGAAAAGATAGATGTCTTGCTATTTTGAAAATGGATATTTTCTCTACTGGTTTTCTGGACGTCTTTCCCAAAACGTCCAAACTCAGACTTAGGTGTCCTATTGAAAATGTCTTAGCAAAGGAGTACAAGGAACTAGATTAACAGAAGAGATGGTGGTGGCAATAGGGGGAGTAAAGAAAGTCTAGAACAGGAAAGGGAGGGTGCTTGTCACAATACCTAAATTTTGATCCACTAGCTGTCCATTAGAGCCATATTTTAGCAAAAAGATGAATTGTACAAATAGACACTATCTGATCTCAGCACAGTTGGGAAATCTAGAATATGAATAATTGTATTTTGTAAAACTTTCGTTAGTAGAGGGGAAGTGTTGACAAGAATCATCTGTGATTTAATGCTTCTTTTCTTCCACCAGCAAGCCAACTGGAGGGAAATAGTCAACAAGAAATTGAAATTCCCCATTGCACTAATTTCTGCCATTCATGATGGGAACATCAACCAGGTGCAACAACTTCTGCATGTTGGCGATGGGATCTTACGGCAACTGGATGATAATGAGGACCGCTCCTGGCGGGAGGCCCTCAACCTGGCCATCCGTACTGGCAACGAGGAAATCATGAAGACCCTGCTGCAAGGTGTCAAGTTTGACTTCCGTCAGATTCATGAAGCTCTTCTGGTGGCTGTGGATACCAACCAGCCAAATGTGGTAAGAATTCTGCTGGATCGGCTTGACCAGGAAAAGGGGATCAAGATGGACATCAAGTCCTTCTCGCTGGCCTTCTTTGATAACTCCATCGACAACTCGCGCTTTGCTCCTGGTGTGACCCCTCTGACCCTTGCCTGTGAGAAGGACCTATACGAAATTGTGGAAATGTTGATGAAAAAAGGGCACGTCATCACTACGCCTCATAAGATCTCCTGCAGTTGCTTGGAATGTAGTAATGGGCGCAAGTATGATCTACTCAAATTCTCCTTGTCGCGCATTAATACGTACAAGGGCATTGCCAGCCGGGCCTATTTGTCCATAGCCAGTGAAGATGCTATGCTGAGAGCCTTCAAGCTAAGTAGAGAGCTCAAACGTTTGTCCCGAAAAGAACCAGAGTTTAAGGTCTGTCTCATTTTTGTTCCTTATTTCATTTATATTTTTTAATGCTACATCTCTAGTCCGAGACAACTGACTGTTGTTGGGTTTTGCATCCAGTTCTGAATGAGGTTTGTGCTGAGCAGTAAAGAGGTCCATCATTAGCAGAGAAATCTCGTTGTTCATATAACAAATGTTGAATTGGCCCCCATAGAAAGACTGGGGAGCATTAACAGAGGTAGCAGGGTTTTAGTTTTGAAACAGTAGCTGTTAGGCCATGAAACACCAAATGTATGACTAAGAATATATAAAACAGGTGTAAAAGATGCAAACAGGCCAATAATTATATGGCCAGTGACATCAAGAATTTCTTGATACACTTGCTGTAAGATGAAAAAATGAATAAAGATTAAAAAAAATATTACATTGCTATGATTTACTGCAGTGAAAGCTAGGCACTTACCTTTTTACTGGACTAAATATATATCACTCACCTTATTTCTGACATGGTCTAATCTCATTGCATTATCCTCAAATACAATTTTGAAACATTGTCAGCAGGCCTGAAAGGGTTACATACCTTACAAAGGTTGGAGAGTGATAGTTTTTCTGGTATCCGCTGAAAATCAGGGGAGGGAAATTTCATGGGGACTCCAGAAAGTATTTCTTCACCGAGATGGTGGTCGATCATTGGAATGAACTCCCACGGCAGGTGATTGAGGCCAACAGCGTGGCAGATTTCAAAAATAAATGGGATATTCATGTGGGATCTCTAATGAGGTAAGGGCAGGAGGTTGGTGAGCAAACTCATGGGGGAAGGGTCACTGGAGTGGGCAGACTTGATGGGCTTTGGCCCTTTTCTGCCGTCATTTTTCTATGTTTCTATGCCGTAGCACTATATTTAAGAGCAGACAAGAGAGAGTTGTGTCTCATGACCAAAGCTGTGCTACTCAGCTCACATGCAGCTGAGTCCTAGCCATCAGAATATATTGATAAATGACATGCTTATTGGCAGTGTATATTCTTGTCCAGCAGCACCTCCGTTTCTGTGATCCCTATGAGGATAAATCTGCAACAGCCTTTTTGATAAATTCCTCTAACTTCTCCCCCCCTCTTCCTTGCCTCCCCCTCGGACCTTGACTTACCTCAGTCTCTCGACTCTTCCAATTCTGTCTGCCACCTAACGGCTTAACAAAATGGATCACCCTATCCAACTAATCACCCCTTCTTCTTTACCCCCCTTACTTAACGCCTCTGCTCGGCTTTATCGAACGCCGCAATATACATCCCCGCTGTATGTAACACTACTGTATGAACTCCGCTATATATATGCAACTTACAACAATTGTAACTTCTCTGCAATAGTAACCGACCTGAAAATAACTTCACCGCAAATGTAACATTGCCGAAAATGTAAACGTAGCTATGCCAAAAAAATAAAAAATGTGTAACTTCGCTGCAATGTACAGTCTCTTCATCTGTTAACCGCATAGAACTTCCATGGTAATGCGGTATACAAAAATAAAGTTATTTTTATTATTATTTATTCTGGTGGCCTCATTTTTCTGAATTCTCTGAGGATAAGGTTCTCCAATAACGAAACGTCCTCACGCAGTTTCACAAAAAAAAAGATGTGACATATACTATTGAAGTGAATATTCAACACATCAAGCTTGCATATCCGCTCTGTTCCAACTGGTTTCACCCTCCACAAGCTTCTTCAAGGAGCATCATAGATGATGCGAGGCAGCATCGCTTATCCCGTGACCGAGGCAATATGGCAAGACTCCAAAACGTTAATTGCAGGGCTGCATATAGATAGGGATTTAGCACTGCAACTGCTACTACTTATCACTGATGCAGCGCTGTACATTTTGACATTTATAGACAGCTTGCAATCTAACTTGGACAGACAGACGTGACATAATCCTAAGGAGTTAGGAGTTGAAAGCACTCTCAAAGAGGTGAGCTTTTAACAGGGCCTTGAATACTGCCTGAGACGGAGCCCGCCATAGGGCAGCTTGTTCCAAGCATACGGTGCAGCAAGGCAGAAGGCACGGAGTCTGGAGTTGGCAGATGAAGAGAAGGGCACAGAATGGAGGGACTTACCAGCTGAGTGGAGCTCACAGGGGGGGATCATAGGGGGAGATAAGTGCAACAAAAGTGAAATCTGCCTGGGAAAAATAGAGATGGTAGTGGTTTGACCAGGAAGAAGAAGTTGGATAAAATAGATCAAGAATTCTTTGGAGTCTTGTTATATTGCGATACTGCCTTGCAACATCTATGGGCCATTTGGCCTTTATCTGCCATCATATTTCTATGTTTCTATGGGATCTCTTAGGGAGAGGAAGGGATGGTGGATAATGCAGATGGCATGGTCCATTTGACCTTTATTTGCCGTCATGTTTCTACGATACTTCTTGAGATGCTCATGAAGGGTTGGAGCAGAGCTGATCTAGGCGTTTGTGTTGAATATTCATTTTAATTGTTTATGAGACTTCTCAGCTTTTTCACTTTTTTTGTGAAATTATTTTGTGAGGATGTTTTCTTGCGAGAAAATTCTGAGATTATGGATGTCTTAATGGATTAATAAAGAGTTGTCTATTTTTTTCAGAGATATTTTAAAAAGTTTTTTTAAGGCTTACAGTAAGAATACCACCTGTTCTGGGATATCATTTGAGCCTGTTTGGGTTGGTGGTCGCTTTCTTTTTTAGTGTATACTGGAGATCCAGGAAACTTGTGTGCCATGTCCGTAAAGAACAGAGATTGTGTGCTGGAGGCAGAACTACTGAGTAACCCAAATTCCAAAGGGATGCTTGATGCCAGTTCTGGCTGCCTGGCTCCCACTTCAAATGCATATTAGAAACATAGAAACATGATGGCAGACAAAGGCCAAATGGCCCATTCAGTCAGCCCATCCGCAGCATCCACTATCTCCCTAAGAGATCCCACATTTTCTTAAATTCTTTGTCTCCACCACCTCTACCACTCTTTCTGTAAAAAAAATTTCCTTCAATTACTCCTCTTAACTTCATCCTATGCCCTCATTCTGGAGCTTCCTTTCAAATGAAAGAGACTCACCTCATGCGTATTTATGCCACATAAATATTTAAACATAGAAACATAGAAATTGACGGCAGAAAAGGGCCATAGCCCATCGAGTCTGCCCATACCAATGACCCACTCCCTGACTTTTACTCTCCTATTGATCCCATGTGAATATCCCATTTTCTCTTAAAATCTGACACGCTGTTGGCCTCAATCACCTGCTGAGGCAGCTCGTTCCAATGATCAACCACCCTTTCGGTGAAGAAGTACTTTCTAGCATCACCCTGAAATTTCCCTCCCCTGATTTTCAGCGAGTGTCCTCTGGTTATCGAGGGCCCTGTAAGACTGAAGATATCATCTTTCATCTCTATATGCCCCGTGATATACTTAAAGGTCTCAATCATGTCCCCCCTCTCTCTTCGCTCCTCCAGCGAGTACATCCGCAGTTTTTTTAGTCTTTCTTCATATGTGAGATCCCTGAGCCCCAAGACCATCCTGGTAGCCATTCGCTGAACCGACTCAATTCTCAACACATCTTTCCGGTAGTGTGGTCTCCAGAATTGAACACAATACTCGAGATGAGGTCTCACCATGGATCTGTACAGTGGCATTATGACTTCAGGTTTTCTGCTGACAAAACCCCTACGGATGCAGCCCATCATTTGTCTTGCTTTGGACGAAGCCTTCTCCACCTGATTTGCAGCCTTTATATCATCGCTAATGATCATCGCTAAACATCTCTATCATATCTTCCCTCACCCACTTTTTCTCCAAACTATATACTGTATATTGAGATCCTTAAGTCTGTCCCCCATATGCCTTATGATGAAGATCACCGACCATTTTGGTAGCCTTCTTCTGGGCCGACTCCATCCTGTTTCTATCTTTTTGAAGGTGCTGTTTCTAGAATTGTACACAATATTCTAAATGAGGTCTCACCAGAGTCTTATACAGGGGCATCAATCCCTCCTTTTTCCTATTAGCCAATCCTCTCCCTATGCACCCTAGCATTCTTCTAGCTTTCACAGTCACCTTTTCAACCTGTTTGACCACCTTATGTTAATCACACACTATCACACCCAAGTCCCACTCTTCTGTCGTGCACATAAGTTCTTCACTCCCTAAATTGTACTGTTCCCTCTGGTTTTTGCAGCCCAAATGCATGGCCTTGCATTTCTTAGCATTAAATATCAGCTGCCAAATTTCAGACCATTCTTCAAGCTTTGCTAGATCCTTCCTCATGTTGCAGCTCCTGGCGCTTCAGCTGTGAACACAGAACAGAAATATTTGTTTAGCAATTCTGCCGTACCTTTATCAGCTTCTACATATTTCTCCCCTTCACCTTTGAGTCTCACAATGCCACTTTTGCACTTCCTATCACTGATATATCTAAAAAAATGTCTTGTCTCCCCATTTTACCGTGTCAGCTATTTTTTCTTCCATTTGCATCTTTGCTTTCCTGACTCCACGACCAGCCTCTCTTAACTTTTCCAGATATTTTTGCCCGTCTTCCTCTTTCTGCGATCTTTTGTAGTTTATGAAAGCTAACCTCTTATTCCTTACTTGAGTACCTGATTGTAAAAACTGCTTAGATAACTTTGATAGGCGGTATATAAAAATCTAAATAAACTTGAAACTTGAAAACTTGAAACTTACCTTCTCAGCTGCTACTTTTGAGAACCAAAGCGGCCTAATTTTCCTCTTTTACATACTTGCCTCACAAAAAGGTTTGTCGCCCTTACAATCGCTGCTTTCAGTTTTGCCCACTGCATTTCCACTCCTTCCAGACGTTCCCACCCCGACAATAATTCCTTGAAGTAAACCCCCATCCGAACAAAGTTAGTTTAAAAAAAAAAATCTAGAACCTTTACTTTTGAATGAGCCCTCTCTTAGGGATACCAGACATCTGGATTTTTCCGGGTATGTCCTCCTTTTGAGGATATGTCTGGGGGTTCGGATGGCTTTTAAAAACCCAGCACTTTGTCTGGATTTTGAAAAGCCTTCTCTAAATCACGTGGGGCAGGAAGAAATCTGCGCATGTGTGGATTTCCTCCTGCCCGACGAGAGCAGGCAACGGGGGGCAGGGCTAGGGCAGGATTGGGGACGGGACTGGGGCGTAACAGGGTAGAACTGGGCAGGCCTGGAGGGGCTGGTCTAGGGGGTCCGAATTTTACTGGCAACCCTACCCTTTCTACACCTGTTGCTACTTCTAGATTAAGCCTTATTTAAACATTTTTTCCAAACCAAGTTTCATTAAAAATATTTTGAATACCCTTCCTGATGTTGCTTCTTTCCCAAAAGTTTTTTATTTTTGTTTTTTTTTTCTTTCTTTTATAACAAATGTAGTTTATCCTTATATTCCTTATGTATCTTTAATTAACTATGGATAGGTTTGTATGTTTTATTGTCTCAAATGATTTAATTTGTTCCCCCAAATTTTTAATATTGTTATACGCATTGAAAATTTTTGATATTGCGTTTAAATCAAAACTACAATAAACTTGAAACTTGAAGTAGGTGTAGAAACAATGGGACAGGCCATAAATTTCTCTTTATGTTCAAATCTGTTTTATTAATATAAAAAGAGAACCAACAGAATCCAAAATATAGAGAGTCAACAAGGCATAACAGTGCAAGAAAACACAACCCACCCAATCCCGCCCCAACAAAGCAGAGCCCCCTCCCCCAACACACACATACATGAGAACGGTAGAGAAGGTGACCCAGAGATCTCTAACACCCCAGGGGTCCGGACTCTTGTGGCCCCTGGATTATCCAAAAAGGGGGGGAATCCTAAAAAAAAAGATTGCAGTATCTGGTGCCCAGCTAGCGTTCAATATTTCATAGAATTCAAAATGAGGCTGCGCCCTCGCGGGGAGAGAGAATTCAGATAAGCATCCCAAACGATCAAAGAGTGACCACGTCTGCGTGGGCGGCCCATCGTCTCATGGGCCTCCCACAAGGCCAAAGTATGCACCAAGGATCGCCATCCCCAAAAGGACGGCGGTTCAGGTACGGTCCAAGATTGCAGGTTACGTTTCCCTTTAAAATCTGGGAGGCTTGGTAGGTCTGTGGAGAAAAGAGATCTTGGCACCATCACAGATAGCTAATGCTGCAAGTCACACCACATGTGGCAGGGCAGGAACACTCTACAGTAGGAATCGGAATATGTTCTGGAAGGTTCTCTTTTCTCTTCAAGCCCGAGTACCTGAGCCTGGAAAAACTCTGCCAGGAATTTGCTGTGGAGCTGCTGGGAATGTGCCGGAACCAGAGCGAGGTCACGGCGGTGCTGAACGATGCTGGAGACGACAGTGATGAAGAAGGGGTGGATAACCAGGCTTTTGAGGAAGGCATCCCCAATCTGTCCCGGCTCAGGCTGGCCGTAAACCACAATCAAAAGCGGGTAAAGCTAGAGCCTAATGGTCTTGTAGTAGCTCTTAATTATGCTTTTTGACTGTACTGTATGTTGGATTCTGCTTTGGTCGTTCTGGCCGAGCAACGAACCTGCTCACACAGACTTATACAATTCTGTAGATGTAATTGCCAGTTTTCTGATCCTTCCCTTCTATGTTTATATCGCTTAAACTATAAATAAGAACAAAGCGGTTTACAAAATAATATGCTATAGTAATAAGATAATAAAATAATTCCATTCAGATAGGAAAGCTCAATCAGACATAGCAGAAACATCCAGAGTGTCAAGTCCAAAGAGAAGGCTAGCGTATAATAATGTGATTTTAAACTCCTTTTAAACCTTACCAAAGATTCTTCTTTTCTCAGTTCTATCAGCAAGCTACTCCACAAGACTGGTAGTAGATAGAAAAAAGCACTGCTTCTAGTAGAAGCCAAATGTGCTTTCGATATGGGAGGTAAAGCTCTTCGATTATCATCTAAAAATCATAGAACATCACCAAGGAAGACAGATATGGCTCAGCCAGAACTCTAATTGCAGCTGGAGATTTAGCACTGCAACAGAAGTGAAACCTGCTTAGGAAAATAGAGATGGTAGCAGCTCTGTTCCCTCTATACCAGGGGTGTCAAACTCAGGCCTGTGGACCCGCAGGGTAATTAAATTTGGCCTGAGATTTGGCCCACTGTTCGTCCCCTCCCTCCATCCCAGTTTCCTGGTCTCATCTTCAAAGCAGCCTGCAGAGGATCACCAGTCAGTTGCAGCGATCCTAGCAGACTGCCGTAGCCTCCACAGCACGTTCCCTTTGCCGCAATCCCACACCTGATGTCAGAGGAGGGGCAGGACCGTGGCAGAGGGAATGTGTTGCGGAGGCCGAAGGCAGTCTGTTAGGATCACTACAGCATTGGCGATACTCTGCAGGCTGCCCTAATTAGCTGAAGGTGAGACCAGGAGGCCAGGGGGGAAGCTGGAGGACGCTACAAAGATGGAGGAACATGCAGACCTTCAAAGGGGGGGGGCCTGGTACAGATGTACATGGACAGAGGGAGGGAGGGAAAGGGGGTCCAAAGAGATATGCATATGCCGGACTGAGGGGGGAGGGGATGGGGGAAAATAAATAATGGATCTAAAAACAGAGGAGAGGGAGAGAGATGGTGGACAATAGGAGGGAAGGAACAGAAAGGGAGAGAAGTTAGACACAAGGGATGGTGTGGAGGGGGGATAGAGATACTGGATAGGAGGGTAGTTGGGAAAAGAAAGGGAGAGATGGTGGACCTTGGGATGGTGGGAAAGGAGGGAGAGATGCTGGATGAAAGGGTAGTTGAGAAAAGGAGAGATGGTGGACCTTGGGATGGTGGGAAAGGAGGGAGAGATGCTGGATGAAAGGGTAGTTGAGAAAAGGAGAGATGGTGGACCCTGGGGATGGTGGGGTCCATCGCTGCAGCTACGGGGATGAAGATGAAAAAAAGGAAAGATACCAGACCTCTGGGGGAGGGGAAGGAAGGGAAACGGAAGTAGAGGACAGAGATGGAAGATGGATAGTTAGCATGGAGAAAGAAGAAAGAAGGAAATCCTGGCAAGCGAGTTATCAAAAGAAAACCAGAGCCTGGGACCAACATGATTTGAATAATGACCAGACAACAAAAGGTAGAAAAAATAATTTTATTTTCTGTTTTGTGATTACAATGTGTCAGATTTGAAATGTGTATCCTGCCAGAACTGGTGTTAGCCAGCAAGC
This sequence comes from Geotrypetes seraphini, assembly GCF_902459505.1. Classification (NCBI taxonomy): domain Eukaryota; kingdom Metazoa; phylum Chordata; class Amphibia; order Gymnophiona; family Dermophiidae; genus Geotrypetes; species Geotrypetes seraphini. Next base: position 5,594,962 of record NC_047089.1, on the reverse strand, counting down.
GTGAACTAGGACCTAAAAGAGAGAGGAAAAGTCTTTTTTATTTATTTTGTTTACATCACAGAGCCAGCATGGGGTTGGAGAGGTTGTAACTAAGACTAAGGGGTCCTTTTATTAAGGTGAGCTAAATTGGTTAGTGTACCTTAATAAAAGGCCACCTAAGTATCTTAATAAAAAAATGTTCCTATGTTTTAGATTTCAGCCCCTTATGTGATTGACACCCTGCTCTAAACTGAGCAGGAGTCCTCCACCTATAGCCCTGCCAGTGGGTGGCACTATTTCACTATCACATTTTCAATAGTGAGGAACAGGCAGGGAAACCTGTGTAGACGTCCGGATTTCTCCTTACAATTATCCCACCAACATTCTATTGTGATAGAGTCCGCCTTAAAACGTTTCAAAAATTGGAGGACATGTCCGGGGGTCTGGATGGCTTTGTCCAGGTTTTGAAAAGCTTCTAAAATCGCTGTTGGGCAGAACGGCATCCACGTGCGCATGATGTCATCATGTCGTAACCATGCAGATGCCGTTCTGCCCGATGAGATCGGGCAGCGGGGGCGGGGCTAGGGCGGGATTGGGGCCGTGACGGGACAGGGATGGGAGGAACCGGGGGCAGGTCTAGGGTATCTGGATTTTCCAAATGGAAAATCTGATAACCCTACTAATGATGGAAAAAGACAGTATTTAAGAACTGCCCCCCACTGGCAGGAATGCAGTTGGAGGACAGAGGGTGGTGGTCTGGGTAAATTACATCCGGAGGAGCTGGTTCTGGGTTACGTAGAAGAACTTCCACTAGTTTGATATTTATTTCTGATTTTACGAATGAATATGTGTTGACTCTCCAGGGTATGGTTTATTTCATTTATTTACAGTACAATAAAACCTTGGATTGGAAGTAACTTGGTTTGCAAGTGTTTTGCAAGACAAGCAAAACATTTTATTAAATTTTAACTTGATATACAAGCAAGGTCTTGCAATACAAGTAGAGACAGTATAAAGTACTTCCCTGAAATTCGCGGGGGTTCCATTCCAGGAACCCCCGCAAATTTCAAAAAATCGCGAATACAGTTTTTAGGCAGGGGAGACAGGAGAGGGCAGCCAGTGAAGGAAATCACTCGCTGTATGCTCCGACCGCCTCTTCCTATACTAAAGTCGGGCCTCACCAATCAGGAGCTGCTTTGACACGCAGCTCCTGATTGGTAAGGCCCGACTCTAGTACAGGAAGAGGCGGTCGGAGCATACAGAGAGTGATTTCCTTCACTCGCCGGCGCTCTGGCTGCCCTCTCCTGTCTCCCCTGCCCAGTCATTTGCGGTCGGAAAATACTGCGAATGACCGGGACCGTGAACCGCCGACCGCAAATTCGCGGGGGAGCACTGTACACACATCACAACTGAACCGATGGTTCTTCTCTCTCTGACGCTGTGTGAATATAGTGACTGTTCTAAACAAGCAAGGTCTTGCAATATGAGTACTTATAGTATTTTGTATTAAAGTTTTTGGGTTGTGGAACAAATTATGCTCGCAAACCAAGGTTTGACTGTATTTCTAGACCACAAATCTAACAATCCTAAGTGGTTCACAGCAATGAAACATCCATAATCCATAATATATCAATCGTACATTACAGAACTCATATAAATCACAAATTATTATCCTGCTAAAAATTCCTGATGTGACCATTTTCATCATAATCTTATTCTCCATAAACCTATAGATATCTTAGGTGCAAATACCGTAAAGCATGATGACCTAAACTTTTCCAACCTAGTAACCTTAAAAGAGGGAGGTTTTAATTGCAAATCATTAGAGGAATGCAACATTTTACACGGCTGGTAAACTTTCAATTTAGCAGAAATAAGAACATAAGAACATAAGAAGTTGCCTCCACTGGGTCAGACCAGAGGTCCATCGTGCCCAGCGGTCCGCTCCCGCGGCAGCCCATCACGTCCATGACCTGTGAAGTGGTTTCTGACTATTTCTGTAACCTACCTCCACTTCTATCTGTACCCCTCAATCCCCTTTTCTTTCAGGAACCTATCCAGACCCTCCTTGAACCCCTGTAGCGGGCTCTGGCCTATAAGAACATAAATCAATGGAGAAATCATCTGATTTAGCACTTTAAAAACCATGCTTAGTATTTTAAATCTAATCTAATAATTGCTAACCAGTGGAATGATTTCATAATGGGAGTAATATGGTCATAACATGAAGCTCCCAGCAGAATTCTCACTGCAGTTGTTTTGCGCAGCTTGTAAAGTTCTCACATAGCTTTTGGGTAAATAGCTAAGAGCCTATTAAGAGGGGGTGCTGAAAGGTTTTCAGCCTAACCAAGAAGAGAATGACGTGGATATGGTTCAATCAATGATCTGAAACAATGTCAAAAAACATAGACTTGGGCCGAGAACTTTCCAACACCCCATTGTATGTGATAAAAGTGAGCCAAGTATAGGACAATGAAGCCATTGTGACATCACTGATGAGGTTGGTTCTTATTGGTGGAATGAGGCATTATGACATCACAGTCTCAGCTCTGGTTACCAGAGACTGAAACTTCATACTACGAGGGGGTGCTGAAAAGTTCTCAGCCCATTCAAGGAGAGAATAACGTGGATATGGTTCATTCAATGATCTGAAACAATGTCAAACATAGAATTTTGTTTCTGCAAATTGGCACTTAACGAAGTAAGATAACGCTCTTTTCAGCTCCAGTGGCAAAATAACGCTCAGAATTTAGGAAGTTGCTTGATTGGGCTGATAACCTTTCTGCACCCCTTCATACAATGATCAAAAATTGGAAATATAGTACTTTTGAACCACTGAATGAAAATTAGGTCCAGTCAAGAAATCTCTTACTCTATGTATTAGCCTCGTATAGTCGAAAGCGGTGGAAACCCAGAGAAGAAGTGGGCAGGCCGAGTGAGCCATTGTGTGGGAAGAGACCTTTTCTGTCGATGTCCTGCCAGTTGTGAACTTTCTTTTCTGTTCTCTGTTAGTTTGTGGCTCATCCCATCTGTCAGCAAGTGCTCTCGTCCATTTGGTGTGGGAGCCTGTCGGGGTGGCGAGGCAGTACCAACATCTGGAAGCTTTTCATTTCTTGTATCATCTTTACCACCATGCCTTTCCTCTGCATGATTTACTGGGTTGCTCCAAAATCTAAGGTATGCAGCATCGGAACACATTGTCTGTTATTATACTGCTGTTCTCCCTTTGCTGTACTACATAACATAACTTTATTCTTCTATACCGCCACAATCAAACGATTTCTAGGCGGTTTACACAGAAGAGAGCTGGACAGTCAGCGAAATACAAAATACTACTAATAAAAGTACATGTTTCCTAAAGTATAGACAGTGTAGGGTTTTTGTTATGAATTTATCAAATAGTACAGTCAATTTCTTTTCAAAATGCGCCATAAGGCAACATGGCTCCATTAATAATAATTACCCAACCAGGACTGTTCTTTACTTGCTTGAAATGCAAGCATCCTGTCCAAAAATACCTGTATCTGCAACCAGTGATCTTCGGATATGCAAATAAATTGCAATTCCTGGTTATCCCCGTAGGGCTGTATAGCACGAAATGAGATAGAAGGTAGGTAGGGGTTGTCATCGTACCCCATTCCTACTTAGTCATTATGTTGACCCTTCTACCTCTGACAATCATCCTCTCCCCTCACAGTGATCATACTGCCTGCTCTCTCCTGCTGACTGTCATCACGGTGCTCCCTGTCCTGCCCAGTCATGACATCACTCTTACTCAATGACAGTCACCCTCTCAGATCTTTTCACCTCCTGACAGTGATCAAAATCCCTCTCTGTCCTGACCATCATACCATCATCTTTTTTCCCTCCTCCCAATAGTGAACAGATTTCACTTTTCACTATTACACATTTAGATAAGTTTTCAGATTTTGCTAGTTCCCTCCAGTGGTGTAGCCAAAGGTGGGCTCATGCCCAGCAAATAGCAGCCCACCTATGACGTGATTGGAGGCGATCCGCCAGCTACAAACTCCTCAAGCCTCTCCCTCCCAAGTACCTTTTAAAAGAGCAGATCTTCACTACCAGCGTGACTGATACACACTGCTTGTACTGGCCCTATTAGTGAGAAGTAGTGTTTGTCTCAATCTTCTGAGAAAGGTTTCTTCCAGTTTTTATAGGTAATACTTTAATTTAAAAAAAAAAAAAAAGTCATTGAAAACAGACATTGTGACAGATTTTCTTTTCCTTCTGCTTTTTGTTCTCTCCAGATTGGAAAGGTCTTAAAAATCCCTGTGATTAAATTCCTGTTGCACTCTGCATCTTACCTCTGGTTCCTCATCTTCCTGTTAGTTGAGTCTTTGATCATGGAACAGAAGCACGATCTGAATGTAGACAGAGACCAGAATCTTCTGGAGAACTCATTTCACATGATCTGGGTAGCAGGTGGGTCTCTCTTCCTTTTATTTCAGTGTATAGACTACTTTTTCATTAATATGTTCAGAGTAGATGTACATCATTAAACATGAAGTTATCAATCATATGAACAGAATTGTAAGGCCCACTAGGCCTTTACTGAAGAGCTATGGCATAGTAAGTAGATGCTTTGCATGACAAAACTCTCGTCTTTTTCTCTCCCTTCAAAGGCTTTCTCTGGTTTGAATGCAAAGAGGTCTGGATTGAAGGCTTACGCAGTTACTTCCTGGACTGGTGGAATTTCCTGGACATTGTCATCATTAGCATGTACCTGGCTTCCTTTGCCCTCCGACTCCTGGTCTCTCTGAAGGGGCATTTCATCTGCCTGGATATGCCCTCATCCAGAGAATGTTACTACTTCACTAAAAGCAGTGAGAGATTGTTCTTGAAGCCTGCACCATCCATTTCTTTCTCTACAGCCGCCTCTCAGATTCGGATGTCCCTTTGTCCTGTTAGAATCACTGCTCTTTATAGCTGGAGTCTTAGTCCATGGGGCTTCTCTATGCTCTTGTGATTTCTGCATGCCACCAACTTTTCAAAATCATGCTAAACAAAAGCTAAACTTAAAATGAGAAGCATGAGATCCCCTCTACCATACGCATCCCCAAGTAGCGGGACCACCCCCAGAGATTTCACTAAAATAGATTTCTACTGTTATCTACCCCATCTATGTACAACATCCTGTACAAGGTGAACTGCATGGTTGCAATGTCCTCTCCCAAAATAGTTTCCATCTGACTTTTCTACCACTGATTTGTTAGACATCAATCCCTGTGGGGTGATGCTGGCAGAAGGTATGGTGAATTTCCAGATACCACAGCCCTGAGCCCCAAGCTCCAAGCTGTAGGGACAACGCTGATGCTATCAGTTTGAAAGTCTGTTGAGGTTGGTTACATAAGTTAACCAGAGATATCCTCTGATTATGAGTCTTGGCAATCGCTTAGGTAGTGCTCTTCAAAAGAAAAGTGGCAGACATTTTGTAATGGGGAAGGGAGTGTCCAAAGTGAAGTCTTTTTGATTAAACCTCTACCATTCCTTTAATCTAATATGCATTCCCCCTGAATCCTACTCTTTGTCCCTAGAGGTAAGACCTCCGAGGGGAGGTCTTTTATAAAAACCACCTGATAAAGTGAGAGACAGTCCATGATAGGAAGCAATATGATGAGAGGCATTGTAGATTTCATTCATTGATATCTGATCTTTGGCCTTCCAGATAGGTACGAATGGAAAACTGAGGACCCTCAGTTCATTGCTGAGGTGCTATTTGCAGTAACCAGCATGCTTAGCTTCACTCGACTGGCCTACATCCTCCCAGCCCATGAGAATCTGGGCACTCTGCAGATATCCATTGGGAAGATGATCGATGACATGATCAGGTTGGATAGCTCTCCTGTTCAATTTCTTTTTCTTTACTACAATTGCTAGCTTTTTCTTAATTCTTAGGGCATGTCTTCCCAGACATCTTCTCAGGAACTCTCATGTCTTTGGGTTGCTATGATTTTCTCTAAAACATATATTTGTGCTTAAACAAATGATATGGAGCACATGTAGGATGTATCTGATAGCAATGGTTACATTTTGATTCTGTCAAATGGACGGATGAGAGTAAGTTTGGTTCTCACTCAGGCTCCTGTCCTTTCAGCTGGGTGGGATGGAAGCTGGTAATGCTTATTGTCTCAACAAAGAGCAGTTCTCTAACTGACACATTCCGCTTCCTCAATCACTAGAAGCTACTAGAGAACCTGAGACCATGCCGAAGATATGAGCATGGTGGTCAAGATGAGGGGGAGGAAGAAGAGGCTGTGCATGATGGATTCATGATGGGAATGGAATAGTGAAGAGTAGGGGTTCGCTAAGAGGAAAGGAGAGAGATTGCATGATGGGAGGATAGTTAGGAAGGGATAAATAAAGAGGCTGTGGTCAGTTGGTCCTTTCTGGAGGAATTGGGAAGTTCAGTGTGGTTGGTTGTAAGATGTCAAAATGGGCAAGAGATGATGAAGATTGGAAAATTTTAAATGTAAGGGGTTCTAATTCTACCACATTACAACTCTTTCTTGTCCTCTGGAATCCAATCTGGAGAGCTGAAGCAATGGCTGAGTTTATTTTTGCATTTTAAAACGGGACCAAGAAACATTCTGCAAGGCTAACTACAGAATGCTACATGATTCAGCTCTTCATTTGGGGTTTCATTAAATTCTATACAACTGAAATATCATCAGATCACTTTTTCACAAATGACTCCCTGGTTACCCTTCTCTACAGTCTCACCATTTCCCCTTACTTAGGAAACAACTGATGCGCTCACTCCTCATGCTTTCTCAGTTGGCATAGGCAAACAAAGCACGTGCCTAGGGCCCTCTAATGCAGTGCTTTCCCATGCAGCCTTTAGCCCCTGGTAAGTCAGCTGTTGCCAGGACGGAGTATATAGGGGGCCAGAGCCACCACTGCTCACTGTCCACCACACCCTACACCTTGAGATGAAGAACAGAAACTTCTCCTCTGCTGCTTTCTCCTCTGTAGTCATGTGGAGCTCCATCTGCAGGAATTTCAAATGTATTTATATTAAGGTAAAGGGCCCAACATATTTACTACTTCTTAATACTTATAATTTTTATAACGCTGCTAGACATATATAGCACTGTACATTAAAACATTCAAGAGAATATAAGAACATAAGAATTGCTGCTGCTGGGTCAGACCAGTGGTCCATCGTGTCCAGCAGTCCGCTCATGCGGTGGCCCTCTGGTCAAAGACCAGCGCCCTAACTGAGACCAGCCCTACCTGCATATGTTCTGGTTCAGCAGGAACTTATCTAACTTTGTCTTGAATCCCTGGAGGGTGTTTTCCCCTATAACAGACTCCGGAAGAGCATTCCACTTCTCCACCACTCTCTGGGTGAAGAAGAACTTCGTTACGCTTGTACGGAATCTGTCCCCTTTCAACTTTAGAGAGTGCCCTCTCGTTCTCTCTACCTTGGAGAGGATGAACAACCTGTCTTTATCTACTAAGTCTGTTCCCTTCATTATCTTGAACGTTTCGATCTTGTCCCCTCTCAGTCTCCTCTTTTCAAGGAAGAAGAGGCCCAGTTTCTCTAATCTTTCGCTGTACGGCAGCTCCTCCAACCCCTTAACCATTTTAGTTGCTCTTCTCTGGACCCTTTCGAGTAGTACTGTGTCCTTCTTCATGTATGGCGACCAGTGCTGGACGCAGTACTCCAGGTGAGGGCGCACCATGGCCCGGTACAGCAGCATGATAACCTTCTTCCTTTTAAATTTTTAGTCTATTTAGAGCTCCTCCACCACTTATTGAGGATTAGTCATACTTTGTGATTTATTATTTCATTGTCTAAATTTCTAATAAGAAGTTATTCTTGTAAGGAATATTTCTGTTAACACTGTATTTTTTCTTATTTGACTGATGATTATGTCAAAAGTTTAAAATTTAAATAAAGAATTTAAAAAACAAACAAAAAACATTCAAGAGACAGTCCTTGCTCAGTAGAGCTTACAATCTAATCAATTGACAAATAGGGGGTTAGGGAGTTTCTCAGGCCTGGGTGCTTTACAAGCGAGTGGGGTAAGGAGTTAAAAGCAACCTTGAAGAAGTGGGCTTTTAGCCTGGATTCGAATACTGCTGGGGACGTAGCTTGACATAATGACTTGGGTAGTTTGTTTCAGGCGTGTGGTGCAGCAAAAGAGAATACTTAAGTGTTCAAGGCTTGTGCAGATGAGAACAGAGCGTGCAGGGATGGGACGAGGATGGAGATAGATCCCATGGGAATGGGGACACATTTAAGTGGGACATCCATGCAGCAATGTCAGACAGGCAGGCTGAGATTCAGACCTGGATTCATTTAGAGATCTCTGGTATGGAGAGGTAGATCTGGGAGTCGTCAGCATAGAGGTGATATTGGAAACCACTGGAGGAGATCAGGGCACCAAGGGAATGAGTATAGATGGAGAAAAGAGGTCCCAGGACAGAGCCTTGGGGTATATCACTGCATACACTAAAGGTGTGATGTGAGACATAGGAACCATGAAAGAACAGAGCCCTAAAATCCAAGTGAGGACAGCGTATCAAGGAAAAAGTGGTGGACTACAGTGTCATAAGCAGCGAAGAGTCTAAGGCACATCAAAGGGCTAATTGTGCCCTGATTCCTTGTTGAGGTGTGTCCTGGTGTAGGACAACAGGTGATAGAGCTGCTGCCATGATCTGAGCTGGATAGTATGACTCACCTCTTGTGGGGCATCTTCACGCCCTAAAATACTCCCAATCTAGTCATCTGCAACCTTCAGGAAGGTCAAATTTACAAGGGTAGCTGAGGATTGACTCAACATGCCCGGTTCATGTTTTAGTAGAGTTTTCCAGCTGCTTCTGATTGTGCTTTTTTGATTTCTCCTTTTAGGTTCATGTTCATCCTGATGATCATTCTCACGGCATTCCTGTGTGGCCTCAACAACATCTACGTCCACTACAGCGTGTCACAAAAACTTGGGAAGTATGAGCTTGTAATGCTTTCTCTGGTTTCTACTGAGCAATCTGGGAGAATTCTTTCTATCTAGGCCAGGGGCAGGGCAATACCGTTTTTGGTTGAAGGGAGTAAACAAAGAAGTCTCCAGCCCCGCCCCAAACTCCTAGTGTTGGTCAAAATATTGGGTTCGGGGGAGGGGAGGTCATGGCCTTAATGGCTCAGTCCATTGCACTGCTTATGAGGTGGGCTGGTGGCAAGGTTTCTTAGCACTTCATAGATAAGCTCCTCTCTGGAGATGCAGGCTTGTATGTGACTTCCGGCATGTTCTCCTCCTCCTCCGAGGAGTTTGGGTGAACTGCGGTAGATTCAGGATTGACATACATGTTCTGCTCCCAGGAAGATATAAACGTCTGAACCTTCAATGTAAGCACACTTTTTCAAGATTTACTGTATGTTGTTTTATAAAATTGATCTTTAATGGCGGGAGCAACAGTATCAAACATCCGGCCATCTGGACTAAATAGAAAGGATTGGGATAATAATAATCAGTTTATATACCGCAAGGCCGTAAAGTTCTATGTGGTTTACAATAGTTAAATAAAACGATAAAAGAAGTTGAATAGAACTAAAAAAAGTTAAAAGCCAATAATTAGAGACACTAAAATGATCAAAATAGTGCATAATACAATTTTTATGAATTAGCTGCCTAAATACTTCAAAATATTCCTAAAATTGGCTAAATCCCCCTGTGCCTGAGCCAGAAGTCTGTAACTGTACTAAGTACAAGAGCAATAATGAAGTTGAGGTCAAAGATATCAGTATGAGCCCACCCTAAATCGTGGAAACCTTTTGGCTCAGGCTAAATCTTATAGGTGACGAGCACCAGACATGCGTCTAAATGAGAATAGCCTCATACATCATCAAATCTATGACCATTTTCTATAAACAAAATCATTCGTAACAAGTGAAAAAGTACAGGCTTATGGTTCAGGAACAAGGGGAATATGAGGACATAACAAACAAATACCCCATCACAGACTAAACCAAATACTTCAAAAACAGAGATGTTTTTAGATGTCTCCTAAATTCCCCATAAGCAAAAACAATTCTTCTAAATCCTTACCCCAGAAGGCTGCTTGATAGGAAAAAAGATTTTGATGATTTTTTTTAAGTTGACATCCTCTAACAGGCGGAAAAACAAAATTCAGATGTGAGTTTCTCTTATGTCTGTTGGTTGCAAAAGAGAAAAGCTCAATTCTATATTTGGGAGCTAATCCAAACCAAGCCTCCAACCTTGAACTTCACCCGCGCCTCCAATACTCGATAGGAGGGTGTTACGTGATCGTATTTCTTCAACCTAAATATCAGCCTGGCCGCCGCATTTTGTACTAATCGCAATCGTTGCATATTCTTTTGGGAAATTGCCAAATAGGCAATATTGCAGTAAGCAAGCTGGCTTAATATAAGAGACTGTACCAAAACTCTAAGGGCTCCTTTTACTAAGGCAGGCAGGTGTTCGTACATTAGATGATGTTAGGTCTAATGGGAGGCTGCTTGATTTTTCACGACTGCAACAATCATTTGGTATTTTAAAGACTCAAAATTATAGATGGTTGAAGTTGAAGCAGGCCATTCAGAGTGGGTTCCCTGATTAGCTAAATTTAAAAACTTACTATAGTTTGCAGATCCTATCATGCTTCCAGACAGATCTTTTAGGACATCAGGCCGCCAGGTGGTATAAATTAATTTCTGAATGCTTGAATAAAAAAACCAAAAAATAGTCTTAGAGATATTTGGAGCATGGAGATAAAGCAGTATATTTCTGCATCTCGATGGCCAGAAATTTTGACTTGGTGGTTGAAATGTACAACATCAGCATCTATGAGACAAACTTGGTTTTTCTTGTTGCATAGGATTTTTTGGACCCCCAGTTCGTTTGCAAAAGTTAGACAGTTCTAAATCTAATAGACGCTGGCATTGTCATGTTGATATAGGGACTTTGGATCATCTGTTGTTTTATTGTCCTTTGATACTTAATTTTTGGAAGTCAATATGGGGCCAAATTAATGTTGTACTTGGGTCATCGATACCATTGACTTATGAAGCCATAATTTGTGTTACTTTACTTTGTTGGATGGTTATAAAAGCCGGCTTTTCTTAATAATGACTGGAATAGCAATGCAGAAGATTACATGCACTTGGAAGAGTTATGATAGACTTAATTATACTTTTTGGTGGGCGAACTTATGTTGCAGTTACAAATATGAAAGAATGAACGCTGAATTTTTGGGATATAGTAATGCATTTAGAAGGGTGTGGAGCCCGTTGAATCACATTAGATGTCATGTACCTTTCCTTTTTAGTTAATTTCCTTACACATCCAGGGTGGGAGGGAGGGAGGTGGAAAGGCATCATTATTTCTTATATTTAGTTTATTGAAATTCTAAATGTGGTTATACTTTTATGGATGAATGGGAGGAAGGGGGGGAGAAAATGATTGTTTTAGAATGTTTGTATATTTAAAGTGCTTTTCCTGATTCATTTGTTTAAAATTTTTGCAATGCAGTTAATATTTGAAAATTAATAAAGATTAAAAAAGAAATCAGCCAGAAAAAGACAGGCTATTTGCTTGCTGATGATCCAATCCATAATTAAAAAAGCTTTGTTTCTAACAGATCTAGTATTAAGATATGTAGATGAAACATGAGCAGATGTATTAGGCATGATAGATGTAATACTTCTAATAGGTTTCACTTCCCTTTTTTAAAAAGTACGTTGATGTCTTCCATTGCTTGTAATTACAGTGATCTTACTTGTTCTATCCTCCCGTTGGTTAACGATAAGTCTAGTGGATACATCAAGATTACCAACTTTTTGTACCTTTTGATTAAGATTAATTGAATGTAACCGTGGATAAAGTACATTAACATCCTTAATACTACTAAAAGATTAATAGTTGCAAATTATTATATCTCCTTCCTAACAGATTAAATATAGTGATTTCCAATGAAAACCTGTGTGAGAGGCTGAAAAGCCAAAAAAAAAAAACGGTTTGAGAATAGGTGGAGCAAGCTCCTACACCAGATGAAAATGATTCAGTAACAGGCAAGACTAACACCAAGGTATGAGAATAGGTGGCGGTGGCTAGATATGGTGATTTGGGGGGACTTCCTTGACCCAGCTGTGAGGCGAAACGTGTTGGAAGCACCAGTGTCCACCCGACGTTGACACAAACTAAGTTTTGGCATTATTTCACTAAAGTTTAAGTTAAATCATCACAGAGAATTGATTGTTAGTAAAGAAAAATATGAAAAGCTTAAAGATCATATGACGAGCTGAGTGTTGTCCATCTTGTGAAAAGTGAAGCAACAGAATCCATAGGAGGCACTTCTGAAGATCTATTTAAAAGGCTTTAAACACTGCATTGTGATATATTCATTTCATGATACCGACATTATTTAAAAAGCTCTTGTAGTGTACAATCAAAGTACAATAATGTAATAAATAACACCCAGAAAAGCTCAAAATGGACGTCCTCTTGTGCTCAGTCAGCTAAAGGTGTAACACATCCACGAGATCTGTGCCATTTAAAAAAGAAGAAAAGAAAAAAAGCCCTGAACAGCTGAGTGGCAGGAGGCTGCTTTGGGGCTTCACCAAACTGGCTCTGTGCATGTGCAAGAGCCGGTTTCTAAACGAGCGATCGGATGGGATTATGGCTGTCCTCCGCAAATCTCATCTGCATGGGAAGCCGTTTGACCACTGATCGGCCGACAGCGACCCGCATGGTCTTAACGACTGTTTTTAGTGCATGTAGCTCTGAGTCTTTGGCAAATCTACCAAAAGAGAATTACAATAGTCAATCCTATTACTAACGTATGGATGACAGTAGCTACATTTTCTTTGGAAAGAAGGGGTTATAAGTCTGTTATAACAAAGGCAGATGTAGAAACTGATCAGCTTTAGGAAGGTAGCAGTATATGGTTAAGTGTTTATCCCAAATAACCCCCAACACTTTCGATTGCAACTTTTAGCTGTAGTTGGTCATTAGTAAACTTGTGTGAGATATATATAGCTTTAGGTTTCTAAATTAAAGGCCTAAAGGGCTCATTTTCAAACCTGTGGCGCTTTGTGTGCCTAAGTGCTTTGAAAATGAGCCTCTACGTCTTGTATGTGAGTGACACTACGAATCCTGAAAGTCTGCTTGCTCACGATGGCCTCTCTTATTTGCTCTTTCTGGCAGCTTTAATGAGACCTTCCAGTTCCTGTTCTGGACTATGTTTGCGATGGTGGAACGCACGACCGTAGACATGAATCACTTTGTGGTGGCGGAGTTTGTGGGCCGTGCCCTCTTTGGGCTCTTCACCATTATCATGGTCATCGTGCTCCTCAACATGCTGGTTGCCATGATCACCAACTCCTTCCAGAAAATAATGGTCAGTCACCAGACAAAACCACCTGTGAAAAGCAGCTGCAAAGTACCTGGGTAACACAGTAGCCTTCTCTACTAAACATGTAGCTAGTTAGGGCACTTGGAAGTGAGGCTTAGGTGGCTGTGACCACGTGGCACTAGATCAGTGTCTCGCAAACCTTTTTAGCTCTGACACACTAAATGGAATAAATGTTTTTTTGTGGCACATTAATAATTTAAATTATAAAATTGCAAATCCAACAAAAAATTAAATTTGAGAGTTATTTATTTAAAGTTCTTTGAGCTGTGTATGGGTAATTGTAACACGGGTGAAACTAAAGTAGATAGAATAGAATTGCTAATCAATGAGATTGTTTTTGAGTGCAAATTAACTCAAAACGTGGTTTGATAGTTGACAAGCATTTCATCATCCACCATTTGCAGTTGTTCTCTTTTTTTCAATGCCACTTCTGTCGGAGCTGAAAATCCAAGCTCGCAAAGATAAAAAGATCCAAACGGTAACAAAACCTCGATTGCTTTGTTGCTCAAGTTAGGATAACCACTACATAAAATTAAAATTACTTGCCTTTAGTTTTCAAGGACCAATCACATCAAAGAACGCTCATAACATTGACAGGCTTTTGCGTACCCAACATACATGTCATCTATTCTAGTGTATACTTATGAAGGGAATTTTTAAAAATAAAATAAAATTCTGGAATCTTTTCGGGGCACACCACTGTGCCGTGGCACACAGTTTGCGAGACACTGCACTAGATTTATCTGGGTCATCCATTTTTGCTGCTATACCCTAACGGAGTAGTACAGATTAGGGGATGACTTTCTTCTATGCATGAAAAAAGAGAATCAGTGGAGGGAGGGGGTGATTTTATTAGGAAGGAGCAGGAAAGAAGGAATAGTCAAGTGAGCTACTAGGGAAACTAGTATTGAAGTCCCAATGATGTTCCTTGTGGCTTTGGGCAAGTCTCTTACTCTTCCATTGCCTAAGGTACAAAATTAGATTGTAACTAATCTCGAAACATGGGAAGACCTACTGTATGCGAATGTAGCTTGCTCTGGATTCCTACTGAAAAGGTGTGAATTCAATTTTTTAAAAATGTGATGATCTTACAGTAGTCAAACATATTGATAAGATGGTGTCAAAATCTAAAAGAATGTTTGGTTGCCTAAGGAAAAGAATGGCCAACAGGAGGTGAGATTGCCTCCATAGAAGTTTCCGGGGAGATCTTATTTAAAGTACTGTGTACAATTCTGGAAACCATACCTTCAAATGAATATCACCTCGAAGGAGTTGGTCCAGAGGGTGGCTGTTAAAATGGTCAGTGGTCTCTATTATGAAGCTAGGGGAGATATGATAGATTTTAAGTATGCTTAGGGAATTCATGCTCAAGAGGCTCTGGAATAAGGAGTCAAATGATGAGTGAACAAAATAGAAAATACTGGACTCACTTATTGCAAATAAACAGTTCATTGCCAACAATGTTTGTTTATACTGCGTTGCGATAGACTCAATTTCCATTTATCAGCAAGGAACTCATGATTCAGTTAAAATAAAGTGTTTAAATGCTTGCTAAAAAGGAAAGGCATTTCCGAAAAGGTTAGCAAGTGTGCTTCAGATCTCAAATCCAACGGAAAGCATTCCAAAGAATTGGACCAGATACTATAAAAAATCTGCACAAGGACTTGCTTAAATGTTCTCGGTGCACCAAGGGAATATCTAGAAGATTGTTCTTGTGGATCTCAGGGTCCTGGCAGGACTGGAGATAGGAAAAATACAGTATAACCGTACTTTGCCATTTAGGACATCATGGGTTAAAGGTAGAATTTAATGGGGCATTAAAGGGGTAATTCTATAAGTGATGTCTCCAGTTAAGGCACCCTGAGACCACAATGAAGGAACCCATTCTAGAACGGAATGGAACTAAGGTACCCAGGTTCCATTATGGAATACTTACATAACCTGGTCATCACACCTAACACTTATACCAGCCAGAGAGCAGGTGTAAGTGAGAGCTCCTACATGTGGCAGGGATGTGTACAATGTGCAGTATCCTGTAAGTCAGTGGTCTCCAACACACGGTGCCTGAAGTCCTTCATTGCGGCCTCAGTTGGCTGAATGCTCTTCATATCCTCTAAATGTGTTAAGTCCTGGGAGAACAATATACGCCAGTGCCATGCTAAGTCAGCCCAAGGTCTGTAGAGTCCACCATCCTGTCTCCAGCAGTGGCCAGTACTTGGCCCATCCAAAACAGTAGATCATTTTCAGCTCTCATTTCAAGAGATGAGCGATGGCTTTCTCCAGTCTACCTAACTAAATATTTATATTGACTTTAACTTAAGGATCTTCTCAAAAATTATGGTGAATCCAGCTGTCACCTTGATCACATCCTCTAGCAAGGATGGAGTCGGTCTAGAGGAAGTCTACTAAAATGGTGTGTGGTTTTCGTCATAAGGCGTATGGGACAGACTTAAAGATCTCAATCTGTGTACTTTGGAGGAAAGGCAGGAGAGGGGAGATATGATAGAGACATTTAAATACCTACGTTGCATAAATGTGCATGAGTCGAGTCTCTTTCATTTGAAAGGAAGTTCTGGAATGAGAGGGCATAAGATGAGGTTAAGAGGTGACAGGCTCCGGAGCAATCTGAGGAAATACGTTTTTACAGAAAGGGTGGTAGATGCAGGTGTAAAGAGCCTTAGCTTATAGGAAGAGGAGATGCAAATGTGAGCCTTAGCCAATAGGGAGAGGAAGAGATAGAGTTCTATGACATCACAATGCAGGTGTAAAGAGCCTTAGCCTATAGGAAGAGGAAATGCAAATGTCAAGAGCCTTAGCCAATAGGGAGAGGAGGAGATAGTGGACGCTGTGGATGGGCCGTTTGGCCTTTATCTGCCATCATGTTTCTAATAGATTTCACAGCCTATGGGTACTTTCTGAAAATTGTTTCCATTCTGCTGGTTGTCGTCTCATGAATGTCATTGAGTAGTTTAAGGTAAGATACATTTTGGTGCAGAAGATATTTTCCTCTCCCTAGAGGACTTACAGTCTAAGTTTGAACCTGAGCACTGGAGGGTTAAGTGATTTGCCCAAGGGACCCTGTTTTCTCTGGTTCACAGCTTTCAAGTTAAGCATCGGTTACTTGTTTAACTATTGCACCCACCCAATCCTATCCCCTCTGTCTTATCTCCAAGCTGAAGAGCTCAAACCTGTTTAGATTTTTTTCCATCCCCTTTATCATTTCTTGTCTCCCTTTCCTGGTTGCACTATGTCCTTTCTCACAATGGAGACAGCTCTGTGGGTGCTTGAATACACCCAATATTGAACAAATTCATTGACTGTATTCAGGGAGAGGTCATTTCCAGCGGGTTTAGCCCCCATAATAATTTTCAAAAGTTGGCTCCTGTGCTCCAGGTTCCCAAGTTTATTTCTCCCCCTCCTTCCCTTTTGTATCAAGTCAGTGGTTGATAGTGTGATTGGTTTTAATCCCCTTTGTAATTCTTATATGTTAAATTTATTGTAAACTGCTTAGACGTAATTATAGGTGGTATATCAAATTAGAAATAAATTTGAAACGTCACTGGATAACCAGCTGAGCTGGTGAGCACACCCATTTTTTGTGGTCTAAAAAAAGGAAAGAAAATCACCATTTGGAAATCTTCTAGATCAGTGCATTTCAGTGGACTCTTTTGGCATGTGTCCTCATTCTCACCACATGGGGGCGGTGTCTCTTTGCTGCAATTCACTTATTACACGCTCACTGACTTGGCCGCGGTGTTCTTTCCAGGATGATGCTGATGTGGAGTGGAAATTTGCTCGATCCAAACTCTACTTGTCCTACTTCAGAGAAGGCCTGACCCTGCCAGTTCCTTTTAACATCATCCCTACACCAAAATCTCTCTTTTATGTGATCAGGTAAGTCTTTTTTTTTTTTTTTTAATGTGTTCTTTATGATTTGTTGGTAAGGATATTAAACAAGTTAAACAGGAAAGACGATGTAGTCAGAGCAGTGCACATCGAGCGTGAGATCAGTAGTCTTCATGCACGGGTATTGCTGTATGTTTATAGATAATGTCTTATTTATTTCCAGAATCTACAGCTCAAATGATCAATAAGAGATATGACTCAAATATACATAACGAAATACAAAGTAAAACGCTGACGTAACATAGTAAATGATGGCAGATAAAGACCTGAACGATCCATTCAGTCTGCCTATAAGTTACACCCATTAAAAATGAACTTGGCTCTTCTTTGATATTTCCATCTCAAGCCCCATTTGCAATCCGCTTCTCCCTTTAGCACCTCCGAAAATGTCCACACAACTCCTAAATGTCCTGACAACTAATCCGCCTTGAACCGCAAGGTAATGGAGGAATAGAAATCACTAATGTAATGGAACGCGCTTCCAGAGGCTGTTGTAGATAAGAAAACATTAAATGGTTTCAAAGAAGGTTTGGATAGATTCCTAGAAGAAAAAGGGATTGGGGGTACAGATAGGTATAGACCACTACTCAGGCAATGGGCCTGATGGGCCGCCGCGGGTGCGGACCGCTGAGCAGGATGGACCTATGGTCTGCCTCAGCGGAGGCAACTTCTTATGTTCTTATGTTCTTATGTAGACTGTAAAGTCTGGCATTGTCCTAGGTTCCAAATGCTGAAATTGCCATCCAAGCTCACTCCAGCCTATTCAACCATCCCGTTGTTTGCAGGACATCTGCCCTAAAGTCTGGCCAGTAGCATCCTCATGTGCCATATTAGTGGAGTTCCCATTGATGCCCACCCCAGCCCATATTAAAAGCAAAATTCGACTTGAAGAATATAAAATGAGTAAAAAGCAAATGACATAAGACACAAAGCTCAATAAAAATAACAATGAAGACTACTGATTGCCAACCAACCATTGGAAATGCCTGCCTGAGATAAATAATGCTAATATATTGAATACAGTGGTGCCTCGCATAACGAACGCCTCGCACAGCGAACGCTGCGCACAACGAACTTCATGTCTTGCTTCCTACAACGAACTTCGTTTCACACAACGAAGTCGCCCGAGCTGCATCCTTCCGCGCAGGCACTGCGCTTAACTGCCCTCTCTCCGCCTGGCTCCCTGTGCAGTGGCGGACCGTCGGCTCGCAGGGGCCCGGCGCCTACTGCTGATGCGTTGGGGGGGGCGGAGCTACTCTCGCCGCTTCCCCGATGCTAGAAAAAAAAAAAAAATGAACAGTCCCAGTTTTTGCCGCTGAGACTCTGCCCTCTCTCACTGTAAAATTAGACTCTACTTAGTCTGTCTTTAAATTTAAAAAATGTGTGTTGTTTTAAAAAACAATTATGTTTTTAGATGTATCTAAATAAAAATAATAACAAAAAATGTATCTTTTTTTATGTCATCTTAGCATATTTTATGCTACAGAACGAATTATTTTTTTTAACATCTATTGTTATGGGAAAACGCGTTTCACATAACGAACTTTTCGCATAACAAACTTGCTCCTGGAACCAATTAAGTTCGTTGTGTGAGGCACCACTGTAAATGCATTCACAGATATTCTGTAGGCCACCTAAAAACTAGGAGGGGAACAAAGTGGAAATAGAGAAGAGTGGAGAAGATGTGACCCCCAAAAATCAAGTAAAATGAAAGAGATTTTAAACACCTTAATCTACCAGAGCATCAGCTATTATGTGCTAGACAGAAAAGAACAGCCTTTCATCAGTTTCCTAAACTGGACATGGTTAAGTGAAATTTTTCCAGAAGGTGGAGATTGAAAAAAGGCCAGTGCCCTTGGAGTCTTAATTAAGTCCAGGTTATATGTCTGGCCTTCTGCAGGACTGGAAGCCAGTGTCGTTCTTGTAGGACAGATGTGATTTGATCGGTAGCTTGTGGCTAGGGTTACCATATGGCTCCAGAAAAAGGAGGATGGATTGAAACATCTGTGTTTGACTTCCGTTGAAAGCAATGGAAGTAAGGAGGACGGGTCAAGACATCTGGGTTCTACTCAATGGAAGTAAAACCCAGATTCTGGAGCCATTGCAGTTCTCTACCATCCATGCTGGATAGCCAAAGTGGGGGTAACTTCTTCATCACCAGTGTCAACTAGACATGTCCATAGTAGATCAGAAGCCCTTCTGGTGATAGGAAAATACCTACCGTGCCTTCATGTAACACATTTTGGGAAAGGGGATGTATCCTTTCTGTGGTTACAAAGTAGTTTACACATTCAGCCTAATTCTATAGAGTGCACAAAAAATTTCACGGGCTCCCAATTTGCATGCACAATTTAATTGAATAAATGGGAAATAAGAACATAAGAACAGCCATCCTGGGTCAGACCAGTGACCCATCTAGCCCAATATCCTGTAACCCAGGTCCCAGGTACCTGGCAGAAACCCAAAGATTAGCAGCATTCCAGAATCCCAAAAAGTAACAAGATTCCAGGGCAAGCAGTGGCTTCCCCCAAGAAATTATTGGTGCTAACATGTGCGTTATAGCTGCGGGCTCCGTGTGGTTCCGAAAAGGGATGTGTGGCCATGGGATGGTCATGGACGGATCGTGGCATAGCTATAGAATAAGGGGGGGGGGATCCGTATACGTTTTCAGTTGGTGTAAAGTTAGGCCGATTCCTGGCGCTAAGCATCAGCCTATAAACGGTGCCTACCTTCGTCTGCCATTTACGGTAGACAGTAGACTAGTGCTGAGCACTAATTTTTTTATGTGTTGAATTTTTAGGCTTCTCTCCTGCTTAGTGTCCCCTCTCTCCTTTTTCTGTTATCTGTTTGTCTAACACCGGAATTGTACATAGTCTTGAACCTATTTAGGCATAGAGCGACTCACAAATTGTAGTTTAGATTAGATTAGAATTTAAGCCTGGTCTATAAAGGTACTTATTTTGTACCTGGGTCATTGGAAGATTAACGCTGTTTTTTAACAAGCAGCTGTAAGGGTTTTATTGAGCTTCGGAGCATTTACCTCACCGGCCCATGGTAAAACTCTCTACCGCTGCTTGATTAAAGAAGCCCTAAATGATTTGCCTGGAATCATAAGGAGCTGTGATAATTAAAAACAGCTTCACAAAATGAGATGGCTAACTCTTATTTATGTATTTTTTGTTTAGGAGTGTTTTTCGATTTATTTGCTGTTACAACCCCAAGAAAAAACAAGATTATCCTCCTATTTCAAGCATTGTAAGTCTATGGTTTACGGTCGGTTTTGTGCCTCGTAGAATAGGGTTGCAGAAACCAGAATGGAATTGTCCAGATCCGAATGATGTGCACTACATGAGTGTCCTCCAATTCTTCTGGTAATATGATGATCTTTATTCCTCCAATATCACAATGATACATTCAACGACTCAATGACTCGACATGTACATGTTTCGGCCAACAGGCCTGCCTCAGGAGTCTTAAAAGTCACGAATGATGATATTCAAAGTATGCTGGTACTCAAATAGATTTAACCAAAACTCAATCAAAAAGGAGTGTCATATCTCGTATGATACGAATGCTGCCAACTAACACCAAGCGTTTTGCTATCAAGACGCTCGGTGTTAGTTGGCAGCATTCGTTAGTTGTCAGCATTCGTATCATACGAGATATGACACTCCTTTTTGACTGAGTTTTGGTTAAATCTATTTGAGTACCAGCGTACTTCGAATATCATCATTTGTGTCGAGTCATTGAGTCGTTGAATGTATCATTGTGATATTGGAGGAATAAAGATCATCATATTACCAGAAGAATTGGAGGACACTTAAGTAGTGCACATCATTCTGAGCTGGAAAATTCCATTCTGGTTTCTGCATATTTGCGTTTTTGTTTTTCCCCTGTTTTTTCCTTCTTAGAATAGGGTTAACACGTGCATGTCCTCTCTTTAGAGGATTGTCCCAGATGGATTTCCAAAATCCGGCAGCTTGTCTGGGTTTTGGAAGGCCCTGAACTCGGGAACATGTCTGGAGAGCCACCAAGCACGCATGGATATGACGCGATGATGTCACCCACACGCACGCATCCACGCATGCTCAGAGGTCCTCCAGATATGGCCTGGACTTGGAGAAGAAGAAATAGGGATTGTGGGGGAGGCGGGGCTGGAGGTAGGGTGGGGGCACATGTCCTCTGGTAACCCTGTCTAAACTACAAACTGATGTGGACCCCTCATTGTTATAGATAAAGAGGCAACCCCCCACTGCCTGACCACAAAACAGTGTCACACCACTACACAGTTGACCCCTATTGCCTGAGCACAGAGCAGTAAGATACCATCTCACAGTGGCATGGTAAGGGTGAGTAGTGGCCCTCCCCTGCCCTTTTCTCCACCCCCTCCCATTGTGTACGCATTCCCTTCCCCGTACCATGCCCGTGTCAGTGTCGGCTCGCCCTTTGACATCACTTCTAAGGTGTGGGTCCTGGAAGTGACATTAAAGCGCCAATGCCGACGCAGCCACGTCAGTAGGATAATGGAAAACCATGTCTCATTTATGACATCATAGAAATACAAAGTGGCAGCTTCTTGGCCACTTGGACCAATATACCATCCAACACGAAATCTTGAACAATGGGAAATATCTGTTGATCGGTTGCACGGGTATGCCTTTGCTCTGGCGTTCCATAGTTTAGGGTGGCAGTTTTCAGAGGAAGAGGCGATTCTTTTATCGGGCCTGTGATTTTTAACACACTGTTGCTTCTTGTTTTAAGTCTGGCAGAGGGGAACCAGACATGACAGAACCTCGCTCCTCCTATCGGCTGCAGGTGATCAAAGCTCTGGTACAGCGCTACATCGATACAGCCAGGCGGGAGTTTGAGGAGAGCAAGAGGAAAGGTATGGCATTCTCTGCACATCCTCTCCCCTTACATAAATGCCTTAGGCTTCTTAACTCCTTGCTAGGTCACTTGTTCTGATGGGAGACTTTAGGTGTTTGGCAGAACTCCCTATAAAATGTCTCATTGCGGTTCAAGTGAATGGTGAGGTATCATTACTTGGAAGCAAACTTTCTACTCCGATTCACCAAAGATGAAATGTTAGAGTTAAGAGAGGAAAGCCATAGAACATAGACCATGATGGTCTGTTGAATTAATCCAAAGTTGAGTGATTTTTCTAGCACTTAGGTATTGCAGGAGAGTGCCCTGTTTCTTTTCTTTTTTTAATAAATACGGTAGTGACTGTATTTCTTCCATATCCTGTAAAAAAATTCATTTGGTCCAATATTTGTCATCATGGCCCTAATTTTCAACACACCTTCCTAGAAGTCCCTCAAAATTAGGGTTACCATATGGCTCCAGAAAAAGGAGAATGGATTGAGACATCCAATTTTTACTTCCATTGTTTCAGTGGAAGTAAAACTCAGATGTCACAATCTGTCATCCTTTTTTTTCTGGAGTCATAAGGTAATCCTACTCAAAATAGATTTGGAAATGGTCAGGCTCCAAACGTTAATAGGAGCTGAGTCTATTTCTTCTTCTTGATATCTCGGTTCTTAACCAACAGATCTTGGAAACCGCATCACTGAGCTAAATAAAAACGTGGGCCGGCTGCACACGGATGTGAAGAAGCTCCGACACACAGTGGTGGATAATGTGTTCTCTGCGAACCCCAAAGATGACGCCCTTTCTAGATACATCATGAAGATGAGAAGCAGCTTCCAGCACTATGACCAGGAGTCCATCAACTCGGGCAAAGAGTCTGCTGAGGTCACAGTACACCAGGACACCAGTCAGGAGGCTGAGGTGAATCCTGCTGAGGAGAATCCCACTGAGGTGAATTCCACCGAGGACGAGTGTCCACCATACCCAGAAGAGCTGGGTTTCACGACAGAAGATGAGACACCACCTAAGGAAACCTAAAACCATGTCACTGTAGGTCTTGGTGTGAGAAAGTTGGAGCAGGAGCTGTGACTGAGGAGTGAGGTGAGAGACGGACAAACAGTATAGCAGAGCTGCTCAAGCTATCCTCGAGGCTCCATAGCTAGTTCGGTTTTAGGATGTTTACAATGGATATGATTGAAATAAATGTGCATATGTTGAGTCTCCAGTGTATGTAGATTTATCTCATAGATATTTGTTGTAGATATTTTAAGATCCTGACAGCTTGGGAGGGGGTGGCTATGTGAGGGTGGGGGCAAGTTTGATAATCCTTGATCTACAGAACAAAGTATATAACATAAATGTCACTTGAGGGATTAATAATAATAACTTTATTTTTATATACCGCAATACAGTTCAGAGCGGTTTACAGAGGAAGAGACTGTATACAGACAACGATATTACAAAAAACTTTACAAAATTACATTAGTATGGTAAAATCAATCAAATTATTCCTGGAAGTGTTTTAAAAATACATCAAGGCAGAAATGGAGTCAGAGAAATTTATCAAAGAGATAAGTTTTGATTGACTTCCTAAAAGTTTGATACGAAAGTGCGTTTGAAATAATATTGGTTAAACATTTATTCCATTTGCCTGCTTGGAATGATAATGTTCTATCGAGGAGGATTATACCTCCCTGGCACTAGGGAGCGCTATTTCCAGCAATGGCACCAGCAAAGCTGAATGGCATACTTAATAAAAATTTCCAATTACAAAAAAAAAAAAAAAAAATTGCCTAAGTTGACGAATGGCAGTTGACAGAATTCCAGAGTTCCCCCCTCCCCCCCATGCTCTGGAAAAATCATTTTAGTTTTTGTATTTGTAGAAGAGCTTTATTAAACATCAAAGAAAAACATGAAAGGACAATGAATACAAAACATCTGTGACAATATCAACATGGAAACGTACAGGAAGAACAACCAAGTAGTATTCTCCCAATGTGGGCAAAATTTGAATCCCCTTTTATAATATAAAACTCGTCGCCCCCAACTAAAACCCTGACCCACTCCCCCAGAAGAATACAGTGAACTTCCTGAGTGCATTAAAATTTGAATCGTCTTTAGCCATAATGTTATATGGCAACAGTAATTGGTATTGGTGGCTTCTGCTTGGACAAGTCCTGTAAACAATATACACTTGTGCATTAACCGGTCAAGGAACAATTTGCTAGGGAAAACACATCTTTTGAGTCTTCTGCAGTTCTTCCCCATGTGTTCTACAATTTTATGGAGACTGACAAAGGCAACAGATACAGAGATGGGGACTAGGAGAGACCCGTTACCATTAAAATATAGGCTCGCATTTGATTGGGTTGCCAGATGGTGCGAGGTTATCAGAGGCAAAATGAGTTAGTCCTGCTTAGAAAATGTCATTTGCTCATCCTTATGGCCAGTGGGGTTGCTCTTTAGTTCTGTTATGGAGCAGCTTTGCAATTACAAAATTCCTTTTCCAGAATCCAACGACAGGGGCTCTGAAAGACTCAGCTGCTCATTCATGTGGAATTTGATGGATTTTCTTCCTTCAGTTTTATAGTGATGCACATTATTATAATCCAAATAAAATAATCAAACAAAAAAAAAAATCACCACAATAAACCTATACAACAAAATACATAAAAATAATAAAAAAATTAAATCTGCTGAATTCTTATGGTATAAACCATTGCAAATGGTCAATTTTAAGAGGTTAATGAAATAAAAGATAATCTGTCACAAGGAAATACTTTTATGTCTAAATGTTTTTTATTAAGTTTCAGTGCGCAAGCAAACAACTTCAGCAAAACAAAGCAATACACTTACAAATTTTGCACAGGTAATATCAAGACCCCCCCCCAACTCCTCCCATCCCCCCAAACAGAAACAAAAGAGATCCGAGGACAGGAAACAAAAGAATACTCATATTATAAGTTCATTAGTCGACTTCTAGCAATAGGCGTAAGACTCTGCCAAAAGCGCTCCCAAATCAAACAGAATCTGCGGCCAGGGCCAGTGTCCAGGTCTGAAAAGTGCCGACGCTCCATAGAAGCATGTAGGATCATCAATGATCGCCAATGACTGAAAGTTGGGGGTTTGCTGGCCAGCCACTGAGACAAAATTGCCTTCTTGCCAAGTAACATCACTCGAGCCACAAAAGCTGAAAATCCTTTGGGTTTGGGAGAAGCAATAGTATAAAATCCAAATAATACTCTGAGAGTCGTCCACCGTCTACCCCAGAGAGAGGTGGCGTAGTGACCCAGTCGCTGCCAGAATTGTAGAATACACGGGCATGACCAAAACATATGTCCCAACAAGGCGTGTGCCTGAGTACATTTCGGGCAGTGATGTACCTGGGTGATGCCCATCCGACATGCTTGTGTAGGTGAAATACATAGGTGAAGGAGAAACTTAAGCTGCAATTCCCAGGGTAGAATGTTTCTGGCTATGCATTTCATTTCTTTTCCTGATTCCCTTTGCCCTATTCACTTTTGAGCAGCTAAATTTAGACCCTCTAATAGGGAATATTTTCCATTTACTAGATCTATGCAACTAAATTTGGTTCTAGATATTTTGTGTCTACTGACATCTAAATAGGAGAAGGCATGCTAGGTGGTGGTGGGGGGAACAGAGACAGAAACTCTGAATTTTCTTAACAGTTTCCTTCATGAGCAAAAAAAAAAATGAAAAGAAGATAATTGATGTCCAAGAATGTTTTCATTTTAGGGACCGCCTGTAATTCCGTAAGAGCTCTCTGCAGTCCTAATGTATTATCACTATTAGATTTGAGGTGGATAAAACAAGATATCACAGCATTAAAATATGCTTAGTTCTGGCCCAAACTGCCTAGGAGCAGCAGGGATCGTGTGGAAATGGAACATGTCTCAAGGCAGAAGGTAAGCTGCAAAGGCTGTTTTCCTCTTCCAACATCCATTGCCCCAGGTACGATAGATAGATTGTGAGCCCACCAGGACAGAGAGGGAAAACTGCTTGAGTACCTGAATAACCGTTCTGAGCTCCCCTGGGAGAACGGTATAGAAAATTGAATAAAATAAATAAAAAATTAAGTATTTTTGTTTGTTTAATAGGGGATGTAATGCCCGAGACATTCTAGGACATAAGTCTGATTGCATGTGCTAGGGACATGAGAATCCTACTGAAATTAAAATGAGTTGCAGCATCACCAATGGAACAAAACCATCCCAGGGAAAGATAGAAATAATGGGGCCAATGGATAAAAGAAACTTAACAGCTTGTATAGCCGTCTCCCCCCCCCCCCCCCCCACCCAGAGGTAGCATTCAGGAATTCACAGCAATCACATCTCCCCTCCTCAGGAATAAAGAAAATACTAGGGGATGGGATCAAAAAAGAAATTCCCCTATCTACACCCCCCAGCACCCGCCCATACCCCCCATCCCAATCCAGCCCCTCCCACTGTGTAAGACACAACAACAGAACCTCACCAAAGTGGTCCCACTGGTGTGTTAGGGCACAAAAGGATGCCTTCCCAAACTCCGAGTCAACAATAATAATGTAACAGAGCAAAGCACAAAATACAAACATCATTATCCCAATCAAGGGCATCAAAATCTATAAGAAATATAACTCGTTAGATAATAGTCCACAAAAAGTCTCAATCAGGAACCCATTATGGTTGCCCCAGTGCAGTCAGCACAGCAACAGACTGACAAAGATAAGAAAAATTCTCTATCCACAGTCTCCTCAGTTAGTGGGACTTTGCGGGCAAAGCAAATGAGTGTTGATATAGTTGGCAGCCTCCACGGATGAATTGAAAGAGTGCCACTGACCTTGTTGATGAATTCTCAAAGTGGTTGGATAGATACACATAAATCATACCTTTTTCCCTGCCAAAGTAGTACAAAGTGGGTAGAATAATTTCTGCTTTTCTGTTAACACTCTTGACCTATTCACCTTTTTTTTAAAGTACATTCAATTTGTACCATCTTTTAATCTTTTGTAAACCGCAAAGAACTTCACGGTCCTGCGGTATATAAACTGCTATTATTATTATTATTAGTCCTGAAAAATTTGAATCTCAGCATCTCTAAATTTTAATGTTTCGTTGCAGTTTATACTGACACAAAATTTCCACCTTATGATTGTAATTAAGCACCTTGGCGATGACCATCCGTGGCCAAGATTCCCCAGTTTGCTCCCGCCCTAAATGGTGAGTACGTTCAATACGTAGGGGGCCCACATCTCCCCGCATGGGAAAAGTATCCCTCAACCAATTTTCCAGGGTGGTCAACAATGCAGGGCTCATAAATCTGAGGTTTCAGGGAATCCCAAAAATCTGAGGTTAGATCTAGGGGACCTATTTTCTAGATCTTCCAGGCGGTCTGCCTGTTGACAGGTAAGGTCCATCAATGCCTGCAACGTGGAAGTTTGGGTCCCCTGAGCATCTTCAATCCCCGAAACCCAGGTCTCTAGCTCAGTAATGCAGCGAACAGTGTCTGACATTTTAGATTCCAGCCCCGCAAGCTGTTCAGAGAGGCGATCTAGGCCTGGCTGTAGCGCCAGCGCTACAGCCTGTGTAATATCCTGTAGGGTCTCAGAAGAAAGGTGACTCACTGTTGCCGCGGAACCAGCCGCCATCTTGTCCTCCGCCGGTTTTGGCCGTTCGTGATCTTTTTTTGTTGTGTGGGAGGCCATCGGTATCGTCGGGGGTGCCAGAAATTTGTCCATGCGCCAGACCGCCTTAATAGTGGCACCACCAAGAGCTCTTTGCACTCCATATGAGCGAAGAAATTGCCAATTTTTGTCTCGGGGTTCGGGAGCTCAGGCAAAAGGCGTCAGCCCGAGCTTACTGCATCACGTGACCCACAGGGAAATACTTTTAAAACCAAAAGGAAATATTTTTTCATTCAGAGAATAGTTAAACTCTGGAATGCATTGCCAGAGAATGTGGTAAGAGTGGATAGCGTAGCTGGGTTTAAGAAATAATAATTGGATAATTTCCTGGAGCAAAAGTCCATAGTCTGTTATTGAGAAAGACATGGGGGAAGCCACTGCTTGCCCTGGATCGGTAGCTGGAATGTTGCTACTCCTTGGGATTCTGGAATCTTATTACTCTTTAGGATTCTGAGTGGAATGTTGCTTCTCTTTGGGTTTTGGCCAGGTACTAGGGACCTGGATTTACTACCGTGAGAATGGGCTACTGGGCTTGATGGACCGTTGGTCTGACCTAGTAAGGCTATTCTTATGTTCTTAGCCTGATCTGGGCAAACCATGTCAGCAAATAGGATTCAGAATGCCGCGGCCAAGCTCATCTTCGCTAAAAGTAAATTTGACCATGTCTCCCCGCTCCTGGCCAAGCTCCACTGGCTTCCGATAATCGCCAGGGTCCACTATAAATGCGCCTGTTTTACTTTCAAAATCCTATATGGTATCCTCCCTCCCTTTATCCCTCTTTCTTGGAATTCCTCAAACCCTAATACCACCAGATCCTCCCACAAATTAAAACTATCCTTCCCCTCGCTAAAAGGCATTTCCCACACAGGAAAGCTAGGGACCTCCCTCCACTTCAAAATCACTGAGCTCTGGAACAACCTTACCTCCCCTCTTCGGAACTTGAGCCCTCTCCAAGTTTTCCGCAAACATCTGAAAACCTGGCTTTTCTCAAAAAATGTAAGTCTCTCTCCAACTTAGGAATCAAGGAAACTTATATCTTGGCATCCCAAGTCCTCTAAATTTTCTTCACACTTCTACCTCTAACCCTCTGTTGTAGTTCCTTCCTATTTCTCCTACTGTAAACCGCGTCGAGCTCTACGAACGTGGAGATGATGCGGTATACAAACCTAAGGATTAGATTAGATTAGGAGTGGCCACTGAAAGGGCTCTTTTTTGAGTCTCTACCCACCTAGTTTTCAATAAAGGAAGCATATGCAATCAACAGTGCCGATTCCTTCTTGGTGTTTACAAAATCAATTCTTCAGAGAAGAGATTTAATCCCCGTCTCACATACTACCTTCTGGGCCAGTGAAAGAATTTTAAAAATAATCCTATGAACAATTCAAAGCCAGGGCAGGTCTTATAATGCAGGGGGTCATCTTAAACCCATGAACAACCAAGGTTCTGTGTTTTGAACTAATTAAAGCCAACATCTGGGCCTGTGATAAGCCTATGAAAAGGGAATTACAGTAGTCTAGGCTGGTTCCAACTAAGGTTTGATGGTAGCTAATTTTAGTTTGGCCAACAGAGCTCATAACTCTTTGATAGAAAGGAAATGGAAGTCCAAACTCTGAACAACTGTTCTAAGATTAATGCATGTGGTTAAGTGTTTATCCAAAATTATCCTCATAGATGGATTTCATTCTTTAACTCATGCTTCTATGCTGCCTGCTTGCTGGTTTGTCTCACTACCTACAACACTTCTACTTTAACTGGATTCAGCTGTAATCTATTAACATCTGATCATTCATATTAGAAAGAAACACTCCAATTAGAGAATGACAAGGTGGCAGTTACCTGCGCATAGCTGTGGGTAGCTGCAGGTAACCCACCAAAATGGTGGTGGTGGGGGGAAAGTGCTCACTGTGGGCACGGGGACAAGGCCATCCACCGCCCTGTAGAACGGTGAATGGCCGCATCCCCGCACTTAAGGGAGGGAAGGCGTGCGGTCACCGATCGCACGAGGCCCCCCACCCTCCCTCCCTATGGCCAAATCTATCTCCCTCCCTCCCTCCCCTTACCTTCGCGGGGCTTTAGTAAAGAAACTTATTGAAGCTGGCGAAGCCTGCCTGCCTGCAGTCGCACGTGTGTGGGCGGAAGCTTCTCTGACGTCAGAGGAGAAGCTTCCGCTCACACGCACGCGACTGCAGGCACAGGCAGGCAGTCTCCGCCGGCTTCAGTAAGTTTCTTTACTAACGCACCGCGAAGGTAAGGGAGAGAGAGATTCTCGGGCCGCTGAAGGGCGGTGAAGTGGCGAGAGGTAAGGGTGGATGGTACGGGGACGATGTGGACGGGGTCGGTGGTCCGAAGATGGGGCAGATTTTTTTCTCCGTATCATTCTCTAACTCCAGTTTCTTAAACTGATGCTGAGGGACACGTCCTCAATTCACAGTATATGTGTTTGTAATAATTGCTTTATCAAGTGAATAAAATGGAATTGAATGGAAAATGGACACTGACTGATGATTTTCCTGATTAGGGTTTCTCAGCCTTGCTTGAATAATAGCTGATTTTAGTATCTTTTGGAAAACTCCATTTTGAAGAGATTTGCTCACTATGGATTTGCAGCCCAGGATCTTCAGTGTAGCCACAATCTCCAAAACTCTTTCAACATTTATTTATTTTTCTATTCTGTTCTCCCACGTGAGCTCTGAACACTTTACATGAATTTATTCAGCCACTCAAGCATTTTTCCCTCCGTCCTGGTGGGCTCACAGTCTATCTAATGTACCTGGGGCAATGGGGGGATTAAGTGACTTGCCCAAGGTCACAAGGAGCAGCGGGGGTTTGAACCCACAACCTCAGGGTACTGAGACTGTAGCTTTAACCACTGCAACCACTCTAGAAATCAAATTTTAGCAAGAGTGAGCCATTGTGACATCACTGATGAGGTTGGCTCTTATTGGTGGAATGAGGCATTATGACATCACAAGCTCAGCTCTGGGTACCAGAGACTGAAACTCTTCACACTATTCTCCCAGGGGAGCTCAGAACGGTTTACATGAATTTATTCAGATACTCAGGCATTTTTCCCTGTCTGTCCTGGTGGGCTCACAATGTATCTAAGGGGGCAATGGGGGGATTAAGTGACTTGCCCAGGGTCACAAGGAACAGCATGGTTTTGAACCCACAATCCCAGGGTGCTGAGGCTGGAGCTTTGACCATTGCGCCACACACTCCCATCTGTCCAGACATTCAACTTTGCATTATTGCTTAGAACAAGGCTCCTGATGAGACAGTTGGTTTGTCCAGACTGTCCTCTAGATTTATGTCAAAAAACCTTCCTCCTACCTGAGAAGGCCATTTTTATACATAAAGGTAGGAGGAAGGTTTTTTGACCGATGATTGTAAGTAGTCAAATCAAAGGTTTTTTAGACCTGGGGTGTCTGAGGTCTTTTTTTCCCCTTTGCATGTGGTATACTTGGTCGTCCAAAGTATTATACCATGTTTTCCCAAAAATAAGACAATGTCATATTAATTTGGGGTCCAAAAAACTCATTAGGGCTTATTTTCAGGGATGTCTTATTTTTTCCATGGAAACTTAAAAGAACCCAACAACAAGGCAAAAAATAGTCAAGGGTTCCGTGAGTGATTGCAGGACAGCAAAAACACCAATACTCAACGCAAACAAACACTAAGAAAATTAATGTAATAATAGTGATAGGTACCCTCAGTGCGCAGGTTCAGCGACGGGAGCGAACTCCAACGCTTATGCGAAGAGGTAGAGGCTAGCAAGCCCCCACCTACACACCATCATGGGGTACCAAGGATGTGTTTTAAATCAAATAACACTAACGCCAAAGAACAGTGCACAATGAACACAGGTGAAAAATAGTGAAATCACAAACTGCAATCACTCAGGGAACCCCTCAGCCAACTTCCCCCAAAAAGAGTGATTGCAGTTTGTGATTTCACTATTTTTCACCTGTGTTCATTGTGCACTGTTCTTTGGCGTTAGTGTTATTTGATTTAAAACACATCCTTGGTACCCCATGATGGTGTGTAGGTGGGGGCTTGCTAGCCTCTACCTCTTCGCATAAGCGTTGGAGTTTGCTCCCGTCGCTGAACCTGCGCACTGAGGGTACCTATCACTATTATTACATTAATTTTCTTAGTGTTTGTTTGCGTTGAGTATTGGTGTTTTTGCTGTCCTGCAATCACTCACGGAACCCTTGACTATTTTTTGCCTTGTTGTTGGGTTCTTTTAAGTTTCTGTGGCAAATCTTTTTTTTGGAGCAAGTCGTATTATTTTTTCCATGTACAAGAATCATCTCCCCCTTCTTCTCTTCCATCCCAATTCTTCATCTTTCTCCCCCATCCCCATGTGCAGCATGTTTCCTCCCCTCCCTCCCATCCCCCTGTGCCGCAGAACCCCGCCGACCCTCCTACTGAGACTGACATACCTCTGCTCCGAGGCCTCCAAAAACAGCAGTGGCGGCAGCGCTCTAATGGGCTGCTTTGCGGCCTTCCCTCTGCTGCAGCAATGGTTATGCATGAGAGAGATTTGCATAGAATGAAGGTTGTGCATGCAAATTTGTTATTCTGGAGATCCTGACATGCAGACTGGTTTGAGAGCCCCCCTCCACTGAACAGCCTAGGGCACCTACTATTTAGTCTGTGTCTATGTAGCTACTTCCAGCTATGAACTGAACTAACTCAGGTATTGAATGCCAGGGCCTACACAGTTTCCAGCGTGGATTATCAGGCTGTGTCCACTGGGTACCAGCCAATATTCAGACCCTGCATAATGGTAGGCCAGCTGTTTTGCTGTCTTAACCTTGTGGTGACTTAGAAGGTAAGTGAACTAAAAATTGCCACCAAAGCCCATCCCTAACTTATCTGGTTAGCAGATATATTCAGTGCCACAGAATATTGGCTGCTGGCTTGGTTAGTGGGGTTTAACTGGGCCGGAGCCAGGCCTTCATTTAAGAAGTGATCACTCAGCAGCAGCTCCATAGCAGGGATAAATGAATGCACCTACATTCTATAATTCACATAGGCACTCGCTTGCGCTCCCTGAGTGCTGCCCTCACCCTGCCCAAGTAAAGAATGTGTGCATTTTACACTGGCTGGCACGTCATGAGTCATTTATGCATCGACACTGCTACTTATGCAGCTAAATAACTAAAGAACCCAAATTTGCACGCATTGTTCACGCCTAAAACTGGCCACTATCTTATTAAATTGCCTCCCAGAGGATAATTCTCTATAACTCGCCTACAGGTGGGCACTGGGATGAGGTGCACTGAGCATTCTAGAATGCCAGTTGTGCACCTACGCTCGTGTAAATACTTGTGAACATAAGTGCCAGTATTCTATGAGCTGCCTGTCCATGACCGCTCCCAGATCCACACCCCCGAGCAATTGTATTTCATGAATTCAGTGCATTAAGTTTGCAGAATCCCAACTAAGCACAGTTTTGCACTTAATAGCAACTGACAATATTCTATAACTTGTGCACCCAGCTTTGTGTGCTAGGCAGAAAATTCATTTAAAGTAGGGGAGTCTCCACAGTGTAAGTGTACCTTCCTATGCATTTAGAAAGAAAAGTTTAATATGCCAAAGTATGTTGCTATGCAATGCTTTGTTTAATCGTCTAAATTGGTCTGGCTGTGAAAGATAATTGTGTGGTGGTAGAGGAACGAGAGTTAGGCCAGCCCTGGGCAGAAACCTAATAATACTGTAAAGTGTTATTATAAAGTCGGCTCCTCAAACAGTGCACAAGGGGAATGAGTTCTTTCTTGGCCATCTCCATGCGCCTTCTGCTCACGCTGGGCAACTTGCAGGTATGAGGTTAATCTGAGCAGCTGTCCTGAGAGGGCCCTGCTGTTAGCTGGAAGAGCACTGGGTGTCCCTGCAGGCCCCAACTTGTTCTCGGAGCCTAATTAACGGGAAGCAGCCTTGCAACTGTCACCTCTTCTCTGCGTTCCTTTCAGCGCACGGACACCTGCGGCTTTGAGGAACTGGAAAAACAGCTACATAGCCTACCACTCCCGCAGGAGCAAAGCTGCTGGCCAAGATATTTTTGCATTTGCTCAAAATGTCATGAAAAACCAAATGAATGTCACTGGAAAGCTACTTTACTCATAGTTATTTTATTTACCACCTATTAATTGTCTAAGTAATTTTACATGGTGGATTGAGTGACGTGCCCGGGGTCACAAGGAGCAGCCTGGGGCTTGAACCCACAACCACCAGGCCACTCTTCCTCTGCCTCCCAGTGTGACCTCTTCCAGTCACTCCTGTTCTCACTAAATAGAGACATTTCTGGGGTAGACAGGGGCAGTTTTACTTAATGTTCAATTACTCCAGGAATAATTTACACCAGACTATGTGGATGCATCCCGAAGTAATGCTCTAAATAAAGTGCAGGAAATGATGCCAGATTAACGTCCAGCTTCTTTATGTTAGATGTCCAGGGAACAGACCCAGGCAGCTGCCTAGTCTAAGTCCTATTATTTGTACAGTGTATTAAGTTTCAAGTTTTTATTTTGGTTTGATGAATTGCTTATTTAATTTACTAAGCGAATTACAAATTTTAAAAAGTATAAGCATATACTAATTAATTATTAAATATAATAGGTTAAACTGACAGACTTACAGATTAATAGATCCTTAAGGAAAGAAGGGTAGAACTACAATTCAATGTTTAGAGTAAAGAGAACATAAATGGAAAACACAATGGGAGAAAAAGCTAAAACAAAACGTTGAGCATATTTAAAGATTAAGTTACTTTTAAAGTGACTCAGATCGTTTTCTTCTCTTATATATTGAGGTAAGGTGGTGGAGCCATTACTGAGAACATATCCTGTCGTCGTGTTCCTATAACTTTCAATGAGGGAATTGCTAAAAGCATCTGTCCAGTTAGAAATAAATCCATCAATAAATAAACCCAAACGGTGCTTCTGCTTTACTTATGAACATGAAATTCACATTTCACAATTGCCTCTACTACGCTGATAATTATCTTAGCAGCTTAGCTGTGCTTGGAGACCATCATCTCTTCTTCCCAAGGAGACATGACTAATGGTGGCTATTAATGAATAGACTAGAGCAACATCCCTGAGCACAGAAATTCAGCAAGCTTACTTAGCAGCATTTGCACTGTGGGAGGAGGGATAGAAGCAGCTCCTTAAGGACTCATATGCTACTGAGAGCTTTCCTGGCTCACCCACAAGATGGCACTCTTTACTTACAGAAGCAGCTCCTTAAGGACTCATATGCTACTGAGAGCTTTCCTGGCTCACCCACAAGATGGCACTCTTTACTTACAGAAGCAGCTCCTTAAGGACTCATATGCTACTGAGAGCTTTCCTGGCTCACCCACAAGATGGCACCCTTTACTTACAGAAGCAGCTCCTTAAGGACTCATATGCTACTGAGAGCTTTCCTGGCTCACCCACAAGATGGCACTCTTTACTTACAGAAGCAGCTCCTTAAGGACTCATATGCTACTGAGAGCTTCCCTGGCTCACCCACAAGATGGCACTCTTTACTTACAGAAGCAGCTCCTTAAGGACTCATATGCTACTGAGAGCTTTCCTGGCTCACCCACAAGATGGCACTCTTTACTTACAGAAGCAGCTCCTTAAGGACTCATATGCTACTGAGAGCTTTCCTGGCTCACCCACAAGATGGCACTCTTTACTTACAGAAGCAGCTCCTTAAGGACTCATATGCTACTGAGAGCTTTCCTGGCTCACCCACAAGATGGCACTCTTTACTTACAGAAGCAGCTCCTTAAGGACTCATATGCTACTGAGAGCTTTCCTGGCTCACCCACAAGATGGCACTCTTTACTTACAGAAGCAGCTCCTTAAGGACTCATATGCTACTGAGAGCTTTCCTGGCTCACCCACAAGATGGCACTCTTTACTTACAGAAGCAGCTCCTTAAGGACTCATATGCTACTGAGAGCTTTCCTGGCTCACCCACAAGATGGCACCCTTTACTTACAGAAGCAGCTCCTTAAGGACTCATATGCTACTGAGAGCTTTCCTGGCTCACCCACAAGATGGCACTCTTTACTTACAGAAGCAGCTCCTTAAGGACTCATATGCTACTGAGAGCTTTCCTGGCTCACCCACAAGATGGCACTCTTTACTTACAGAAGCAGCTCCTTAAGGACTCATATGCTACTGAGAGCTTTCCTGGCTCACCCACAAGATGGCACTCTTTACTTACAGAAGCAGCTCCTTAAGGACTCATATGCTACTGAGAGCTTTCCTGGCTCACCCACAAGATGGCACTCTTTACTTACAGAAGCAGCTCCTTAAGGACTCATATGCTACTGAGAGCTTTCCTGGCTCACCCACAAGATGGCACTCTTTACTTACAGAAGCAGCTCCTTAAGGACTCATATGCTACTGAGAGCTTTCCTGGCTCACCCACAAGATGGCACTCTTTACTTACAGAAGCAGCTCCTTAAGGACTCATATGCTACTGAGAGCTTTCCTGGCTCACCCACAAGATGGCACTCTTTACTTACAGAAGCAGCTCCTTAAGGACTCATATGCTACTGAGAGCTTTCCTGGCTCACCCACAAGATGGCACTCTTTACTTACAGAAGCAGCTCCTTAAGGACTCATATGCTACTGAGAGCTTTCCTGGCTCACCCACAAGATGGCACTCTTTACTTACAGAAGCAGCTCCTTAAGGACTCATATGCTACTGAGAGCTTTCCTGGCTCACCCACAAGATGGCACCCTTTACTTACTCACTGCCATAGTACAAACATTCAATACAAAAAAAAGTCTTCAGGGTTGATATTAAACTTACAACAGTCTTATTTTTTTTTTTTTTATATATACTGGCTATCATGGATTTTTCTAAAGCCAAATACTCAGAATCAGGTTGTATTTGGATACTAGTACTGAATTTCCAGGTTTTCATCGGACACCAGAAGAACATAAGAGCTGCCATCCTGAGACAGACTGAAGGTCCATCAAGCCCAATATCCTGTTTCCAACAGTTGCCAAGCCAGGTCCCAAGTACTTGTTTCTAACAGTGGCCAACCCAGGTCCTAAGTTCAAGTTTAATATATCTCTTGATTGATCGCTTAGTCAAATTTCAAAGCGATGAACAATTTAAAATACATTCATTAAAAATTACAAAATAAACAATACAATACAAACTTTAAAATAGTAACATGCTAGTTGCTAGATCTCAAGTAGTAAAACAGATTTTATGCTGCTTATCCTAGGACTAAGCAGTGGATTTCCCCAAGCCATCTCAATAGTGGCCGATGGACTTCTCTTTTAAACCCAGCTAAGCTGATTTCACTACATTCTCTGGCAACAAACTCCAGAGTTTACACATTGTGTGGTTTGTTTTAAATCTACTACTTAGTAGCTTCATCGCATGCGCCCTAGTCCTAGTATTTTTGGAAAGAGTGAACAAGCGCTTCACGTCTACCCTTCCCACTCCACTCAGTATTTTATAGACCTCCATCATATCACCCCAAGCCATCTCTTCTCCAAGTTGAGAGCCTTAGCCGCTTTAGCCTTACCTCATAAGGAAGTCATCCCCTTTTATCATTTTCATTGCCCTTCTCTGTACTTCTAATTCTACTATATATTTTTTGAGATGTGGTGACCAAAATTGCACAGTATTTGAGGTGCAGCCACACCATAAAATGAAATAAAAGCATTATAAAATTCTCATCTTTGTTTTCCATTCCTTCCCTAAACATTCCTAACATTCTTTTTGCTTTCTTAGTCACTGCCACACTTTGAATTGAAGTTTTCATTGTATCTTCAATGACACCTAGATTATTTTCTGAGTGGTGACTCTTAATGCCAGTACCTGGATAGCTATCCAGACAGTTCAACCTAACTTGCCTAGAGTTCCCTGGGTGGTATCTGACCAACTTCTGACTCCGTCTTAGTGATATCCTCAGAACAGACACATTTGCTAATAACTTTGGTATACCTCAAGGCTCTATTCTGTCCCCTCTTCTTTTCAACATTTTCCTAGCCCACTCTTGGGCAGTTTGTCAGCTTCTCCATCTTTGCATATGCCAATGACATACAATTAACACACCCGATCGATATCACTAACATTGATGACATTCTTACTATCAACAAAAAATTGGAAAAAATAAGTGACTGGCTCTACACTAATATGCTCCCTCTCAATGTAAACAAGTCCAAATCTATGATCTTCCCAATCAGGCAAGGTCAATCGCTACTCTCACCCATTGAATTTAGGTCTATTCCAGTTCAGTCAGTTAAAACCATGAAGCTTTTGGGAATTACTCTGGATGAGAAACTTACATCTCAAGATCACATCAGTTAATAATAATAACAACAGTTTATATACCGCACCGTGAAGTTCTATGCGGTTTACAATGATTAGTTTGTCCAAAGCAGTATGCCCTTACCAACCACCGAAGGGAAAATATTCTCCTCTTAAAATTTGCAGGGTCCATGGTTCATTTACAGACACTATGATAATTGTATTACCTAGGGGTGATAAAGATTCTACTTTGGTACAGAATTATAGACCACTTTATGATAAATGCTGATGCTAAAATTTACAGATACTAGCCATGCACTTGTAAAACCTTTTACCTGATGCGATTTCAATTAACCAAAATGGATTTCTGGCTGGTAGATCGTCCAATAATACAAGATTATTTTTGGAAATAATTCAATCTGCTTCAAGTTCTGCGAATCCGTCTATTACACTTGCCTTAGATGTAGAAAAGGCATTTGATCGTGTAGAGTGGCCTTTTTTATTTCATTCCTTAAAATGGTTTGGAGTCTCTCAAGCTGCTAACAGTTTAATTATAGTTCTATATACTTGTCCTGCCATGAGAATCCAAATTAACAATAATTTGTCCTTTCCATTCTTCTCAACAAGCGTTTCGCCTTTGCTATTTAATGTGGCGCTAGAACCCTTCCTGTTAGCGATTCAACATCATTCTGACATCTATGGTATTCAATATGGAGATACAGTAGCCAAATACTCTGCATATGCTGATGATATTTTGATATACACAACTGTGGTTTCTATTCCTTCTGCCCTTCATATTAATTAAATGATACTCTGCCGCTACAAATTAGAAACATAGAAAGATGACGGCAGAAAAGGGCTACAGCCCATCAAGTCTGCCCACTCTACTGACCCACCCAATTTAGTCTGTGTGCTAATGACCCAATTCTTTAACTTGATCTTCGTAGTGATCCTACGTAGGTGTCCCATTTATTCTTAAAGTCAGGTACGCTGGTGGCCTCAACCACTTGCACCGGAAGCTTGTTCCAGCGATCTATCACTCTTTCCGTGAAGAAGTACTTCCTGGTGTCGCCATTAAATTTCCCTCCTCTGAGTTTGAGCGGATGTCCTCTTGTGGCCGAGGGTCCTTTGGGAAAGAAAATGTCATCTTCCACCTCGACACGTCCTGTGATGTACTTAAATGTCTCAATCATGTCCCCCCTCTCCCTACGTTCCTCAAGAGTGTAGAGCTGCAGTTTGTGCAGTCTCTCTTCGTACGAGAGACCCTTGAGCCCCGAGATCGTCCTAGTGGCCATCCGCTGAACCGACTCGACTCTGAGCACGTCTTTATGGTAATGTGGCCTCCAGAATTGCACACAGTATTCCAGATGAGGTCTCACCATGGCTCTGTATAGTGGCATTATGACTTCAGGTTTCCGGCTGACGAAACTTCTTTTGATACAACCCATCATCTGCCTTGCCTTGGATGAGGCCTTCTCCACTTGTTTGGCAGCCTTCATATCTGCACTGATGATTACTCCTAAATCTCGTTCTACTGAAGTCCTAGCCAATGTTTCTCCATTCAAGGTGTAAGTTCTGCATGGATTACCGCTACCAAGGTGCATGACCTTACATTTCTTAGCGTTGAAGCCCAGCTGCCAGGTCGAGGACCAGCATTCCAATGTAAGCAGGTCCTGCGCTATACTGTCTTGCAAGTTGCTTTCACTTACTATATTGCATAGTTTGGCGTCGTCGGCGAATAATGTTACTTTACCTTGAAGCCCTCGAGTCAAGTCCCCTATGAATATGTTAAAAAGGGTGGACCCAGGACCGAGCCCTGCGGCACTCCGCTGGTCACCTCCGAAGTCTCAGAGAGGGTGCCGTTGACCACCACCCTCTGACGTCTGCAACTCAGCCAATCGTTGACCCATGTAGTCAGTGTCTCGCCTAACCCCATCGATTTCATTTTGCTTATCAGCCTGCGATGTGGGACGCTATCAAAAGCCTTACTGAAGTCTAAGTACACGACGTCCAGAGACTCTCCCGAGTCTAGCTTTCCTGTTACCCAGTCAAAGAAGCTTATGAGATTGGATTGGCAGGACCTACCCTTGGTAAAACCATGTTGACTGGGATCCCTTAGGTTCCCCTCATCCAAGATCGTGTCTAATTCACGTTTAAGTAGTGTTTCCATGAGTTTACACACTATTGATGTGAGACTCACCGGCCTGTAATTCGCAGCCTCTGCCCTGCAACCCTTTTTGTGCAGAGGGACGACATTAGCTGTTTTCCAGTCCAGGGGGACTCTCCCCTTACTTAGGGAGAGATTGAAGAGCATGGATAATGGCTCCGCCAGGACATCAGCCAGCTCTCTGAGCACTCTTGGGTGCAAATTGTCCGGTCCCATGGCTTCGTTCACCTTGAGTCTTGACAGTTCGCTGTAAACATCAGCTGGTGTGAACTCAAATTTCTGAAACGGGTCTTCCGCGCTTGGTGTTGCTTCCAGCTGTGGCCCATGCCCTGGTTTCTCGCAGGTGAAGACTGAGCAGAAGTATTCATTCAGTAGTTTGGCTTTATCAGAATCTGCTTCCAGATAATTTCCGTCCGGTGTTCTAAGGCGTACTATCCCGTCTGTGTTCTTTTTCCTGTCACTAATATACTTAAAGAAGGATTTGTCACCTTTTTTGATGTTCTTTGCTAAAGTTTCTTCCACTCGAAGTTTGGCCTCCCTAACCGCTGTTTTGACCGCCGCAGACTTGGTCTTATATTCAATGTTAGCTTCCCCTTTCCCGGGATGTTTGTAGGAGAGAAATGCCTTTTTCTTCTCCTTGACGAGGTACGAGACCTCATCTGTGAACCATTGGGGTTTCTTATTTCTTTGTTGTTTATTTACTGATTTTATGTAGCGGACAGTTGCCTCGTGTAGGGTCAATTTCAGGGTTGACCACCAATCCTCCACACTATCAGTCACTGCTTTGTCCTGCAGCATTTGATGGACGAAATCTCCCATGCGTGCGAAGTCAGTGCCCCGGAAATTGAGTACCTTCGTTTTTGTTTGCGATCTAGGGAAGCCCTTCCTAAGGTTGAACCATACCATGTTGTGGTCACTGGTGGCTAGCGTTTCTCCTACTGAGACCTCCGATACGCTTTCCCCGTTTGTGAGTACCAGGTCCAGGATCGCCTGGGCCCTAGTGGGCTCTAGTACCAATTGATTGAGCCGTACTCCCTTCATGGACGTTAATAGCCTCCTGCTACTACAAGTTGTTGCTGAGAGTTAATTTGATTTAATTGAATCAAATTAAAACCAAACTTGTGCCTAATTGCCCTAGCATTGAAAACGAGATTTCCCAATATAGCTTCACATGGGCCAAAACTAAACTTGGGCGTACTATTTGGCCCCACTATTGAGGAAACAATGCAATTAAATGAAGAATATCTGCTGGTGACTGTCTGTGAACTGACTAAAAAATGGTCTTCTTTGCGACTCTCCTGGTGGGGGAGACTTGATACTATTAAAATAATTTCTCCAAAACTTAACTATATTCTTCAGATGCTTGTGATCTACTTTGACTTTATATTTTACTGCAAACTTGAAATGGAATGGTAAACCTCCACATCTTGCATTCAAAGCTCAGAAGCATTTTGGTGGAGTAAACTTCCCTTGTTTCTTTACTTATCATACGGTTCTGCCTGCCTGAGTATAATAGTTCTCCTAGATGGTTAAAAGCTACGTCACATAATTGACATAATTATCCTCTTCAGCTTATACCAGTCTCCACGTTTGATAAGAAAGTTCCTGCTGATCGGCTCATACGGGTTCTTCATGTGCAGTGAAACAAATGGAAACTGGTTTACCTGTTGTGTGGTCCAACACGTATCATACTCTGACTTGGCACAATGCTTACTTTAAAATTCTAGGTAGAACTATTAATTAGTTGACCTGGCAACAGGTATATGGTCCCTTTATAATGTAATGATTGGATGACATTTCTGGAGTTGCAAACTAAGTATCAGATACTGAATAGTTCATATTTTCGATGGATTCAACTTTTGCATTGTTTGAAAGCCAGTTATCTTCTGCTATCCTCAAGTTTGATTGTGTTTTCTTCAAAGATATCGACCACAAAAGGTGCTGCATCTCATTGGTATAAATTGTTGCAACAATCTACTTATCGTCGCCCAGTTGGAACTGAATCAGTGTGGCAATTTCATCTTTCTAAACAGCAATGGAAAGTTATCTGGTTTTCTCTGCATAAATACTATTTAAATTCTACTGCATGCTATTTAAATCGTTAAACGGAGACAGCCCAATCTACCTAAACAACCGCCTCTACCAAACTACATCACCCAGACATAGAAAAACACACACCCCTTTCACATACCCTCCAATCAAAGAAGTCAAACGGAAAAAACTGTATGACGGACTACTGGCAACTCAAGCAGCAAAACTAGATAACCAAGTCTCCAACCTACTGAATACAAGATCTTCAGAAAAGAAATAAAAACGATACTTTTCAAGAAATCACTGATTCACTCTTAACATATCAATTACTTTCCATCATCCTGCCTTCACCCCGCCCCACAGA
Source organism: Geotrypetes seraphini (assembly GCF_902459505.1). Classification (NCBI taxonomy): domain Eukaryota; kingdom Metazoa; phylum Chordata; class Amphibia; order Gymnophiona; family Dermophiidae; genus Geotrypetes; species Geotrypetes seraphini. Next base: position 5,552,299 of record NC_047089.1, on the reverse strand, counting down.
TACTACCAGTTCTTCTCAACTTCTCTTGAATTCACCAATGATCCAATATTGTAACCCACCTTTTATAACTCTTTTGTAATCCGCCTTGAACTGCAAGGTAATGGCGGAATAGAAATCTCTAATGTAATGTAAATCAATAAAGTCTGCTGCTTTAATGCAATCGCTCCTTCTTTGTGTATCATAAAGCTGTGTGGACACCCTACACGATGTCTTAAGTTCAGAAATGCTGAACTGAATCTTTGCTGGTTTTGTAATAAATCTGTAGGCACCGTTACACAATATGCTTTTCCATTGTGATCTATTACACATTTATTGGCATAAAGTTTGGTTAACCACTTGTCCTTTATTGCAGACCTTCGATAGCATCCTGTTAGGTGGCTTTGCTCTTAAGTATATGTTGACAGCAGACCAAAACTCCTACCTAATCTTTTAAATTTGGCTATTAAAATTGTTTTAAGTCATTAGAAGGAGGCCTCTGCCGTTGAGTACATTACTTGGTGGAACACTTTGTCTGAAAGAACTAATGCTGTGTGTTCTTTTACTAAATTATGGGAGCCTCTTTTGACTGGTGAATATGTATCATTTAATGTGGTATCATAAGCTGTACAATTTGATATTTGTATTGTTTATTCTATATAATAAAAAAAAACTTATTGAATTAAAAAAAAAAAATTTGTAGGGGAACAAGATCCATTATTTGAAATTTTGATGCTTCATTTAGGTTTGAAAGGATTGCTCCAGTCCCATAGTTTGGAACATGCTTGTGTTTGAAGTGTTTAATATGTTTGCCTTATTTTAAAATTAAAAAAGGTCTGGTGACCATTATATGGTCTGCCTTTTTCTGACTTAACATTACCATTCCAAAATCCAAAATAGGCCTCGTCCCAAGGATTCCAGATAAAGTATCTGGTACCTGTTTCAAGGTCAGAAGTAGTTTGAAAAACCAATAACTTGATCATGTTGAAAGAGACTTCACCTAATACATGACCTCTTTCACGTTGGGCTGATGTCTTTAACCATCTTAGTGCACAGTGAACAAAATATTTTACAAGCAAATTAAAAACATACAGCTATGGGGGCCTCCCCGACACTAGAAATATCCAATCCACGTGTCACACGTTAAAGAATTGAGCGATAACTGCTTCAATACAAATATTGTACTTTGAAGGTGCAACATAGATTTTTTTATGTGGACATTATTTGCTGTAATTTCACTTTGTGATTGGTAGTGTAACAAGTATTAAATAGATATTCTTAAATGCTTTCATATTGGCCAAACATGATATGAATTTGAAATGTATGATTGCAAAATACAGATTTAACACCAACATATACCATAAACCAAATATAGCATTTTGAAAGGTGATACAACCCTGCCTTCAAAGAGCATTTTCCTTTTAACCATTTTAGGTAGTTATGCTTAAAAAGTGAGGGATTTTTGAGTCAATAAATTACTATAAAGAAGAGCTTTATTGAAAGAGCAGAACAAGTCGAAAGAGAAGACCTTTCAACAACCAAAGTCAAATGACGATCATTTGTTTTCAAATCTTTTTAAGAATATGATTACAAGTTGGAAGAAACATTGGTATATTGTACAGGATTTGGATCCTGACTTCTGGGGTCTACCAGAAGAGCTCAAAGATCAACCACCACATTATCTACATTCTTGTTTATGTCACATTTTATGACATCTTAGTACAAAATACGGTATTTTTTAGGAAACAGCACCCAAATTCTTAGCAAAAAACCAGAACATTGTAAAGCACATTCAATAGTATTAACACTCTAATTGAGGCTCTCTCAAACAAGTCACAATAAGACTGAGAAAACCATGTAGACACAGCTGCCGTTGCCAGACGAGTCCCGTCACAACTGTGGACGATGATATACTGTGAAGATCTCCTAACGTGGAGGCACATAATTCTAGTGTCTGGGGCCCAACTTTCAAGCTATCCATGATGAATATTAGGAGACAGACTGTGACTGCATGCAGACTTGAGAAACAGGTTAAATTGTATGTCTTGCTTAATCTGAAAAACAAGATTGATTTTGACCTTTGGGACTCCTGCCCTGAAAACTAGTCTTAAGGAGATTGCAGTACAACAGTATATCCAGGTGAACCAAAGTGGTTCACACAGAAAGTAGTACCTCATTCATGGCCCAATCATTGAATGCAGACAGGTTTTTTTTTAAAAAAACGTGTTTATACTATGGATCACTAATCGGGCTAATGATTTCAATTGAACAGATTTTTAAAAAAATTTACTTCTCTAATTCTTTGGTCAATTGCTTGATAAATGACGTTTTGCTGTTCTTGTGTTATATTGAAACATTCCAGGAATTTCAGCGAGTTAAATGCTCTCTTCTATCGAGGAACCCTGCTAAAACTGAGCAACACCTGTTCTAATTCAGAAAATTCCAGGAGCAGTGCTGGTTACTGCCAAATATTTTTAGAAACTTTTTGCCTACTTCAATTTAGTCTACTTGAAAAGACAAAGAAAATACTCAGGTCTTGGTCACTAATAAAGTAAAACTGAGAAACTTCTTAAACACATGTGCTTAATCTCTAATTCCTCGAGTATGTGCCGATATGATTTCTGCCTACTTGTCAGTTTAGTAAGAAATTAACTCGCCTGAAATCTCATTTATAAAAATAGATCACAGTATACAAGGCTTCAAGCATAACTTAAAATCTGCAGACACCTGTACAGAAAAAAAAATAATGCAATAATTTTTTAAAAACTGCAATATGAAAATTTATTTCGCCATTTTAAACAGCTGTGCTCCTATTGTGGTTTAATAAGGTCAGTAATCACACTTGGTTTCATGGGTCTCGCTTGACAAAATAAGGGGACGGTTAACGATAAAAGGAAATAAGGAAGCAACTGTGTTGTCTTATTATTCTGCACATTCTAAATTGCGTATTGGCTGAATTCAGATAAATCCCTCTGTAAATCTATATTTCAAAGTGTTAGAACATGCAGCAATGCTGTGAAAATAGGGTCAATTTGAGCTTTATTTCCATTTCCCATTGATATTCCTTTTATAGCTTTTAGCTTTTAACGGAAAAAACAATAAAATCTTCCAAGTGAATAGCCACAGATATTTTATTTCAACTAAGCAGATCTTTGCCAAAAACTGATTTAGCAGAAACAACTTTCTCTTCATTTTCACTTCCTCATCTTTCTCCTGATCGCCTCCAGTGCCTCTTCCCGTTCCTTGACAAGTTCTTTCAAACGTCGTATTTTTTCATCCCGAAAGGACTCACTTGGATCCAGCGGTGGTGCAGGTAAAAAGTTCTGGACAGGAAATGGTGCAACAGTTTCACTTTGAACTGAAGGAGGCTGAGGGAAAGCCTCCTCAACCGAAATGGCTTCATCGCTGCCACTGTGCGTTACTGACAGGGTGGTCAGGCTTTCTGTCTGAGGTACGGGGGAAATGTCTGAGCAGTCCATGCTCTCCTGCAGCACATGGGAGACTTTTAAGCTTTGCAAGTTACTGCAGCCATTTTTCAACTCGGAGAGGATGATGGTACTAGTAGAATCTTTTTCACCTTTAGTCTTCTTTACACTTTCCACATTAGAAAAACTTTGGAATTTTCTCTTCAGGGGGATCACTTGCTCTGAGGATGAAGCCACCTGTACAGGGAAAAAAGAAAGTTTAAATAATAATAAAATCTCCTTTCTAAGAATTAGCTGCATTGATCAAGCAAAGATGGTCTATACCGAAAGATTATAGAAAAAACCATCATGTTTGAAACTGGAAAACTAAGTTTGGTTTTATCTTAACCGAAATGAGAACTGGCTGCAATTAAAACAGCTTTGAGGACTACACATCATCTGAATAAACCAATCTATAGCTAAATTGCAACTTGTCACAGAGGCATCCGCCCTACAGCACAGTTACTTACCGTAACAGGTGTTATCCAGGGACAGCAGGCAGATATTCTTGACTGATGGGTGACGGCATCGACGGAGCCCCGGTACGGACAATTTTAGAGTGATTGCACTCTAAGAACTTGGAAAGTTCTGGCATGCCGCACCGCGCACGCGCGAGTGCCTTCCCGCCCGACAGAGGCGCGCGGTCCCCAGTTAAGATAAGCCAGCTAAGAAGCCAACCCGGGGAGGTGGGAGGGACGCAAGAATATCTGCCTGCTGTCCCTGGATAACACCTGTTACGGTAAGTAACTGTGCTTTATCCCAGGACAAGCAGGCAGCTATTCTTGACTGATGGGTGACCTCCAAGCTAACAAAAGGAGGGATGGAGGGAAGGTTGGCCATTATGAAAACAAATTTTGCAAAACAGATTGGCCGAAGTGTCCATCCCGTCTGGAGAAAGCATCCAGACAATAATGAGATGTAAAAGTATGAACTGAGGACCAAGTAGCAGCCTTGCAGATTTCCTCAATAGGAGTGGAACGGAGGAAAGCTACAGATGCTGCCATAGCTCGGACTTTATGGGCCGTGACAGAACCTTCCAGTGTCAGTCCGGTCTGAGCATAACAAAATGAAATGCACGCTGCCAGCCAATTAGACAACGTACGTTTAGAGACAGGACGTCCCAATTTATTCGGATCAAAGGACAGAAAGAGTTGGGGAACTGATCTGTGGGGTTTCGTACGCTCTAGATAGTAAGCTAGAGCCCTCTTACAATCCAAAGTATGCAGAGCTTGTTCCCCAGAATGAGAATGAGGTTTTGGAAAGAAAACAGGCAAAACAATGGATTGGTTGAGATGGAATTCAGAGACAACCTTAGGGAGAAACTTTGGATGCGTACGCAGAACCACCTTGTCATGGTGAAAGACCGTAAAAAGTGGATCTGCAACCAGGGCATGAAGCTCACTGACTCTCCTGGCAGAAGTAAGAGCAATAAGAAAAAGTACCTTCCAAGTGAGAAACTTGAAAGAAGCGGTAGCCAAAGGTTCAAATGGAGGCTTCATCAAGGCGGAAAGAACCACATTGAGATCCCAGATAACAGGAGGGGCCTTAAGAGGTGGTTTCACATTAAAAAGACCCCGCATGAACCTGGACACCAGGGGATGAGCTGATAGAAGTTTTCCATGGATCGGCTCATGAAAAGCAGCAATGGCACTGAGGTGGACTCTGATGGAAGAAGACTTAAGGCCAGAGTCAGACAAAGAAAGCAAATAATCCAACAACGTCTCCACTGCCAGGGAAGTTGGATCAAGATGATGAAGAAGACACCAGGAAGAAAATCTCGTCCACTTCTGATGGTAACATTGCAGAGTGGCTGGCTTCCTGGAGGCATCTAGAATGGAACGAACGGGCTGAGACAAAAGCGTATCATGAGAAGTCAGCCCGAGAGATACCAAGCTGTCAGGTGCAGAGACTGGAGGTTGGGATGTAGAAGGGTCTCCTGATGCTGTGTAAGCAGAGAAGGATACAGTGGAAGAAGAAAAGGTTCCCTGGAACTGAGTTGAAGTAGAAGGGAGAACCAATGTTGTCTGGGCCACCTCGGAGCAATCAGAATCATGGTGGCTCGTTCCCTCTTGAGCTTGAATAAGGTTCTCAACATGAGAGGCAGAGGAGGGAAAGCGTACAGGAACAGATTTGACCAATCGAGGAGAAATGCATCCGCCTCCAGACGGTGAGGAGAGTAGAGTCTGGAGCAGAATAGGGGCAGCTGGTGATTGTGAGGAGCTGCAAAGAGGTCTATCTGAGGAGTGCCCCATTGAGCGAAGATAGACTGTAGAGTTACAGGATCGAGTGTCCACTCGTGAGGTTGGAGAATTCTGCTGAGCTTGTCCGCTAAGGAATTCTGTTCTCCCTGAATGTAGATAGCTTTCAGGAAGAGATGGTGATCTATGGCCCAAGTCCAGATCTTCTGTGCTTCCTGGCACAAGAGGCGAGAGCCTGTCCCCCCTTGCTTGTTGATGTAGTACATTGCCACTTGATTGTCTGTGCACAGCAGAAGGACCTGAGGAAAGAGAAGATGTTGGAAGGCCTTGAGGGCATAAAACATCGCTCTGAGTTCCAGGAAATTGATGTGATGCTTCTTTTCCTGGGCTGTCCAAAGACCTTGAGTCTGGAACTCGTTCAAATGAGCTCCCCATGCATAAGGGGAGGCGTTGGTGGTGATGACTAGTTGATGAGGAGGCTGATGGAACAGAAGACCTCTGGATAGATTTGAGGATACCAACCACCATTGTAGAGATTGACGAAGAGATGATGTCACAGAGATGTGTCGTGAGCAAGGATCCGTCGCTTGGGACCACTGAGTAGCAAGGGTCCATTGAGGAGTTCGCAGGTGAAGACGTACGAGGGGTGCGACATGAACTGTGGATGCCATGTGACCCAAGAGTATCATCATTTGTTGGGCAGAGATGGAATGTTGTGGAAGTACCTGCTGACATAGAGACTGAAGAGTCTGAAGACGGTTGGATGGTAGAAATGCCCTCATGAGGAGTGTGTCCAATATCGCTCCAATGAATTGGAGTCTTTGAGTGGGAATGAGATGAGACTTGGGTAGATTGATCTCGAATCCTAATATTTGAAGAAACTGGATGGTTTGGTTGGTGGCCAGGAGAACTGCTGGAGCGGATGTGGCCTTGATTAACCAGTCGTCCAGGTAAGGAAACACCTGAAGGTGGTGAGAGCGCAGAAAAGCAGCTACCACGATGAGACATTTGGTGAACACCCTTGGAGAGGAAGCAAGACCGAAGGGTAGCACCTTGTACTGGTAATGACACTGATTGATCATGAAACGGAGATACTGTCTTGAGGTTACATTGATTGGAATGTGAGTGTATGCTTCTTTGAGATCGAGAGAGCATAGCCAGTCGTCTTGGTTGAGAAGAGGATAAAGAATGGCTAAGGAAAGCATCTTGAATTTTTCCTTTACCAGATGTTTGTTGAGATCGCGAAGATCTAGAATTGGTCTGAGATCTCCTGTTTTTTTGGGGACTAGAAAATAACGGGAGTAGAACCCCTGACCCTTTTGATCTAGAGGCACTTCTTCTATAGCGTTTAGAAGAAGGAGGGATTGAACTTCCTGAATGAGGAGGGCAGATTGAGGACTGTTCAAAGCAGACTCTTTTGGCAGGTTTTGGGATGGAAGAGTCTGAAAGTTGAGAGAGTAGCCGTGGCGGATGATGTTGAGGACCCATTGGTCCGAAGTGATAACTTCCCACCGGCTGAGGAACAGAGAAAGACGACCTCCTATAGGTTGAGGCAGGAGAGCAGATATAGGAGTACTGGCTATACTTTGGAGAAGTAAGTCAAAAGGGTTGTGTCTTCTGCTGTGGAGTTGGCTTAACAGGCTGCTGTTGCTGTTGTTGCCTGGGAGGCTGACGCTGTTGCTGCCGTTGACGCCTGGGTTGCTGAGCAGTTGTTGGCAATGGCCGAGCTGTGAAACGGCGTTGATAGGCTGACTGTTGTCTAAAAGGCCTTGTTGGGGGAGGCTTTTTCTTATTTTTAAGAAGGGTATCCCAACGTGTTTCATGAGCCGACAGCTTTTGAGTAGTCGAATCCATGGATTCTCCGAAAAGCTCATCCCCTAGGCATGGGGTGTTGGCTAACCGATCTTGATGATTAACATCAAGTTCAGATACCCGAAGCCAGGCCAGGCGACGCATTGCCACAGACATTGCTGTCGCTCTGGATGTAAGTTCGAAGGTGTCATAAATGGATCTAACCATGAACTTACGCAACTGAAACAGAGAAGACAAGCAATGGTGGAAAGATTGTTGTTTCCGTTGAGGAAGGTATTTTTCAAAAGAAGCCATGGTGGTAAGGAGATGTTTCAAATAAAAGGAAAAATGAAAGCCATAATTTCCAGCTCTATTTGCCAACATTGCATTTTGGTAGAGCCTCTTACCAAATTTATCCATGGCTTTGCCCTCTCTGCCAGGAGGAACAGAAGCATATACACTGGCTCCTGCAGATTTTTTAAGGGTGGATTCGACAAGTAAAGATTCATGAGGAAGTTGTGGTTTGTCGAACCCAGGAATGGGAATTACTTTGTACAGAGAGTCTAACTTACGTGGGGCCCCTGGAACCGTTAAGGGAGTCTCTAAATTCTTGTAAAAAGTCTCCCTCAAGATGTCGTGAAGAGGGAGCTTCAAATATTCCTTTGGAGGTTGGTCAAAGTCCAGGGCGTCCAGAAAAGCTTTAGACTTTTTGGATTCAGCCTCCAAAGGAATAGACAGAGAATCACACATATCTTTCAGGAAACTGGAGAAAGATGAAGTGTCATGCTTAGAGGATGGGTCATGTACAGCAGACTCCTCCTTATCTGAGGAACATTCTCCTTCAGAGAGAAAAGGCTCTTCTGAATCTCCCCACAGATCAGGATCCCTGACATGGGGAGAACGATCTCGAGACTCCGGGGTAGTTGGGTCTGCATGCCGGGTCTTGCGCACCGACTTACCCGATCTCATCGACATCGACCCAGGCGATGTAATCGGTTGCACCGGAGCCGAAGTCTGTACCGATTGATGCTGAGCTCTCGGCTCCGGCGCAAGGACTGGCATCGATGTCGATGAGGTGGAGTGAATCGGTACCGAGGGAGTGGATACCGACAATATAGGTTGCTCCACTATCGGTACCGGCTCAGTGCGGACCGGCACCGGAAGGTTCGGTGCTAGGATCGATGGAAGGAGCTGTTGCAATTGCTGCTTGAGCTGTTCCTGGAGAATGGCCGTAATACGGTCATCAAGGGATGGCACCGGTACCGCTTTTTTCTTCTGCGGTACCTGCGGTGCCGCTCGACGCCCCGGAGATGAGGAGCCTGATGTCGAGGGACTCACCTCAATAGGGGCGGAGCGCTTCCGCTGGCGCCTCACAGTCGGCAGGATTGGACTCACTGCACTCGAGACCGGAGGACGTTCCAGCGGGGAAGGCTTCTTAGCCGGCTTACCTGAATGTTGGGACGCCGGTGCGGAATCTCGCGGCGTCGAAGAAGAGGGTGCCGACTGAACCGGTGCCGAAGTCGGAGTCGATGGAACGGGATCGGACATCTCGGCACCGAAAAGTAATCGCTGTTGTATTTGGCGATTTTTTAATGTTCTCTTTTTCAGTGTGGCACAGCGGGTGCAGGTGGAGGCCTGATGCTCAGGACCCAAACACTGTACGCACCAGTTGTGTGGGTCCGTGAGAGATATGGGCCGAGCACACCGCTGGCACTTTTTAAAACCTGGCTGAGGGGGCATGAACGTGAACACCGCTTCAGCCAAATCGAAGGCCGAGGCTTCGATGGTGGCAGAAGGCCCCGCAGGGGAAAAGCCAAATTGAATGAAAAAACAAAAGTTTTTTTTTTTTTTTTTTTGAAAATAATGAAAGAAAAAGAAAGAGGCAAAAGCCAAAAAGGTTTACGCGAGCGGGAAGGCAAGTTCAAAAAATTTTCAACAGCCGTTGAAAAAAACGCGTCTTCTTAGCTCCGCGGAAACTAAGAAACTGGGGACCGCGCGCCTCTGTCGGGCGGGAAGGCACTCGCGCGTGCGCGGTGCGGCATGCCAGAACTTTCCAAGTTCTTAGAGTGCAATCACTCTAAAATTGTCCGTACCGGGGCTCCGTCGATGCCGTCACCCATCAGTCAAGAATAGCTGCCTGCTTGTCCTGGGATAACAAGAGGTTCCCCTACACAATTCATCTGCAGCACTAGAATGTTACAATGCTTAAGGAACCAAAACGGAAGGGAAGCTAAGGTCCAAGACAGTAACTCAAAATTCAAACATGAAATTGCTGACCTACTGTTAATGATCTGTAACCTGTCGCTAAAATCGTATGTATTACCTGAAGATTGGAGGGTGGCCAATGTTACGCTCTAGCAAAGATCCGAGAAATTACAGATGGGTAAGCCTCACTTCGGTGCCGGGCAAAATGGTAGAAACGACTATAAAAAAATAAAATTGTGGAACACGTAGACAAACATGATTTAATGAGATGGAGTCAGCATGGGTTCAGCTGAGAGAGATCTTGCCTCACAAATTTGCTAGACTTCTTTCAAGGTGTGAATAAACTTGTGGATAAAGGTGAGCCGGTTGATATAGTGTATCTAGATTTTCAGAAAGCTTTTGATAAAGCTCCTCATGAGAGGCTCCTGAGAAAATTGAAGTGTCATGGGAAAGGTGGCAAAGTTCAGTTGTGGATTAGGAATTGGTTATCGGATAGAAAACAGAGGGTAGGGTTAAATGGTCATTTTTCTCAGTGGAGGAGAGTAAACAGTGGAGTGCCTCAGGGGTCTGTACTTGGACCAGTACTATTTAACTTATTTATAAACGATCTGGAAATTTGAACGACGAGAGAGGTGATCAAATTTGCAGATGACACTAAACTGTTCAAAGTTATTAAACGCATGCAGATTATGAAAAATTGCAGGTGGACCTTAGGAAATTGGAAGACTGAGCATCCAAGTGAGAGATGAAATTTAATGTGGATAAATGCAAAGTGATGCACATTGGGAAGACTAACCTGAATCACAGTTACCGGATGCTAGGATCCACCTTGGGGGTTAGAGCCCAAGAAAAGGATCTGGGTATCATCGTAGACAATATGATGAAGTCTTCCGCCCAATGTGTGTCAGCAGCCATAAAAGCAAACAGGATGCTAGGAATTATTAAAAAAGGGATGGTTAACAAGACTAATAATGTCATAATGCCCCTGTATTGCTCCATGGTGCGACGTCATTTGGAGTATTGCATTCAATTCTGGTCTCCTTATCTCAAGAAAGACATATCGGGCTAGACAAGGTTCAAAGAGTGACCAAGATGGTAAAGGGGATGGAACTCCTCTCATATGAGGAAAAATTAAAATGGTTAGGGCTCTTCAGCTTGGAAAAGGGACAGCTGAGGGGAGATATGATTGAAGTCTACAAAATCCTGAGTGGAGTAGAACGGATAACAAGTAGAGGTCTGCATGGGAATGGGGATTGCAAGGATCCCCCCCTGGCCCACGGGAGTCCCACGGGGACGCCCTCCTGGCCCATGGGACTTCCACGGGGATGAAAACAGGATTTTATTTACTGAGGCCTACCTAAATTCTGGCGATGCAGCTGCGACAAGTCAGGCGCCATGGCGGAAACAGCCATGTGAGCTCAGCACGTACAAAGCTGAAAGCCTTGCTTGCTGATTGGTCCTGCGGCACGGCGGGGCGGGATCAGCAAGCAAGGCTCTCAGCTATGTACATGCTGCTTGTTTGCTCTATGGCTGCAGGTCTCCTTTCTTTGGGGCACCATACCTCCCTCATACAAAGGCCGGGAATGCAGAGTTGGTTCCGTTCTCAATAGGGGAATAAGAGGATGTCTCGGTAGGCTGGACTGCATCACGGCACCGGCTCACTGCTCAGCCACTGGGAACCCAGATTCGGTCCTGTTCTGGGTGGAGGACACTTGGGGGGAGGGATGGCTTGTTTGCGCCATCGTGCTGGCTCACTACTCCATACGAGTTCTACAGCTCATCCTTAGCCACTGTCCACTTCCATTCCTTCCTTCTGCCAGGGATCTTTAGTGTTTATCTTGTGCTTCTTGAGTTTGAATTTTTTATTTTGCTTCGACTGCATCTCCTTGGAGGCATTTACCCACTGTTCTTTATATGGCCGAAAAGACAAAAAATGCAGAGGAAACCCATGGCATAAACATGTTTCTACATTGTGGGTTTGCTTTATGGAGATGACAGAGTATATCTGACCATCATTAAAAATGAAAGTGTTAATGAGACATGAAAACTCTGCCGGCAAAAGCACAGAGTCTGTCCCATTCTAGGGGGAAAAAACCTAGCGGGGACCTAGCTGCACCACAATATTGTCTTCTAGAAAGCATAATGGACTGGGGGGGGAGGGGTCTAGCAGTGTGTGACACCATTTGGACCCATGTAGACTTGCACGGCCATTCTGATGCTGACCTGAGGTCCCTTTCTCTCCAGCACCTTCCCTCTCCTCCATTTCCATTCAGCATCTGCCCCTCCCCCTCTTTCCATCCAGCATCTGCCCCTCTCTCTCCCGCTTCTGCCCAGCATCTGATCTGTCTCCTCTCTTCCACCTTTCTGCCCCCTCTGTCATCCCATCCATCATTCACTCTTCTTTCTCCCCCTTCCATCCAGCATCTGCCCATCTTTCCCCCCTTTCAGCTCAGAAACTGCTTCATTTCTCTTTCTCTCCCTTCTATTTAGTGTCTGCCCCATCTTTCTCTTTCCTCCATTCCATCCGCATCCTCTCCCTCTCCTCCCTTCCATTCAATTTCTTCCTCCCCTCTCTTTTTCTTTACATCCATCATCTGTCTTTTTCTCTCTCCCCAGGCATTCCAGCTTGTCTTATCTTTCCCCTTTCATCCAGTGTGTCTGATCCCTCCCCCTTTCTATCTACAGTCTGTCTTCTCTCACCTCCTACATCCAGTATCTACCCCCTCCCACCTGACACCTCAGCCGCCGCCAGACTGATGCGAAGCCTTCCCTCCGATGTCAGCTCTGACTTCGGGGGAAGACTTCTGGGTCGGCTACATATGGGGTGCTGCAGGCTGCCTCCAACCCCTGATGTTATCTGGACTCAAATGAAGGGGTGGGAAAGAGTGCATTTTTGGACACAGAAGGCATGAACTGGGGTGAGAGGAATGGAGGGAAAGAGATGCTGAGGTGGGGGAAGGAATAGAAAGGGAGAATTGGGTGTGGGTGTGTCAGTGAGCGGGAAAGAGAGATGGTTGTGTACACACAGGGAATGAAAGAAAGAGGAGAATTTTTGGTCATAGGGAGGGAGGTACAGAATATGACAGGGAAGAAAAAGATGAGAGTGAGAAATGTGGTGGCAAGGGAACAGTGGGACAGACTGAAAGGGATGTAAGAGGGAGGAATGTTGGACAGTGGTGAAGGGAATGGAGGGAGAGATGTGGCATGGTGCTGGAGAGAGGTGCTAGAAGGAGAAATGTTGGGCATGGGGCTGGTGGGCAGGCACGAAAGATGAGAAAGGGATAAATGCTGGACCATGGTAGGAGGAACCAATGGACAACAACAGAAGAATTTACAGAAGATGGGAAAGCGGAAAAAAGAAACTGGGACCAACTTTATGGAAAAATAAGTCTCCAGACAACAAAGGTAAAAAACGGAATTTATTGACTAAAATATGTTAGCTTTGGGAAATGTATATAGCAGATATCTTTGTATTGTGTTCAAAAGAAAAGGAAATGCATTTCTGGTTTTATTTCTACAGTGAAGTACTTGCTGACCCTTGCTGTGACTGGTGGGGATCCCCAAGCTCCGTCAGCAGAGGACCTCCTCTAGAGATGGCTAGAACTCCCCTCCACCAAGCACAGCAGTCACTGGCAGCATCCATGAGCCACTGAGGTGCCAGCATCTGTGACTCAGGGACGCTACTGCTGCCTGCCAAGCTTGGCAAAAGGGAACCCTGGCCAACTGCAAAGGAAGTCCTCAGCTGACAGCTTGGGGGTTCTCATCAGCTGAGTATTTATATTTTATATTTACATTAGACTAGAGGCTCTGGTAGAAACCCGTTTACAAAGTATGTATTCTTCCCAATAAATATTTCCAAATTAATAAAGTCTCTTTGCTTATTTGTAAATGGGTCTCTACCAAAGCCTTTAATTCAGTAGCATAATTAAATGAAATAACTATTTCTGAGGTTTATAGGGATGGGCGGGGACGGAGGGGATTCCTCACGGGGATGGGTGGGGACGGAGAGATTCCTCGCGGGGACGGGTGGGATTCCTCACAGGGACGGGTGGGATTTTGGCGGGGATGGGTGGGATTTCTGTCCCCGCGCAACTCTCTAATAACAAGTAGATCAATTTTTCACTCTGTCAAAAATTACAAAGACTAGGGGGACACTTGATGAAGTTATAGGGAAATACTTTTAAAACCAATTGGAGGAAATTTTTTTTTCACTTAGAGAATAGTTAAGCTCTGGAACGCGTTGCCAGAGGATGTGGTAAGAGTGGATAGCGTAGCTGGTTTTAAGAAAGGTTTGGACAAGTTCCTGAAGGAAAAGCTCATAGTCTGTTATTGAGAAAGACATGGAGGAAGCCACTGCTTGCCCTGAATCGCTAGCATGGAATATTGCTATACCTTGGGTTTTGGCCAGGTACTAGTGACCTGAATTGGCCTCTTTGAGAATGGGCTACTGGGCTTGATGGACCATTGGTCTGACCCAGTAAGGCTATTCTTATGTTCTTATGTAAAATACAGAGACACAACATCTCAAAACCGAACAGAGAAAGGCTAGCAATGGAATTGTGAAACGGAAAGATGCTATGAACCATTATGTTGAGACTGAGGAGGAAAAAAAGTACATGTGCTTAACAAGTACTACTGTTCCGTCTTCACCAAGGAACATCCTGGAGTAGGACCTCGGCTGGCTGATAACAATGGGCCATACGCCAGTGGGCTTCTAAATAAAAATCCCCAAGGGGGAGAATTGAATCTGCCGCCCCAGCAACTTTTCTAGGTGACCTGCCATTTGGGAATTCACGAGACTGACACGGGAACTTGAGGCAGCCATTTTTGATGGTGGATCTGCTTGGAAGAGGAGTGTAGGAAGATCACACCTGCCCTGCTAACTATTACTACCATTTATCACTTATATAGCACTCAAAGGCATATGCAGTGCTGTACATTTTGACATTTAATAGACTGTCTCTATGTAATGTAATTTATTTCTTATATACCGCTACATCCGTTAGGTTCTAAGCGGTTTACAGAAAATATACATTAAGATTAGAAATAAGAAAGGTACTTGAAAAATTCCCTTACTGTCCCGAAGGCTCACAATCTAACTAAAGTACCTGGAGGGTAATAGAGAAGTGAAAAGTAGAGTTAGAGGAAAAATAAAAATAAAATAAACATTTTAACAAGACAGCATTGATCTAAATACTTTGGAAGGTAGAAGAGAGGAGAGAAGGCTCAGAAGAGCTTAATCTAACTTGGACAGACAGACATGACAGAGGGTTGGGGTTTGCAGAACCCAATGTGAGAGAGTTAGGAGTTGAAAGTAGTCTTAAGAGGTGGGCTTTTAACTAGGCCTTGAACACTAACAGAGACGGAGCCCACTGTAGGGATTTAGGCAGCTTGTTCCAAGCATACGGCGCAAGGTAGAAGGGACGGAGTCTGGTGTTGGCAGAGGAAGAGAAGGGCACAGATAAGAGGGATTTACCAGCTGAGCAGAGCACACGGGGGAGGGGGGCAGCGGACATAGGGGGAGGTAAGCGAAGAGAGATAATGAGGGGCAGCTGAGTGAGTGCATTTGTAGGTCAGTAAGAGGAGTTTGAATTGTATTTGGAAACAGATGGGAAGCCAATGAAGTGACTTTAGGATAGGAGTAACATAGAAACATGATATCAGATAAAGGCCAAATGGCCCATCTATTCTGCCCATCTGCAGTAACCATTATCTCTTTCTCTCTCCAAGAGATCCCATGTGCCTATCCCAGGCCCCTTTGAATTCAGACACAGTCTGTCTCTACCACCTCTTCTGGAGGACTATTCCATGCATCTACCACCCTCTCTGTAAAAAAAGTATTTCCTTATATTACTCCAGAGCCTATCACCTCTTAACTTCATCCTATGCCCTCTCATTGCAGAGTTTCCTTTCAAATGAAAGAGACCCGTCTCGTGCGCATTTACATTACGTAGGTATTTAAATGTCTCGATTATATCTCTCCTCTCCTGCCTGAGTATAGCAGCTTTCCCAGAATATGAGTCATGGAGTCAAATTCTGGACAGATTGGAGGGGATCAAGATGGCTAAGTGGAAGGCCTGAGAGTAGCGAATTACAGTAGTCTAAGTGCGAGGTGATGAGAGCGTGGATAATGGTTTTGGTAGTGTGCTCAGAGAGGAAGGGTCGGATTTTGATGTTTAGAGGAAGAAGTGGCAGGTTTTAGTGATATGTTGTATGTGGACAGTAAAGGAGAGAGGAGTCAAAGATGACCCCGAATTTATGAGCAGAGAAAACAGGAAGGATGAGAGGGTTGTCCAGAGATAGAGAACAAGGAAAGTGGGGAGGTGTGTATAAGCAGGAAGATGAGCAGCTCCATTTTAGCCATATTCAGTTTTAGATGGCGGTGAGATAACTAGGCAGCAATGTCGGACAGGTAGGCTGGGTTTCAGTAGAGGTATTTGGCGCAGAGAGGTAGATTTGGGAGTCGTCAGCCAAGAGGTAATACTGGAAGCCATGGGAGGAGATCAGGGCTTCAAGTGAGCAAGTGTAGATTGAGAAAAGGAGTGGTCCCAAGTACACCAATCGCTAGCAGGATGCCTGCGGAGGAGGAACCACCGTTGCATACACTGAAGGTGCAATGGGAGAAATAGGAAGAAAACCAGGAGAGGGCAAAACCCTGGAACCCCAATGAGGACAGCGTAGCAATAAACAGTATCACTGCTAGACAACCAGGGCTTTAAAGGTAAGCTCTGGAGGGGTCCCTAAAGTTATTCGAAATTTTTTTAATATTCACATGGGAGCTGTGGCCCCAATTCCCGCAAATATGAAGGGAGACCTGTAATTCTAATTTTACACAAATGAAATGGCAGGTGAACACAAAGCAAAATTTGCCACGTACCTAGGTGAACACATTGTGCTGTTTGTGAATTTGGATGCTTCCACAGTAGAAATAAGTAACTTTATAGCGCTGAATATCATTTTTGCTCATTTCATTTTAGCAGTACAGAATTATAACTTTGTTAACAAGATGTTTGAAATAACACTGGAGAATTTGATGGGTAGCAATGTCAAATCTTTCATTTCTTCTCTTTTTTTTTTTTTCTCCTACCTCATCTTTATGTTTAATACTTTTCTTGTCATATATGTTATACATTTTGGAATTAAGAGATAAATAGATTATGCTAAAGTTTCATAATCCCCGTTAGATGCTTTCCGATACTTATCCACACTTTCCATATACAGTATATTGGATATCTGCTCAACTGCCTGTGCTCCATTCACACTTTATCTTGACCAATGTGTTCTGATCCACTAAGATCCATAATGACAGAGAAAAATGAAAGGGGCATCCTACCGCCATCTGGCAGCCAATCGGGATGCATGTTTTTAGAAATAAAAAACTCCCCAAGGCAGGACGCTATGTTATAGGCATTTGTCACAGGTCGGGACACCTAAGTTTGCCCAAGGGTGGGTGTGGTTTTGCCTGGAAATGTCCTTAGGTGAGTTTAAGCAGCCCTTGGCGTCTCCCTAGAGCCGTAACAGACACAGATGTGGCTGGCTGAGCTGATCACGTCAAGAGAAAATACCCCTGTTGCAATGAGCTGAACCAGCGAACCCGACACATACCCCCAAAACTGGCAGGAGGGATACTTACTCCCTCCTGTCACCGACTCTCCAGAACCCCTGACACCCCCCCAATTGTAGTCTAGCAGGAGTGATACCCGCTCCCTCCTACCATTGACCTTCCAACACGCCCCCCCGCCCCCCAAATTGTAGCCTGGCAGGAAGGATGCCTACTCCCTCCTGTCACCGACTCTCCAGAATCCCTGACACCCCCCTAATTGTAGTCTAGCAGGAGTGATACCTGCTCCCTCCTGCCGTTGACCTGCCAACACGCTTCCCTCCCCCCAAACTATTACCTGGCAGGAGGGATGCCCACTCTCTCCCGTCACCAGCCCTTTCGATCCCTCCGAACGCCATCCCCAACCCTCAAGACCCCCCCAACATCCCTGAAACCTTAACACCCCAGTCCGACTGGGAGGAACCTTAGTAATCTGAGCCAATCGGGGCCTTAGGCCTCCTTCCCGGATGCAATGGATGTGGCCTAAGACTGAAATTGGCTCAGATTGGGAAGGAGACCTAAAACCCCAATTCGGGAGAGGCCCTATTAGGCATTTGAGCCAGTCAGGGCCCTAGATCCCTCCCAGTGCATCTCAGGAAGCACTGGGAAGGCCCACCATTTTGAAGAGGTGGGCCTGCCAAAGGGAGTAGGCATCCCTCCATTGGACTTTCCTCAGGAAGGTATGGGGGGGGTGGGGGGGGGTTTCAATGGATCAAAGGGGCCAGTGGAAATGGTCATCCCTCCTGGACTACAACTGAGGGGGGAGGGGTGTGTCAGGGGTTCAGGAGAGTTGGAGGCAGTTGGCATCCCTCCTACTGGGCTACATTGGATGAGTGTTGGGGGTTCGGGAAGGTTGGAGGAAGGAGGGAGTGAGCACCCCTTCTGTCAGGCTATAATTGGAGGGGGGTTATAGGCGGCAGAAGGGAGGCATGCTGATTTCGGGGGGTATGCATCAGGGGGTCCTCTGCTGCAGCCATCTCAGCTGATCGTGGCAGGGGTATTTTTCCCCCGATCAGCTGAGCAGGCAGGACTCTCTGAAAGTGCAGTTTTGGGAAGTCCTACTGGCTCAGCTGATTGGGGATTTCCTCACTGCGATCAGCTGATGACAAGGGATCCCTCAGTAAAGATAGGCGGCTGAACTGCCTATCTTTGCTATCAGGTTATGGCACGATTCTCTAAGTAGTGCCTGTGACAAGGGCACTGGTTAGAGACTCAGGGGGTTTAGGCATCTGTTTGATAGGGCAGATGCGATTTTGCATAGGACTCCGGTACCTGATTCTCAGCCACCAAGAACGGTGTCCTATACAGATTCAGGCCCAAAGTGCTTAAAGTTTATAAAGAAATAAAATCTGCTGTAGCGCCATTGCTTTAATGACCCTTTACTTACCTCATCTGCTTTCCAATACTCTTCTGGCTTTGTGATATCGTTTCCAAAGTCAGAGTCAGAGTCCGAGTCAGAATCCGAGTCCGAGTCAGAATCTGTACTGCTGGAGTCTGATGTAGTTGACAAACTTGGCACAGGAAGTCTCTTCAGTTCTACCCTGATTTCTTTAAAGATACCAAACCTCTTTCTTAAGAGAGAATCTTTCTTCTTCCTGACTATTAAACTATCCTCTTCCCAAGGACACACAATCTCAACTGGGATCTGAAAGTACAAAAATGCAGCGATTAAAGACTTTTTTCCTCATGCTACAATACGCACACACTTCAAAGGAATAACTAATGCTTGAGATACAGGATAGAAAACAAATGTTTATCAATCTGGGTAAGGATAATGCATTTGATATACTGTAGTACAAGCAAAGCGGTTTCTTGGCTACTATAACTATCTTTGAATGTAACCCATGTTGAACTAGACAGTGAGATGGGATAGAAGTACTGATATTTAGTTTAATTTACAGTGCTGTTAAATGTGTTTCCTGTTAGTTCTGTTCCTACGTTGTTTACCCTGTTATATGTATTTATTTGATATTGGGTTACAGGCTGTACATACAGAATGCATAGTCAAACGGGTTATAAATTACCTAAGCAGTTTTTATGATGTATGTAAACGTGTGCGCCGTTCTCAGCTCTTCTGGGAGGATGCGATATAAATGCAAATGAATAAAAATGGGCCCTTTCTCCATTTTTGTGATACATGTACAAACAGCTGAGCTCATTCATTAGCTCAGGTAAAGTAAACGTATACACAGAAAAAGTATAAAATGTAAATATATTTTTAAAAATGAAAAATGTGCCACCCTTGTCTGCTCTTTGATTGTTTGTCATTAGATCCCCCCCCCCCCGCCCCGGCAAAAGCGATGAACCTAGAAATGCCTAAATAAAAGTTTTCTGTGCCTGCTTGTTGGTGCCAACTCCGAGGGGAATTTCTCCTTAGGAATCGCACTTTCTTTCTCGCTCCCTGCAATGTTTTGATACAATTTCAGCTGCTTCACGGCCGTCGGACCTTTCATCACTCAACACCCTAGATAGAGAGGGCATCGAATGAACTGCTCCTAAGTGGCTCCTCTGTTTGATCATTTGGTTTGTTTAGTTAAAGGTACATCCTCTCATTTACGATGATAATTACTCTTCAAATTTCCTCATTAGTTGCCTCCTGGCCAGTCACAGTTATTAGTATCAAAATCGAGTTGCTGCCCTAGGATGTGGCTCACTTTTGAATTATTGGCCAACATATTAACAAGAGCTTCAGGATAGGGGAAGATTGTTCCTTGTGCCCCATTTCATCCTCTCTAAAATGCAAGTGTGAGAAGACTATCAAACTCTGGCAAATGTTGCAGTTAGATTTTCTAATCTATCCTTGCTAGGGGAATTGGGTTTGAGTCCCTCGTGCTACATTCATGTTTGGTCCCAGGAGGGCACATTGGATCAGCCGTTTTACATTTCAACAATCTGCCATCTGCTGGGCAGATGCCCCTGTACCCGAGGCAGGCTTTCATAAGCTGAAACACGGACTGTGGCGGGTCTGCAATCAATCTGAGTCAAAGACTGTTTTACTGACTTTTAAAAAATGTTTAAATGTGTACAGTTCCATCCCCACTTTTTCATTATCTGCCATTTCTTCATGGAGCAATCTTTTCCCTTTTTTTTTTGCTGTGCATTCAGTTTCACACGTTACAGGCCACCAACTTGATTTAGTAATCTAGGCAGACATTGTCCTCAACTGCTAAATTTTACAGCATCTGATCTGATCCTTCATCTTATCTTCTCCACAGATCCCATTTTCTTCTGTTTTTTTTTATAAGTATTTTTTGAAACTCTATAAATACAGCAAGGAAAGTCCAAACAGGATCATGAAACAGAATAGAGGTACGAATAATCATAAAGGAATCCCGTAAGTTTAGCAGTAATTGAGAAGGAAAACCCAGTGCTGGGCAGGCTTCTCTGTTCTGTGCCCTGAATGTGTATGAACAGAAATCTGCTTGACACTGGCCTGGCAAAGACAAATCAAGTACGATACGTTTGTTTATTTTATTTAAACTTTATATACTGCCTTTACTGGCAAGCAAGCCAAAGCGGTGTACATAATAAAAACTAAAAAAAGAAATTCAGAAAGGAATGCCAGCTGTCACTCTACAAGAGTTAATTCAATATGTATTATCACATCGCACATTGTGAGTTTATCTTGTTGGCCAATTGGATGGACTGTGCATCTCTTTATCTGCTGCCACCGAATATGCTAAAATGGTAATTTCCCTTTCCTCAAGAGTTAATGCCATTTACCACTACCCTTCTGGCACTTTCCTGTCAACCAGTTTCTAACCCAGTCAGTTACCTTAGGGCCCATACTGAGGGCACTATTTATAAATGTGCTATTACCAAACCTTCAACTCTGACTCAAACTCCTACTGATATTAGGCTGGTAGATATAAGCATAACATTATTTTGAAGCTGAAGTCAGAGCCAGTACATTTTTACAGATTCCACTCCATCCAAAATCCCTTGACTTCAACTGTGCAGAATTATGTCACAGCTTTCATAACATCTAAATACCCACATCTAGTGTTCCCTATTGATTCAACAGTAGAAAATCGCCTGGGCCAGATGGTATATATCCCAGAGTCCTGATAGAACCGAAAAATGAACTTGCAGAACTATTGGTCATTTCTTTTAAAAACCAGCATAGTATCGAAAACTGGAAGGTGGCCATCCTGATGCTGATTTTTAAAAAGGGTTCCAGAGGTGAGCTGGGAAATTATACTGGTGAGTCTGACGTTGGTGCCGGACAAAATGGTAGAGACTATTATAAAGAACAAAATGACAGAACATACCATATATACTTGAATATAAGTTGATCTGAATATAAGTTGAGCCCCCCATTTTTCCCCTCAAAAAGGAGGAAAAATTGTTGACTCGAATATAAGACTGGCAGCTTAATATTCAAGTACCCTGCCAGGATCTGCACCCAGCACTCCCTCCCTCCCCTGTCAGGCTCTGCACCCAGTCCCCTCCCTGCCAGGCATTAAACCCAGCCCCTTCCCTCTACCCTGCCCCCCTTCACTACCCATTGTACTTCCTCTCTGCTGATATCCTGCATGCCACCACACCTTCCTTATGATCTGCGTACCTGGAATTCCTGGTGGGACAGAGGTGTAGTGGGCTCCTGCCCCACTGATGAGCAGGTCGCTGCCCTGAGTTCAGCTGTACCGAGCAGGAGTGCACTTTGAGCACTGCTGCTCAACGCTGAGCAGTTTCCTGAATGGCTACGGCGAGTCTCATGAGAATTCACGGGAGCCACTCAGCACAGAGCAGCAGCGCCCAAAGCGTGCTCCTGCTTGGTACAGCTGAAGCCAGAACTCATGGCAACAACTGGCTTAGCAGTGGGGCAGGAGTGCAGAAAACTCGCTCCTGCCCGTTACACCTCTGAACTAGAGAATGACACGGGGAAAAATTATATCCCCGTCACTGCCCCGTCCCCGGATCACCATCCTCTTCACCGCCCCGTTCCCACCGTCCCCTTCACCGCCCCGTCCCCGTCTCTGCCGTCCCTTCACTGCCCTGTCACCGTCCCCGCTGTCCCTTTCACAGCCCCGTTCCCATCTTCAGCGTCTTCTCCTCTCCGTCCCCCCACCCCCAGCATCCTTCATGCGGTCCAGCAGCTCCCTCCCACCGGCCAGCCGTGCATTTCTCTCCCTCTCTCTTACCTTCTCTTGTGGCGAAACTGGCAATTTGTATAAGGCTATGCGCTGTATTACAGCCGAAGCCTTGAAGTCATATCGGGTTGCCTGCTAGAAAAGTCTCCTCCGATGCAACCGGAAACAGGAAGTTGCGTCAGAGGAGATTTTTCCAGCAGGCAACGCGACGCAACTTCAAGGCTCTGGCTGTAATACAGCGCATAGCCTTATAGAAATTGCCAGTTTCAACAAGAAAAGGTAAGGGAAAAGGAGGGAGATGCATGGGCGGTGGGAGAGAGGGAGCTGCCGGATCGAACGCTCGTTCACTGCGTGTGCTAACCATTCACCGCTCCACGGGGCGGTGAATGGCCTTATCCCCAATCTCGCGGTGACCGTTTTGGCCGGTTACCCACGGCTAGCCGCGGGTAACAACCACTGTGCCATTCTCTACTCTGAACCACCAGGGATTCCAGGTACGCAGATCATACGAAAGGCATGGCAGCATATTGGCATATAGGAGGTACAATGGACAGGGGAAGGAGGGGGAACAGGATGCAGAGCCTTGTTCAAATTTTCTGGTCACCCAATCAGGTTCGTTTGGCACGATTTACCTTTAGTAAAGCCAGGTGAACCGGATGATATTGTGTATTTGGATTTTAAAAAGGCATTTGACAAAGTATCCCATGAAAGACTTCTGAGGAAATTAGAAAGTCATGGGAAAGGAGGTGATATTCTATTATGGATTAAGAACTGGTTGAAAGACAGAAAAAAAAAGAGATTGGGTTTAAATGGTCAATATTCTCAATGGAGAAGGGTAAATAGTGGGGTTCCTCAGGGGTCTGTGCAGGGACCGCTGCTTTTTAACATATTTATCAATGATCTAGAGATGGGAATAACTAGTGAGATAATTAAATTTGCTGATGACACAAAGTTGTTCAAAGTTGTTAAATTGCAAGAGGATTGTGAAAAATTGCAAGAAGACCTTATGAGACTGGAAGACTGGGCATCAAAATGGCAGATGTGAGCAAGTGCAAAGTGATGCATGTGGGAAAGAGGTACCCGAACTATAGCTTTGAGATGCTGGGTTCCATGTTAGGAGTCACTGCCCAGGAAAAGGATCTAGAGGCGTCATTGTTGAGAATATGTTCAAACTCTTAGCTCAATGTGCTTTAGCTGCTAAGAAAGCAAATAGAATGTTAGGAATGATCGGGAAAGGAATGGAAAACAAAGATGAAAATGTTATAATGTCCTTGTATCACTTTATGGTACGGCCGCAGTTCGAATACTGTGTGCAGTTCTGGTCGCCATATCTCAAAAAAGATATAGCGGGATTAGAAAAGGTACAGAGAAGAGTGACAAAAATGATATAAGCAGGATTAGAAAAGGTACAGAGAAGGGTGACAAAAATGATAAAAGGGATGGGATGACTTCCCTATGAGGAAAGGCTAAAGCAGCTAGGGCTCTTCAGCTTGGAGAAGAGACAACTCAGGGGTGATATGATAGAGGTCTATAAAATACTGAGTGAAGTGGGAAGGGTAGATGTGAATCGCTTGTTCACTCTTTCCAAAAATACTAGGACTAGGGGACATGCAATGAAGCTATTAAGTAGCAGATTTAAAAGAAACTGGAGAAAATATTTCTTCACACAACGTGTAATTAAACTCTGGAATTCATTGCCAGATAATGTGGTGAAATCAGTTAGCTTAGCGAGGTTTAAAAAAGATTTGGATAAATTTCCTAAAAGAGAAGCCCAAAGGCCATTATTGAGATGACTTGGGGAAATTCATTGCTTATTCCTAGGATAAGACACATAAAATGTTTTACTACTTGGAATCTAGCTAGGTACTTGGGACCTATGTTGGCCACTACTGGAAACAGGATACTGGGCTTGATGGACCTATGGTCTGTCCCCGTATGACAATTCTAACACAGTATCTATTTCCAATAGCGGCCAATCCAGGTCATAAGTACCTGGCAGAAAACCCAAATACTAGCAACATTCCATGCCACCAATCACAGGTAAAGCAGTTGCTTTCCTCGTGTCTATCTCAATAGCAGACTATGGACTTTTCTTCCAGGAACTTGCCCAAACCTTTTTTAAACCTAGATATGTTAACCACTCTTACCACATCCTCCAGCAATTTGTTTTGTTGAGTGAAATATTTCCTCCTCTTTGTTCTAAAAGTATTTTCATGCGACTTCATTGATTATCCTCTAGTCTTTGTACTTTTTGAAAGAGTAAAAATAAAAAAAAGTGATCACTTAACTGTTCTCTACCACTCAAGATTTGATTTTCCCTCAGCTTAAGAGCCCCAACCTCTTTAGCCTTTTCTCATATCATTTATTATTTTGGTGGTCTTTCTTTGAACCTTTTCTAATTCTGCTATATCTTTTTTGAGATATGACGATCAGAATTGAACGCAATACTCAAGGTGAGGTTGTACCATGGAGTAGGGTAACCAGATGTCTGGATTTACTCATCATTCCACTGAACATACATTCTTCTAGGCCTCGCTAACTACTGTATATTAAGCTAACTCTCGATAGCAGGGATGTTATAGTCTTCTCGCTAGCTCCGACTGCTATGCTTTTGACCTGGTTTTCCATTGCAAATGCAAGCAGTGTCTCATTTCCGGCTCACCACACAATTGTTTCCCACGTACTCACCTTTATAGGACCCCCAGGGACCCCTGAAGAAGACTTTTTGTCGAAACGCGGACCGTGTTGGGTCCTGTATCCCTAGCGGACTAGGTCCTTTAAGGCTCTTATGTGGATGATTTACTTTGATGTGGATGGAATTATTTTATGTGGATGATTTTAGTGCACCTTTGGAACTTTGATACTTTCAAATAAAGTCCATTTGGGAACATTGTCACTCCACAGAGTTTTTTTGGTTTTCTTTTGACCTTGTCAATCATGCTTTCTAAACCATTTACGTGACCTCAACATTACCAGTCTGGCCCTGCCGTGGTTTCATTTTTACCTAACAGAGCATTTGTACCTAGTTTGCCATTCAGGTTCCTCTTCTAAACCATTTCTCTCTGGTGTTCCTCAAAGATCAATCTTGGCACATATTTTGTTTTAACATTTTTCTGCCACCCTTAACTCTTCTATTACAATCTGAGGCTGGAGCTTTAACCACTGCACTAGAAAACCAGTAAGCATAAATAGGCTTTAAAAATATTTTGCACAAGCTTCTGGAGGAACTCTATAGCCCATTATAAAGGCAGACTTAGGGAAAGCTGATAAGCAGAATGGAATCTTACTAAATTTTGGGATCCTGTTCGATATGTCTGATCTGGATTAGTCACTGTTGAAAACTGAATACTGGCTTGGTGAACCTCTGATCTGACCCTCATGGGCTGAGAAAATCCTGCATACTACTTTTCTGGCCTTCTCATTTTATCTAAAGTTTCTGGGAGCAAGGATTTCACCTTCCTATCTGTTGTAGTTCCAAGACAGACTTGCTTTATGCTCTCTATTGCTTCCCTTTAATGGTGATATACACTTCTCCCTCCGTATTTGCGGTTCCCGTACCTGCGGTTTCGATTATTTG
Source organism: Geotrypetes seraphini (assembly GCF_902459505.1). Lineage (NCBI taxonomy): Eukaryota > Metazoa > Chordata > Amphibia > Gymnophiona > Dermophiidae > Geotrypetes > Geotrypetes seraphini. Next base: position 5,526,395 of record NC_047089.1, on the reverse strand, counting down.
CGATTTTTCGGCCGCTGACTCCGACCTCCAAAAAACGTCACCACTCAATTTTTTTTCCGTTTATTGTTCTGTACAGTCCCCTGAAATTGCTGGTTATTCGCGGTTTCATTAGTAAAAATGATGGTGTTTATTTAAAACCGCGAACAACATATAAAAAAGTTATTCGCAGTTTTTTCATATTTGCGCCTATTGGCAGCCTGCATCCACTGCGAATACGGAGGGAGAAGTGTAAACACAGGACATATAAAAATGAACTGTGTCATATGCCCAACCAGTGACTCTCATATAAACAGTACATTCCCAAAAATCATTCACATATATTTCTTATATATAAATAATCATAATTAACGTTGTGATCTTCTGAGTTTTACCTTCAAGGTAATGTGACAACATCGCTATTAATAAACACTTCTTCATTAGGTCATTTAAATTCATCAATATTAAAATTGCACTTTTTATCTTCTTATGTATAGGAGACCCGATTTGCCCAATTAATTCCATTTTACATGTCAAACTTTCCAAAGGCTCTTCACAATGATCTTACTTTGCAATTTACAAGAGTTATAAAGTGAATCCACTTACCTCTTCCTCTTTTACATACACACTGCCAAATTGTTTAAAGTGAAACCTAGCGTCAGCTGGTCCATTCCTAGAGGACTCTAATTGTTGGCTATCTACCGCATAATGTTCTTCTTCCAGTAGGTCATTCCTTTCCACCACAGTTTTACCAGGCCCAGCGTCTGCTTCTAGTTTCACGTTAGTTTTTGCATTTAAATCTGTTCTTGGAACATTTCCACTTTTATGTTTGGACAACACTATATTAACCACTTCACTGGTAAGTTTTGTGACAGAGCCAGAACTCGCTACCTCTGGTGCTTTTCTAGGTAACGTTTCATTGGGTCTTTGGACACTCTGACAGGGCTGCTTTTCAGGTTCCTCTGTGAGGATGTCTGAGCCTTTCTTGGTCAATAAATACACTTTCCCATTGCACATAACTAAAGCATTATCCTTTATTGGAGTTATTTTATTTATGGTTGCTCCAGAATTGGAACAGAGCGATAAGATATTTGCAGAATTGTATTCCACATTCCTCATTTCTGCCAAAGATTTAAGTATCTTGGAAGCTGTGTTATTGGATGACTTAACAGGAACAAGGCACGGTGATGATGACAACTGAGGATTCTCTTGTACAACCCATTTCATTGGAGACGCTTGGGGCTGTTGACTCTGTGAAGCAACTATATTTGTTTGTGACCTTGTCGTGACCATTTCTCGTTTGGGGCAAATGTTTTTTAAACGCTGGGAACCCACTGTTCTCACCGTGTTGACTGGAGACACATAGATGACGGGAGGAATATTTTTAGTTTGCTGTGCTCCAGAACTAGGTACTGCTGTTAGTATTTTCTGCTGGATGGCAGGTGGAAAGCAAGAGGCTGAAACAGACTTAACTTCGGCATGAGCTGGAATCTGAAGATGATGCCCAGAGGGCAACACTGGTGACTTCACAGTCAGTGGTAGATTTTTAGCATTAATTGACATATATGCTTTGTCGCTTTGTTTGGAGGAAAGTGATAGAGAGATATTTGGCAGAGATGGCATAGAAGCGGTCTGGACTGAGGAAGAGGAGCAGACGGAGGAGGAGGAAGAAGAGGAAGTCCTGTTATTCACAGTGATTACTGGAGAGGTGTTTGTATTAATATGACTCGTTAGAATGTAATTTCCAGTGTTCACCTGCTGGAAAACAGGTACCTGAATTGATGAAGCCGCAGTAGGGCTTGGAAACTGTGCTTGAAAAACATGAATCGGGTTTGCTGTGTTCGGAATCGAAGAGGAAGAATTCCTATTTTCCACAGAGGCTAATGGAGATGTGACTGTATTAATCTGATTTGTAAGAATGTAGCTTTTAGTGTTAGGTTGCTGGAAAACAGGTACCTGAATGGATGAAGCCGCAGTGCTGTTTGGAAGTTGTGTTTGAAAAACATGAACTGGGTTTGCTGTGTTCACTTTTGAAGCGTCACATAAAACAGAGTTCTGAGCTGGTGGTGGCTGGTTTCCAGAAGATTTGGAGACTGGAATTAGTTTTAAGACATTAGCTCCATCTGTTCCAACATTCTGAACTAGTTGGTACATACATCCTGCAAGACTGAAATATACAAAAGATCAAGTTTAGATTTCCACACTTTGACTACCCTAAAAAGCCAAAAATACATACCATTAGATACATCATCAAAAGTATTACTAGATTATGTTGCAAAAATAAGTTACCTTCCAAATATCACAGCTCTAAATCATTAAGACTCTTTAAGGTGATTAGATATATCACAGAATATTCAAATTGATATCCCTAGTAGCTGAATATACAGTTTGTTGCAAAAATAAGTTAGACAGAATTGAGCCAGTTTCTATTATTATGGCAGAAAGGTTTTCAATGCTGAATGGTACAATTCAGGGAAGCTCAGTGATGAAGGATGGAAGCTTCCAAGCACCGGGTTTCCTAAATATGCCTGGAGCTGGCCTAGCTAAAGCTACTCTGTACCAGGAAGAGCTGAAGAATGGTATGGGAAAAACAACCCCCAAATAAAAATTAAAATCAAGAGAAAAAAATGTACAAACATAAGAAAAATGTTTAAAAAAATATACCCAACCCCAAACAAATAAAAAGAAATCCACAACAAAACTCCCCAAAAAACGTATACCTAGAAAGGAGAAATTAGATCTTACCTGCTAATTTTCTCTCTTTGAGTTTCTCTAGACCAGGGATCTCAAAGTCCCTCCTTGAGGGCCGCAATCCAGTTGGGTTTTCAGGATTTCCTCAATGAATATGCATTGAAAGCAGAGCATGCACATAGATCTCATGCATATTCATTGGGGAAATCCCGAAAACCCGACTGGATTGCGGCCCTCAAGGAGGGACTTTGAGACCCCTGCTCTAGACCAGTGTAATAGCTTATTTACAGGAGTACCCCAGAAAGAATTAAAACATTTACAAATAATTCAAAATGCTGCAATAAAATTAATAACACAATCTAAGAAATACAATCATGTTACCCCCCTACTTCGAAATGCCCATTGGCTGCCAATTAATCATAGAATTTCTTACAAAATCTCTCTCATAACATTTAAAACAATTCATTCTAAACTGCCCCAATTTATTGATAAATATCTTATCCCATATGACCCACCCCTCAGTCTTAGATCATCTAATCGTAAATTGCTGACGGTCCCCTCCCTTCATATAATAGGAACCAAAAGGCCTGACATTTTCTCAGTCGTAGCCCCTCAACTTTGGAAGACCCTACCAGCTCTTGTTAGAGAAGAAGCCTAAAGAGTCATTTATTTCAAGAAGCTTTTAACATTTGATTGAAATTTTACAGTATCCTTTTTAACTCTCTTAAGGAATTAAGCAGCAACGAGCCCTATCCTTTTGTTTTTTTTCCTTATTTGTCTTTCGTTCCTATCCAAATTGTATTTCTAACCCTTCCTTTTGTCTCCCATCTGTCTCATTTATCCCTTTTTAATATGCCAATAAATTATTAGTTGATGTTTCTTTGTAATTTTTTTGCTTTTTGTAAGTATTAATGGTATTGTTAATGGCATTTTTATTATGCTCATGCTCTTTTTTTTATATATATTATAAACTCGCTTAGAAATTAGATAAGCGATTAAATCAAATTTTAATAAATCCTTGAAACCTCAGCAGCACAGTAAATTCTGGGCTGCGACTGGAGGGCACCTGGAAATGCGTGGATGTCATTATGTCAACATCCGTGCAAAGGCCTTCCAGACGGGGCCCCGAGCTGCCAGTGGAGGGGGGGGGGGGGTGCTGGAGCAGGAGAAGAGGTGTGGGTGTCAGCTGCCTACAGGATGTGCTTCTCGCCGTGAGAGGCATGTCCTGTAGGCACTCAGCCAGTGCCTTTCCTCCTTGCTGGCGTCTCATGGCACACAGTTTGCAATACACTGCTCTAGATTATTCTTGATGAGTGGGTATATGGCCTCCTACCAACAGCTGGGGATTCTGGGAACTACTGAGAGACATTATCGTATAAGATCCTGGGCAACCCTACTGACCAAGAAAGATGGTATAAAGAAACAGACCCACAACCACCCACCCTCCTTTTGGGAGGACGAGCTAAATAAATAAATAGTGAGGGACACTGGCAATGTCCGAGGCAGAAATCAGGCATTTGTTACATCGACTGAAACCAATGCTTGCACCATTTGATTTTCATACTGTAGTTCAGGCTATGGTCTTGTCGAGACTTGCCACTGCAGGTTGTACAAAACACAGTGGCAAGATTGATTATGGGACTGTCCAAATATGATCACATTTCACCATATCTACAGCAATTGCATTGGCTACCAGACGCCTTCAAAATACAATATAAAGCAGTAATGATCTGCCATCAATTCTTGTATGGAAACATCCCAGAGTTGTTTAAAACTAACAAGTCCAGTTGCACACCAAACAGATCATTACGTTCTAAAAATTCAGCTTTACTGAAGATGAATGTAAACCCAAGGTTTGTTGAAACTGGCCAAATGACTTTCTGCTGTGCAGGAGTTAAAAAAATGGACCTCCCTTGTGGGCCAAATACGAAAAAGGTCTGAATAAGATTCCAAGCTATAAAAGCCTCCTCTCTGCTCTCTCAATCTATCTATCTCTTGGCACTCTGGTCCTCTCTTGTTTCTCTTGAGTTCTAGCTCTCTCTCTTTCTCCGTCTATCCTTCTCTTTATCTAAACTTGGACAATCACCCCATCCCCCTTTTCTCTCTCTCTCTGCCTTTCCCTGGAACTTCACGCTTCCTTCTGGACTCTGTAAGGCAGGGAAACTGCTTTGCTCTCTGCTTAATTGTAATGCTTAATTGTTGTAATGCCTATGAATACTACTTTTCTGTAAGACTATTTCTATAATATATTCTTTATGCAATCACCTCTGGCTGTGCCTCTTTGATTCTACTTCCTGGTGAATCTTCAGTGAGGGAACTGAACCTGGGACCGGGCGTTTGTCAGGGCGCCTCTCAAGTGACCCCACCAACCATATATTGTGGGGGCCACTAACAAACCTGACAATAACCACCAAACTACAGGAAATTTCCTCATAATACACAGAAGCAGCATCTCATTTCAAAGTGTTTGTGAGATGGCTTGTTAAAGATGAAGTTACCCAGAAACCAATTTTGCTCAGCTTGGCATGTTTTTATGTCCTCTAGTCTTGTACCCAGGGTCTTCAGGGAGGGGGGGTCCCACAAGGAATTCTTCTTCAGTTATCTACCTGTTCCCAATTCTACTTTCTGCAGAAAAAAACAAAACACCCTGTTTTCACAGTTCCCTGCAAACTGGCCCAATAGTCGTTACCTTGCCCACAGGAACCAATCTTGACATCAAACAAACCTCCAAAATACACAACTCCGACCGATCAGACCCTTCTTCCAGAGTCACTACTTTGCGATACTGACACAGATGCTGATACTATCCCAACTAGACTATTGTAACTCACTTTATGCAGGAATAAACACCACCCTCACCTGGAAACTTCAACTGATTCAAAACACAGCAATACGACTAACCTTCAAACTGAAAAAATATGACTCCATCTCGCCATACTTCAACAAACTCTACTGGATATCAATTGATGCTCGCATTAGATTGAAAATATGTATTATGTACCACATCTTGTATGCAAGCTTAGCCATGCCTCTCATAAACCTCTCCACCAATTCAACCAGAAACCCCTTCTTATCCTTCCATCCCCTAAAGCAGGGGTGTCAAACTCAAATCACATAAGGGGCCGAAATCTAAAACACAGGCTAAGTCACGGTCCTAATTTTTTATTAAGATACTTAGTCTTAGTAGAAGTATAGGGTTACAACCTCTCCAACCCCATGCCGGTTCTATGGTATAGACTTTTCCTCCCTCTTTTAGGTCCTAGTTCACGCTTGCTGTCTAACACCAGCTCTGACAGGATACACATTTCAAATCTGACATATTGTAATCACAAAATAGAAAATAAAATGATTTTTTCCAGGAGTCGGTAGATAAATGTTCCGACTCCGACTCCTCAGTTTTTTGTACTTCAGACTCCGACTCCAGGTACCCGAAATTTCCTCCGACTCCAACTCCATAGCACTGGTTAATTTTCAGATCATTAAAATGGAATGTCAAGTTGAGAGAAATGAGCATTTTCGACACCACCTTCTTTTTGCTTTTAATCAAGGTTCTAAGGCCGCAGAAGCTGCTTGCAACATTTGTGCTGTGTATATAGTGGGTGCTATAGCTGAAAGAATCGCTCGTGATTGGTATACCAAGTTCAAAAATGGAGTCGGTAGATAAATGTTCCGACTCCTCAGTTTTTTGTACTTCTGACTCCGACTCCAGGTACCTGAAATTTCCTCCGACTCCACAGCCCTGATTTTTTCTATCTTTTGTTGTCTGGTCATTTTGCTTTTCCATCATCTTGGTCCTAGTTTCTCTTTCTGATTTTTGTCTACTAATTTTCTTTCCAGTGTCTGCTGTCCATTTTTCCTCCTCTTCTCTCTTGTTCCATTCCTTCCTTATGCCTGTCTCCAACATTGATTTCTCCCATTAAGCTTTCTTAACTTTTTCTTTTTTGCATCTGTCCTCTCAAATCTTGCCCTCTCACCCTTTTTTTTTTAAATTTTCAGCTCTCTGTCAATTCTCCATCTCCTCTCAGTCCATAGCTCTCTGATTTCACATCTCACTCCTTTCCCAGCCTATTTCCTTCTATCTACTCCCCATTACCACATCTCTGCTCCTCTTCTCTCCCCTTGGTCCAACATTTTGCTCCCTCTCTTTTCTGTTGTTCTTCCCTCCCCCCTTGATGCTGAACAATGAGATGGAAGCAAAAAAAAAGATGCTGCATCTCTCTCTTCCTTCCACCCTCAGGCCTAACATTTCTCCCTCCCTTCTATCCTTAGATCCAACTTCTCTCCCTTTCTCTTCCCAACTGCCCACCAACCCATCTCTTCCCCTGTCTGCCTGCCTCACTCCCTCCCTCCCCACAGTTCCACCATGTCTCCCTTTCTCTTCCCAACAGTTCTCCCTTCAAGTATCTTTATCCCTCTTCCTCCACACCACCCAGGTCCAACCTCTCTCCCTTCAAGTATCTCTTTCTCTCTTCCTCCACACCACAAAGGTCCAACCTCTCTCTCTTCATAGCCCAGCACGTCTTCCCTCCAGTGCCTGTCCCTCTCTCCTCACAGCCCAGCATGTGTTCTCTCCCGCACCAGTCCGATGTCGCCATCAAGCTGAAAAATCAGCTGGCCTCTGCAGTGATTCAGCAAAGTTGTCCATGGCTCCCCTTCCTGCTTTCCGTCTGCCATGGTCTGATGACGCGCAACTTCTGGTTTCTGCTCGGTTGGCCCAAGGCAGATGAAAATCAGGAAAGGGAGCCAAGAACAAAGAACATAAGCAGTGCCTCTGCTGGGTCAGACCAGGGGTCCATCATGCCCAGCCGTCCGCTCATGTGGCAGCCCATCAGATCCAGGACCTGTTAGTAACCCTCTACCTATACCCTTCTATTCCCTTTTCCTTCAGAAAATTGTCCAATCCCTTCTTGAACTCCAATACCATACCCTGTCCTATCACGCCATCTGGAAGCGCATTCCAGGTGTCCACCACCCGTTGGGTGAAGAAGAACTTTCTAGCATTGGTTCTGAATCTGTCCCCTTTTAATTTTTCCGAATGCCCTCTTGTTCTTGTAGTTTTCGAAAGCTTGAAGAATCTGTCCCTCTCCACTTTCTCTATGCTCTTCATGATTTTGTAAGTCTCTATCATATCCCATCTAAGTCTCCGCTTCTCCAGGAAAGAGCCCCTGTTTCTCCAATCTTCCAGCATATGAAAGGTTTTCCATACCTTTTATCAAACGTGTCGCTCTCTTCTGAACCCTCTTGAGTATCGCCATATCCTTCTTTAGATACGGCGACCAATATTGGATGCAGTACTCCAGATGCGGGTGCACCATCGCCCGATACAATGGGAGGATAACTTCTTTCGTTCTGGTTGTAATACCCTTCTTGATTATACCTAGCATTCTATTCGCTTTCTTAGCCGACGGCTTCATGGTCTTGTCCACTATTACCCCCCAAGTCCCTTTCTTGTGTACTCTCACTCAGTAACAGCCCTCCAATTGTGTAGCTGTACCTCGGGTTTCTATTCCCTACGTGCAAAACTTTACATTTCTCAACAACATTGCTGAATCGCTGCCAAGGCCGGCAAGTTTTTCAGTGTGACAATGACATTGGACCAGCATGGGAGGGAAGACATGCTGGGCTGTGAGAAGGGGAAGTTTATGAGCACTGCCACGGGCCATATAAAATGGCCAGGCAGGCCAGATTCAGCCCGTGGGCCTTGTGCTTGACACGTGCCCTAAAGGAATAAAATACAAGTGCACATTCAGAACACTTATCACCTAACTCGGCACAAAAACCTGGCACGACCTCCCTACAGCAATCAAAACCGAGCCCAGCTATCTCAAATTTAGGGAAAAAAATGAAGACTCTTCTCTTCAGGGCAACACAATCCATTCACAATCAATAACCTGCACGGAATGAGATTTCAATTCTTCAATGAAAACTGTTCCGCTAATTTCTACCTACCTTATTCCACCTTCTCTCTCCTCTCTCAGTCTCTTCTCCCCCCTTTCTTCAATGCACTTCTCGAATTGTACACCGCCTTGAACCTACTTAGGCATAGAGTGACTCACAAATTGTAGATTAGATTAAAACTATCCAAATATAAACCAAGGTAACCATTTTCCCCCCAAAGGAGAGGGAAAAATGGCTGTCTTGAATATAAACTGAACTCATGGTAGTCTCGTTTACTGTGGGAACTTGCGGCAGCCATTTTGAGTATGAGACTGCACGGGGCAGGAGCATAGGGGGATTGCTCTTGCCCTGGCTCATCACTGGACCAGCAGAGTTTAGAGGCTTGAGATGGGTCCATGTCTGTTTTATCATTGCCTCTGTGAGAATTTCCCTAACCCCTATAAAAAGCTCTTAACAAGCATGAAAAATTTTTTTACACTGCTCGATCACAGCATTCTAGATATTTTACAATTAATACATAACTGTGAGGTGTGGCACTGCCTTCTTTATGTTGGGGTTATTACAGGTATTTTAATTGTTTGCATCGTTTTTAAGTTAATTCATGTGATAAAGTTTAGCTATATTCTGACCTATATTATGAACGTAAGACTTGCCGCTGCTGGGTCAGACCAGTGGCCCATCATGCCCAGCAGTCCGCCCTAACTGAGACTAGCCTTATCTGCATACATTCTGGTTCAGCACAAATTGTCTAACTTTGTCTTGAATCCCTGAAGGGTGTTTAACCCTATAACAGCCTCCGGAAGAGCATTCCAGTTTCTACCACTGTCTGGGTGAAGAAGAACTTCCTTACATTCGTACGGAATCTATCCCCTTTTAACTTTACAGAGTGCCCTCTCCTCTCTACCTTGGAGAGGGTGAACAACCTGTCTTTATCTACTTTGTCTTGAATCCCTGGAGGGTGTTTTCTCCTATAACAGCCTCAGGAAGAGCGTTCCAGCTCTCCACCACTCTCTTGGTGAAGAAGAACTTCCTTAAGTTTGTACGGAGTCTGTCCCCTTTCAACTTTAAAGAGTGCCCTCTCATTCTCTCTACCTTGGAGAGGGTGAACAACCTGTCTTTCTCTACTAAGTCTATTCCCTTCATTATCTTGAATTGCTGTGATTGGCCACAAGGGCAGTATATCAAGAGATGTGTATGAATAATTCAAGTTTTATTAGGATTTTATTTACCGCCTATCAAGGTTATCTAAGCGGTTTTTTACAATCAGGTACTCAAGCATTTTCCCTCTCTGTCCCGGTGGGCTCACAATCTATCTAATGTACCTGGGGCTATGGAGGATTAAGTGACTTGGTTTTGCAGTGCCTGATGTGTGGACTGAGGCTGCAAACTTTTCCCGAGTTAATTTGCACTTACCAGCTGGGACAAACACTAGCCACGCCCCACACTGGGGGGTGAGAGGTTTTAAATTTGCTGTAAGGTGCCTGAGGAGCATGACCAAGCAATTGCTGGTTGAGAATGGAGATTGATGCTGGCTGGTTTTAAGAGTTAAAAGGTTAATAGTCATTATAAAAAGATTTGGCCGATTGGGCATCCCTCCTGCCGCTTTCGTTTGGGGAGTTGGGGGGGGGACGGGTGGCCACAGCCACTAAACTTATTGCGGCAGGGAGATCCCTTGCTGCGATAAGCTTAGCGGCCATGTCTACTTACAACCCAATTCTCTTTATGTGCGATTCTATATAGGACACCTGTCGGCTTCTGAGACTGGGCATCCTATACAGAATCCGGGCCTAAATGTTTACTTTGTTTCTTTTATTATTTTTATGGAGATAGTTGAGGAGATACTCTTGCTGGAACCACTTTTTGTAGGTGATCAGAGGAATTGAAACAAAATCACTATTAATTTGGAAAACTAAATACAATAGTAGTCAATTATCAGGGCCTGATGGCATTTACCCCAAAGATTTAAAGGATCTGGAAATCTGCAAATTTTCATTTAAATCTGTCTCTGTACCTGATAACTGAAATGTAGCCAAGGTAACATTGGTTCTCATAAAGGGCTCCAGGTTGATCCGGGTAACTATCGTTCATAGAAGAAAGTGTTTATGTAAAACTCAAAGTGGACACAACCATGGGACGACTGAATCCATTCCAAGAAACAGGAGTTCACAGAGGTTTTAATAGGCCAGAGATTTATTTATTAATTCCCTGAAGATGGGAGAGGTTCCATGGGATTGGAAGACAATGGACGTCGTCTCTCTCCACAAAAATGAAGAGGAAAACTACAGGCCAGTAAGCCTCATTTTAATGGTTGGAATAGTAATAGACAAATAACTATGGTGAATTTAGGAAACACCTAAAGACATACCTGTTCTTGAAGTACCTAGGTAGTGGAGCTGCACAATCTCTCCCATAACAACCACTAATCTTCAACTATGTAAGTTCCACTCAATTTGTAGCACCTTTCTTAATCATTGTAAACCGCATAGAACTTCACGGTCCTGCGGTATATAAACTGTTATTATTATTAGACTAGAGGGAGGCACTGCTGAAGGAAAGGATAGTGAATGGATTTATATAATCTGAAGAAAATCTTGTCAAATGAATCTGATTGATTTCTTTGACTGGGTGACCAGAGAACCCGATCAAGGACACACACTAAATATACACTTCTCCCTCAATATTCACGGGGGTTAGAGACATAGCCAGCCCTCGAATATTAAAAAAACAGCAAATAATATTCGGGCCGGTACTGACCCACCCCCCTTGAGACTACGACGGGAGCTTATGGCAGCCATTTCCTATGAGTGATCTGCATGGGGCAGGAGCGTAGGAAGATCGCTTCTGCCCTGAAAACCCGCTAGACCACCAGGTAAGGCTTAAAAGGGATTCTGGGGAAAAGTGGGAGGGAGGCAGGGAAGGTCTGGAATTCAGCTTTAATTTAGAAATAAAAAAAAAAAAAATCACGAATAACTCAATCCGTGGATGCTGAAACCACAGATTCAGAGGGAGAAGTGTAGTCTATTTAATCACATCATTCAAGATAATTTATATACGGTATGTTATATAGCACTAGTCCAAGTACAGATCCCTGTGGCACTCCACTAGTCACCCTTCTCCATTGAGAAAAATGGTCATTTAACCCTACCCTCTGCTTTCTGTCCAATAACCAATTCCTAATTTACAACACAACATTTCCTCCTATCCCATCACTTTTTAATTTTCTCAGGTGTCTCTCAGTGCCAAAAGCTTTCTGCAAATCTAGATACATCATTATCAACCAGCTCTTTTTCATCCATGTTTTTTTTTATGACGTCAAAGAAATAAAACAAACTGGTGGGGCAAGACTTCCCTTTTCTGAATCCATGCACGGTCCCATTAAACCACATTTGTGTGTTCTGTAATTTTAGTCTTTAAAATGGTTTCCATTATTTGCTCTGGCTTACCTGTCTGTAATTTCCTGGATCACCCTGAAACCCTTTTTAAAAATTGGAATTACATTGGCCACCCTTCAATCTCCAGGTACTACATATGATTTTAATGACAGTTTACAGCAATTTCAGATTTGAATTCTTTCAGTACCCTAGGGGTGCATACTGTCCGCTCCAGATGTTTTACTCCTCTTTAATTTGCCGATTTGGCTTAGTATGTCTTCCAGGTTCAGAGCAATTTCTTTCAGTTCCTCTGCATTGTCACCCTTGAAACCCATTTCTGGTACAGTTAGAATCAAACCCAATTACAATTGATTGTAGTTACTGCTGTGTTACACTAAGTGTTATTAGTTTCGAGATCCCGGTGTCGTACATGTATCTGAATGCATTATTGGACTGTATCTTTTCATAAAGCTTAATAAAAATATTGAACTACAAAAAAAAAAAAAAAAAAAGAATCATCATCTGCCAAGTCTGCTCATCCATGCCATCTACAATCCCTTCTTCTGCTTTACAGATCCTATATATCTGTCCCAAGCTTTCGTCTCTCCATCACCTTCACTGGGAGGCCGTTCCATGAATTCACCATCTTTTCCATGAAAGAAGTATTTTCTCAGGTAACTTCTGAGTCTGTCCCCTTTCACCTTTAACATCTTCTTCTGTAAAGATTGAAGCAAATAATTCATTCCGTCTCCCCACTATAGCCTTGTTATCCCCATGCGTCCCTTTTGCTTTGTGATGATCTTATTAATTCCGTCACAGGCTTTCTGCTTCTCATGTGCCTCAAAAAGCTGTCACAGGTCTCCCTCCATATTCGCAGTTGTAGAAGACACGAATTTGGTTATTTGTGAGTCTCCAAACAAAAAGCCTTTCTCTGTTCTCCACAGCTTACCTTTGAAGCTCCACAGCTTACCTTTGTAGCAGTGAAGCGGAGCAGGAGCAATCTTTCTATGTTCCTGCCCCATGCAGATCCACAATCAAAAATGGCTGCCACAATCTCTTGAGTCAGTTTCGTGACTTCCTGAGATCTCATGAGACTGCTGCGGGAATTTGAGGCAGCCATTTTTGATAGTCATTTCTGGCCAGTTACATAGAAACATGATGGCAGATAAAGGCCAAACGGCCCATCCAGTCGGCCCATCCGCAGTAACCATTATCTCTTCCTTTCTCTAAGAGATCCCACATGCTTAGCACACGCTTTCTTGAATTCAGACAGTCTTGTCTCCACTACTCTTCTGGGAAACTGTTCCATGCATCCACCACCCTTTCTGTAAAAAAGTATTTCCCATAGATTTCTCCTGAGCCTCAACTTCATCTTGTACCCTCTCATTCCAGAGCTTTCTTTCAAATGAGAGACTCGACTCGTATGTATTTATGCCATGTAGTTATTTAAACGTTTCTATCATATCTCTCCTCTCCTGCCTTTCCTCCAAAGTATACATATTGTGATCTTTAAGTCTGTCCCCATTCGCTTTATGACAAAGAAGACCATGCACCATTTTAGTAGCCTTCCTCTGGACAGACTCAATCCATTTTATATATTTTTGAAGGTGCAGTCTCTAGAATTGCACAACTTCTCTTTTCTCCCGCACCAAAACCAGCGGGCCAGCGGCAAGGTTGGGAGCCCCGCTCCAGCAGGGCGTGTGAGCACAACTCCGCCCATCCCCCAATCCAGCGGGGAACACCTTAGAAAAGGCAGCAGCAGGTGCGGGAGCTCTTTTCTCCCGCACCGAAACCAGCGGGCCAGCGGCAAGGTCGGGAGCCCCGGGCGCTCCAGCAGGGCGTGTGAACACGACTCTGCCCATCCCCCGATCCAGTGGGGAACACTTTAAAAAAGGCAGCAGCAGGAACGGTGTGCAGCCATTCGGCACGCCAGCTATGGCGCACGGCAAAGATGCGTGCGCCTTAGCATGCACCTTTGCGAAGAGACTGAGCGGAGAGACGAAAAATCTGAGAATGAACAGAAAGACTGATTCCAAAGCCACCTGATATGTATAACAACTTGTTATAGCTCTTAAAAAAAAAATCTAAAAATATGTAATACTATTAGTGGGTAGAATGTACTAGACTAGAAACTCTATATCCTCACTGAACCATGTGTGCATTTATTTTCTAACCAATAGAGCAGCATAATAAGGGCAGCATAGTCTATTTGTTTAAACGTCAAAAGTCTGACTAATGTCTGTTTGAACTAAAAATCTGACTAATATGAACTATTACCATTAGAGGACAGAATTAGAAGACAGAACTTCAAAAGTCTGACCAATGTTTGTGAGCAAGACCAATGTTTGTTGAATTTAAAAGTCTGACTAATGCGAACTATTACCATTAGATGACAGTATTATACTACATTAGTAATTCAATTGTATTAGAAATGATTAACTCCTCAAACCCATACCGAACTCAGTATATTAGATTTGATTAACTCTTCAAATCCCATATGGAATTACATCAACGTCTTAACCAATACGACAGCATAAAAGTCCCAACATAACAAATTCCAACTAATATAAAACACTACCAGGGCGGAACCAGTTAAAGGCTTCACGACTCAATTTTTGATCCTTCCTGCCCCAACCACCTCAATCTTGATCTTCTCCGGACTCAACCACCTCTCACATCGATTAACGGGACTCAGGCGTGGGAGAACACTATTCCCCTCCCCACCACTGTAAGTCACTGAGCCAGTTGGAAGGCCCAGCAACTCAACATTGAACATCTCCTGCACTCTCCTGACCCGGCAACCCTATTCCATCGTCAAACCAAATCGGGACTCAAGCGTGGCAAAAATCCTCCACCCCCCCCACCGTCACTTGCTGCCAACCGTCTTCAAACCCTGCAACCCTCTTCCATCGACAGAGCTGTTGAGCACTCCGCCTCTACCCACCACTACAATGATTGCCACACTTAGTACCACCATGAGAACCACACCACCAAAATATCCACAAGCAATCCTACTGATAACCCTGCTCCTAACTGACTGGAAAGCAACTGCAAACAATATATTTCCAATACCAATCATAGCAAATTCCAAGGGAATTTCCCAACCAAACTGGCATCTCACAATAGACAGAAACTCAAACTATCAGTCTTACACATATCAACCCGCCCCACAATCAACAAGTAGAAAACCAACAAACCCATACAAGACCAAGAAACAACCCCACCAAAGATCACTCATATACCCGAAAATAACTCACAACACACCAATAGAATACACCACTCTCAAATGTGCATATGTGAACATCAGAGCCATAGGCCCTTAAACAGAACGCAAAAAAAAAACTGGATAGAAGAAGATAACCTAGACTGCCTCTTCCTCACAGACATATGGCTTACCTCTGATTAGGACCCCAGAATAACTGAAGTTTGCCCAAAGAGTCACAAATTAACATTAGTCTGCAGAGAAAATAAGAGGAGGAGGAATTGCCATCATAGCCAGAAACACCATAAACCTAAAAATCCAAGACAAAACAACCAACCCATACATGGATTTACTAGCCTGTCAACTTTCAAGCACACCACTTAAAGGAACTCTAACATGCATACTATGTTACATAACCCCAAGTAACTGGAACACAGCGAAACCAATATTTGAAGAATTTATATATTGAAACTCACTAGCGACAACCTACAACCTACTTCTGGGAGACCTCAACCTCCACCTCGAAAACCAATCCTGCAACATGCAGAAATCTTACTATCATATCTCGAGGCCTTAACATATAAAATCTTAAATCCTCAAACCACACAAGGAAAAGGACACCAATTCGACATCGCAGCCTACATGTCCCAACAGCCCACATAACCAGAGATCCAAACATCAAACGGAAAATGGAACCGATCCCTTTGGTCTGACCACTACACATATTCTTTCGAAATCAATTGGACCAATAACAAAAGCATTCCAATTACTTAACAAGCAACTTACAACTCAAGTAAACATATTGATCCCACCACATTCTGGACAAAAACAGACACCATAATCCAATACTACACACCCAAAGACTTCATCTCACAATGGAACCATCTAAGTACTGCAACCCTGGGTGAACTAGCCCCAGAAAAACCCAAAACCAAAATCCACAGAAAATCAGACAAGTTGTTTGACAACGAACTACTCCAACTCAAAAGACAATGCAGACAACTAGAAAGAAAATGGAGAAAAAGCAGCCAAGAGTCCACAAAAACAGCATGGAAAATAATAAACAAAAAATATGAACAAAACTAAAAGAAATCTTTACTATTAGAGGGTCATTTCCCACAAGAACTCAGCAAAATCATCATAACTCCGATACTAAAAGACCCCAAAGGAGCAACGGACCAACCATTCAATTACAGACCTATAGCCTCAATCCCACTGTACGTCAAGCTGATGGAAGGCCTCGTAGCCAAAACCTTAACCTCATACCTAGATAAACACAACTTACTCCACCCCACAGTCTGGCTTCAGAGCCAACTACAACACAGAGACCCTACTAGGAACACTAATGGACACTACCAGACAACACCTCTGTACAGGCAAGAAAATCCTGCTCATACAACTAGACCTCTCTGCAGCGTTCGACCTGGTTGATCACAACATTATCCTACAAACACTAGACTCCATAGGAGTCTCAGACAAGGTACTTTCATGGTTCAAAGGCTTCCTACAATCCAGAACCTACAGGGTTAAAACAAAGTAAGAAAATCTGAACCATGGTTCAACCCCTGCGGAGTTCCCCAGGGATCACCCCCATCACCCACACTATTCAATATATACATAACCTCCCTCAGCTCCTACCTAGACAAACATGGCATAACCTCATCAGCTATGCAGATGACATCACTATTCTCCTCCCCTTCGACCACCCAGAACCCACCATGACAAGCACAATACACAGAACACTCAAAACAGTAGCAACATGGATGACAGAGCACAAACTAAAACTTAACCCTGAAAAAACAAACTTCATCCTCCTAGAAAACAGTAAAATTCCTACCTTAACAAATCTAGTAATAAACTCGATCTCATACCCCATCCAACCCACACTAAAACTTCTGGGAGTACTAATTGACAGAGGCTGTACCATGCAACCACAAATCAACAAAGTAATAAAAGCATCATTCGTGACCATGAGAAATCTAAGACAAATCCAAAAATTCTTCGACAGGAAACAATTCCTACTTTTGGTACAATCTCTTATCCTTGGACTAATAGACTACTGCAATATACTATACCTCCCATGCCCAGCGACCATGATAAAACAATACAAAATACAGCCCTAAGACTCATCTACTCATTGAAAAAAATATGACCACATCACAGAAGCATACCATGATTCACACTGGCTCCCAATACAAGCAAGAGTACACTTCAAATTCTACTGCCTACTATTCAAGGCTATTAATGGAGAAAGCCCAACCTACTGGAACAACTGACTAACTCAATCCTCCTCAACCAGGCACAGAAGAACCCACTCACTATTCACACATCTACCATCCAAAAATGTCAAATGAAAAAAACTATATGACAACCTAATGGCCACCAAAGCAGCTAAACTGGACAAATCTCCATTCTACTGTCCTTGACCAGACTACAAAACCTTCAAGAAAGAAACTAAAACCTTACTCTTCAAAAAATACATAAAACCTATTTAACACGACCAGTTCCTACCCAAACCCCACCAACCCACTCTATACCCTTAATATATTCTTAATTATGCTTCTAATTACCCAACAAACTCTTATATGCTTCTAATTACCCAACGTTTATCACCTTAAGATCTCGACAACTCTTTGGTAATTCTTAGAAGGGATCAAGGGGTAACCCGGGAAACTACAGGCCTGTGAGCTTGACCTCGGTTCCAGGGAAGATGATGGAAGCAATGGTAAAGGACGCAATATGCGAATACATAGAAAACAATGGACAACTGAAGGCGAGCCAACATGGCTTCTGCAAGGGAAGGTCATGCCTCACGAACTTGCTGTACTTCTTTGAGGGAATAAACAGCCAGATGGATAAGGGGGAATCCATAGACATCATTTACCTTGACTTCCAAAAAGCCTTCGACAAGGTACCTCACGAACGGCTACTTAAAAAGCTGTGGTACCACGGGGTACAAGGGGATATCTACCGATGGATCAAACACTGGTTGGCGGGCAGGAAGCAGAGGGTTGGAGTAAAAGGCCAATACTCAGACTGGCAATGGGTCACGAGCGGAGTTCCGCAGGGGTCAGTGCTGGGACCTCTACTGTTCAATATATTTATTAACGATCTGGAGGCAGGGACAAAATGTGAGGTTATCAAATTTGCTGACGACACCAAACTCTGCAGCAGGGTTAGAAACACGGAAGACTGTGAAGACCTGCAAAGGGACCTAACGAAACTGGAAGACTGGGCAAAAAAGTGGCAAATGAGTTTTAACGTAGAAAAATGCAAGGTCATGCATGTAGGGAAAAAGAACCCGATGTTCAGCTACAAAATGGGGGGAACACTGCTAGGGGTGAGTAACCTTGAAAGGGACCTGGGGGTGATGGTCGACACATCACTGAAACCATCGGCGCAATGTGCGACAGCCTCAAAGAAAGCAAACAGAATGCTGGGCATCATCAAAAAAGGTATTACAACCAGGACGAAGGAAGTCATCATGCCGCTGTATCGCGCAATGGTGCGCCCGCACCTGGAGTACTGTGTTCAATACTGGTCACCGTACCTCAAGAAGGACATGGCGGTACTCGAGGGAGTGCAGAGGAGGGCGACTAAACTAATAAATGGTATGGAAAATTTTTCATACGCTGACAGGTTAAAAATGCTGGGGCTGTTCTCCCTGGAGAAGAGGAGACTTAGAGGGGACATGATAGAAACCTTCAAAATCCTTAAGGGCATAGAGAGAGTAAATAAGGACAGATTCTTCAAACTGAGGGGAGCCACAAGCACTAGGGGTCACTCGGAGAAATTGAAAGGGGACAGGTTTAGAACAAATGCTAGAAAATTCTTTTTTACGCAGAGGGTGGTGGACACATGGAACGCGCTTCCGGAGGAAGTGATAGGCCAGAACTCTGTACAGGGGTTCAAGAAGGGTTTGGATAGGTTCCTGGAAGATAAAGGGATAGAGGGGTACAGATAGAACTTGAGGTAGGTTATAAAAGTGGTCAGAAACCACTTCACAGGTCGCAGACCTGATGGGCCGCCGCGGGAGCGGACCGCTGGGCGAGATGGACCTCGGTCTGACCCAGTGGAGGCAACTTCTTATGTTCTTATGTTCTTATGTAACTCTTATGACATTTCTTATGCTATGTCACAATTCTTGTAACCTCCTGAAAACTCTTATGTAATCCACCTTGAATGACAAGGATTGGCGGAATAGAAATCACCAGTGTAATGTAATGTAATATTCTAAACGAGGTCTCACCAGAGTCTTATACAGGGGCATCAATACCTCCTTTTTCCTACTGGCCATACATCTTCCTATGCACCCCTAGCATCCTTCTAGCTTTTGCCATCACCTTTTCAACCTGTTTGGCCACCTTAAGATCATCACATACAATCACATCCAAATCCCGCTTTTCTGTTGTGCACATAAGTTCTTCACCTCCTAAACTGTACCGTTCCCTCTGGTTTTTGCAGCCTAAATGCATGACCTTGCATTTCTTAGCATTATATTTTAGCTGCTAAATTTCAGACCATTCTTCATGCTTTACTAGGTTTTTCTTCATGTTATTCACACCATCTGGGGTATCTACTCTATTACAGATTTTGGTATCATCTGCAAAGAGGCAAATCTTCCCGAAAGTCCCTCAGCAATCTCACTTATAAAAATGTTAAAAAGAACAGGCCCAAGAACAGAACAGAACGTTGAGGCACACCACTGGTAACATCCCTTTCCTCAGAGTGAACTCCATTGACCACTACCCTCTGTTGTCTTCCACTCAAACAGTTCTTGACCCAGTCTGTCACTTTGGGGCCCATCCTAAAGGCACTCAGTTTATTTATTAAACCCCTATGTGGAACACTGTCAAAGGATTTGTTAAAATCTAAATATACCACATCTAGCGCACATCCTCTATCAAATTCTCTGGTCATCCAGTCAAAGAAATTGATCAGATTTGTCTGACAAGACCTACCTCTAGTGAATCCATGTTGCCTTTGATCCTTTAATTCACCAGATTCCAGAAACTTCAACATTCTCTGTTTTAAAAGCGTTTTCATTAATTTGCTTACCACAGAAGTCAGATTTACCGACCTGTAATTTCCTACTTCTTCCTTACTACCACTTTTGTGGGACTGCCCTTCTCCAGTAACACTCCCAACTCTAGAGAAGCATTCAAAAGGTCAGTCAGCAGACTCACCAGAACTTCCCCAAGTTCTTTCAGCACCCTCTGATGTATACCGTTTGACCCCATCGCTTTGCCTACCTTCAATTTAGCTAACTCCTCACAAACACAACCTTCTAAAAATCGATCAGGGTCTACCTCCATCCCTTTTCACATATGTCTTCTTCGGTCCTGCTCCCGTCACTTCAACCATTAACACAGAACAGAAATATTTGTTAAGCATTTCGGCCTTTCCTTTATCAACTTCTACAAATTTCTCTTCTTCACCTTTGAGACTCACAATGCCCCTTTTGCACTTCTTCCTATCACTAATATATCTAAAAAATGTCTCCTCCCCTTTTCACTGTCGGCTATTTTTTTCTTTCATTTGCATCTTTGCTTTCCTGACTTCTCAACCAACCTCTCTTAACTTTTCCAGATATTTTTGCCCGTTTTCCTCTTTCTGTGATCTTTTGTAGCTTATGAAAGCTAATCTCTTATTCCTTACCTTCTCAGCTACTACTTTTGAGAACCAAAGCGACCTTCTTTTCCTCTTACTTTTCTCACAAAAAGGTCTGTCACCTTTATAACTCCTTTCAGTTTTGCCCACTACAGTTCTACTCCTTCCAGATGTTCCCATCTAGGCAACAATTCCTTGACGTAATCCCCCATCTAAACAAAGTTAGTTTTTGTTTTTTTTAAAGTCTAGAACGTTTACTTTTGAATGAGCCCTCTCTATACCCATCTTAATATTAAACCATACCATGCAGTGACCACTGGATGCCAGACTACCCACTGTAACATCAGAAACACTTTGCCCGTTTGTAAACACTAAGTTCAGTATGGCCCCCATCCTGCATGGGCTCCATTACCGTTGGAACAATTCTCCTTGTAGAGAATCCAGGTTCTCCCTACTTCTAGAAGGCCCTGCAACAGGGATACCCCAATCAACATCCGGCATGTTAAAATCACCTATTAGTAAAACTTCCCTTTCTTACTTATATTCTGAATGTCTACTATTAAATCTCTGTTCACTTCTTCAACCTGTGAAGGAGGTCTGTATACATATTTAGCATTCCCTCTTTCCAAACTGATCCAGTGCCTCTTCCTTACCCTGCAGAACTGGCAATTATGTGGCTTTAATATGATCTTTAACATTTAATGCTACTACCCCACCTTTTCTTTCTACCCTGTCTTTCATGAACAGATTACAGCCCAGTATAACTATATCCTAGTCATGGTTCTTCGTGAACCATGTCTCCATGATCACCACTATATCCAACTCATCTTCTTTCATCACAGGTTCTAGATCCAGAATCTTGTTTTTCATACTTCAAGCATTAGTATATACTGCTTTCCAGACATTGCCCTTTTCCCATCCGTGTAGAGGTATTCAGTGATTTACTTATCTGAGGGCTTATACTCACCCAGAGGCTTTGATCACCCTGCCCCATCCTTTCTAGTTTAAATCCCTGTTCAGTAGATTAGCCAGCCTGCTGCCGAAGACTCTTCTTCTCTTCTTTGATAGATGCATATCATCCCTACTCAGCAGCCTTTGAAAAATCATCCCATGGTCCAGGAAGCCAAAAGTTAATCATTTTGAATATATATCTGCATAACTCTAAAAATATGGAAATAATCAAAGTTGAGTGTTTACCTGCAGGTGAATGTAAAGTTGCTTTGAATATTGTATGAACTGTTAATAGCTTTAAAATGCTAACATTTCTCACAAAAATTGTTACTTTTCCCTTTGAATTTTCTGTGATTGGAAAGAAGCTAAATTATCAAGGCCTAGATAAAATTAATGCAATTAAGATATTTACTGAGTCAAGCCCTATTTTCATTAGGGATGACTTGGTATATAAATCTAAGATTAGATTAGATTTACCATTTTTTCTTAAAATTTCTACATCATCCTTTTTGGCTGTTTGGATCTTTTTTCATGTATTTAAGGAGGGTAAAAATAAAGAGAAAATTTGTTCTAATGATTTGAGTTGCCTGGTTAAACTGGGAAGCCTTAGTCCCTCAATTCCTCTGCACTCCTCTGGATGGGATTTACTACCAACTGACAGACCCCACTGACCTTTCTTTTGCCCTAGAGAGCAAAGCAGAGGCTAAGCTGAGAACTCCTGCCCTCCTTCATGTGCTGTGTAGCACTTGGCGCAAGGGTGCTCTTTGGGTGCCCATCCAGCACAAATCTGGCATGAATTGAAGGTAACTGAGCCCGAGAACTCCATCCTAGCCAGTTTTGAGGGACAAGGAGATTTGAAGGTTCTGGAGAACTTTGAAAACAAAAAAATTGGTAAATCCAAAATGGCCGCCCCAGCAGCATTTTAGTGCCAAAAACAACTCCAAAACGCTTTAACTAAAATAAAATTCCCCCAGTAATTTGGGAGATTTTGGATGTTGGGAAACCTATGGGAAGGAGTAGAATCCTGGAAAAAAGATTTTAAAGACTCCCCTGATTTTTTTTTATACGCTGTTAATGGCCTTACTCACTGTGTATTATGCTGGAAATATACTACAGCTTGCCTTAACTACAAAGGTAGCTGGATGTGGGAGAAGAAATTGTTGCCTCAAACGGACCGCTCCTCCAACGCTGAATCTTCATTCTGCCAGTTGGATTGCTGTCTGACTGAGCCTTGAACCCCTGTGGACCCAGAAGGGGCAAGACAAAACATAGTCGACACACTGTGGAGACCTGCTGAGCTCCCTATGGATACTTGCTTAGCCTGCGTTCAAGCCCCTGCAATGCAGTAGGCGAGCAATGGTACAAGGGGAACAGACACTGAGCTCTAGAAAAGTTTCAGCAGGCTGGTCAACAGGTACCACAAAGGGATTGGTCTGTCAGCCACTGTCTTCTTCTCCACACAGGCAGAGCTGAACCCTTGAGAAGGGGAGCTCTGAGCACAGAAAGCTATCAAAAATTTGCTAAGACGACAAAAAAAAGTTATATATATATATATATATAGGGATTCCAAATCTGGAGTGGATTCTTTCTGCAGAATGACACACCTATTGCACTAGAAATAGAATTCAGACCTATATACACATAGCCAAGACTTTCATTGTGTTTGTCCAATTATATGATTGGCATGTTGGAGACCTGGCAATCAGTTTTTAAGCATGGATGGCTAGGGCACACACAAGAATAGTGGGCACAGTTTCTGTCCACTTGTTGGTCAGACTGGACAGTGTATATGGGTCTCTGTGTTAAATAATATAAATTCCTGATTGTTTTGAATACTGCTGTTTTCTTTGCTCTGGAATAGTGTTTCCTCTTAACCATGGATGTTTCTATATTTTAGGATCGTACTCATGTGGTCCTCTGCTCCCCAGTTTTTCCTTTTATAACTTCTATTTACCTATTTCTTTTTTATTTTAAAATTTATTAAATTTTTCCTTTTAATTTTCTAACCTACACTCTTGTCAAAGTTTGTAAATCTAGTCCACTGTAAGGATGGGAAATCTTTCTTTTTGGTATTGGCTGTTCAAATTCACCCTTTTTAAAAATTAGAGGGCGACTCTCATCACTAGCCACCATATTTTCTTGCTCTTTCTATTCTTTCCACTTTTAACTGGTTTCAATATCTATTTCTCTGAAATTGTCCCCGTCGAGCACTTCTGGCCCCCTAGTGGCCGACATCCACCTCGCAAGGCACCATGGGAATTCCGATGCTTCTGAGAACACAAGCAGCCATTTTGTTCCCCGAAGCGGAGAGCATAAAAGGCCTCTCATAGTTTTCATTGGAAGCAAAACGTCTACGATTTTATTTATTAACCGCGCGCTATTACCGTGAAATGCACCCCCCCCCCCATAGCGCTAAGAGCCCTGCCCTTCCTCGGCGTTGCCACTGCCACTCCCTTTGGCCGCCTCCGCTGCAGTTGCACAGCGCCACCACTGGGGGCAGAGGAGCCGCCACTCACCTGCGGCTGGTGCTAGTGCTGGTGCTGGTGGCCCGCTGGGTGTTGGGAAGGAGCAGCCGCTGCGTTTGGGACATGGCGTCCGTCCTGCCGCCGAGGGACTAACGCTCTCCTCTTCCGCCCGCCCAGCTGACTATTGAAGGGGGAAAAAAAATCTGCCAAGTCTTTCCGCAGGAAGCGCCTCGTTCGCCCTACCGCTTCCGGGTCGCCACCGCTGACGTCGCCGGAACTCGCTCTTCCGGGAGCAGGGCGGCCGGGGACACCTAGCGGCCAGTCGGGGTGCTGCCGCGAGGAGGTCCGGGCTGAGTCAGTCGGGGAGGCGCTCGGTGACGGCCGCCACCTTCTGCGCTTGGCGGACGCACGTGAACAGCTGCTGAAGCCCGTTGGGAAACTCTCGGCCGCGTCGCGAGCGCGGGCTACGCAGCCGACAAACCGCCGTCCCGGACGTGACGTGACGCGGCGCCGGAGTGTGATTAGTCGGTTGTGACCTGGTAGCGTTCAAGATGGCGTCTGTGGTTTTCACTTCCGGCTTACTTAGCTTGCCTTCAATACTTGGACAATTTAGGATTATTATTCCTTTAGGTTTTAAAAATCTAAAAGGGTCGCTTTAGGTTTTAAAAATCCCGACAATGCGGCCAACAGAGCAAGACAAAAAAAAAATAATCAATTTCTCTTTTAAGGCAATTTGGGGGTTGTGGGATGACATCTTTGGCTCTTGATTTGGGCGCTACTTTCCTGTCTAGTGTCTTCTATCCTACAATCCTCTACAAGGAATCTGTGTAGTTAACAATAAGAATTTAATCTAGTTCTTCAAGTGATATTTTTAAGTCAGATCTTGTGATTGTTAAAGGGAAGAGATGAAAGATACGAGGTTGGCTATAGAGAGAAGAGATATGTCTTTAGTTTCTTCCAGAAGTCAAGATAAGTGGTGGGTTATCTTAGCTATGTTGGGTTTTTGTTCCAGATAAGAGGTTCTTGGTAGCCAAAGGTAGCTTCAAACATCTTCTTCTGCCAACCTTGTTGAGTGAATAGAGGTGGTTTTTTTGTTTTTTTTTAATGTTATTGTTTGAGATGTGGTGTTAGCACCCTGGTTTCTGTCTCGGTATATCATAGTCAGAGGACGTAGGACCTGTTTAATATCATAATATCATACCTTCATAAAAAATCAGGAGGCCTAAAGAAAATGTCTTCCCTAAGTCCTACTACAGATCATGTCTTTTTCTATGTGTTAATAACAAAAAAAGGCTCTTTAGCATTGTACAAAATGTTACTGTTTACTATATGTGCCTACTTTTCTAAATGGTTGGGGGTGCTAAACAAAGGTGCTTGGAAAACGTAATGTGACAGACTTCTAGGTGGAAAATGGGCTGAGTAAAGGTAGACTCAGTATTTTTGTGCATTTTTATAAAATATGTGCATATGTGCCTGTTCTTTACATACACAAAATTACTTCTTAGAGCAGGTATAACTTTGTGTTGGAGCTCAGGGAGTTATTGTACAAAGGCATATACCGTATTTGCCGGCGTATAAGACGACTGGGCGTATAAGACGACCCCCCAACTTTTACAGTTAAAATATAGAGTTTGTTATATACTCGCCGTATAAGACTACCCCTTCTTCCGCACACCTTCTGCACAACCTTCTGCCTGCCTGTCCCCCCCTTGAAGGTCTGCACCCCCCGAAGGCCTGCACCCCCCCGAAGGCCTGTCCCCCCCCCCTTGTAGGCCTGTCCCCCCTTGAAGTCCTGCCTGCCTGCCTTTCCCCCCCTTGAAGGCCTGTCTCCCCCTTGAAGGCCTGCACCCCCCTTGAAGGCCTGCACCCCCCCCGAAGGCCTGTCCCCTCTTGAAGGCCTGCCTGCCTGCCTGTCACCCCCCTCCCCCTTGAAAGCCTGCCTGCCTGCCCGCCCGCCCCACCCTGAAGGCCTGATGCCCCGACCCACCCCGAAGGACCACTCGCCCCCCTGGCCTCCCCGCACCACCTATGAAGCAGCCGCAGCAGGATCGCGAAGTCAGCGTCAGCGATCCCTGCGCTGCTTCCTGCGCCACGGTCCGCCCCTCCTCTGACATCAGAGGAGGGGCGGGATCGCTGACGCTGACTTCGCGATCCTGCTGCGGACTGCTTCACAGGTGGTGCAGGAAGGTCAGTGGGGCGAGCGGTCCTTCGGGGGTGGGGGGGGATTGAACGGCAAGGCCGGGAGCACCCCCTTAGGGCTGGCACCCGGGGCGCACCGCCCCCTCCGCCCCCCCCTTGGTACGCCACTGCATGTAAACAGTACCCGGCGTATAAGACGACCCCCGACTTTGGGGAGGATTTTAAGGTACTGAAAAGTCGTCTTATACGCCGGCAAATACGGTAAGTATATATGTTGCTGGACATGATGGACCTTTGGTCTGTCCCATTATGGCTTTATGTCTTTATGTATAGGATGATTTCCTCTGGAATTTTTGATAACAGATTAAATGATATACCTGAAAAGGAAATGTTTTTCAAGAGTGATGATGTGGAGGAACTGAAAGAAATCTCGGTGAATTTGGAAGATATACTGAGCCAAATCGACAAGTTAAAGAGTGATAAATTACCTGGACCTGCTCGTATATATCCCAGGGTACTGAAAGAACTCAACTCCCCCCCCAACAATTGCCGGTAGGAGGGAGCCCAACCCCTCCTGCCGGAAGACACCCCCCCTGCTAACCCCCCCTCCACTAACCTTAAAAGTTGGCTGGTCAGGTTTTCCTACTGTCCAGCCGGCAGGCCAGCTTACGTTGAAATGAGGTGGGCCTGCTCCGGTGCATTGTGGGATGTACCGGGGAGGGGCTTAAGGCCTGATTGGCCCAGGTGCCTAAGGCCCCCGCCCATAGGAGGGGCCTTAGGTGCCTGGGCCAATCAGGCCTTAGGCCCCTCCCTGGTGCATCCCACAATGCACCGGGAAGGGGCAGGCCCGCCTCATTTCAATGGAGGTGAGCCTGCCAGCCAGACAGTAGAAAGACCCGTCCGGCAAATTTTTAAGGTTAGTGGAGGGGGGAGGTCTTCCATCAGGAGGAGTTTGGCTCCCTCCTGCCATGATCTTCAGGGGGTTGGGGGTCTTCCAGACAGGAAGGATTTGGCATCCCTCCTGCCTCGTTTGGGCGGGGGGGGGGGTCTGGCAGCCCATCTCAAAAGCATGTCTGTAAGTCTGAATTCTCCAGATCCAGCAAGAATATCTGCAAAATGTCATTAATGCATATGTATTTTTTTATCTGCATAAAGTCCAGAAATGTTATAGTACAATTTTTATGTGAAAACATTGCTGGAATTTACTTTTACACTGACCCCCTTAGTGGCTTCTTCTATGCAGTCCATAGAGTAATGGTGCCTTTTAGACATGATGAGATGTGTAATATAATGTAACCCTTGTCCCGCTCATAGAGTTTTTTGACTAGTGCGGGGGTTAGCGCGTGATTAAACATTGCGCGCTGAAGCCGCTAATGTGTCTTTGTAAAAGGAGCCCTAAATTTCACAGCTGACCAAAACAAAATGTCTAAATATTTCATTGTTAAAAATGATGCAAGGGAATGCAAAATATTATTAAACAGAATTACTTTAATTTTAAAAACAGTTTATAAAATAAAGGGTCAATAATGCACTCTGCGGTAAGCACATGTTCATGTGTACTGCAGCTTTGCAAAAGGGCTCCTTAATTTCTTAAAAATTGAAGTCCTAGTACTAGCCACTGGACATTATACACCACTGAGGGTTCCTTTTACAAAGGTGCAATAGGGCCTTATCGCGCAGAATAGCACACGCTAAAATGTCACGCACACTAGCCGCTACCGCCTCCTCTTGAGCAGGCGGTAGTTTTTCAGGTCCGGTGCGTGCGTTAAAAACACTAGCGCACCTTAGTAAAAGGAGCCCTAAGTGTGGCAGGCCTCAAGCTGTTTTTCTGTTCTCTGTGATTCTCCCATGGGCCATTTTGGCATTCAGACATAGCCCTTCCCATGATAGAACATTCTCACCACTCGGTCACGGATCTGTTTTGTATTTGCTGCATATACGAATGGGTTTAACATAGCTGGTAGAAGGACATAAATGTTGGCCAAGATAATGTGAACGTGATGAGGGATAGTTTTTTGTCCAAACCTGTGTGCCAAATATGTAAAGAAAGCAGGTATATAAGCTATTAAAATGACACAAATGTGAGCTCCGCAGGTGCCGAGAGCCTTTTGACGTGCATCTTTGGATCCAAGCTTGAACACAGCCTTGAGAATCATGATGTAAGAGCAAATAATGGCTATCAGATCAAACAACCCAACAAAAGCAGTCACAAATAATCCGTACGCATTGTTGGGCCTGGTGTCCCCACAGGCCAATTTTACGACCCCCATGTGGTCACAGTAGGAGTGCGAGATTACAATTGATTCAAAATACTGAAACCGTTGAACCAGAATGGGGAAAAATATGCCCAGGGTGATAGCTCGTATCAGGATGGTCAGTCCTATCTTTGCGATTAGCACATTTGTTAAGATGGAGGAATATCTCAGTGGGTAACAGATAGCCACGTATCGGTCGTAGGCCATAGCGGCAAGGATTCCTGATTCCACAACCGAAAGGGAGTGTACAAAAAATATCTGGCTCAGGCAGGAAACATAAGTAATTTCTCCAGAATGGAACCACAATATGGCCAACGTTTTAGGCACTGTGGTGCAAGAGAAAGCAACATCATTAACCGCAAGCATTGAAAGAAAAATGTACATGGGCTCGTGGAGGGTTTGGTCTGCTTTAATAATGTATAAGATGGTAGAGTTTCCCACTAGGGCTATGACATATACAGTGCAGAAAGGGAGAGAGATCCAGATGTGGTCAGCTTCTAGTCCAGGGATTCCAACCAGGATGAACGTGGAAGGATGGAAGTGAGTCTTGTTGGGA
Organism: Geotrypetes seraphini; assembly: GCF_902459505.1. Classification (NCBI taxonomy): domain Eukaryota; kingdom Metazoa; phylum Chordata; class Amphibia; order Gymnophiona; family Dermophiidae; genus Geotrypetes; species Geotrypetes seraphini. Next base: position 5,497,281 of record NC_047089.1, on the reverse strand, counting down.
GCCATCATGTTGAGATGATGAAATCCCTTTCGGTGGTTCACAAAACTGGTTTCTAACAAAGAGCAAAAACAAATTCTGTACATCAAAGAAAAACTTTACTTTCTAACAATGTGAGAACAAAAATAATTCATTAAACCAAAGAAAACCTTTTGGCATTAACCAGCTTGATATAAACCTTTATGTAAACAAGTAATTTTATAACGGAACTGTGGATGTCAAGATACATAGGCACATATGTTGAATCTATTTAATAACAAGCAGCTAAAGAAGCCTATCCCTGATTTACTTCTCCCAGCTCTCATAGCTGATCACGCCAGCATAAGAATTGCCATACTGAGACAGACCGAAGGTCCATCAAGCCCAGTCTCCTGTTTCCAACAGTGGCCAACCCAGGTCCCAAATACCAGACAGAAACCCAAAGAGTATCAACATTCCAGAGCTGAGATTGTGATGTCATGATGCCTCATTCCACCAATGCCTAAGAGACAACCTCAGCAGTGATGTCACAATGGCTTGATTGTCCTAGACTTGGCTCACATAAGAGTGGCTGTATTGGGACAGACCAAAGGTCCATCAAGCCCAGTATCCTGTTTCCAACAGTGACCAACACAGGTCCCAAGTACCTAGCTAGATCCTAAATAGTAAAATACAGCAGTACGTCTGATATTTGGTCTGAAAAAAATCTAAACATATTACTCCATATGACAAAAAATTACATTGAGGCCAGAATTATATTTAAATTTGTATGTTTATGCTCTAAGATGTTGGTAGGTTTATCACCCACTTATCTTTTGAGACATTTTGACTTTTCAGCAAACTCTCGACCCAAGCAAGGAAACCCTTTGTTTTCATTTCATTTAAAGGGATGTACTTCCAAAAGATTTTTGGATAAAACTTCAAGCTGGTGCTTGGAGCAACCATAAGTGATTTGCTCCTGAACGCATTTTCTTTGACGACCTATCTATTCGATAAATTTGTTTAAGAAATTTCAGTCATGCATTGCATTTGTTCATGTATGTACTTCTCTGTGTTTGGCAGACTCTCTAGATGTAAATCACTCCAAACTGTAAGGTACTGCGGGTTATAAATATATTTTTATTATTATTAAAACAACTGAGCATGAAACTCAGCACCACAAATCCAATACCATTTTATTCCTGTGCATTCAAACAAAAACTGGCAGAGAATTGTTGGCTTTTTGAAAGTTTTTTTCACAGGTTGAAAAGCTCTTTAAAATATAGGGAAATCATCCATGGAGCTCTGAGAGAGAGCGAGGCAGGCTGTGTTAGTTCTTTCTCAATGACAGAGAAAACAGTTTAAAAATATTTCAGGGTCTCCTGTTCGGGAATCAGAGATAAAGCATAGATTTCATAGAAAAAGGAACTGAAAGAGAACACAGCACAGACAAGCAGACCCTGAAGAAAGCACGATGGCTGAAACGTTGGTTCCACTTTTTCAGACATGACAATCAGGACAAGTAAAATAATCAAACAAACTTATCTTGATCAGTATTTGAAATCTGTGTCCAATATTTAAAAAAAAAAAAAAAATGCTGGCAACGCCATTTAAAATATTCACGTATATTCAGCATTGCTTTATGTGTGATCAATGGTGCTGAATATACAGTATGTGCAGCCACTGAGCTACACACAAAGAAGCATAAATATTCATGGAAAAAAGATTTGCATTCGATGGAGGCAATGTATGCAAACCAATCTCGTGCCTATTCATTGTGGATATCCTGAAAACCTGATTGGCAAGGGGGTACTCCAGGACCGACTTGAGAAACACTGCTTTAGGAAGCATGTCCCATCATAATGTATGTTGGACTTGTGCATAACCCCTTCAAGAGGGCCTGGGTCTAGGACAATTCATTGCAGCTGTTTTAGTGCGGCCAGTTCAGAGCCGCCATTTTAGCACTGAAGTGGCTGCAATGAATGCTCTCTAAATTTAGAAGTTTTGCTCTTTTGGGGGGCAATGCCCTCCCAGAACCCCAGCTCATGTAGGCTGATGGACAGCAGGCAGAGAACCAGTGTGCATGCGGTGAGTTTGAGCTTTGGGGGCAGAGAAGCCAATAAATGAGGCTGGAGGGAGGGCTTGGCTGCTCTCGGGGAGGATGTTACAATGCTACCTGCTGCAGGGGGGGGCCAGGGCATGGGCCGAACAGCTGCAGGTGGGGCTGGCAGGCTCTTCAACATCTTCATGCACTTCTGTGCTCAGGGAAGAGAAGCCACTGGCTACCAGCCGTCTTGACTCCACTCAGGGCTCCGTCTCTAGGATGGTTCATCGTGGCTGTTTAGCACAGCTGCGATGAAGCGTCCCGTGATGAATTGTCCCCTGCTGCCTTCAGGATCCACAATATCTCAGAAAAACCAGGTAAAACATTATTTCCAGTTTCCCACGAGCCAATGAAACTACTTCCTTCTGCCATTGCAGGGCACTACACGCTTTCCACACACAGACTTCATGGGGCCTGCACAAATTCTCTTGCAGTCATTGCTTTCATCTTGGTAAAATGATGTTTGTAAAAAAAATAAAATTATAATAATAATAATAATTGATGACTACTTTTAACTCAGAGGCACAGAAAACATAGCGTCACTGAAACTGCATGAAATAACTGATACCAGCACACAAGATTTTCCCCTTTCCAATGCAACTTGCCAGCAGCGATCAAATGGGAAAAAAGTGGGAAAACATTCCGAGGTCTGCGTCAGTAACTCAATCTTTGTTTTATATAGCCCACAGGGCCTTATGGACACCTTATGAAGGGTCAAAGCTATCACAAGAGGGTTCAAAAAACAGCTGGTCTTGTCAGACTGATACAGGAACATCCAGACCCATCTGGTTTGATTGTCCTTTTGTATATCAATTCTGGCAGTAAGTGTGGGGGGAAAATAGAATCTATTTTTAAATTTCATATTCCACTCACATATAAAATTATTTTACGTTCCACCTTAAATAAATATGAAGCTAGATTATTAGAAATATTGATGGGATTGGCACTTCAAATTGGAAGAATAGCTCTCAGAAAGTGCTTGGTGGAATATTTTATATCTAGTATGAAACTAGGAGGAGGTTGCAGCAATAAAAGCATTGTTGCACACAGCATTTTAGAAAAGTTTGGTATTTATTAGATTTGTGCATATTTAAGGGCTTCTTCTAAACCGCGCTGCTCCTGACGCTCATAAGAACTTTATGAGGCCATTCAGCGTGGCTCCCTGCACTAAAACCGCTAGCACGGATTAGTAGAAGAGGGGGTAAGTGATGAACATTTAATGTTAATAGTTAAGTGAAAAACAGCAGATATTCATGGTATTATACTGTGATACTGTATTAAACTATATTCAAGAAAAATATTTTATCAGAGGTTTGACTTTGCAAACGTCCTCCAAGTGAAGCCGGGTCTTGGTGTAGGGGGGAGTTCTGTGATAGCAGGAGAGGAACTGGATGGTGATGGGGGGTGGGGGGGTGATAAGGAACTTCAAGGGAGGGAGTGGTTATTATGGAATGAAGACCAATGGCGGCATCTATGCCAGAGAGTGCTTGTGAAGTCATGTCTCTGCGTGCTTTCCATTCTTATTTTAAATGAAGAAAACTCCTAAAGTTCAGGGTACAGTAGGGAGAATTTAAAGTTGAGAAGATCATGTTTTGCTCCACCTCTTCAAAATACAGTAAACACTAACTCATGCTCAGTAGCGTGGCGAGGGTGAGAGGCGCCTCTCCGTTGCCCTCTTCTCCACCCCCCACCTCCACACACTCCTTTCCTGCCCCCTCTTGCCACACACACACGCCGCTTCCCTTTCCACGTATCTCTGTAACGTTCCTGGCGCCAGCAGAAACCCCCAAGCTGCTGTTTGCGCCAGTGTTGGCTTTTCCTCTGATGTCACTTCCTAGGGGCGGGTCCAGGAAGTGACATCAGGAAGGGCCAACACTGGGTGCAATAGCAGCTTGGGGGGTTGCTGCTCATGCCAGGAGCATTACTGCGGTACGGGGGAAGGGAAGTGGCGTGCATGCGTGGCAGTGGGGGGGGGGCAGAGATGGAGCAGGGGTGCCTGGGGTGGACCACTCCCCCTTAGTACACCACTGCTCGTGCTTACCACAGCTTATAAAGCACTGTTTCGAGTTGCACGCAGGCATCTTGAACAGTGGCGTAGTAAGGTGGGGGGGGCACCTCTTCCCACTCCTCCTCTCGCCACACGCGCACCCCCTTTCCCTCCCCCCGTACCTCTAGTTGTTCAGCACCACAAGCAATAACTTCCTCATGCTCCTCATGACATCACTTCCGGGTGCCGCTCTTATGAAGTGACATCAGAGGGAGAGCCGACAGGGTCGCAAGGAGCACAGTGAAGTTCTTGATGCTCACAGCGGTACGGGGGAAGGAAGGGGGCTGCATATGCAGCATGGGGGAGGGGTACCACCGCCCTGGCCGCCTCTCACCCTCACTATGCCACTGAACCCGCAGTAGTTTTGGGATCAGCACACACTATCCAGGTGCTAAAATGAGAATTTATTTTTTAGCACTGGGGCAAGTCTTGGGGAAGGTGCTTTGAACTAATTGGCGCTAATTAGTGTGCGGTTATCACATGGTGGTGGGTGCTCAGGTGCTAATGGCCATGTGCTGATTGGGAAATTAGCGTGTGGCCATTAACAGGAAAAAATAGGAAATGAAGCCATGTTACCGTCACGCTAAAAGTGGCCTCAGTGCACGTAAGAGACTCGTGCTGGGGATTGTGCACGGCTTAGTAAAAGGGCCACAATATTTATGAGCTAAAGTTTTATCCCTTCTTTACTTTAGGAGCAACCCCCCCCCCTTACAAATCCGTGGAAGCAGTTTTTAATGCAGGCCAGTGTGCTGAATGTTCTGCGCTGCTCCCAACGCTCATAGGAACTCTAGGAATGCCGGGAGCAGAGCAGAGCATTCAGCGCTCTGGCCTGCGTTAAAAAACACTTTTGCAGTTTTCTAAAGGGGGGGGAGTTAAGTGATTAATGAACTAGGAAAAGAGCACTTACCTGTTTTACAATGAAGAACTCGTTATTCCTAATGGCAACCTTCACGTAGGAAGACTTCTTTCAAACATAGGCCCTCTTTTACTAAGGTGCGCTAATCACTAAGGCTTGCATATTAATCTATGGACATGTTGGCGTTTAGCGTGCGCTAATTCAATTAGCAAACCTTAGTAAAAGAGGGGTTTAGGGATCCTTTTACGACTTTATCGCGTGTGACTTTTTATCATGCGCTAATCCCCACGCTAACCGAAAAACTACCGCCTGCTTAAGAGGAGGCAGTAGTGGCTAGCATGCGCGTTAAACCGCTACTGCAGCTTCGTAAAAGGCGCCCTTAGTCTTGAACCAAAATTGTTTTTCGAACGTTTGCGATGAAACAGGGTGTTGCGTCTCTTCCATGACCTACGGGCTGGCTGCCTTTTTTCATAAGTTAACTGTTTCTGAGCCTTGAAAGATTGCGTTCAAAATATCGTGGCAGGGAACAGAGCAGTCGACATTTGTGAAACACAGAATAGCGTTGCAAATGGGCAGAAAAATCACAGTCTACAATTATAAATTCCCTTCTATTATTTGAGAGTTTATCTAATGTGAATTGCAGATCCTAATAGGAAGATACAGAGGCTGGGCTATGACTGGGGACTTTCTTGTCTAGAGAGGACAATTTTCGAAGGGGTTTCCATGGTAAAGAAGTGGCCTGATACCAAATTATCCATGCAACGTGTAAATAAACTTAGGGCTCCTTTTACATAGGTGCGTTAGGGCCTTAACGCGTGGAATAGCAGGCGGTAATCTTTCAACTAGCGTGCGCCCTTAGATATATGTCCAATCTTAGATATGTTGGCATGTGAGTTTACCGGCAGTTTGGAAAAGCTTTTTTCCTGAGGAAGGGAAAGGGGTTTGCAGTCAAGAGCATCATTTTGAAAAATCAAGCGTACGCCTGTAATTGAATCCAGGAAATTTGCGCCCCACCCAGTAGCAGGTGAAAAGGCAGTCCCATACTTTTTCTCAACATGAGAGTGTGTGCAAATGTTTAGTTTGAAAATTCAGCAGAGATCAAGGGGGAGGGATGTGCATGTTGCCTTTTTGTACTTTTCACATACAGGTACTTCAAGCATTTTTCCTGTCTGTCCTGATGGCATTGGAGGATTAAGTGACTTGCTCAGGGTCACAGGAGCAGTACAGGATTTGAACCCACAACCTCAGGGTGCTGAGACTGTAGCTCTAACCACTGCGCAACACTCTCCTCCAATACAATATCAGAAGTGAGCCAGGTATAGAGCAATGAAGCCATTGTGACATCACTGATGAGGCTGGTTCGTATTGGTGGAATGAGGCATTATGACATCACAATCTCAGCTCTGGAATGTTGCCACTCTGGGTTTCTTGCAGGCATTATAACATCAGGGAAAGGGATTGGGACTTGGATACTGCCTTTTTGTAGTTTTACAACCACATTCAAAGCAATTTACATGTGATACTTGAAGCATTTTTCCTGTCTGTCCTGGTCTGTACCTGGGGCAATGGGGGGATTAAGTGACTTGCCCAGGGTCACAAGGAGCAGTGTGGGGTATGAACCCACAACCTCTGGATGCTGAAGCTGTAGCTGTAACCTCTACACCACACCCTCCTCTGAAATTTCTCCCTTTCATAATTATCCATAAATTTTATGGGATTGCTGTTCCTGCCATTTCTAATCATAAACCTTGCTTGTAGGGGGCTTTTTGCAGTTTCAGTGGCAGAGCCTAAATTTTCAGCTCTTGGATAGTAATTTGACTTAAAGACATCCTAACACCCAACTGATCACAGCCTTTGCCCATGAACATAGAACAGAAGAAGTGCCATAGGTCCTTAATATTATTGATGAACATAAGCTAAGCGATGAAGAATTCGATTAAAAAAAAAAACAACCAACCCGTAAACATCTACTTATAGACCAGATGTTCTATTGTGCTGTTAATACACCAGCATTTTCCTAAGAGATATACTCACCGAACTCCAGATAGCACTTGAACAGGCAGGAACACTCGACTCAGATATTTCATCTGAAACTTCTGTGTGTCAGGGTTGCAGTGAGGAAGTATTTAACATCCAGGACGGACCTCTCACGAGGGATTGCAAATCTCCGGGGATCCTCAGCCCTAGTTAGATGTCATTAGATTGAGCTGCTAAGTTGAAAACAGCTTCCTAGGGTAGACGGTCTTAGATGAATTCTGACAACCCTGTTCTTCCCCCTCCCACATCTGGAAGAGGAGAAAGCTTTGTGTTGACATCTACTTGAATTCCTTGTGTTGACGTCTACTTGAATTCCTTGTGTTGACGTCTACTTGAATTCCATCATTTAGGAGTTAGGAGGCTATGCTCTAAGCGTGAATTTTATATCAGTAATTGCACATGAAACTGTATTGAAGAGTGAAAATGTAAGTCGGCATTTTAGTGTCAACATTTAGGTGTGGCTGCCAGTGGATGTAGCGAGGGTGAACAGCGCTTGGGGTGGTGGCACCCCTCCCCATCCCTCTTCCCCGCACCCCCCTGCCGTACGCACGTGCCCCTTCCATGTACCTTTCTAACTTCGGCACGAGCAGCCACTAATGTACTGCCCATGTCGGCTTCGGCGTGGGTCCCGGGAGTGATGTCAGAGAGAGCGCCGAAGCCAATGCAGGCAGCAAGTTGGTGGCTGCTCGTGCTGAACTTTAAAAGGTATGGGGAAGGCAAGGGGGTGTATGCACAGCAGGGGGAGGAGCAGGAAAGGGGGGTCGGTGCCCCGAGCAAGATGGTGTCCGGGGCGGACTGCCCTCTCGCCCCCTCCTTACTATACCACTGGTGGTCGCTTAAGCTATTTCAATGGCTGGTGTCAATAACCATGACTAAATGTTGCAGTCGTGTCACTGACAGTATTCTAGAACGTTAGTGCATAAGTGCTAGGTATGCCCCGATCCACCCAGGCTCTTCTGATGTCCATGGCCCCATCAAAACAAACTAACACCACAAGAAGCTCTTCAGTCCCCCGAAGTAACCTGTTCAACTCTGTAACTCTTCTGGAAATGTCCAGATAACCTCTTTTGTAATCCGCCTTGAACTGCAAGGTAATGGCGGAATAAAAGTCACTAATGTAATGTCCACAAAAAAGAGTACCACCGTTTTTCAAATATATCCTTCTAATGGCCCTTAGATCTTGCTCATGGACAAAACTGATAACGAGGGTTGTGCATTTCATTTCATCAGAAAAAGAACCTTCAAGAAGATCCATAATGTCATGAGTTCTTTATCTTGTTGAACATGGTTCTGAGTCCCAGATTGATTCAAAGGCTGGTCCCATGCGTCATTCTTCTTACCATTATTAACTGACAAATAATATGCCTTATTAATAGACAGAATAGCATCTGAAGGAAATCTCAAATTTTCCAGAAGAAGCTTATAAACACATCCACAGGGGACCTACCTAAGATTTTAGGACAGTTTAAAACTCTCAAATTTAACCATTTCTCCAATTGTTCAATTTTTCTTGAAATAAACTTTTGATCTTTTATTAATGCTGAAACAGTCTCTTTTAAGTTATTTCTCTCAGTTGTACTTGAAAAATCTTATCCAAACAACCTTGACATACTTTATCCACATTATAGTTTATAGTTTATTTAATTTTTGATTAAACGCTTTTTTGTTTCTTCAAAGCGTTGTACAGAATATAAAATAACATTACAGCAAAAAAGAAAATATAACATTTAGAACAAACTTTCTATAAACTACATAACTGACTATAGAACGTACTAGGTAATTATGGGCTGGCATGCAATAAACACAAATGGTAAAGGGGGTAAGAAATACAATTGGTAAAGTAAATGAAAGAAACATTTAAGGTAAACACAAAAGGAATTAGGGAAATGGGCATGAATTAAAAACAAATATTATTTAATCTCTAAAATGAGCCTCTTTTTTTTTTTTTTTTTCCAGTTAAAAGCGTCGTTAAAAAGGAAACATTTTAAGTTGCTTTTAAATTTTTTTAAGTTTTTTTCCATTTTTAAATATAGTGGAAGAGCGTTCCAGATTGTAGGGGCTGTAACTGAAAAAATTGAGGTACGGCGTGTGCCAATATTTTTTAGGGAAGGAATATTGAGGTTAAATTGAGATCTGGACCTTAGGGATCTTGGTGGGTCGTATGGAATCAGTAATCTATCTATGAAGGCTGGGGCATTTGACTGCAGAGTTCCGAATGTTAAAAGGGCAATTTTATATGTTACTCTTTGTGAGACTGGCAACCAGTGGGCATTTTGAAGGAGAGGGGTTACATGATCATACTTCTTTGCTCCAGAAATTATCTTAATAGCAATATTTTGAATCAGCTGCAGACGTTTTAAGTCTTTATGATAAATTCCTTTTAAAAGTGAGTTACAATAATCTAATTTTGATATAACGAGTGAAAGTATCAGAATATTGAGGGAACTAATGTCAAGAAGAGGGGCTAATGATCGGATCATTCTCAGTTTATAGAAACAGTTTTTAACTAAGGCGCTTATTTGTGGTCGAAATGTTAACTTATTGCCTATGAGAACACCTAAAATTTTTGTGGTTGTGACTGATGATAGTGGAATGTTATCAATGGCATTCCACTATCATCAGTCACAACCACAAAAATTTTAGGTGTTCTCATAGGCAATAAGTTAACATTTCGACCACAAATAAGCGCCTTAGTTAAAAACTGTTTCTATAAACTGAGAATGATCCGATCATTCTCAGTTTAATTCTGAGAGATTAAATCCACTTTATCTGAGGAAATACTTTTTTACGGAAAGGGTGGTAGATGTGTGGAACTGTCTCCCAGAAGAGGTGCTGGAGACAAAGATTGTGTCTGAATTCAAAATGGCCTGGGATAGGCACTTGGGAATGGGATCTCTCAGAGAGAGAAAGAGAATGGTTACTGCAGATGGGCAGACTAGTTGGGCCATTTGGCCTTTGTCTTCCGTCATGTTTCTGTTTCTATTTACCTGGCTTTCTTTTCTATTTACATGGCAGTCTTTTCTACCATCCCATCTAGCTTCTTTATCGCTTTCGAAAGTATTCTCAGAACATAAGAACTGCTATCTCCGGATCAGACCTTTGGTCCATCGAGTCCGGCGATCTGTACATGTGACGGCCCAACCAGGGTCACCACCAGCTTCAAAGCCATATTTTCAGCATCTATAAGGTCTCCAGTTTTAACTAGCTCCACCTAAGCCTGGTCCTGGCCTATCTTCCTTGAGTTTCCCAGGACCTAGCACCAAATCTCTTGATTCTTCTGGGCATGGTGGAATGTTAGCCATCGACAGTGGCGTGTAACATTCCTGGTGCGAGCAGCAACCCTCCAACCTGCTGTCATGTCAGTGTTGTCTCTTCCTCTGATGTCACTTCCTGGACCTGCGCCCAGGAAGTGAATCAGAGGAAGAGCTGATGCTGGTGCAACAGCAGGTTGGAGGGTTGCAGCTCGCACCAGGAATGTTACAGAGGTACACAATCAGGCTTCAGAACCAACCACAGCACAGAGACCCTACTGGGCTCACTCATGAACACCGCCAGAGAATGCCTCAGCACAGGCAAAAAAATGCTAATTATCCAACTAGATCTCTCCGCAGCCTTTGACCTAGTAGACCATAACATCCTTCTACAAATACTGGACTCAGTAGGAATCAGTGGAAAGGTACTATCAAGGTTTAAAGGATTCCTACAATCCAGAACATATAGAGTTAAAACAAACAAAGAAAAATCTGAGCCATGGTCTAACCTAGTGGTCTCAAACTCACGGCCCGGGGGCCACATGCGGCCCGCCAGGTCCTATTTTGAGGCCCTCGGTATGTTTCTCATAATCACAAAAGTAAAATAAAATAGTTTCTTGATCATCTGTTGGAGCTACAGCCTCAGCACCCTGGGGTTGTGGGTTCAAACCCCGTGCTTCTCCTTGTGACCCTGGGCAAGTCACTCAGTCCTCCATAGCCCCAGGTACGTTAGATAGATTGTGAGTCCACCGGGACAGAGGGAAAAATACTCAAGTACCTGATTGTAAAACCACTTAGATAACCTTGATAGGTGGTATATAAAAACATAATAAACTTGAAACTTTAGCTATAAATGACAGTATTATTATTAAAACTTAGCCAAAAGGAAAGATTTATCAACAGTTTTACCTCATGCAAAATTGTCATTTCTTTAATAAGACATTAACTATTTTTTTTTTAGGCCCTCCCAGTACCGACAAATCAAAATGTGGCCCTGCAAAGGCTTTGAGTTTGAGACCACTGGTCTAACCCCTGCGGAGTACCCAAAGGATCACCTCTTTCTCCCACACTCTTCAACCTATACATTGCCTCCCTCGGCTCCTACCTAGACAAACAAGGTCTAACCTCCTACAGTTATGCAGACGACATCACCATTCGATCACCCAGCACCATCCATGGCAGACACGATACACAGAACACTTGAAACAACAGCAACATGGATGAAAGACCACAAACTAAAACTAAATCCGGACAAAACAAACTTCATCCAACTCAAAAATAACAAAATCCCAACCGTAACAAACCTTGTCATAACCTTGTCTACAACGTACTACTTCCAACCCAATTAAAAACTCCGGGGAGTGCTAATAAACAGAGGCTGTACAGTGCAGCCACAAATCAACAAAACAATAAAAAAAAATCATTCGCAGTCATGAGAAATCTGAGGCAAGTCAGAAAATTCTTCGACAGAAAACAATTCCAACTCTTGGTACAATTCCTAATCCTAAGTCTAATAGACTACTGCAACATACTATATCTCCCTTGCACAGCAACCATGATAAAACAACTACAAAGAATACAAAACACAGCCCTAAGACTGATCTACTCACTGAAGAAATTCGACCACCTCACAGAGGCATACCATGACTCACATTGGCTCCCAATACAAGCGAAGTACACTTCAAATTTTACTGCCTACTATTTAAAGCAATAAACGGAGACAGCCCTGCCTATTGGAACAATCGACTACCGTAATTCAATCCACCTCAACCACGCACCATTCGCACATCCTCCAACCAAAAACATTTAAAGAAAAAAATTATATGACAATCTCCTAGCCACTTGAGCTGCAACACTTGACCCACAACTCTACAACCTACTGACCACGACCACAAACTACAAAACCTTCAAGAAAGAAATAAAAACCCTTCTATTCAAAAAACACATAAAACCCAACTAACACAATCAAGAAAGTCCCAAGCATCACCTGCAACTACTACATATGTACCTCTAATATCATGACAACTCAGATGTAATCCTTAGCAACTCAAAGAAATGTACAAACTACTCCCTAAATACTTCTAATCTCCGTACAATCCATTTGTAATCTGCCTTGAACTGCAAGGTAATGGCGGAATAGAAATCCCTAATGTAATGTAATGTAATCACTTATTCAAAATTCTAAGCGATGTACAAAAATGAAAATTACAAATTTCAGGAGGACAGAATAAACAATTTGAACTAACCAGACAGAACATACAAAACAAAAGGGAAAAAAGGGAAAAGAAATACAATTGTTGATAGTAAATAAGACAAATAAGGAAAAAAACAACAGGGAGGATAAAAGCGTAAGACTTGAAATAAGTCAGACAATAAAATGCATTAAAGGATCCTAATCTAGCTTACTAACAGTCCAATGTATCTTTAAAAAGAAAGCATTTTAACTTGCTCTTAAATCTGTCAAGAGGAGAAGATAAATTGTCGACATGTATTAATGTTTTTTGTGAGAGGGAACGATTAATAAATGTTGGCCACGGATTTGGACTTGGAGGATGAGATGTACAGCGTCAGCATCTTTGAGACAAACATGGTTTTTTTGTTGCACGGAAGATTTTGGACCCCTGTTAGATTACAAAAGTTAGATAGTTCAAAATCTAATAGATGCTGGCACTGTCATCTAATGAGACTCTAGGCACCCAAATCACCACTTTTTGAAAGAAGAGTATTCCCATATAATATGCCCGTTAACAGTAAGAAGTAATCCCACTGCTGTACAGCACTTCTTTCAGAGTAACTTCACTATTATGTTTAAGGTCCTCAGCGGGCCACCACACACTCAAATCATTTATGCTCCCATTCGTCACTGGACCCATAACTATGATTATAATTTTTGTTGAAAAAGTTTTTATTAATGCTAAAAATACTTAGCTTATGATTTTGACGCTAGCCGGGAGGGTTCAGAAACATCAGCCACCAACATGTTTCGCCCGTGTAACTCTAGGGCTTTATCAAGGCTCCCTCTCCCTATTCAAAAGTAAAAGACATACCTAAGTATGACTAAAACCATAAAGTATGAAATAAGCTAATATTAAATAGAAACTCCTACCGTTCGTAGTCGGTTTACTCCCGCCATCACGCCATATACGAAATGGCGGTCGGGTTCATTCACAGCTGATTTATACGTGACCCAGACGTCGACGTCCCAGGAGTTCAGGGACGTCAGAGTCTGACGTCAAAACTTACGCTATCCATTTCAACCTCTATTTTATATCATTTACATTATTTATCTTAAGAATATACAGAAACCCCAGGATCTAGCCTCATATTAGGGAAGCCCACTCTAGTTCATTATTAAGTCCATAAGGGACCACTGTATTAAGGCGATAAATCCAGCGCTGTTCAATGTAATTAAGTCGGCTCTCCCAATCCCCCTCAACTTCTTTCTCAAGTATCTGATCTATAACCCTCCATTTAATGTGTTCAATCCCATGACCCTTATCCAACCAATGTTGGACAATGGGGGCTTGTACCGCTCTATTATTAATACGAGATTTGTGTTCATTGAGGCGCACATTAATAGCTCTTTTGGTGCGCCCCACGTACACTAGATTACAGGGACATACAATTATGTATACAACCCTCCTGATTTTACAAGTTGTATCAGCCCTAGATCTCACCAGGTAACCTGCTGAGGATCGCCGGCCAGCTGTAGCGAACCTCACAGGCCGCTGTCCACCTTGGCAGCGTTTCATACCGACGGGCCAGATTTACTATAAAATTTAAAATGTCTGGCGGGCCAATTATTAACACCCCGTGGGTCAGATTTGGCATATCTGCATTATGACATCACAATCTCAGCTCTAGGATGTTGCCATTTAGGATTTTAAAGCGTTTGAGGCTTGTGCAGACAAGGGCGGAGGTTGCCGGAATGGGGCAAAGACAGGAAAAGAACTCAGGATGGGGCGGGAAAATGAGTTCCTGCGGGGACAAGGAAAAATTTGTCCCCATGTCATTCTCTAGTAGAAAGATCTTTTTAAAACAATGACATCACCTTAGAACAGTGACAGGTAATGTTGACTGCTCTATGACACACTGCTGGGATTGATGAAGACGGTGAGATTCAGCAGCAGCCCAACGAACCAATTATATTGCTTGAATTTGCATATTTTTGCCTACAATTTTCAGAGCACCATATCTAGGTGAGGGGAAATCGACAAGGGGGTGCTGGAAAGTTCTCAGCCCAACCAAGAAGAGAATGATGTGAAAGTGGCTCAATCAATGATCTGAAATAATGTCAGAACAGAGAATTTTGTTTCTGCATATTGACACTTCGTAAGATGAGATAGTCCTCTTTTCAGCTCCAGTGGCAAAAATAACACTCAGAATTTAGGAAATTGGCTGGTTGAGAACTTTTCAGCATCCCCTCTTAAAAACAGATCGTCTTTACACAAAAGAGCTCAAACAGGTTGAACTTCCAGATCGTTGTCCCCTGAGAGCCTTTCAGCAGAGTCCAGACTCCAATTTATTACATCAATTCACTGAGGATTTACAAGGAGGGATTATAAAATTCCGACGCTGGCTCGGACGATAACATTTTGGCTCCCCATGACATGTCCTATGAAGATGAACAGAGTCATTCCTTTGCTCGTACCAGGCTCTATTCGGCGAGAATATACTCCAAAATACCTGCAGAGCTTTGGTGAGTAGCAGGGTTGAATTATAAGCTTATCTCTGATCTTAAGAAGAATGACCTTGCAATGCTAATCTAACCATTCTCTAGTTCAGGGGTGCCCACACTATTTGGGCTTGCAAGCTACTTTTAAAATGATCTACCAACAATAAAATTTAAAAAAAACACAAAGCACACTGTACGCAGAGAAAATGTGAATTATCATTTATATTCTGGAGTTTTTTCAAAGAGGTGAAGGCAGATGACTTTATGCCATGTCACCTCAGTAACAACTATACAAAAATAGACAAATATACCCCCTCCCCTTTTACTAAACCGTGATAGTGTTTTTTAGCACAGGGAGCTGCGCTGAATGCCCTGTGCTGCTCTCAATGCTCATAGGCTCCCTGCGCTAAAAAACGCTATTGCGGTTTAGTAAAAGGGGGCCATAGTACAAAATATAGACAGCAGATAAAAATTCTCAAAATGGACACATTTTGATCACTAAATTGAAAATAAAATCATTTTTCCTACCTTTTTGTCTGGTGATTTCATGAGTCTCTGATTGCACTTCTTTCTTCTGACTGTAAATCCAATATTTCTTTCTTTCTCTCTCCCCCTGCCCCCCTCTTTCTTTCTGCCTTTCTTTCTCTCTCCCCCCTGGCCCCTCTCTTTCTTTCCTTGTCTCTCCCCCTGCCCCCCTAAGCCATCGTGATGATTTCTCCACTTCCCCGATTCTTTCCCTACCCCCACCC
Organism: Geotrypetes seraphini; assembly: GCF_902459505.1. Classification (NCBI taxonomy): domain Eukaryota; kingdom Metazoa; phylum Chordata; class Amphibia; order Gymnophiona; family Dermophiidae; genus Geotrypetes; species Geotrypetes seraphini. Next base: position 5,481,607 of record NC_047089.1, on the reverse strand, counting down.
CAAGCCACCAATGCGATTTCTCCCTGCTGCTTCCCGGAGCCAGACTGGCGCGTACAAGTGCCAGGCCCACAAAACTTCACTTCCGACGTCAATTCTAATGTCGGGGAGGAAGTTCCAGGCCAGCCAGGCAGCGATTGGCCGGCCCATAACTTCCTCTCCGACATCAGAATTGACGTCGGAGGTGAAGTTTTGTAAGTCCGGCGCTTGTACACGCCAGGCCTGGCTTAGGGAAGCAGCAGGGAGAAAAAGATCGCAAAGGCAACGCGATTGACTCGCGTTGCCTTTGCGATCTACTGGTCGATTGCGATCGACCATTTGGGCACCCCTGCTCTAGTTAATAGGTTTCACTTGGATTAATTGTGTTTTGCTTTATTTCTACATATTAACTTTAATTATCCCCCCTTTTTTACCAATGCATAACATGGGTTTTAGCGCCAGCAGCGGCGGTAACTGCTCCGACGCTCATAGGAATCGCCGGTGGCGGTGCTAAAACCCACGCAATGTGTCGGTAAAAGAGGGGGCTAAAGCGATAACTTAAACAGCATGGAGTAATCCACTGTCAAGAGGTAAATATGCTTTTTTTTTTTTTTTTTGCCTCATTGCTTCGTGCTCTGCAAATAATTTTAGTGGGCAGACACTTGTATTTTGTTAGTGTAGCAGAAAAGAATGTCATCCATGGTGGGAATGTGAAAAAGCTCCTTTCCCTTTAACCATTTTTAATCCACTTTTATCCCATACACATTTCAGGATTTGAACATTTTAAAAATCAGATACCTCAGCAAAAATCATAAGATTATACCATCTCAGCCTCTAAATTACATCTCATCCGTTCATCTACTGCATTGTAAAGGAACAGAGATCTGACACCCTACAAAAGATTCAGGTTGATTTAAAAATTTGATATATCGCCTTATCAAAAATTCAGAGCGGTTTTACATAATATAAAAACAGAGCATAATAAAAATGTACATTAAAAACAAATTACAAACAATGCTACAGACAATCAAACTCACCAACGAACATAAACTTACCAATCCAAGACGGAGAAGGGCAGAAATACAGTTTGTATGAAGAGAAAGAGAGGAGAAGAGGGATCAAGACCAAAGGAAGGGGGACAAAGTATACAAAGGCTAGAATTATGTAAAATAAGCTAAAATGATTAAAAAATGGCAAGATGACAACACTCAGAAGATAAAAAGCAGGATATTAGCTTTAAAAAGCTTGAACAAACCGATGGGCTGCTGGATATAATCTTGTGTTCAGTTTTACCTCTGTTTCTAATTCACTTCTATTGTCCTGTTTCCCCAATAACATCCAGGTGAGGTTACAAAAGACTTATTTGCAACCATTAGACTAGGGTCCTCTTTTACTAAGCTGCGCCAAGTGTTTTAGCGTGCCTTTAGTGGGCGCTAAACCAACATGTGCGCTAAAGCATCCATAGGATAACACGCACATGTTAGCATAGTGCATCTTAGTAAAAGAGGGGGAAGGACTGTCTCGTGGTCTAACCCACCGTCTGTCCAACTGTGCGCCACGAGGAGATTCCAGAATTTGACTTCATTTTTAGTGAAACGGTGTGGTGGCTGCGTTAGTCCACGTTCCAAGGCAATAAAACAAAAAAACAAAGGAAATACGGTGATACCGTTTCAATTTTATTTTTTTGCATTTAGTCCAATAAAAAAAGGTATCACTTTCCCCCTTTTTTACGAACGCATAGCGTGGGTTTTAGCGCCAGCAGCGGCAATAACTGCTCCGATGCTCATAGGAATCCTGTGAGCGTCGGAGCAGTTACCAGCACTAAAGACCGCGCTATGCATTCGTAAAAGAGGGGGTTTAGTTCCTTTTTTTTATTTCTTTATATTACTTTATTTTAAAAAATTCCCTTCCTAAGTGTACACTAGAATAGATGACACGCAAGAGTCTGTCAGTGTTATGAGCGTCTGCGTGCGTAAGGATACAACCGCCCAGACAAGCAGCTTTCTTTGACGTGATCAGTCCTAGAAAACTAACGGAGAGTAAATTTTTTTTTTTTTATGCCGTCATTATCCTAACTTGAGCAACAAAGCAATCGAGGCTTTGTTACCGTTTGGATCTTCTTATCTTTGCGAACTTGGATTTTCAGCTCTGACAGAAATGACATCGAAAAAAGAGAACAACTGCAAACGGTGGATGACGAAATGCGTGTTTGCTTGTCAACTGTCGAGCCGCATTTTGAGTTAACTTGCACTCAAAAACAAGCGCATCCATCACATTAATTAGCAATTGCAGTCTGTCTACTTTAGTTTCACTGTTGTTACAATTATCCATACGTAGCTTAAAGAACTTTATCTTCACATTTTCGTTGCCTGTCATAATTATGGAAAGTATTGTTCCGCCTTTGAAGCTTCTTCACAAACCCTGTTTCTGGCCAGCGATCGACCATGCCCACAGGTTTCCCTATATCCAGCCTGCTGAAATCTGTACAGGTTTTCTATCCCATCTCAAATATACCCCCTCCTTTACTAATGCGTAGCGTGAGTTTTAGCGCCAACAGTGGCGGTAACTTCTCCGAAGCTCATAGGAATTCTGTGAGCATCGGAGCAGTTACCGCCACCAGCGCTAATCCCCACGCTACACATTAGTAAAGGAAAGGATTACTTTTTAAATTGGTTTTACAGTTTTATAATTTCAATTCTAGTGTGTTGTGAAAAAACTTTTTCTGTATTTAGTATGCTAGAGCTAAAAAAGTTTGAGAGACACCTGGACTAATCCAATTGATATTCAAAGTGTTTTAAGCGGGCAGGAGAGGGTGACTTCCATATTTGGAAGGCTGACCTCTAGTGGTAGTTTGGCTATCTTTCTTTTTTTTAATGCTTTATTGATTTTCCAAGTATCAACAGTGCAATACACAAGTATATATACATATAATAATTCAAGAAAAGCACATTCATCTTACATGTATCCAAAATGTATATGTATTTTTACACGATGTTGCAATCAGAGAAATTCAGATGTACATTTGGATTAGAGAGCGGGGTCAGAAATAGGATGGTCACTGAAGAACAAGCATTGACTCCTATTACAAGCACCTTCTCCACCCCAATCATGTGCTAATTTCTTGTTTATTCAATAAAACATAAATAAGTGACTTAACGTGGAGCCATGTTTTGGCGGAGGAACCGCCCGCTTCAGGAATCTAAATATCTACAAAATCTAAAAATATATGTGAATATCGATTTCCATATATACAAAATAATTTTCAAACATATCTAGAGTTACACAAAACAATAAAAACATAAGATCATCCAAGATATAAAATTTTACAAGGGGCCGCTAAAAAGTTCTGTTGCGCACCATTACTCTTTTGTAACCGTGAACATACCAATTTCAGAAAAGCCACTTTGTACATGTGAATATCCACAAACAAAGCAAACCACAAAAGAGAAAAAGAGACTCCTCCCACACCAATGCGAGCCCTCCGTTCCCTCCGTATGAATTTCTAAATTGTCATTCTCACTTGATTGATCCATATGGGCAAAGTTTGGAGAACATAGAAACCTGATGGCAGATAAAGGCTAAATGGCCCAACCAGAGCATCCACTATCTCCTCCTCTCCCTATTGGCTAAGGCTCTTTACACTTGCATTGTGAGGTCATAGAGCTTTATGATTATAGAAACATGATGGCAGATAAAGGCCAAAATGGCCCATCCAGTCTGCCCATCCGCAGCATCCGCTATCTCCTCCTCTCCCTATTGGCTAAGGCTCTTAACATTTGCATCTCCTCTTCCTATAGGCTAAGGCTCTTTACACCTGCATTGTGAGGTCATAGAGCTTTATGATTATAGAAACATGGAAACATGATGGCAGATAAAGGCCAAATGGCCCATCCTCAGCATCCACTATCTCCTCCTCTCCCTAAGAGATCCCACGTGCCTGTCCCATGCTTTCTTGAATTCAGATAACTCATTCTTTGTAGCATAGATCAGATGTTGTTAAGTGCATGTTAAAGTTCATTACATCATACATCATCCCATTAAACAATGTCTAATAAGTAAAGAGAAAATGAATGTATAAAGTCATTATTGTTAAGATGTTCAGCATCAACTTGATATACTGCTCAAGAGAAGCCTTTTAGAGCGGTTTCCGATGGAATAAAATAAAAGGAACCACATTGGAAATGGAAAAGAGCTACAATGATGGATAGGCCAGGAAAGAAGGAAATTAGGGAAGAGTCAGGAGGGGGAAAGGGGTGATACAAGGAATGATCAAACTTCTCATTTTCTACAGGGAGCGAAAACTCCAGCCTTCTCAAGAGCTCGACAGCTGCAACATTATGTCCGGATCCAACGGCACTCACTCGTTCCCTGCATTCTTCATCCTGCTGGGTATCCCTGGCCTGAAGGATCTGCACTGCTGGATTGCTATCCCTTTCTGTTCTCTCTATGTGATCGCCCTTCTCGGAAACGGAACCATCCTGCTGGTCATCAAAAGCGAGCAAAGTCTCCATGCCCCAATGTACTACTTCCTGTGTGTGCTGGCCGTTGTGGACCTAATTCTCTGCTCGTCCACACTACCGAAGATGCTTGCTATCTTCTGGTTCCAGGCTACCGAAATTGATTTCAGCGCTTGTGTCACACAGATGTACTTCATCCATCTCTTTACAGGGACGGAGTCAGGGGTCTTGTTGGCAATGTCTTTTGACCGCTACGTTGCAATCTGTAACCCACTGAGATACGAATGCATTTTCACCAATGTCTTAATAGCAAAAATAATTGTATTTGTTATTTTAATGAGACCCGTCGTCCTGATCACTCCGTTTATATTCCTGGTGAGGCGACTGGATTTCTGCGGAAACAATGTCATTCACCATTCATATTGTGAGCACATGGGCATAGTGAAACTCACCTGCACAGAAAACATAAGACCTAACATTGCATATGGTTTGTTTTTGGCATTTTTAATGATCGTCGATATTACATTGATAGCTGTTTCATACACAAAGATCCTCAAAACAGTTTTAAGGCTCCCCAGGGAGGCTCGGCTGAAGGCTTTCAGCACCTGTACTGCCCACGTCTGTGTGATTTTGTTGTTTTACACACCTTCTATTTTCTCCTTCCTAACCCACCGATTTGGGCATAACATAGCTCCCTCTGTTCACATACTCTTGGCGAATGTTTACGTTCTCCTGCCTCCTACATTAAACCCTATCATCTATGGGGTGAGGACAAAACAGATCAGGGATAGGGTGCTTCATCTGTGCTACCTGAAGAGACATACAGCGTTAAAATGACGGATATGAAAACACGGGAGATCCCTGAAATGATCTGTTTTCATCAGTCATTCTTCCGATCGATCATTATTCATTTTCCAACATGGAGATTTTTTTCATTCAAAAGCCAGTTTTTCCCCGTTTAATATAGGAAGTGCATCTCAAGTCCAGATGTGGCTATTTTTGGGGACTGACCAAGATGTACATTTATCGTGATCATCTGTACAGTTATTTTATGATAAGTTCTACAGTTTCAAACCTAAGATACACTTGTTGGGGAATTTTATATATGGCGTCTAGCATTATTTGCTATGGGGGTAATAATAATAATAATAAAAAAAAAAAGTCTAAAAAGTGTCCTAAATGGCTACTTGGACGATCAAAAAGCCTGATCATCCAAGTACCCATAACCAAAGCTGACTTTTAGACGTATCTAAAACCAGCTTAGGCCTTTCCCCTGCCTCTAAACGCACAGAAAGAATAGAGGTGTATTTAGAGGAGAGGAAAGGGCGGGAGGTGGGCCGACCTACACCTAGGCGTACAACACCTATAACCAAAACAGTTTAGTTGGCACTTAGACTTGTTTGACTTAGACGAAAGAAAACCAGGTCTAAGTGTCGAAAAAAGGGCCGCTGGCGCCATCAGTTCAGCGGCCCGGCAACCTAACCTAGAGGTCTGCACGGGAACGGGGATCGCGGGGATCCCGCGGGTCCCGCGGGGATCCCGCGGGTTCCCCCCCTGGCCCACGGGACTCCCACGGGGACGCCCCCTGGCCCACGGGACTCCCACGGGGATGCCCCCCTGACCCACGGGACTCCCACGGGGACGCCCCCTTGCCCACGGGACTCCCACGGGGATGAAAACAACCTACCTAAATTCTGGCGATGCAGCTTACAAGTCTGGCGTCGCGTCGGGAAATAGCCATGTTGAGCAGTGAGCTCAGCACGTACACAGATGAAAGCCTTGCTTGCTGATTGGTCCGGCGGCCCCGCCCCACCGTGCCGCCGGACCAATCAGCAAGCAAGGCTTTCATCTGTGTACGTGCTGAGCTCACTGCTCAGCATGGCTATTTCCCGACGCGGGCATTAGGCTGTTTTTTGTCATTTCGGGTGGGGGATGGCAGCGGCAGCAGCAGCCTGAAAAAGAAATCATCCTGGCCGGGTTCGGTGTCATGCTCCGGAGCTTCTACAGCCTTCCTATCTCCCTCTCCCTTCCCCTGCTCCGCGGCTCTCTTCGGCAACTCAGCAGCAGCTTCTGACGTCGGGGCCTACCCTCTGCGAGTCCCGCTTGTTTCAACTTCCTTTTTCCACAAAGGTGGGACTCGTAGAGGGAAGGCCTCGATGTCGGCAGCTTGTCTTGATCACCGCTGCTGACGAGTTGCTTAAGAGAGCCGCGGAGCAGGGGGGTGTTGCCAGGTGCAGGTAGAAGGGAGAGGGCCAGATGCAGGACTCGTGGGTGAGGGAGGAGAAGAGAGAGGGGAGAGAAACAAAAGGAAATATTTCATACTGGGCTGGGCCGGAGTGGAGAGAGGGTGGAAAGATTCTGGCTACAGGGTGCATTAACAAAGGAAAAGGGGGGAAAGCTGAAAATGGAGATAGTGACACAAAGAAGAGAAAGGGTAAGCAGGACCTTCTGAATAAGGATAGAGATACAGAGGGGACATGAAGAGGAGGTGAAATAGAGACATAGAAGTAATGCTGAAAAAGTGTGTGTGGGGGGGGGGAGATAAAGACATTGAAAGGGCAAATGGTGAATATGGGGTAAAAGACAAGGACAGAGACAAATGAAGATTCTGAAAAAGTGGTGAGATAGGGATATAGGTGAGATGGACACAAAGAAGGGTGATGCTGGAAAATAGGTGGAATGGTAATTCTGACAGACACAGAAGGGAAATGCTGGATCAAGGAGAGATGGGGCTCAGGCTGGATGGAATGAGGAGAAATGCCTTGTTGGCCCGGAACTTCCTCTCCTACGTCAGAATTGACGTCAGGGAGCGGAATGCTGGTCAGCGCGACGCTTCTGCAGGGAAAGCTTGGGACAGCGGTGGCTTGGGGACTATTCCCCGATGGCGGTGGCAGCAAACCGAGTGGCTTGGGGGAGGGCACGGAGAAAGAAAGAAAGGGGGCAGACAGAGAGACAGAAAGAAGGGGGAACAGGGAGACAGAAAGAAAAAGTTGGGGGAGAGAATGAGGTCTGGAGGAGAGGAAACATACAGGAGGCTGAAAGAAAGGAAGAAAGATTGGATGCACAGTCAGAAGAAGAAAGTGCAACCAGAGACTCATGAAATCACCAAACAGCAAAGATAGGAAAAATGATTTTATTTTCAATTTAGTGATCAAAATGTGTCTGTTTTGAGAATTTATATCTGCTGTCTATATTTTGCACTATGGCTCCCTTTTACTAAACCGCAATATTGTTTTTTAGCGCAGGGAGCCTATGAGCATTGAGAGCAGCGCGAGGCATTCAGCGTAACTCCCTGTGCTAAAACCTACTATTGTGGTTTAGTAAAAAGGGAGGGGGTGTATTTGTCTATTTTTGTATTTTGTTACCGAGGTGACATTGCATAGAGTCATCTGCCTTGGGAAATGTATATGGCAGATATCTTTGTTTTGTGTTCAAAAGAAAAGGAAATGCATTTCTGGTTTTATTTCTAGTGTTGAAGTACTTGTTGGCCCTTGCTGTGACTGGTGGGGATCCCCAAGCACCGCCAGCAGAGGACCTCCTCTAGAGATGGTCAGAACTCCCCTCCACCAAGCGCAGCAGTCGCTGGCAGCATCCATGAGCCACTGAGGTGCCAGCATCTGTGACTCAGGGACGCTACTGCTGCCTGCCAAGCTTGGCAAAAGGGACCCCAGGCCAACTGCAAAGGAAGTCCTCAGCTGACAGTTTGTGGGTTCTCATCAGCTGAGTATTTATATTTTATATTTACATTAGAGGTTCTGGTAGAAACCCATTTACAAAGTATGTATTCTTCCCAATTAATATTTCCAAATTAATAGTCTCTTTGCTTATTTGTAAATGTGTCTCTACCAGAGCCTTTAATTCAGTAGCATAATTAAATAAAATAACTATTTCTGAAGTTTATAGGGAAGGATGGTGACGGAGGGGATTCCTCGCGGGGACGGGTGGGGACGGAGGGGATTCCTCGCGGGGACGGGTGGGGACGGAGGGGATTCCTCGCGGGGACGGGTGGGGACGGAGGGATTCCTCACGGGGACGGGTGGGGACGGAGGGATTCCTCACGGGGACGGGTGGGGATGGGTGGGATTTTGGCGGGGACGGGTGGGGACGGGTGGGATTTCTGTCCCCGCGCAACTCTCTAACCTAACCATCATGGAAGGAGAGATGCCTCATCTCCCCTACCGCGATGCCATCACTCTTCTACCCGAACTGCCACGACCCGCGGCAGTTCGGGTAGAGGAGTGATGGCATCACGGTAGTGGAGATGAGGCATCTCTCCTGCCGCGATGCATCACTCCCCCCCCACACACAACATCGGGGCAAGAGGGAGCCCAAGCCCTCTTGCCCCAGGCACTCCCGACATATCGGGGCAAGAGGGAGCTCAAGCCCTCTTGCCCAGCCAACCGCGGCACCCCCAACTCGTTCGGGCCAGGAGGGAGCCCAAGCCCTCCTGGCCCTGGCGACTCTCTACCCACCCCCCCCCACCCCCGACTCGATCGGGCCAGGAGGGAGCCCAAGCTCTCCTGGCCCAGGCGACTCTCTACACCCCCGACTCGCTCGGGCCAGGAGGGAGCCCAAGCCCTCCTGGCCCAGGCGACTCTCTACCCCTCCCACTACATTACGGGCAGGAGGGATCCCAGGCCCTCCTGCCCTCCTGCCCTCGATGAACCCCCCTTCCCCCAATGTCTGCCCCCCCCCCCAGAACCACCGACCATCCCCCCGGCCGACCCGCGACCCCCCGGCCGACCCCCACGAACCCCCCACGAACCCCCCACCCCCCTTCCCCGTACCTGGTTTGCAGTTGGCCGTCCGACGGGTGCCCAAACCCGCCAGTCCGGCAGGCTGCCACCGGCAGAATGAGGCCGGATTGGCCCAGCCATCCCAAAGGCCCGCCCACAGGTGGGGCCTAAGGCGCCTGGGCCAATCAGAATAGGCCCGGCAACCTAACCATCGCGGCAGGAGAGATGCCTCATCTCCCCTTCCGCGATGCCCCTCCACAAAGAATCAAAACCTCCACCCCCTCCCCCTTTTGGTTCTACCCTACCCTCTCCCCCTCCACACACTCTCTCCTACTCCTTACAACTTCTACTACTTTGTCGCCTACAACTTTGATCAACTGATATTGTACCATTTGTAACTCTGATTAACTGATGTGAACCGCCTAGAACTCCCTGGGTATGGCGGTATACAAAAAATAAAGTTATGTTATGTTATGTTTGTGGCATAGACGTTGTTTTGTTTCATTATGGCTAAAAAGTGTAGATGTGGTGTGGGTGTACTTTTAGACGTAGTGGAGATTGGGCGTTTAGGCAGAGGAAGGCCATAATGAAAACATGGACGTTTGTTTTGGTTATGGACACTTTCCCTGCTTCTGGATTGAACGTTTAGAGACTTAGGCCAAAAGGGGACTTAGACGCTTTTTTTTGATTATGCCCATCCACGTCTGTGCTGATTTTTGATGCAGAAAAGCATTATAACAGAAGCGAGGCATCCAAACGGGCACAAAGGCCCTGATTCCTTAAAAGAGGCCTACAGTTAGGTATAGAGAATGACACGGGGACAAATTTTCCTCTGTCCCATTCCGCAAGTTCTTTTCCTATCCCTGCCCCATTTCTGCAAGCTCCAACCTCATCTACCCAAGCCTCAAACACTTTAAAATCCTAAGTAGCAACATTCTAGAGCTCAGATTGTGATGTCATAATGCCTCATTCCACCAATGCCTAAGCTCCGTCTTCATCTGCACAAGCGTCAAACGCTTTAAAATCATAAGTGTTCGAGGCTTGTGCAGTTAAGGCAGAGCTTACAGGAACGGGGCAGGGACAAGGACAGCGACAAAACTCGCAGGGATGGGGCGGAGAAATTGAGTTCCTGTGGGGACGGGGACAAATCTTTCCCCGTGTCATTCTCTAGTTAGGAACCAAGATCATCACGCCTGGTCAATCCAGGCGCCTAACTTGGAGCCTCTTTTACAAAGCCACACGAGCGAGCGCTGCACGGCAAATGCCCCATCACTCATTCAATCCTTATGGGCATCGGAGCATTTACCGCATCGGCCTGCACTATCGGGCTTTGTAAAAGGAAGGTTAAATTTTTTAATTGGTTCAGTTGGAGCAGTTAATTGAACAGCACCGTTAAAAACCAATTTTAAAAACCATTAAAAAAAAAATAATTGAGGGGTAAACGCTTAACGTGATAGGCACGATGTGGGCATCTACACCGAGGCACCTGCCCAAAAAGTAGGAGTGGTTACAGGTGGAGTTTGGGCATGGAATATATAGATGATTCTATCTAGCTTCAAATAATTGAGGAAGGAGGGGGAGGAGAGAGGCCTGTACAGGTGCGAACAGATGAAGCTTTGAAGATCTCCATGACCCTGGAGGTGAAGACAGACCCCATGAAATCCCCAGAATGATAGAAATGGGCCAACACTGTTTAAAGGCCTGAAAAACACCCTGAGGCTGTCACTCAATCTCTGCTCCTGCTAAAACGAGCAAGTGAAGCGAAACTTACTCTACGCACAGAACCTGGCTCACATCTGCTGAGAAATGTACGTGTGAGAATGGACATTACCAGAAATGGGATTACCACATATTCTTAAGCATATAAAATTGCCTATTGAGCACATATAGTTTTGAAATAGGCAGGCCCTACTGGAAAATTGATGACCTTGTTATCGAAATGACATATGTCGGGAAAAAGTAGCATTTGTAGTAAATGGGCATTACGCACAGTATGACTCAAGAAAAGCGAAATGTTAACCAATTAAGAAACCGATAAGTGAAATGACAATTGTAAGTAACCAATAGAAACTAAAAATGTAATATATACCAACGTGGTCTCAGGCTGTCAAAAATATATTAAAGGATAGTCTCTTGCGGCCTGTTTCAGGACAGACACCAGCGCTTGATGTATATTATCTGTTGGCTCCATATGCTGAAAGACTTGTTCTTGTTTATTAATAAAATATATATATTATACCAGCATACTGAGTGTCGTGAGGTCAGTTATTGAAGGCCCAAACAGGGGGCTTTTCATAATGCCAACCTAGACCCACCAACAAATAAAAAATAGGTTTATGTTCATCGTCATCTAACACTGATCTGGGTAAGAAAAATAACTTTGCAAGGGAGTGCTAGAAGAGATCATACTCAGTGATGTAGCTCCCTCCTCTCCTTCCTCACTCCTTCCCTGCCCCCAAGCCACCTTTGCGCCCTTCTTCCTCCCGTGTCTCTTTAAATCTTCACCAACTTGAGCAGATTCTCTGGCCTGCTGCTTACGCCGGCACTGGCTTTCCCTCTGATGTCACTTCTGGGCCCTGTGACTCGGAAGTGATTTCAGAGGGGAGCCACGCTGGTGCGAACAGAAGACCGGAGAAGTTGCTGGTGTTGGTGAGGATTTAAAGAGGTGGGGGGAAGGGAGGGCATGAGCATGGTGGTGGTGGGGGTTGGAGAGGTGCCAGCGCCCTCACCAAGATGGCACCTGGGTCGGTACACCCCTTCCTCCCTTACTATGTCACTGGTCACATTCTAGTCTGATCTACATATATGACCCTTCTATAGGGGTACATTACTATAATAAGGCTCCCATAGGAACCCTACACTCTAATCCCACCAGAAAAAGTTGGAACAAAGCCACAGAGGAGCCCTTTTACTAAAGCCTTGTGTGCTCATTTTCAAAACACCAAGATGTCTAAAAAAACCAGCATAAATCGACACTTGGATGTTTTTTTCCCACCAAAATGGCTAAGTGCCGATTCTTGAAAACGGCTTTCTAGCAGACTTTTTCCCCACTGAGCATTCAAAGTTCAAGGGGGCGTGCTGGAGGCATGTTATGGGTGGGATTTGGGCGTACTTAACGCTTGGATGTCTTGCGGCTATAATTGAATATTTCCCAAGACATCCAGGACATGATTTAGTCTGGAGCTAGACCTGATTTTGAAGTATTTACATGCCACAAAGATACCCAAACTGACTGGATGATCCCAGGAGGGATTAAATCATGATCCCCTCCCACCCCCAAATATCTGAATGAAACAGTATATTAGGGTTGTCCAGAAAAACCTAAACTTGGAAAAACTGTGTGAATTGACGCTTTTCCCATTAATTTTATTGTGATTGATCAGAAAATATTGGAAGCTCTTTCAGTTTATGTGGATGAATTTTTAAATCCACTTGTACAGCAGACGCCAGCATATATTAGGGATATGATTAATCACTTTGCACAGTAAACACAGATGGGTTATTGATGGTAACTCATGATCTATGTTCATTAGACCACAGGATGAAGCAGGATGAAGTGAAAACTATTTTTACTAGACCAAGATCACATTTAGTACCAACACATTTTCTTATGTGATTTACTCACTAGTAATGAAAAGGAGTTTTTGTTTCTTTTTGATGATAAATTGTACGGTGAAATGTCAGGGGTGGCGATGGGTATCACCATTGCACCTTTGGTAATGAACTTATTTATGGCCTCCTTTGAAACACGATAGGTATTTCAATCTCCCTATAACGAACATATTGTAATCTGGGTACGCTTTATTGATGATGTGTTTTTTCTTTGGAAAAATACTAAGGAATGATTATTACAGTTTGTAGACTGATTAAATACACAACATGATAAGGTGGGGTTTACTTTGGAGTGTAGCTCTACAAAGATCTTGTTTCTGGATATGAAAATTCAACAGGCAAACAGAAGAACACCTCGCCTTGGGAAATACGCAGACAAAACAGAAAGGCAAGGGAGGTATCTTTTCAACCAATAATCAAGTCTTTATTAGAATCAAATAGTCCCAACAAGGATCCCAGTTTTGGCGTGTAGAAAATGCCTTCCTCGGGGTACACTTGACTGGTGGACGCTAGGTACAAAGCAAGCAGCAGCGTTCATGGCAGTTCAAAACGATCGATGAACGCTGCTGCTTGTCTACACAAGATTGCTTTGTACTTAGCGTCCACCAGTCAAGTGTACCCCGAGGAAGGCATTTTCTACACGCCAAAACTGGGATCCTTGTTGGGACTATTTGATTCTAATAAAAACTTGATTATTGGTTGAAAAGATACTTTCTTTGCCTTTCTGTGTTATCTATGAAAATTCAAACGATTGTTCAGTTCTAAGTCTTCCTTTAGATCTTAACTCCAGCAATTCCACTATATTCTTGTGAAACACTATTTATTTGTATGGCCCTTCTGACTGCAACTGAGCACCACACTAACTCAGGTTCCATGGCCTAAAACCACTTCTTCAGGGGCGCAAGAGTGCTGTGTCGATTCTCCCTCCTTTGACATCCCAGGAGTTCCAGCAGATCTTCTCTCCTCCAACCCATCCCATCTGCCGTCTCAACTGAAAGCTGTACACTTCTTGGACTCCCTCCAAGCAAACAAAAGAATTTGGGGATCCACTGGGCTCTTTCCTAGCTGCTGGACTCGCACCGACACCCAGACTTCCTTGTCTGACCTAAACCGCCTCCTCAACACAGCGTAGCCAATCTTTCCCTGCTCTGCTCTCAGGATCTTTACTTTTTCACCTCTAAGCGCACTTCTTCTCTCTGTTACTCCAGCAGAGGTGACCCCTGTTTCCTTTCTCCACAGCCTTCATTGGGGATTCCCCACAAGATACTCCACAGTAGAGAATGGCACGGGGACAAATTTTTCACTGTCCCCACGGGAACTCATTTAATTGTCCCGTTCCTGCAAGCTCTTGTCCTATCCCTGCCCCATTCCTGCAAGCTCCGTCCTCATCTGTACAGGCCTCAAACACTTTAAAATCATAAGTATTTGAGGCTTATGCGGTTAAGGCAGAACTTGCAGGAATGGGGCAGGGACAGCGACAAAACTCGCTGGGACGGGGCAGGGAAATTGAGTTCCTGCGGGGACAGGGACATATTTGTCCCTGTGTTATTCTCTACTCCACAGGTCAATGGCAGGGATTATGGGCAACCAAAGGCTGCAGTGCGGTAACAGCCCCGAAGCCCATGGAGATTCAAAGGGCTTCTGGGCTGTTGCCGCACGGCAGCCGCTAGCGCAGCTTTGTAAAACAGGCCCTTTGTGCTGTGCTTCACAGACACTTTTTTCATCCAAACTCCAGTGTCAATTACATTCATAACTGTATCAAGGGAAGGGTAAGGAGTGCAAAGGAGAGGGGAGGGAGAGGATACAATGGCTGTAAGGAGAAGGGAGGAGATTAATAACAGCAAGAGAAGAAAGGGGGCATGCGAGGGGAAGGAGAACAGAGAGATGAGCGAGTACAGGGACTGGAGAGGTGTGGAAGGGGGAGGGAAAGACGAGAGAACACAGGAGGGAGGGAGGGAGCAAACAAACAACACCACTGGTTAGACAGCTACATTAATGGAGCTAGACTGACCTATGACGCCTTTAGAAAAGCCATAAAAACTGCCTTATTCGACAGAAATATCACTTAAAAAGTATCTACACCAAACCCTAATTCAAATTCTATTATTTCAAATATGTCCACTCCTGCGTATGTCTGAAATTTTTTAACAATTTTTAACAATCTGTATATTGTAATTCGCTGTTTTTTAAGATTCTCTGATTATCTGCAAATTGTAACTCGCTGACTGTCCAGCTCTCTTCAATGTGAACCGCCTAGAAGTCTCACAACTGTGGCGGTATAGAAGAATAAAGTTATTATTATTATTATTAAGTATGGTGAGAAAAGAGGAGTGTGGAAAGAAGTTGCAAACACCTAAGTGCCACAAACACAAACCTACACTTGTAAACACACCGCATAACATTCCTTCATACATCAGCTTGTTTCAGGTTTCAGGTTGATTAAAAATTTGATTTAAACGCTTTTATAATGATTTCAAAGCGATGTACATAAAAATAAAAAGGTTATTCATAATTAGGACTTACAATGGACTAACAATACTTGGAAACAAAAGAGAAAAGGCTTGAACTACAATTTGGGAAAGAAAAGAACACTTAAGGGGACCCTGTTCATGGAATTACCTGGTCTTTAAAGAGTTACATCATTAAGAGTGGATAAAGAAGATCAAGGATTATCCTCTGCTAATTACCGAAGGCATCTATGAAAAGGAATTTCTTCAATGAGCTTTTAAATCGCTCTAAACTTGTGTTTTCCGAAAGATAAGTGCGAAAAGGGTAACTTTAGAAAATTATTAAAGACGCAGCTATTTGTTGATGCCTTTTTTTTAGGTATGTCTGACAAAGTTGATGAACTAACCATGATCTTTCTACCCAGATTATGGTATCTCTTGTTTATTTTATTATATGTCTTCAATTATTCATCCATTTTAAATATTATGTATGTAAATCTTGTAAACCGTTTAGCTGTAAACAGTATATAAATTTTATTGAATAAATAAATGATTCCATTGCTTTAACAGAAACTATTTCATTCCGCCTTGTATTGATTATCTTTAGTGAAGATACTACAAGAAGGTTTTGGTTTGTTGATCGTAAAATTCTAGAAGACAACTCCACACGCTTCTACCTCCACTCCAAGTTGCTCACAATATGCCCTCACCATCCACGTCTAACCTACTTCTAGTTCCAGCAGACCTCCCTCACATATCCAAACTCAAAAACTATAGTTCCCCTGTAGACACAGAAGCACACTGTGCCCTCCCCACAATTTGCCACTCATAGTGGATATCATACACTTGATCACTCATAAAATCCTTCTAGCCACACAAGCAGCAAAACTAGACTACCAACTCTCCAATTTACTGATAATGACTCCAGACTACAAATCGTTCAGAAAAGAAATAAAAACCATCCTATTCAAGACATCCTTGAAGACAAACTAACACCGCAAGACTCATCCTAATTCTCTGAAGCAACTCGATTTACTCTTCAAGTCCTCTGGAAATGGCCAGATAATCCGACTTGAACCGCAAGATACTGACAGAATAGAAATCACTAATATAATGTAATGTAATCCTTACCACCCTGCTGAGACAGTTTATTAAGTCTCTTTGCTGAACCCTGTATAGACATATTTAAGCAGCTGAAAGAGAAAACACCCCTGTGCAATCTTGTTTTTCTTTTATTTACACATTTGGCATCAAAATTCATTACAAAAATTTTTTTTTTAAACTCAACATTAATCCTTTCAACACAGACTCGGCAGAAGTCCAGTCACTGGTCCCAAGAGCTGGGTGGGAAGTCTCTTCTGAGACTGTTGTCAGGAGTGTGCTGTTACTGGGAGTGGCTATCATATTCCTAGACTCCCCAGGCTTAAGTGACAATTCCGTGGTGGGTTTTTCCGATACAGTGTCAGGAGGGAGAGACAGTTGTACTCCCAATTGTAAACAGGTATTGCACAATGCTGTCAGAGTCATGGAGATCCCCGGAGAGCCATGACCCTGTTAGGATCAAAAGGACATATATATACAGAAGATTCATCAGCCGAGCCGTTATTTACAAAAGGTTCTCCATGTTGAAATGGTAAGTTGCTTGATTGCTTTATGTTTCAAGTTTATTTCGTATTTGATAAAATCGCTTTTATCAAAGATTACAAAGCGATGAACATTAAAAAAATAAATAAAATTATTATTTTAAAAGAGGGAGAGATACAATATAGGGATAGACAGACATACATTTCATAGGGAAATCGGGGAAGAACTACAATTTGATATAGGAAAGAGAACAAATAAAGATGAAACAATAGGAGTTATATTATATTGGATCAGTACTTGCCTACTTCAGAATTGAAATAGTAACTCAACTAAAAGCTGATTAATTAAAGGCGTCTCTATACAAAAAACTTTTTAGTTTTGATTTAAATTTTTCAAAGTTCTTCTCTTACCTGAGCTGGTAGTAGGTTCCACGTTTGGGGAGCGGTGACAGAGAAGAGTGTGTTAGGTCTAGTATTTATAATTTGTAGGGATGGAGTAGTAAGTAGACTTATGTCCTCGGAGCGGGAAGGAGAATACGGAATAATGACTTGGTCTAGAAATAGCAGCGCATTGAATTGTAAAACTTGAAATGTTTATTTATTGATTTTTATTGATTTATTGGTTACATTTAAATAACAAAAACACAGGTATATCCAGTTCAAACATAGCATATAAATGCTCATCAAATAAAGTCAAAGGCAATAGTTTATCAATGATCAAATGTGCCAAAGCTTAAAAGAAAAAATAAAATAACAAAGTTTAACATCTTGGCAGGCTAAGAGATGTGGCACCTTCTTTAAATCATCAGTTACACTCTCCAGCAAACAAAATAATAATTTAAGAAACTATCTCAAAGGTCTATTTCTAAGGATATCTTCTAACTGGACTGGATCCAGAAACACATATTTGTCACTTGCAAATGAGATAAGGCCTTTACGAGGGAATTTTAAGAAGAAGGTCGCGCCCACTGCTAAGGCCTTAGGCCTAAGTGATAGAAACTGCTTCTTCTTTATCTGAGTCTGCTTAGAAACATCAGGAAATATGAACACTCGTTGGCCACAAAACAGAGCTTGTTTCTTAGTAAAGTACAACTTCAAAATAACCTGTTTCTCTAGTTCTGTTTTGGAAACTACCAAGAGTGTAGCACGTTTTGTAATTGTGTCCTTAGAGGACTCAAGAAAATTAGACAGATCCAAACTGTTTATAAGTTATTCTATAGTTGATAGGAAGCCAATGTCCATGTTGATATATGACTTAAGGAAAACCTCTGGAGTCTGTGGTTTCCCAGACCCTCCCATTATCCTTGAAGCATTTTGTCTTCTAGAAAATTCAAAATGTGAGGTATTAGGGCATTAGGCTCACACCTGTTAATCTGTTAAATTTCAGCTTTATATGGAACAATATGTTGCAGACACTCAGCTGAGACCTATTTTTAGGTAGGACACGATTTATTTATTAGGATTTATTCACTGCCTTTTTGAAGGAATTCAGTCAAGGCAGTGTACAGCAAGAAAAAGTCAACACATACCCCTTTTGAGAAAAATGATAAGCATTTCATCAAAACTTGTGATTCTAGCTGAGGCAAACTGTACCCTGAGAAATTCACAGCTCCCTTTTCTGCCTTTTTCCTGACTTTGTCTTCGGTTGAATCCCTTGTTTTTGTGTTTTTGTTTTGCAAAATGCAGCCACTTATCCTTGTTTTCTTCTTAGGCAGTTGTCAGAAAAAGAAATCATCTGAATCATATCTAAAACTGCCCGAGGACTGCTTTAAACATTTGTGATGACAATCACTGATGGACATCTAAGTTACTCCAGAGATTAAACAGATGCCAACATCTGATCACCTACAAATGGAAGGAGAATTGTCCTTGCCAAAGCCCCATCTGCTCTCATTTTATTCCACAGTTTTTCTCCTTTAATCGTTTCGGGGTAAACCATCAAAATTGGCTGTCTTGTGGCTTTATTTAGGGTCCCTTTTACAAAGTGGCAGTGGTGATTCTCCCACAGGAATCGAATGGGCTTTGGTGCATGTGACATGGGGGAATCACTACCTTGGTTTCGTAAAAGGAGCTCTTAACATTTTAGAGTCTGACCGTTTTACTTCTGTATCAGTTGTGGTTTTCTAAGTGCACACCGTCTTACTCTGACTTATTTCTTTTCTATTAGGGATTGGCATTTGTGAAGTTTTGGGGTTTTACGTCGGCTGGGGAAGCCATCCCTCACTGTGTTTCTACTCAGTCTTAATATGTACTATTTACAGTATAGGATCAATTCATATCAGACATTCATATATAGTTCTTCTCTATAAATAATTGCCATTTATGATAACTGACCTTCTGACCTTCTGAGGAACTCTATGAGCGTCAGGAGCAGCGCGGTTCCCTGGGCTAGAAACTGCTAGCGCAGTTTAATAGAAGAGGCCCAAAATATAGTGGAGACAGGGTTTTCCCTGACATGTTTCGCCAGCAGGCTGAATTATGCACATCGCCTAAAAAATCAATATCGCAGTAGATAATCAAGTCAATTCAATTGAGACAGGCTATCTGCAAACATAACAGATGATGCTTTGGGAAACGCTGAGAAGCAGTCAGGTTTTCCTCATGCCGAATTGCTCCACTCCACAGGGCCAGCAACAGCAAAGCCGCTCTTTCTGGTACTATCAAGATGAAAAGTACAAAAGTCCCATTCGGGCGCCAGATGGATTACATTGTTGAAATCTAGAATAACATAACATATAAATGGGTTTTATACTGCAAAACCCTACAATTCTGTGCAATTAACAAAATAAAGAGGACTGAACAATCCCAGCGAAATGAAAACCAGCAAACTTCAGTCATTTCCTAAAATGTAAAGAAGAAGTTGAGCAGGCTATTAATCGACGAAGATTAGGGTTACCACTTACCAGATGTCTTGATTTCCCTGAACATGTCTTCCTTTTGAGGACATGTCCAGGGGTCCGGACAGCTTTTCAAATCGCATCCGTGGACTTCCTCCCTGCCCAAGAGCAGGCAGTGTGGGGAGGGGGGGAAGGAAGGCCTGGGGGCGGGATTAGGGGATTACAGGAAAGAACTGGGCGGGCCTGGGGGCAGGTCTAGGAGAGTCCGGATTGTCCAATTGGAAAATCTGGTAACCCTAACGAAGATCAAGATCCCAGCTTGTAGGTACAGGGAAGAATTCAGGGACAAACACATGTGAACAAGAAAAAGGTTATGGCTTGGAGAGGCCTCTTGGCTTTTCTCCCCATAGGCCTGCTTCACATCAACAGTGGAGTAGAGAGGGTGGTGCCCCTCCCCGCCCTCTTTTCTGTCCCCCTCCCCCATCTGCTCCTTCCCCGCCCCTCCTGCTGTGACGCGTGCCCCTTCCCTTCTCCCATAACTCCTTAAGGTTTCCGTTGCAAGCAGCAACCCCGACCTGCTGTTCGCGTCAGCGTCAGCTCTTCCTCTTATGTCACTTCCTAGGCGCGGGTCCAGGAAGTGACATCATAGAAAGAGCCGACACTGGTGCGAGCAGCTTTAAGCTTTAAAGAGGTACAGGGAAGAGAAGGGAATGCGAGCGTGATAATGGTGGGGGGGTACCATCGCCCCCTCCAAGGTGGCGCATAGGGTGGACCACCCCCCACACCCCTTCCTTATTATGCCACTGGTAATCAGTAACAAGGCACTGACACTGAGGAAGGAGAAGAGGGCCTTCAAATGAGTGCGATTTCCATCCACAGACAACTAAAGTCATCCAGAAGGGTTTTTTAGGACAGTTCTGAACTTCAGACAGCCCTGTCCTGTTGCATTTTCTTTTCAAATACAATACAATACTTATATTCCGCCATTAAACCTCTCAGCTTTGCGCAGATTACAAATTTAATATACTGGATAACAAAAAACTTCCTGGAATTACATAAAAATCATAAAATTCATTCATATATTTCAATCTTATACTTCCCAAACTCAAATCAGTCTAGATATTCTTCAAAAATTATGGCCTTGACTATATTTCTAAATTTGACAGAGTTCATAATCTGTCTCACTTCCAGTGGAATGCTACTGCATATAAGAACTGGTTGATATTGGAAAGGAGAAGTAAGCATTTTCTTAAATTTCACTCCTTTAACTGAGTGATAATTTAACTTTAGACAATTCCTGCAATTAAAAGATGATTTCTTAAATGACGAGATTACAAATTGAATCAAATAGGAAGGCGCCCAATCATGATATATCTTAAACGTTACAATACTCACTTTAAATCTAATTCTGGCTTCTACTGGTAGCCAACATAAAGATCTTAACGATGGAATAAGTTGATCGTATTTACTAGCAGAAAAAAAAAAGCTTTGCTGCAGTAGTTTGAATAATTTGCATTTTTCAGTTGGCGAATTGATATACTCTTGCCCCCAGAGGGATTATATTCTAAGTTTGCATTTGGGGCATGTTGAGCGACTCGCCCAAGATCAAGTAGAGTCGTAACAGGGTTTTAGGCCACTGCCCCAACCGTTCGGCTACTCTTACACTTTAGTTATAGGATCTGCAGGAAAAGGGGGCATCGGAGGTGCAAATTCTAATGAAGAAAATGTTGATGAAGACAGAAATCCATGCAGTTAGAATCCTCTTTCGTAATTATTGTCCTGTGTTTATTTCCAGGAACCAAGTTTCTGCCTGAATAGCCCAACAACGCCCAATGTGTCATGCCAACTTTGAATAACAGCACTGCCAATCCTTCTACGTTCAGCCTCATCGGCATTCCTGGGCTGGAAGGTGTCCAGTGCTGGATATCCATCCCTTTCTGTTTTATGTACACTGTAGCCCTGCTTGGCAACTGTACCATCCTCTTGATTATAAAAACAGAGGCAAGCCTTCATGAGCCCATGTACTTTTTCCTTTCTATGTTAGCTGCCACCGATATCATTCTATCCTCTTCCACATTGCCTAAAATGCTGGCTATATTCTGGTTTGATGCCGGAGAAATTGGTTTTAATGCTTGCCTGACCTAGATGTTCTTTATTCATTCCTTTACAGCAATGGAATCGGGATTCTTTCTGGCCATGGCTTTTGACCGCTACATTGCGATCTATAACCCCTTAAGACATTCGATGATCTTAACCAATCCGGTCATTGGTAAGATTGGCTTGACGGTTGTGTTCAGAGGTGTTGTCTTCTTTTCTCCTCATCCATTCCTGGTTAAGACATTGTCATTCTGCCAAACGAACGTGATCCACCACACCTACTGTGAATTCATGGCCGTCATGAAGCTTGCATGTGAGGACACGTTCACTAGCAAGGCCTACAGTGGCATCTTTGATAGGGGTCTTTGATCTTCTCTCCACTGCCACGTCATATGTTTTCATCCTTCGGTCAGTCTTAAGACTTCCATCCAAGGAAGCAAGCCTCAAGGCTTTCAGTACGTGTACTTCTCACATTTGTGTGATCCTGGTATTTTATAGAACTGCTGTTTTCACATTTTTAACACATAGATTTGGCCCCAATATTGCACCTCAAATTCATATCACTGTGGCAAACATCTACCTTCTTGTGCCCCCCATGTTGAATCCTATCATTTATGGAGTGAGGACCAAAAAAATTCGACAAAGAGTGTTTAAGATGCTCTACTAGAAAACTGTGTGAAGACTGTAGAATATTTTATATATGCTGTAAAACCATTATAATTATTTGATAGAGCTTGAGTTTCCAAAACCAAATTCCCCTTGATGGAACAGAATGGTTTTCTGCTGTCAACCACCATTTCAGTTCCCAGTAGAAGTAGTACTATAGTAGTCTTTTAAGAATATTTTTTATCTTCTCATTTTTTAAAATATACTTCCACCCCAAATGAGACCTGGACACTTTGGACACTCATACTGAAAGCCACTCCTTTGGTTGGCAGGAGTTGCTGCCCTGGATTGAGAACCTCCTCTTTGCAGAGTGTCCGAACGCTACAAAGAGAGTTCAAGTCAATTTAAACAATTAGCCCCCCTTCCAAAACCGTAGTATGGTTTTTAGCACCAGCCGCAATGCTAACAGCTCCGATGCTCATGAGCGTCGGAGCTGTTACCGCTACAACCGGTTCTACGGTTTTGGGCTCATGAGCGTCGGAGCTGTTACCGCTACAACCGGTTCTACGGTTTTGGAAAAGAGGGGGGGGAGGGTTAGGTGCCTAACACTGCCTGACTTACAGGGATCAGTGTGTTTTAACATAAATAGATGAAGGCTCATTTATATCATGGGAGAGTAAACTGGCAAGAGGTTCCGTTTATTGTGGGAAAGATTCAACTGAGATTGATGTGATGACTGACAAGAGAGATGCCAAGCAACACGTCTTTGGTTTTGCTATCAACCAAAATACGCGCTCTGGGAATAACAGTGTTTCGATGACACTTTACGAAAAGCTAAAGGAGGCTTGGGAAATATTATGATCACTATCAATTTTGTTTATTTGCACAATCTCTTTTTTTTTTTTTAATCATTGATAGACTATTGTAATATCATTTTTTTGGATTGCCCTAAACTGTTATTGTGCGAAATACAAACTTTGCAAAAACACGGTTATCAGGCTTATATTTGGATTGAGAAAAGGAGATAGAATTACACCCCATATGTTGAAACTGCAACTGGCTTCTGGTTGAAGCTAGAATTCAGTTCAGATTTTAAATATGTCAAGGAGATGTTCCTACATATATACCTCCATTGTTATGTTATTCAGGAAATTAAATTATAAGGTTTAAGACAACAATCCTTTTTCAATTTCTTCAGGTGAGAGGGTTAAAATATTCTAGAGTGTCTGCCATGGCAGCTGAACTTTGGAGAACTTTACCAGGTCAGATTGGCTTGGTAAATAATTACCAGAGTTTTAAACATTTGTGTTGAAAAAGTTGTAAATTCTTTTGATATTCTTATTCTACTGTAATTTTATTTTTTGAATGTAAACCGCTGTGAATCTTTTGAGGTATTGGCAGTACACAAATAAACCCCCTCCTTTACAAAGCTGCGCTAGCGTTTCTAGCGCCGGCTGCCGTGGTAACAGCTCTGATGCTCATAGAATTCCTACGAGCGCCCGAGCTGTTACCGCCTTGGCCAGCTCTAATAACGCTAGCGCAGAATTTGGATTGAATTGTATCTTAGCATGTCAAATTTGTTTCCAAGTTGTCTTAGATGAAGGCATTACAGAATGACATGGGGAAAAAAATTGATCACTGTTCCCGCCCTGTCCCCATGAGCTCAGTCCCCGTCCCCGCCCTACAAACTGTCAGATCCCACCCGCAGAAGCCTTGAATAGTTATGATTTTATACTGAACTTATTTTATTAAAGTATAAAAAGAGACAATATTCTGTACAATTGTCATTTTATAAACACAAATAATACAGAGCAAGGATCAACAAAACCCCTGTCTCCCCTCCCTTTCACAAATATTCCCTCCACTACAGTATTGTGAAAAGTGAACAAACCAAATTACTACAGAATGCTACATAGAAAAATCAAGTTAACAGAATACTTCAGTCACACACGGCAGGAATAGTGTTAGGGGAGAGCAATTAGGTCAACTGCCCCCTGGTCGGAGAGAGAGACCTAAGCCAGCTGGAAGCTAAAGAAGCACAGCCTGAGCTTTGCAGTTCCCAGTTATGTCTAATACCAGCTCTAGCAGGATACTTATTTCAAATCTGAAATATTCCAATCACAAAATATAAAATAAATTTATTTTTTCTACCTTTTGTTGTCTGGTAATTTTATTCTTCAAATCACATTGGTCTCAGGCTTTGGTATCCTTCTTTCTTCATCGTGGCATAGTTGGCTCCTGTAGGTAAAATAGGCCCAAGAGGAGCTGGGGAGGAGATGACAAGTCTGACATGGGCTCAATTTTTTTACCACAGGAGCAAGACTTTTCACTGCTCCCATGGGGCAGTAAAAGGTCTTATCCCCATTCCTGTGGTAAACCAGTTGCAAATGTCTCCATTCCTGCGGATTTACTACGGTGTCCACGGTTTACCTTGGTAAATGTTCCCCGCGTCATTCTCTAGAAGGTATGTCAAAAGCTTAAGAAGGTATGAATGAGTTGACATGGAAATGTACTTAGATGCCTAGTCCCCTATCGGTGGTTTTAAACAGCACCACCCAGAGAGATAATGCTGGCAAAAAAACACTCTCTAACCGCTACAGCACTCTCTGGATAATGCCAGGGTGGAACAACTAAAGGACCAACTAAATGTGTACCAGCATCTAGGGCACTGTTTGAACATAAGAACGTAAGAATCGTCATACTGGGACAATGCCTACTTGTTTTGTTGATCTGGGAGAGAGCAGTCCATGCAATGGAGAAGAAAAAGAGGCCTCCAAAAACCACAGTTCATGAAAGAAGCCTCTAAAAAGTATTTTCTGAAATATTCAGTACACACAAATACTATATTATTAGGTACAGAAACAGCTTAAAATGCACTGGAGGGGCTGATTCTATAAACGGTGCCTAAATCGACCAGCGCTTACAAAAATGGCGTCAGCCTAATGTCAATTACACTTAGGTATAGGATTACCAGATTTTATGTCTGTAAAATCCGTATCCATAGAGCCACCCCCAGGCCCACTCAGTTCCAGCCATCCCCGCCCCAGACTTGCCCTTTGCCCCGCCCCTAGCCCCACTCCCTCAGTCTGCTCGTCTCGGTCGGGAGGGCATCTGCGATGCGATCTGCTTTTCAAACCCCGGACAAAGTGCCAGGATTTGAAATGCCGTCCGGACGCCCCGACATGCCCTCTAAAAAGAGGACATGTCTGGGTAAATCTGGACGTTTGGTAGCCCTGCTTAGGCCCCATTTATAGAATTGCGGATGGCGGCGATTGAAATGTAGTCCAGGGTTTTAAGGGCCTACACTTCAGGCACCTACGTTTTTGGAGAATCTTGCTCAGCGGCACCTAAATCGTGCTCTGCCCTTGGAAACGCCCACGTAGGCATTAGGCATCGCTGAGCACCATGCAGTAGTCACCTGTCTCTTATAGAATCGGAGAGATGCCTATCGCCCAATTAATTTTTTCCCTAATTATTGAGGCTATATTTTGCCAATTATGAAAGCGCGGAGGAGGTTTTTAGCGCCAGCCAGCGTGCTGAATGCTGTGACGGTCATAGAATTCCTATGAGTGTGGGAACAGCGCAGAGCATTCTGAGCACCAGCCGGGGGATAAGTTAGGCGCTCTTTATGTAATCAGGCCCTGGATGCTTATCAAACAAAAGAATCACTTGCTAGATTTTCTTTCTTTTCCATTCCTTCACCCCTTCCTTAATTTAAGGTCCCTTCCTCTTCACCATCACCTCACTCCAAGTTCTTAATGCCCACCCTTCATATATAAGGTTCCCCCCACTTTTATTTTAGAAATCATTTCTTGTTTTTCCTCTTCAACTGCTTCAATTCCTCTACTGAAGGTGATTGATTGGTGTGATGTGGAAGAGATCCAGAGGGTAAATTACACATCATCTGATCAGCCACCGGTCATTGAAAATGATAAGCTTTGCTTGGAGATGGTGGATTGCTGGCTGGCTTTGTCTTCAATGCTAGTATTTTATTTGCTAAACATTTTGGAAGTTAACTATTTCAGTCGACTTTTCCTTGTCAAGTTTATACAGAGTCGAGCTCCTTTTGGTTGATGACACAGTCTATAAAACTAAAGGCTCCTTTTACTAAGGCGCGCTACCGTTTGTAGCGCACACAGGAGATTACCGCACACTATGCGGTTAGAACTAATGCCAGCTCAATGCTGGCGTTAAGGTCTAGCGCGCGCGGCAAGTAGCGCACGCGATTCCGTGCGTTAAAAGCCCTAATGCAGCTTAGTAAAAGGAGCCCTAAGTTTTAGTTTAGTTTAGTTTCAGATATACAGTGTTCCCCCGGTCGTTCACGGTTGGCAGTTCGCGGTCCCGGTCATTCGCGGTATTTTCCAACCACCGACAAGGAGAGGGCAGCAGGAGAGAGTAGCCGGAGCGCCGCGAGTGCAGGAAATCACTCGTGATACGCTCCAACCGCCTCTTCCTGCACTAAGTCGGGCCTTATCCAATCAGGAGCTGCTTTGACACGCAGCTCCTGATTGGATAAGGCCCTACTTAGTGCAGGAAGAGGTGGTCGGAGCGTACCGTGAATGATTTCCTGCACTCCCGCTGCCCTCTTCAAGCTCCCCCATGAAAAACCGTATTCGCGGTTTTTCGAGATTTGCAGGGGTTACTGGAACGGAACCCCCGCGAATATCGGGGGAGTACTGTAGTATGATAACAGAGATCAAATACATAGACAAAATGGCAAAACAAGTCCTGCTTGTTCATTTTACAATGGAGGTAGGCACTGGGAAAGAGCTGAATCGTCAAGGGTTCCAGGAAAGTGCTGGCCAGAGAGCAAGGGAAGCTATTCACCAGTATGAGATACCTCTGAGCCGTAAACCTAACATCTGTGCCTCTGACATCTGCTGGAGGATAAAGAAGAATTTTAGCCTCTAGGTTGCAGAGTTTCCTTTTGAAGTTAATAATCTGTTGGAAAATCCGGTGGCATTGTCATATGATACTGTTTTATTCGGTATGTCGATGAGAATTAAGAGTCAAATATCATCTAATAATAATAAACTCTTACTCATCATGACAGGGGTTGCTATACAACATATTACGAAAAATTGGAAAAACTGGGATCGTCTACTCTAAATGGTACCTTTTGGTGGAATTCTTTGTGTCACATTTTCAAAATGGAACATGTTCTGGCCATCCAGCAGGGGCATTTAAAGAAATTTAGGGAAGTTTGGGAACCATTAGAAAAATACTGTAAAGACTGATAACATTTTTTCTTTTCCTTTGCTGATTGTACACATCCAGGGAGGGGGGAGGGGAGGGTGGGATACTGAAGGTCTATCGAGTGGGAAACTGATGGGAGGGGAGGGGGGTATTTGTATTGAAGGAGTATTGTAAGAGCTCTAAGTGATGTGAAATGTGAATCGATTGTTATTGAAAGTTTTAAAATGAATAAAGATAAATTAAAAAAAAAAGAAGTTCTGCACGGCTATTTCCACGGGTGGCTGATATACCAAACTGCAAGGATTCAGACTAAGTTTTCAGGCAACACTGGATGGCATTGCAATCTTTGGTTTATTGTTCTGTATTTTAACTTTTATACACCCTTGACATAACCATACTGGGTTTTTAATAGGGTTGTGTTTATGAAAACAATACATTTTATCTATTGTTTTAGAAATATAAGAACATAAGCAATGCCTCCACTGGGTCAGACTGAGGTCCATCGTGCCCAGCCGTCCGCTCACGCGGTGGCCCAACAGGTCCAGGACCTGTGCAGTAATCTTCTATCTATACCCTTCTATCCCCTTATCCAGTAGGAATTTGTCCAATCCTTTCTTGAACCCCAGTACCGTACTCTGCCCTATTACGTCCTCTGGAAGCGCATTCCAGGTCTCCTATCAACTTTTCCGAGTGCCCTCTTGTTCTTTTATTATTCGAAAGTTTGAAGAATCTGTCCCTCTCTACTCTCTCTATGCCCTTCATGATCTTATAAGTCTCTATCATATCCCCTCTAAGTCTCCTCTTCTCCAGGGAAAAGAGTCCCAGTTTCTCCAATCTTTCTCTATCTGTCTCTCTCTATTTCTGTCTCTCTCTCTTTCTTTCTATATCTCTTTCTATATATTTCTCTCTGTCTCCATTTCTCTCTCTCTTTCTGTCCCTCTCTACTCTCTCTATGCCCTTCATGATCTTGTAAGTCTCTATCATATCCCCTCTAAGTCTCCTCTTCTCCAGGGAAAAGAGTCCCAGTTCCTCCAATCTTTCTCTATCTATCTATCTATCTATCTCTATTTCTCTCTGTCTCCCTTTCTCTCTTTCTTTCTGTCCCTCTCTACTCTCTCTATGCCCTTCATGATCTTGTAAGTCTCTATCATATCCCCTCTAAGTCTCCTCTTCTCCAGGGAAAAGAGACCCAGCTTCTCCAATCTCTCAGCATATGACAGAAGTTAAAGGTTATGCATTGTATGATTGCAAATTTTGCTCTAATAATATTTATTTCCATAAAGTCTTACAGTCTGACTGCACTTTGCGTTTTGACATCGTTAACCATGTTTAAGATCCCCACTTGCGTCTCTATCATATCCCCACCCCCACCCTCCTGACTTGCCTCCAAAGTAGACATATTGAGATTTTTTGTTCCTAAATGTCTTATGATGAAGACCACTGACTATTATAGTAGCCTTCCTCTGGACCGACTACATCCAGTTTATATCTTTTTGAAGGTCTCTAGAATTGTACACAATTGTACTTTTTGAAGTCTCTAGAATTGTACACAATATTCTAAATGAGGCCTTTCTTCCCTAAAAATAAAGGAAAATATTTAAACATTCTAATTCTTATGACTTGTTGAAAGGACATGAGATTGTGAATTTAAAAACTACAGAGAGAAATTTTTTGTTGTTGTTTTGAAATGGAACCTATATAGCCAGCTCCATACCAGCCGTTACCAATCCAGTCCTCGGGGCACACCTGGTTCACTGAGTTTTCAGGACATTTACATTCCTCAATGAATATTCATGAGTTAGATTTGCATGCAATCTACACTAGATGGGACTAGATGTGCCTTGGGGAATGGTTGATCCATACTATGCAATACAGAGTTAAAAAAAAGAAACGAGATGAGAATGAGAGTTAATTAATGAGAGATGAGAATGAGAACTCAATAATCTCATAATAACAAGCAGAAGGGTTGGGATTGCTGCTCCTCCAGTGGGATTCTCCTCCGGAACCAGCTTCCACTTTATATTCTCTGATATATTAACTTCTCCAAAGAGATGAGTACGAGCTGTGTCCGGTCTTATCACACCTTCTTACATGGCAGATATTGCTTCTTTATGACTAGATGGTGAGTAAATAGTTTTATTAATTTGTATCCTTTTCATTTTCCAAAGATACGAATAAGATCTCCTAAGGAAGTGGACAGTAGTTGTCCAAAATTTTGAAAGTTACTCGACGTTTACAAATATATTATTTGTCAATTGCTATAAGGCGTTCTGATAAGGACACTACTGATGTGATAGTGGATTCAAATCTGAATGTTTCTGATAGCCTGGGAACTTCTAATGCTGATTTGATGACACCATCTACATTCCTGGTTTCCTTGGCTTTAAGATCAGACAGATCATTCGTGTCCAATTGCCTGACATAGAAACAGAAAAAGGCAGCTAAAGACCATCTGGTCTGTCCAGTCTGCCTTGGAGCGTTGTTAAGGCTCAGCTATGGTCTGGGCAGAAATTGAAGGGAGTAGGTGGAAGTATAGACACTTTGGAAAAGGAGTTCAATTTGGCAAAGAGAAGGTGAGGACAGGTGGCAAAAGAGTTTGTCAAATGGACATAGTATCTTGTTTATCAAGTGCAATAGCAGATTGGCAGAAGGTCAGCAAGACTCTGGAGTGTATGGAATCAGCATGGGCGTAGAATTTTAGCTAAAGGCTCCATGCAGAGCAGGCAGAGGAATGTAAGTAATGGATTCTGGAGGTTTGGTGCATCTTGCAAAATGGAGAATGGGAGGAATGAGAGTGTCCAAAGCTCTAAAGACTAAAGACAGCAGTCAGTTGAGGATGTTAAAGAATATGGGGCTCATTTTCAAAGCACTTAGACACACTTCTTTATGGAGCGTGTGGTTGATGCGTGGAATGCGCTCCCGAGGGAGATGGTGAAGAAAACGGTGACAGAGTTCAAACAAGTGTGGGATGAACCCAGAGGAGAACTTTCCAGAAATGTTTAAGAGATGAGGAATATCGTAAGGATGAGAGTAACTAGAATTATCTAGGAGGTGTTTAAATAGAGGAAATAGGGTACAAATTACTAGAGCAATTACGATGTAAGTATAGTTTACTTAGTTGTAATGGTTAACCTGTTTAGGAGGGTGTAAATATAGCATACTTAGTGGGCAGGCTTGCATAGCCTGTGTCCCATATATGGATATTCAGTTGAGGACGGGCTGGGGAGGGTTTCAATGGCTGGGATGGTTAAGATGGGCTAGAGTGAGCTTGGATGGAGACTAAGCACACTACCGGGCAGGGCTCTGGGTTTCTGGCCCATAAATATCTAAGAAAAGGACCATTTAAATGAAATGATTGATTTATGGAGCATGTATGGTTGGGCAGACTGGATGGACCACTCGGGTCTTTATCTGCCGTCATTTATGTTACTATGTTACACAAAGAACCATAGAAACCTATCGTACCTTGTGTGTCTAGGTGCTTTGAAAATGAGCCTCTATGCATTTAACTCTCTGACACTTGATGAAATACGTGTTTATGGACCTCATAAATCATATGCATGCTGCCTAGACATCTCTTATAAGAGGCTTAGGGTCTCTTAGCCTCCCCAAACCTCAAAGCGGGTATATCAAATCTAATCCCCCTCATTTCCTTCTGCTCTCTCCTGCTACATTCCCAGATCAGCAATAAAAGGAATGCCTTATTGTCTCTCTTCCTCCTCTTCCTTCCTCTTCCTCTCTTCTCCTTTCTTTCTCTTCCCTTTCCTTCTCTCCCTCCCGCTCACCCTTTTGCTGCTTTTCCAGGTCGGGTGGTTCAGTGCTGCGAGCTATGTAAAGTCATGTGGGACCATGTTCCTGTGTGTGCCACCGCTAGCTCAGCTGTACCAGCCCTTCCGACATATGAAGTTTATATCAGAGGGCAGGAAGATAGCAGGAGAGAGGGGAAGAAAACAAGGGGGATTTGATTTGATATACCTGCTTTGGGTAGGACTAATATAGTCTGACCCAGGAAAACTGCAGGGGGAGCAAGAGGGAGTGGAGGGGGGGGGGGAGAAAAGAAAGGAGAGATGTTGATGGATGGGATGGGGAAGAAGAGAGGGAGAGAGAAACTGGACAGTCCTGGATCTTCTAGACTACTGCAACATCCTCTATCTCCCCTGCCTCGCAACCTTGATAAAACAACTACAAACAGTACAAAATACAGATCTGAGACTTATCTACTCACTGAGGAAACACGACCACATCACAGCGGCATACCTCAATTCACACTGGCTCCCAATACAAGCAAGAATACTTGCAAATTCTACTGTCTACTATTTAAGACCATAAACTGAGACTGCCCAGCCTATTTGAACAACCAACTAATCAAAACAACCACAACCAGACATAGGAGAACCCACACTCCATTCATGTACCCTCCAATCAAACGTCAAGCGAAAAAAAATGTACGATGGCCTCCTGGCCACTCAAGCAGCAAAACTAGACTACCTATTCTCCAATTTACTGATCACGACCCCAGACTACAAAACCTTCAGAAAAGAAATCAAAACCCGGCTATTCAAGAAATAGACAAACTAACACAGCAAGAATCATCTCAATCCCCAATAGCAACCCGTTCCACTCCATAACTCCTTATGTATTCCTAAATATCCAAATAACTCCTTATGTAATCCGCCTTGAACCACAAGGTAGTGGCAGAATAGAAATCACTAATGTAATATAATATGCTGATGAAGGAAAAGATATAAAAGAGGAGAGAGAGAGGGAGACAGTAATGCTTAATAGAGGAGAAGGGACACAGTGAGAAAGACAGTGTAATGTTTAATGGGGGAGAAAGGACAGAGAGAGAGAGAAGGGAGAGAAGTGAGACAGAGAGGGAGATGGGTAATGCTGGATAGGGGAGAAGGAGAGAGAGAGAGAGCTGATGGAGAAAGATCCAGGCATGGCAACAGAGCAGTGGGGCACCTTACAGGACACTGCTGTGAACTTCACAAAAAGGGTGCCACATAAGCATCTCAAAAGAACTTCCTTATAGGTTATGATGAGCTCCCCTAAACACCCCAAAACCTACTACAGCCCCAATAGCCCTTAAAGTACTAAATTTGATGGAGCAATGGATGATTGAATTCAGACTAAAGCTTAATTCAGAAAAAACAAAATTTTTTGTAGCTCCGCCTCACCCGTTTGACACTGAAACATCAATGTGCATCAATAGTCTTAGTTATCCTGTTCAATCTGCTATGAAGGTATTGGGTGTAACATTGGACCAGAGCCTGACCATGAAAGACCAGGTGGACTCCTCGGTTAGAAAGAGTTTTCTCACCCTCTGGAAGCTTTAGAGCATACTTTGATGTTTCATCATTTAGAATTCTGGTACAATCCCTTATACTGAGCCAACTTGGATTATTGTAACATCGCCTATTTGGCAATTTCCCAGAAGAATATTTGGCGATTGCAAATGATACAAAATGCGGTGGTCAGGCTACTTTGTGGGTTGAAGAAGTTCGATCATGTAACATCTTCCTACCGACTTCTACACTGGCTGCCGATGGAGGCATGTGTGAAGTTCAAGTTTGGATGGTTCTGCTTTAAGGTACTATACGGTTTAGCCCCTAAATTTATAACTGACCTTTTCTCTTTCACAACCAACAGACATGAGAGAAGCTCACATCTGAATTTGTTTCTCCACCGGTTAGAGGATGTAAATTAAAAAGACACCATCAACATCTTTTCTCACATCAAGCAGCATTATGGGATAAAGATCTGGAACAACTGCTTATGGGGAATTTAGGAAAAACCTCAAAACATATCTGTTCCTGAAGTATTTAGGTAACTGACCTATACAATCTTAGTCCACAACAACTGATCTCTAGAGTTATTAATCACTAACCCTTAACTTTGTTAATTCTGCTCAATTTGTAACATCTTTTAATCATTGTAAACCGCTTAGAACTTCACGGTCCTGCGGTATATAAACTGTTATTATTATTATGGCTGCAGGTGGCACCTATATAGCAGTAGGGTAGGGTTTTGGTGGGCGCACATGTTCCATCATAAATGTAGTGGATAGAGTGGCTTATGGGCCTGGGTCCTCCTCTCTATAATTCAATAGCCCACCCCCACAGCTACTTAAGACACTTGTGTGCAGCTCTACTAGACTTTCCTATACCAGGTGCTGATGTTCCAGAGACAAGTATGTGTGTTTTTATTCTGATCTTTGTGGAGATGTGAGGGGGTCAGTGTGCACTGGGGGAGTGTGTGTGGGTCTTTATTTTGTCTCTGAAGTGGTTATCTGGTCACTTTGGCACTTTCGCCTTCCAAGCAGCCAAGCTGAACCCATGGCTAGCACAAATGATACTAGAGGCCCCCACTTACCTCGGGTTCAGAAAATCACTTAAAACCTACCTATTCCGCAAACAAGACCCGAATTGTTCCCCCCCCTGACAATATCTCCCCCCCTCCCCAATCTGGCCCCCGTATGAGGCCTTCCCCCTTTTTTTCCCCACCTTCCTCATCCTCTGTCTAGTTCAAATAAAGCTGATAAATAATTGAAACTCTGTTACTCTGTAATTCTAATAACAAATCTGTAATTCTGACAAATAATTGTAAATCTGCCTGTCTATGCAGACCCTAATGTAACTCGATGTAAACCGCCTTGAACTCGCATGGGTATGGCGGTATATAAGAATAAACTATTATTATTATTATTATTATATCTGTTTTCACATTGTCTCACAACGTCTAAGTTTCGTCCAGGATGTCTAGTAAAACATTCAATTATCCCTTCAGGACGACTAAGTTTAGGTCCGCCCACATGTTGCCCTAACCACTCTTCCAGATACACCCTTTTCAGCTCTGGGCGCACAACGGCATTCAGAGGCATAAGAAGTCCCGCTGCATGCCCAGAAAGTCGGTTTGGTTAATTTGCTGTTATCATATCTAGTGAATGGCCTTTTTGGTCTGTGGCAGAGCGTGAGGCCTAGAGACTGTTCTGCAGGATCTCTTTTGAGCTGACGTACAGAGCTAATGGTCTCAATTTCTAGGAATCTTTTTCCTCTCTCTGTTGATGTGTATCATCTTGTAGGCTGCTGGGCGAACCTTTAGTGTTACAGGGTCAGATCTTTCCCCCTCACCACATTGTAAGAGCAGTTTATTTGTTACTGACGGGTCAGAAAAC
The DNA here is from genome assembly GCF_902459505.1 of Geotrypetes seraphini. Taxonomy (NCBI): domain Eukaryota; kingdom Metazoa; phylum Chordata; class Amphibia; order Gymnophiona; family Dermophiidae; genus Geotrypetes; species Geotrypetes seraphini. Next base: position 5,446,883 of record NC_047089.1, on the reverse strand, counting down.
TGTGGAAAATAATAGACAAGCTGGTTCTCCTCAAGTTGGCTGAGTTCCTCGAGACATCCACGGAACTTATTTCTGGGAAGTCAACTCTTGTGGTGACATTTGTGTTGGAGCCTGATTGCAATTTGATATTGAACTAACTTTAGATGTATGAATGAGTTGGGTATTTTTGGCTTGATTAGAAGAATATTTACTGAGCTGTTGTGAGTGAGCCAAACATAACATAACTTTATTTTTCTATACCGCCTTAATCAAAAAAATTCTAGGCAGTTTCCACAAAAGAGAAAAACTAGACATTAAAAAATTAAAATTATGTTAAAGATAAAAGCACAGATTAAGAGATAAATTTGTCAAATAATAATAAAGCCAAGGATTCTGGCTCTGGCAAAGACATTTATTGTGAAATTTTCTTCACGTTACTTTATAACATTTGAGTCTAATTCTTTTTTTATTTCTAGAGCTGAAACAACTCTTGGAATTATTGAATGCAATGGAAAAGCCAGTTTCCGTAATGCTTAACCAGCTGTTCTAAGACCATGGTGTAACCCTTTTCTCTGAATACATTTTCTGTTCTTTAATGCAGTCTTGAATATTGATTTCCAAATTGTGGGTTAAAGTACTTTCTTTTACTTCTTGTCTAGGATTTTCTTATTTTTTGATTTTGCTGTATATTTCTAGTTCATCCATAGAACAATATTTAATTGTTCCATCTTAAATTCTCATCCAAGTAATTCATCTTAGAAGTTTTAACAACCCTCAGATACACCACCTTCGACTCCTATAATTCATAGTCTTAGGCTTTAAGTGTTGTTTCCTCATCAGATCTTATTTTTACTAACGATCTTATTTAAATATATAAATAGTTTAGCTTTATGTTCTTAATGAAGTGACTTATCTTAATTGTGGTCTTTCTTCCGGGACAACTTTGCCAACATGTTTCACCGAAAGGTTTTGTCAAGGCTGTTTATCCCTGCAAATATATAAAATTACCATTCAAATCTTTTACATCCTCATCAGTCATATCCCCCTAAGAATCTTGCTAAACCACTCTCTGATAACAGAAATCACTCGATATGTAACCACTTGTAACTACTCTCGCCTTGCTGTTTGCAACTCTATGATCAATTTGATATGTAACCACTCGTAACTACTCTCGCCTTGCTGTTTGCAACTCTATGATCAATTTGATATGTAACCACTCGTAACTACTCTCGCCTTGCTGTTTGCAACTCTATGATCAATTTGATATGTAACCACTCGTAACTACTCTCGCCTTGCTGTTTGCAACTCTATGATCAATTTGATATGTAACCACTTGTAACTACTCTCGCCTTGCTGTTTGCAACTCTATGATCAATTTGATATGTAACCACTTGTAATTTCTGCCTAACTAATGTGAACCGCCTAGAACTCTTCGGGGTATGGCGGTATACAAAAATAAAGTTATTATTATTTTATTTACCTTAGAAAAGCTCTGCACTACTCTGACTGACCACAGTATGTATTAACATGGCCGCCACATTTCACAATGTCTTTTAAATCCCAGCGGGGCGGCACTTACGATGATATCATCACGTACGCCAGAAGATCGCTCCGCAGGGAAACTTTTCTCATAAATCAAAGTGGTACAATGAAAACTTGTACTAAAGATGAAAACTTCTAATATGAATTACTTGGATGAGAATTTAAGATGGAACAATTAAATATTGTTCTATGAATGCAACACAGATAGTTTTCATTGTTCTCATTTAAAGACAGAATTTCAAAAAAACAGTGCTGTATATCAATTTATTTCTATTCGTGCCATTTTTGCTGAATGTATATAATAAAAGTTCTATAAAGAAAACCCAGAAGGCTAGAGGGCAAGGATGTCTGAGACCAGATTGCAGTGAAAGTTACTCAAGAATACTGAAAGCAGCATTTCATTGTAGGGAGGGGCTTGCATGCATCTGCAGGAACGTCAGTGATTGGAGATAGCAGAGTTCTTTATCCTACAATTCTATGCAGATTACAAATGATTCAGGTAAACTAAACCTTAAGTTTGCATACCGTATCATCTCCATAAAGATAGAGCTCGGCACGGTTTACAGGTAATTCAATAAGTGAGAGAAGGACATAATAAAAAATTAGAGGTTATGAACAGGATAGCTAGCTTTACAATTTAAATAGATAGCTTTACGTTTTGGAGAAAAGCCAGGTTTTCAGATGCTTTCGGAATAATTGGAATGAGCCTAGGTTCAGCAGCGGGGCAGGGAGGTTGTTCCAAAGCTCAGTGAATTTGAAGAAAAGGGATTTCCCTAATTTACCTCCATGCATGATGCCTTTTAACGAGGGGAAAGATAGTTTGAGTTTATGGGCGGATCTGGTAGTGTCAGGTCTCGAGGAATTCCAAGGTACTCAAACGTTTTTCCCTAACTGCCCTGGTGGGCTCCCACTCTATCTAAAGTTTGCAGTTAATTCTTTCAATGGAAGGGACATCCCCAAATAAAAAAGAAATCTCTTGATTGCCTGTTGCTTCTTCTATGGTGATACCTATCTCCAATCACTGAAGTTCCTGCAGAAACTCTAAGTCTATTTAATGTGATCTTCCATCAAAGTATACTGTAAGAACAATCAGGAAGTGACAGTTTAAATATTAAAAAAAAAAATCCCATGATCTACCAAGGAAGTTTAATTAATCTAATCTAATCTTTGGTTTATATATCAGGTCATCTCCCAGTGGAGCTCGACTCGGTTCACAGGAGAGAGCATCATATGACAACGATGACGCCATCTCCTTGTGCTGTCACCATCTTAATATACTCAACATCCAGTCTCTGATTGATAGTCTTGTTAATTATACCTCCTTAGTTTCTAATAGGTTGTTTTGGGTGAATCAATATGGTGACAATCTCCACCTACTGGCTTCCACCATCTCCTGCTACTCAAACCTTCCTTGGGCTGCACTGAGAAGAGTGAGAGGCCTGTGCAAATGAATGATCACTGTGAGCAAAGATTATACACTAAGCAGGAAGTAACTACAGTTGTACACCGAAAAACAATACAGGCAATGCATTGTGCAACCAGTCTTGATCACCACATCTTAGGTCTCAGTTTTCAAGTAGGACTCAAAGCGTTTAAATTTTTGGTAAATTCAGAAAGCATAAACGTGTTTTCTAATCACAGAATTTGATAAATGTATTGTGTCGGTCTTGTGACTTCTTGCCCTTGATAAATTCTCATCTAACCATATGGTTTAATATTTGTAATGTTCACTTGCTGAGCAATCCTTTCTTTCAGTTTATTTACTTCCTCTTTTACTAAGCCACGGTAGATGTTTCTACCACGGCCCGGGGCGCTAAATGCTCCGATACTGCTCAGTCCGTCGGACCAGTGTTGGAGCATTTAATGCTACGGGCCATGGTAGAAACCTCTGCTGTGGCTTAGTAAAAGAGAGGGGTTAGTTATTATTGTTCTCATTTCTTGGTCATCTCAAACCTAGGCAGATTACACCCAAAACATACACAATCAGACTTGGGCAGACTTGATGGGCTATAGCCCTTTTCTGCCGTCATCTTTCTATGTTTCTAATAAAAAAACAACATTAAAACATAAAACAATTTAACAGAAATTGCACAGAAATGCCCTCTAACAGTGTTTCCTAATTGAATATTTTAGGTATCACCATTGAAGAAGCAACAGGCAATCAAGAAATCTCTTTTTTTGGGGGGATGTCCCTTCCATTGAAATAATTAACTGCAAATGTTTCCGAAACTACGATATTAGTTGGCTCCTCTATTAAAGGTCTGCTCTTCTCAGCAATCACCCCCTATGTTACTCAAGACAAAGAACTTTTAATCTGCCGATCACCATGTCAAAGTCTAACATCACAATTACCAATCCTGACACATTCATTCTTGTAGGAGTCCCAGGGTTGGATTCCTCCCAGTTTTGGTTCCCCATTCCTTTCAGTGCAATGTATGTTATCTGTCTTATAGGAAACATTTTACTTCTTGTTATTATAAAAACAGATTCCAGCCTACACACCCCCATGTATTATTTCCTTTCCTTATTAGCCCTGAATGATATGTTTATTACCACAGCAACAATTCCTAAAATGGTGGGAATCTACTGGTTTAAGAACCCAGAAATTAATTTCACTGCCTGCCTCGTTCAAATGTATTTTATCCACAGCATCACAGCCTTTGGGTCTGGTATCCTTTCAGCTATGGCCATAGACAGGTACATCGCTATATGTCATCCTCTAAGATATGCAACCATTTTAAGCAATCCGAGAATAGGCAAAATAGTCATGGCTATATTATTGAGAGCATTAGGCATCCTTTTGCCTCATCCAATCTTACTGCAAAGATTGTCATACTGCAAAACCAATGTGATTCCCCATTCCTACTGTGAGTTCATGTCAATCGCAAAGATCTCCTGTTCAGACCTATCTGGGACTAGTGCATACGGCCTGTTTGTCGTGACTTCAGTTGTAGGGGTAGATGTGACTTTGATCATGGTATCTTATGTCATGATTCTCAGGACTGTGCTAAACCTTCCATCAACGGGAAAGAGACTCAAAGCACTTAGTACCTGTGGCTCCCATTTGTGTGTCATCTTACTTACTTATACTCCGGCACTTATTTCTTTTTTAATGCTCAGGTTTGCCAGGAACTCTCCTAAATACATTCAACCTCTCATGGCCAACGTCTACTTGTTCTGTCCGCCCATGCTGAACCCCTTTGTTTACAGTGTGAGAACAAAGCAAATTCGCCAAAGAATACTGTTTGCAATTAAATGGGAAAAGAGACTCTAACACATCCAACAGGTTATACATTAAGGCCCAGATTCTATAAATGATGCCTGAAGTTAGGTGCCTAGATTGACGCTTCTAGCCGATCTACGCACCTAATAATAGGTTTAATAGGTGCTGATGACTGACCATTAGCACCTTGTAATTGTCTATGTAAATTGCAGTCAATTGGATGGTAGGCACCTAAAAAAGCAGGCATGGTTAGGGGGAAGATCATGGGGTACCACTGGGCATGATTCTATAAAGAATGAATAACTTTTATCGAAACACACTTAAGCAACACCTTCCAGGCGCCTCTGTGTTAGGCATCATTTGTAGAATTGGGCCATAAATGCCTGATGATTTAGGATTTTCTCTAATGAAAGCTTCAGCATATACGAAGGGCTCCGTTATTTCACCTTCCTCGTAGGCAATTTGGGAAGGGAATCAAAGTGTGCTCCTGCACAATTTGCACCGTCTTGGGTAGAAAACTGATTGGTGTGAAATAAGTCACTCGGCAGACCTAAACATGCCTCCAGGATACTCACTTTATACTGTGAATAAAAATCATTTATTGCTAGTCCAATTGTTTATTCTTTTCATTTTATCTTTAATTTCATCAGTCCTCTCTCCCTTGCTGGGATGTGGATAAACCTTTTGGACCGTTGTACTTCACATGGTCTGTTATTCCAAAGCTCTTTGGTGAGACAAGAGATTGCGGACATGCTGGCCTTTGGGGAGCTGAGGGGCCAAGAGTAATGTGTCACACGTGAGGTCCCCAAAATATTGGGGGGTGCTTGGGCACCCCAGTGCTAGCACTTATGCCCCTATGCATCACTTGCCGACCAACACCTCCCCCCCCAAGCTCTGATATCAGGCCTCCTAAAGCAGGAGAAGCAACGGCAGTGGACGGCCTAAAGAGGAAATGCTTAGGACAGGCTTTTCGCTGCCAGAGCGCTGCCACTCCTATTTTAGGAGGCATGAAGGTATGCGGGGAGGAGAGTTAGTCACTGAATCAGCGAGACCGATTTTTAAAGAAAATACATCGACTCAAATCAGCGAATCAGGCATTACTACTCGGCATGTAAACTTCTAATGGATCAAACGGTGACTAGTCTCAGAAATAAAAGTGATAATTATATGCACAAAGAAAGAGCAAAGCAAGCTGTGGTACGTCTCAGTCATGAGCTCAAAAGACATCATTCTCCAGACACGAATAAATGAATTAAGCAAAGCAGTAAATGGCCTCAAAGTGACAGAAGACAGCACACCGAATGCCATTATTTATCCCTATTTACTCTGGGCTCCTTTTACTAAGGTGTGCTAGTGTTTTTGGTGCACGCAGGAAATTACCGCGCGCTACACTGCTCAATGCTGGCGTTAAGGTCTAGTGCACGCGGCAATGTAGTATGCACTATTCTGCGCGTTAAAACCCGCAGTAAAAACTCCTTAGTAAAAGGAGCCCTCTGTATTACCCGTTTAATGCCATCTTTAGATCTGCCTCGTTGTATTGTAGGAACAAGCATCTGTTATTTGAATGTTCTAGAGCAGGGGGACCCACACTTTTTGGGCTTGCGAGCTACTTTTAAAATGACCAAGTCAAAATGATCTACCAACAATAAAATTTTTAAAAAACACAAAGCCCGCTGTACGCAGAGAAAATGTGAATTATCATTCATATTCCGGGGTTTTTTTTTTTCAAAGAGGTCAAGGCAGATGACTTTATGCAATGTCACCTTAGGAACAACTATACAAAAATAGACAAATATACCCCCTCCCCTTTTACTAAACGGCGATAGCGATTTTTAGCGCAGGGAGCTGTGCTGAATGCCCCTCGCAGATCCCGACGCTCATTAGCTCCCTGCACTAAAAACCGCTATTGCGGTTTAGTAAAAGGGGGCCATAGTGCAAAATATAGACAGCAGATATCAATTCTCAAAACGGACACATTATGATCACTAAATTGAAAATAAAATCATTTTTCCTACCTTTGTTGTCTGGTGATTTCATAAGTGTCCGGTTGCACTTTCTTCTTCTGACTGTGCATCAAATCTTTCTTCCCTTCTTTCAGCCTGTATGCTTCCTCTCCTTCAGACTTCATTCCCTCCCCCAACTTTTTCTTCCTCTCTCCCTGCCCTTTCTTTCTCCCTGCCTCCCTTTCTTTTTTTTCTCTCTTCATGTCCCCTTTCTTTCTTCCTATTTCCCTTCTTTCCTTCTGTCTCTCTGCCTGCCCCCTTTCTTTCTTTCTCCCTGCCCTCCCAAGCCACTGCCGCCGCTGCCATCAGGTATCAGGCCCCAAACCTGCCGCCGCCCCAAGCTCTCCCTGCTTTCCTGCGTCGGGCCGACCAGCATTCCTCTCCTCGACGTCAATTCTGCCTTTGGAGAAGAAGTTCCGGCCCAGCCAGGCAGCAATTGGCTGGCCCGAACTTCCTTTCCGACGGTATAATTGACATTGGGGAGAGGAAGGCTGATCGGCCCGGTAGATCGCCAAGGCAAAGTGAGTCTATCACGGAGCCCGGGATGTGCTCTGCGATTGACTCACTTTGCCTTGGCGATCTGCTGGTCAATCGCGATCGACCTATTGGGCACCTCTGTTCTAAAGAGTGATTTTTAGGCGCTTCAGTGGTATTATGCCATCATGGTATTATATCTTTGTTATCTGAATGTTCTTCCATGTCGTCTGTTATGTTATTCCTTAACATATTTTGACATTTATCATATTTCTCTTCTTTGATTCTTCTCCAAGGCTGTTAAATGTGTACATTTTTTATACTGTTTCATGTCAGTCTTATCATTAGGTTTCAGTTTATGATTTCCAAGGTTGCCTCAAGTTTCAAGTTTAATTAAAAATTTTTATACCGCCTAATCAGCCTTCTAGGCGGTTTACAAAGTCATAGAAGAAAACAATAGTTAAAATACAAATTTAAAAGGACAGGGGACAACAGACTTTTAGAGACATAAAACCATAACAAGTGGAAACGAGAGGATAATAGGCAGGAACTACAATTTCAAAGATAAAAGATAACAGTTTAAGGGAAAAACCAATAGGAGGGTTAATAAAAATAAAATCATTCTAAGTCGCCCTTAAAAGGGCAGTTAAGTTTCAAAGGCATCGTTAAAAAGAAAGGTCTTAAGCTTTGCCTTGAATTGATTAAGAACTGATTCATTGCGTAAGTAAGTTGGAATGCTATTCCAAAGAGAAGGCGCAGTCGCCGAAAAGATAGAAGATCTCTTTGTATTTATGTATCTTAGTGACGGAACAGAGAGAAGATTATGAGCTGACGATCGAAGAGCCTTAGAAGGGTTGTATGGGATAAGAAGATTATTAATGAATTCTGGTTGGTTCTTTTGTTGGATTTTGAAAGTTAACAAAAGTATTTTATAGGTGATTCTATGTTCTGCTGGTAACCAGTGAGTTTTATGTATGAGGATGATTTGAAAAGTTTGGTAAAAAAGCAAATTAAACAACGTAGAATCCATCGAGGACTACACACTTAGGGCATTAACGCGCTGAATAGTGCGCGCTAAATTGCCACGTGTGCTAGACGCTAACACCAGCATTGAGCTGGCGTTAGTTCTAGCCGCGTAGTGCGGATTTAGCACGTGCTAAAATGCTGCGTGCGCTAAAACCCCTAACGCAACTTAGTACAAGGAGCCCTTAGTCCAGCACGTTTCCCGTTTTGATGTTCATAGGAAAAACAGCTCACCAAAAAAAATGGGAAACGCGCTGGACTAACCCCCCTCCTTCACTAACGCATAGCGTGGGTTTTAGTGCCGGCAGGGGCGGTAACTGCTCCGACATTCGTAGGAATTCTTTGAGCGCCAGAGCACTTACCGCCGCTAAAACCCACGCTACGCGCTAGTAAAGGAGGGGGTAAGTGTATAGCCCTCCAAGGAGACGATGACGCTTAGCTTGCTTTTTTACCCAACCACCCTCGTATTGCATTTATGCTTTTATTTAGTCATTTTACTATTCTTACACTATTAACAAAACTGTACATTTTACGTTAAACTGCGCCTACTGTCCACTGCCTTGGGTGAATCTCTTCATAAAGGTGGTTAATAAATCTCAATAAATGAATAGAATTGCTAAGGTGATCTTTCTCAGTTTGCTATCAAGAAGAGAAATGAGACACATTGAAAAGCATTTGTCAGAATATAAGCTCTCCGTTTTGGACGTGCTCTTTGGTACCCAACATGCATAAAATTTAGCCATAATTAGCCCATCCGTGATGATGTCAACCTCCGTGCAAAGGGGGTTGATCATGATCCATCGAACAAATATGGATGGGTAAAGAACAAGATGAACCACAGCCAAGCCTCTCTCACACAGACCTGAATTTTTAAAAAGAGAACGACCTCAGATGGTGGATAATGAAATGCGTTTTTGCTTGTCAACTATCGAGCCACATTTTGAGTTAATTTGCACTCAAAAACAAGCACATCCATCACATTGATTAGCAATTCGTTTATCTACTCTAGTTTCACCGTTGTTACAATTACCCATACATAGCTTAAAGAACTTTAAATAAATAACTCTCAAATTAAATCTTTTGTTAGTTTTGCAATTTTATAATTTCAGTTATAAAGAGCTGTTATAGACATTTGCTCCATTTAGTGTTCCGGAGCAAAAAAAAGTTTGAGACACTGCCGTAGTGGGTAAAATCAGCTCCAGATTCTGAGGCTCTTTTTCCGTAGATTGCCATAATAACTCAACAAGAGCTGTATTTCACATTTCTCTTTTGCTATATCCACGTGGGTTCTTTGATATTAGTATTTGATACTTGGTAACCACGGGTTGTTATTTCATTGTATTCTATAATATGTCCCAGGTTTGGCACGTTTTGACGAAAACATCTATTTCCCCTCATTCACAGCTTATCTAAAATGGCACTTCACCTGTCTCTTATGGTCTTCTGTTTCTGTGGTGGTCCAGGATCAGAATGGGTTACAAGATTACATACTTAGAACATTCAGTGGAATGCGGTTTCAGTTGCAGGTGATTAATACATGACGCAAAGATCGAATAGAGGTTTATCTACAAGGAATAAGGAATTTGAGAAAGAGAAGCTATAAGGGTAGGGTGTAGGGATAACGCTAGGTATTTTGTTTCTATTCGCCTTTAACACATCATTTCGGATTACAGCTAATTCCAGGGTTGATAGAAGGTAGACACAAGCTACATATGAGTAGTGGTTTCCATACAAGGAAGTTAAGAAATTAGCAGGAGAAGATACGTGGCTGGAAGCATAAGTATGACAAAAGCTAAATTGTTTCTGATTGCTTATGCAGGTTTAGGATTGCTGCTGATTCCAGACTTAATGGCTACTATGGAAATTTCCTCATTGAGTGGATTGGTCCGAGGGAATTAAGTAAACAGATAGAGGGGCATTTTTGATAGTGTGTCTAAGTTTGACTTTGGATGTTTCCTGCAAGACATCCAAATATTGGGCTGGTGAAACATCCTTTTTAAAAAACTGCTAGATGTCTAAAAAATTTTTCCTGAGAGTGTCCTATTTGGACAGGTTGACCTATAGGATGTCTAACTTTTTTGGCCATTTTCGAATCCCAAAATGTCCATGTTCAAAACATCCTAATCCAGACCATTTGGACCTGGGAGGGGCCAGCATAGTAATGGATTGGCCATATAGACATCCCAACAGAGCAATGGGACAGGTTAAAGATCACTGCTGTGAACGTCACTGAAAGGATGTCAGATGTATATCTAATCTAATCTAATTGTGCGTCGCTCAAAACTATATATGCTCAAGGCGACTGTAAAGAGAGGTAAGAGGGGAGAGAGAGGAGGTGGATAGATAAGAGGGAGAGGAAGGGAAGAGAAAAAGAGAGGAGAGAGGAGGAAGGGAGGAAGGGAAAGGAAGAGAGGAGAGGGTGAAGGAGATTAAGTATCGAACAGATGGGTTTTCAGTTTTCTTCTGAAGATGATGTGGCAAGGTTCAGTGCTGGTCTTTTCTGTAAGGCCATTCCAAGTTTTGACTCCTAGGAAGGTAAGCATGGAGTGGAAAACTCATTTATAGTGAAGAGTATATCTCACCATAACCCTTTATAATATATGGTGAGCCCCCCAAAAACTCCTCCCAAACTTACTATACCCACCTGTGTTTCACCCCAATAGCCCATATGGATGTAGGTGGCACTTATATGGCAGTATAGTAGGGTTTGGGTGGGCTTATACTTAATGCAATGGATGGACTTATACTTAATGCGATGGATGTTGTGCCTTATGGGCCTGGGTCCTCCTCTCTATGGTTCAATAGCCCCTCCACAGGGTAACTCTACACACTTGATGCTCTATTAGGCTTCCCCCTACCAGATGCTGCTGTTCTCATTTTTATGTGCTGGAAGAGGGTCAGTGAGCACTGGAAGAGTGTGGGGGTGTTTTACCTCAATGCATGAAGTGGTCATATGGTCAGTTTGAGGACCTTTGTGACCCTTAGATGCTTCTAAAACAGGTCTAGTTCTGAATGCCTAAGTTCTGTCCAGGACATCTTGGAAAATGTTTGATTATTGCTGCAAGATGCCCAAGTCTAACCAGCCCGTATGCACGCTCAACGCCCACCCACAACGTACCTCCACCATGTCCATCTCAAGCGCTGGACACACAAAAGATGGGACACCTTCCTAGACATCCAGAAGGGTGGTTTTGATTAACGGCATTTGGACGTCCTAGCGATTAGGACGTCCAAGTGCCGATTTAGGACACTTTTTGGATTATGAGCCCCATAGGTTTTCACTGCTTTCCTGAAGTTTAGGAATGAATTGAGTGAGCAGATTGGTTGAAGGGTTTGCTTCCAGAGTGTGCGTATGAACTTCTGCATGTAATAGCGAGAGGCCAGGCGGGACTGTCAGGCATTTTTCTTCATGCGATCTTAGAGGGCGGTTACGTGTTCAGGTTGGGAGCTTGTCTTGCTTGAATTATTATTACCATTACAATTAGATATTTACATGCCATTAAAAAGATAGATAATGATTTTTGGTGAGTTTCTGAGGAGGAAACATGTTCTGAATGATCTTAGACTTTGAGAAGCTCTTAATATAATACAATGGGGAATTTTGTTATGATTTATTTTGGTGGTAAAGGAAAAAAAAATTAAGTAGTGTAACTAGACCCAAGATGATGGAAGATCTATTGGGATTCTTTACCATACAGAAACATTTAATTCTCAGTACATACTCTTAACGTGAGGGATATCTTTGTGAGGTAACATCATATTTAATCTCGAGGTTAGTTGCTAATCCAGAAGGGGAGAAGGATGAGATGTTTCAGAGTATATAAATAAAATGCAAACATTATATTATGGTTGAGGCTGCACTGAAGGCTGACTTCAATGTATGCTTTGTGCAGAATCCACCCTGAAGATGCATAACCCCCTAGACATCTAAGCTACTGTCTAAGGTAAGAGCATTGGTGACAGATTGTCTTATTTTTGTCATTGCATGCATTTGGATGAGTGAAAAAGGTTTAATAAAATTTCCCCTCCCCCTCCCTGCGTATATTGACTGGAATATGCTTATTTGCATCATTGAGAATTCAGTCACATGTAAATCTCAGTTGCCTAAGCAGAATTCTCTCGAGACCTCGGAAACTGCCCAGACTCCGAATTGCCCGGAGCTTCTGCTTCAGATGTTTAGAAGTTAAGCTATAAATGATCACGCGTTTATTAGAGAGAGAGATTTCTACATACAGTTCTTCAAAATGCCACTCCAACCTTGTCAACGCTAATATCTGATCTGAGCTGGGACATAATTCTGGTGAGTTATTGTTTGGAAACCTTATTAATTATAAGTAATTCTTAAAAATAAGATGACAAGGTCATATCAATGATTACTTTCATTCAGGTAGTCTGATAGTTCAACTCTCCTACACAATACACTAGTTTCTCCAATTTGCATATCATTTTACTCCAGGCCATGGGACATCAGTGAACGTGTCATTACAAGTCTCTATTCCTAGATGTTAGAGGATCATAAAATGTAAGTCAGAACACAAAGCAAAGGTGAAATTCAGCAACTGCAGACAAGAAGAAGGAGAGTTCTTCAATTTTAGGACTTTTTTCCTTACCTGAGTTTTTATGAATTTATGCTATAATTAGATTGTTTTCAGGTTATTGCAGTCTAATGTTGGGGACCTATATAGCAGCGAAAGATTTCTATAGCTAGCAAAACTAATTTCTGGTGTGCTAAGAGCAGATAGAGTAGCTGGTTTTAAGAAGGGTTTGGACAATTTCCTGGAGGAAAAGTCCATAGACTGTTATTGAGAAAGACATGGGGGAAGCCACTGCTTGCCCTGGATCGGTAGCATGGAATGTTGCTTTCATTGGGGTTCCGGAATCTTGCTATTCTTTGAGATGCTGGAATGTTGCTTCTCTTTGGGTTTTGGCCAGGTACTAGGGACCTAGATTGGCCACCGTGAGAATGGGCTACTGGGCTTGATGGGCCATTGGTCTGACTCACCAAGGCTATTCTTATGTTCTAACATGTGCCAAGTATAGGCCATTGTGACATCACTGCTGAGGTTGGCTCTGAGGCACTGTGGAATGAGGCATTATGACATCACAATCTCAGCTCTGGAATGTTGCTTTCATCGGGGTTCTGGAATCTTGCTATTCTTTGAGATGCTGGAATGTTTCTACTCTTTGGGTTTTGACCAGGTACTGGTGACCTGGATTGGCCACCGTGAGAGCGGGCTACTGGGCTTGGACCATTGGTCTGACCCAGTATGGCTGTTCTTATGTTCTTAATCACAGAATCACGGCTTCAGAAAAACTTAGGCATTGGTAATGTACACCAGGGTTATAGAGGCCTATATTACTGGCGCCCAAGTTTGACTGAGAATCGTGGCTAATGGTGCCTAAGGTGATATCTACCTCTAACCACATCTATGTTGATCTTAAGCGCCATTAGACACCATGCTTAGATTTTAAAAAATAAGCTTTTAATCGGTTTTTACGGTTTGTGCGGTCAATTACCACACTGATTAAAACCAATTAAAGCAGTTAAGTTAAGCAGTGGTAGGGCTCCAACCGCCATTTCTAGAATCCAGGCCATGGTGCCTCTTCTCTTGAGAGGATGGGTGAGAGCGGTGCTTAGTTTGTTGTGTAAGGGAAGCGCATTGTCAAAGCGACCAGCAGCTCCTTATCTGGTCCTGTTCAGACCTTTATCTTTCTGTTTGTACCATGCTGCCTGTAAGCATTTTTCAGAAGAGATAAATTGCAAAGTTAGTAGAGCTCGGACTTTTTTCCCCCTGTATATTGAGCATCACTATAGAATTTACATTTCCTTCTGTTAAATTATGTCGTTACAAAAGATTTCTGGAGAGAACTCTCTCTTTTCAAGCTGCTAAAATGAACGGTTGGTTCGGTAAAATTATGTTGGGATCTTCTTCTTATCTTGATTTTAGAACTATTTTAAAAATTTGTATCGTAACTGCTTTTCTGTTTTAAAAAATTCCACTCTTCTTTTATGTAATGTATCACCTTTTAAATTGCATTTTTACTGTACGATCGGTTCTTATTTGCTGTAAACCGTTCAGAACTATTCTTTTAAATTGTACTTTCCTTTTAAATCATATTCTCCACTGTAGGATCAGTTCCTGTTTATTGTACATTGCTTAGAATTATATTTTCTTTTTAAATTATATTCTTCACTGTATGACTAGTTCTTATTTGTTGTAAACCACCAAGAACCATTTTTAGTTAGACGGTACATAAAAAATAAAATTATTATTATTATTATTATATGTAGTACTAAAAATAGCACTTTGAGGCTTTCAAAAATATATTTGTGAGACTGGGAGCCACTCAATTCAACTAGTGATGCATTAGCAACGAATATACACAGCTGAGGATGGGTTGACTTGTTTCTACATTTCAAAGAATTCTAGAAGGTGCCACAGCCTTCGATTAGTTTATTGGAAAAAAAAAAACCCTCACAAAAAACCTTGGTTCACCCAAGTAATTGTAAGGATACAGTATAGTTTAATATCCAAGTTCCAAGTTTATTCATTTCTTGTTATACTTTCTATCCCAGGTATCTAGACGGTTTACAATAGATATTAAAAAAAAGAAAAATAAAAAGAAGAGAAGAAAAATCTAAAAATATTAAGGAGGGGGAGGACAGACTAGACGTACTGGAAACCTGGGGAAGGGAAGTAAAGAATATAGGAACATAGGAGCATATTGGAAATAGAACATAAGAATTGCCGCTGCTGGGTCAGACCAGTGGTCCATCGTGTCCAGCAGTCCGCTCACGCTGCGACCCCCAAGTCAAAGACCAGTGCTCAAAATGAGTCCAGCCTCACCTGTGTACGTTCCAGTTTAGCAGGAACTTGTCCAACTTTGTCTTGAATCCCTGGAGAGTGTTTTCCACTATAAAAGTCTCCAGAAGAGCGTTCCAGTTGTCTACCACTCTCTGGGTGAAGAAGAACTTCCTCACATTTGTACTGAATCTATCCCCTTTCAGCTTTAGAGAGTGCCCTCTCGTTCTCCCTACCTTGGAGAGGGTGAACAATCTGTCTTTATCTGCTAAGTCTATTCTCTTCAGTACCTTGAATGTTTCATAGAAAACATAGAAACATAGAACATGACGGCAGAAAAGGGCCACGGCCCATCTAGTCTGCCCACACTAATGGCCCACCCCCTAACTACCTCCATGAAGAAATCCCACATGCCAATCCCATCTTTTCTTAAAATCTGGCACGCTGCCGGCCTCAATTACCTGTTGTGGAAGATTATTTCAGCGATCAACCACCCTTTCGGTGAAGAAATAATTACTGGTGTCGCCATGAAATTTCCCACCCCTGATTTTCAACGGATGCTCTCTTGTTGCCTTGGGACCTTTAAGGAAACAAGAGGGCATCCGTTGAAAATCGATCATGTCCCCTCTCAATCTTCTCTGTTCGAGGGAGAAGAGGCCCAGTTTCTCTAATCTTTCGCTGTATGACAACTCCTCCAGCCCCTTAACCATCTTAGTCACTCTTCTTTGGACCCTTTTGAGTAGTACCGTGTCCTTCTTCATGTACGGCGACCAGTGCTGGACACAGTACTCCAGGTGAGGGCGCACCATGGCCCAGTACAGCGGCATGATAACCTTCTCCGATCTGTTCGTGATCGCCTTCTTTATCATTCCTAGCATTCTGTTCGTCCTTTTCGCCGCTGCCGCACATTGTGTGGATGACTTCATCAACTTGTCGATCAGAACTCTCAAGTCTCTTTCCTGTATTCATGCATGAGATTTTTGTCACCTACCATGCATCACTATACACTTATCCAGGTTGAACCTCATCTGCCATGTTGATGCCCATTCCTCAAGCCTGATTATGTCACGTTGCAGATCTTCACAATCCCCCTGTGTCCTCACTACTCTGAATAACTTTATATCATCCGCAAATTTAATCACCTCACTTGTTGTACAAATGTCCACATCGTTTATAAAGATGTTGAAGAGCACAGGTCCAAGCACTGAGCCCTGTGGCACCCCACTGGTGAGTGGTATAATGGGCTATGATTATGTTCATGTTATATAGCAAAAAAAGTTTCTAATTGCAAAGTTTGTATTATTTTCTGTAAATTAGAAAGAGAAAAAATACTGAGTAAAAACTTTTTGAGGACCTCAAGAATTTGACAAAACATTTAGGACTTTCAAGAATATTCTAGAAGTTTATTAAAGCCCCTAATCTCTTTTCCTAACTGCTTTACTATTTCTTTCTTTGTAGAGTATGACAAGCTTTCCTGTTGCTCCGAAGGACCTCCCACGCCCATCATGACACTGCGGAATATGACCAGCCTCCAAATGTCTTCTTTTCTCCTGATAGGTATTCCTGGCCTGGAGGATTTCCACTTCTCTATCGCCTTCCCTTTCTGTTTCATGTACACTGTAGCACTCGTGGGGAACTTCACAATCCTGTTCATTATCAAAACTGAGCAGAGCCTCCACGAGCCCATGCATCTATTCCTTGCCATGCTAGCCATCACTGACCTCATCTTGTCCACGTGCACCATTCCTAAAATGCTGGGCATCTTCTGGTTCAGCTCCAAAGAAATTTGTCTCGAGACATGTCTGATCCAGATGTTCTTTATTCACTCATTTTCGGCCATGGAGTCGGGGATTTTGCTAGCCATGGCCTTCGATCGTTACGTTGCCATTTGCTATCCTTTGAGACATTCAACTATCCTGACAAGCCAAACCATAATCAAAATAGCACTCGTGATTGCAACAAGAGGGGTCACCCTGGTGATGCCGTTCACTTTTCTAGTGAAAAGATTGCATCTGTGTAAAACCAACATTATTTACCATACTTACTGTGAACACATGGCTCTGGTGAAGCTCGCTTGTGAAGATGCGACTGTTAACATTGTCTATGGCCTTTTCGTAGCTCTGTTTGTGGTGGGGTTTGATATAGTTTTCATTGCTCTGTCTTATATTATGATTCTCAAGTCTGTCTTGAACCTTCCATCCAACCAGGCTCGATTCAAGGCCTTCAGCACTTGTGGCTCCCACATCTGTGTCATTCTGATGTTCTACATCCCTGGGCTTTTCACTTTCTTAACACACAGATTTGGTCACCATATTGCTCCCAGTATCCACATTCTACTGGCAAACAGCTACCTCCTCGTTCCACCCATGATGAATCCTATAGTCTATGGGGTGAAAACACAGCAGATTCGGACCAGGGTCCTCAAGGTGCTCCTGTGGCATAGGATCTGAACTCAGCCATGAGTTTTTTTCTTCTTTCAGTAGAAAGTTTAATTTAGTGGAATGTTCCATGTCAAAGAATTAATCATTTCACAATGTACTTTTTGCTGATAATTCAGGGATTCCTAATTTAAAAAATTAGACCAATTAGGGTTGCTACATTTGTTCAAGAAAGAAAAATCACATGTGGCCCCGCCCTGTTCTACCCAAGACTCATCTCCCCCCCCCAAGCATCTTCTCTTCTCCTTCCCGGAGTCTAGACCGCATCTGGAGGGCCTCTGAGTGTGCATGGATGTGAATGGGCTCATGTGTGTGATATCATCGCATCACATGCATGCATGCTTGGAGACCCTCAGATGTGGTCCCGAGCTCAGAGCCTTCCAAAACCTGGAGAAACTGCCAGATTTTGAAAATCCATCCGAACACCTGGACAGCCCTCTAAGAAGAGAACATGTCTGGGTTTTCCTAGATGCCTGGTAATCCTAGACTGAATGATTTTGAGCCAATCTCCTTGCTCGTTTTATCTAATTGGAGCTGAGGCAATTATTCAGAGAGTCGTTTGGAAGAGAAATAGCATTTCTGAGCTCTCGTTTCCAGATTTTCTCACTTTCTGTCTGAAGATGAATCAAAGCAAAGGCCACAGTAATCCCCAAAGCCATAACATAATGAGATCCCCCCTCCCCCCATCCATTAGATCACTAGACAAACTATGGAACTTCAAGAAGGCCGTGAAAACCTTCCTCTTTACTAACCCAGCACCCTCAGTGCCTCCACAACCTGTCTGATGAAACTCAAATGCAACTCCTAGTATGTAATTTGTAAACTGCATAGCTAATATGCGGTGTATTAAATAACTAAATTAAAGTGTTTGCTACTGAAACTCAAATGCCATTCCAAGTACAACTTAAATAAGATATCTAACTTGCTTATCCCAAAATTAATGGGTGTAGATATAAGACCTTCTAGCAACAATTTTGGTTAGGTAAATGTAGTCAGCAAGCTATGTTATTGGAAATTGATTAAGACCACTTTGTTAGATAAGTTTATTACTTAGTGAGTTTTATTATTGAAATTCTATTTTACAAATATTTGTATTTTTTACTATATTATTGTACTTCGCTGATTGTCCAGCTCTTTTTGGTGTAAACTGCCTAGAACGTTTGGTTATGGATAAAAGAATAAAGTTATTATTATTACTACTAATGGCCACTACTAATATAATTTAAATGTGCTACCTTCTATAAATCGAAGGCCACTCCTGGTGTAACTCAGTTGCTACTTACTGTAATGCAGAAACTGTACGCGGAGATGCTGCCTCACTACTTATGTGATGTCTCTCATGTCCTGACCTATATTGCGAATGTACTCTTGTAACCCATTCTGGGCTCCTTTGGGAGGACGGGCTAAATAAAGACATACCCCCTCCCCTTTTACTAAGCTATGATAGAGATTTGTACCCTGGCCCAGAGCACTAAATGCTCTGACGCTCATGGAATTCCTAAGAGTGTCAGAGCAGCGTTGGCTTATATAATGCCCTGGGCCACGATAGAAACCTCTACTGTGGCTTCGTAAAAGAGGGCCATGAATAGAAGGGATCTCAATTGCTGAAAATAAAACGAATAGACTCGGAAATATTTCCAGATGTCTGCTTCTGGGAGATATGTTGTAGACCAGTCAAGAAAATGAGGGTCAGATAAATGGTTTTCCAGAAAAGGGAAAAAGGCCTGAAGAGGTCCATAATAGGCTAAAAGAGATCTCAATGTCTAGCAAAAAGCTGTGTTTTGGCACTTAGAAGCCTGCAGCAGGATTTGTGATCCCATGGCAAATGCACACAAGCAGACAAAACCTTTCATGGCATTCTTGCTAGTGAGTTGCTTCCTCCATGAAAGGCTTGGGAGAAGCTTGCTGAAGCAGAGACAGTATTACGCAAAGTCTTTCTGGGGAGCTCACTCCAGTGTACTCCAGAGAAGGCTTGTGATTGACCGTCAGGTCCTGCGATTTCCTTTGCAGAGACTGTCAGGGCCGCCATCAGGGCAGTACTACCAGTCCTGCATTCAGGGGCCTGGAGCTGACAGGGGGCCCGGGCTCCCCCAGGGTCCTAGGACTCCTAGGCCACCATAGCACAAATTCCTGTATTATGCTTCTGCTGTGCACAACAATAAACAATGAACACTGCTGTCATACTTTTTTTTGTCCCCTTGCCGATTTCCTGATAGCACCCCCCCGGACAAAAGTGGGGGGAAGGGGTGCGTGGGGGGGGGGAGCCCAATAGGATTGCTCAGTAAGGGGCCCAGAAATTTCTGATGGCGGCCCTGGAGACTGTAGTTAGGGATAAAAGTATGTCCTGAATTTCTCCTATTGCACACCATTTTCAAATTGGTCCCAGACAAGTTTTGGCAAGAGTGTTGATATATAGAAACAGTGGCATAGTAAGAGGGGGTGGGGGGATGGGTGGACCACTCCAGGCACCATTCTGCCCTCCCTTCGTGCTCCCCGTACCTCTTTAAATCATCACTAGCACGAGTAACTGCTCCAGCCTGCTGCTTGCGCCAGCTTGGCTTTC
The DNA here is from genome assembly GCF_902459505.1 of Geotrypetes seraphini. Taxonomy (NCBI): domain Eukaryota; kingdom Metazoa; phylum Chordata; class Amphibia; order Gymnophiona; family Dermophiidae; genus Geotrypetes; species Geotrypetes seraphini. Next base: position 5,426,835 of record NC_047089.1, on the reverse strand, counting down.
CTCTGATGTCACTTCCTGGCTAGGAAATGACATCAGAGGGAAAACCAGCGCCAGTGTGAGCAGCTATTTGCGCTGGCAAAGACTTAAAGAGGTGTGGGGGAAGGGAGGGCCTGAGTGTGGGGTGGGGGTGGGGTGGAGAAGAGGGTGCGGGGGGGGGAGGGGGGAGGGGGGCACCGCCCTGGGCATCTCCTACCCTCGCTGTGCTAGTGACTGTAAATCCCAGCGTCATGGCTAAATGTTAACACAGGTTTTACAGTCTGATGGTAGCCATAGTTCTCTGTCAAGTCAAGTGAATTCCACATCACACGTTGAATATACGAAGGGGGCCATTTCCTTATTTCATATGCATAAAGGACTAAATTTGGGCCCTGATAAAATACACGCTGAGCGCTATTCTTTAAATGGCGCTCTGGGTTGGCTCAACTTGTAGGTGCAAGGATTTACACCAACTGAACCCTGCGCCTCTTTCTAGAATAACGCTTATCAAGATGCATGAATAAATCCAAATTGTTGCCTATTAGCCCAGTAATGAATTGCTGCCACTCAGTTTCAGGCTGTGACCCCGTGTCCGTGTGACTTCCGAAAATGTTAACAATGCTGCTTCTTGGTCTATTTTATCAAATCCTTTTAATATTTTAAAAGTCTCTATCAAATCCCCTCGCAGTCTTTTCTTCTCCAGGGCAAACAGTCCCAGTTTTCTGAGACGTTCCTCGTAGCTCAAATTCTCCAGAAAACTGGGACTTGTTCGCCCTGGAGAAGAGAAGACTGCGAGGGGATTTGATAGAGACTTTTAAAATATTAAAAGGATTTGATAAAATAGACCAGGAAGAAGCATTGTTAACATTTTCGGAAGTCACACGGACACGGGGTCACAGCCTGAAACTGAGTGGTAGCAGATTCAGGACAAACGTCAGGAAGTTCTGTTTCTCACAGCGAGCGGTTGGCGCTTGTAATGCTCTCCCGGAGGAGGTTGTGGCGGAGACTACTGTTCTGGGTTTCAAGCGCAAAGTTGGATGCACATCTTCTTGAAAACCATATCGAGGGATACGGGAAATCCGGGTCTCCCAAAAGATATACTTAAATGGGCCACCGCGTGCGTGGATCGCCGGACAAGATGGACCTCGGTCTGATCCGGTGAAGGCATTTCTTATGTTCTTATGCTAACAGACTTGTTAAATTGCATGTGCAAATTGGACACCCCTCTTTGGGCACCCAGTTCCTCTGCAGTTGCCTCTTGTAAAATGAAAGGCCTTGGAGCGACAGAAAGGACTCGTACTTTTATGTGATCTGCATGTAGGGATGTTTGGGGGATCATGTAGGAGCAGCACACAGGCCAAGTGCATAGAGCCCCATCTTACATAGAACCTAGGGCTTGGAATTCTGATGCTCACATTACTCCTCTCCTCAAGTCACTTCATTGGCTTCCTATCCCTTTCCACATACAATTCAAACTCCTCTTACTCACCTCAGTATCTCTCCTCCCTTATCTTTCCCTATACTCAGGTAAGTCTCTCTTATCTGTTCCCTTCTTCTCTACTGCCAACTCCAGGCTCTGTCCCTTCTGTCTTCCTACACCTTATGCCTGGAACAGACTGCCTGAGTCAGTACATCAAGCTCTGCCTCTGGCAGTGTTCAAATCTAGGCTAAAAGCCCACTTTTTCGAGGCTGCTTTTAACTCCTAACTGACCAATGTCTGTTTTATCGTTCCCTCTGTGAGAAATTCCCTATCTATCCTGTTTGTCTGTCGAGCAGGGATTGTCTCTGACATGCTGCATACGTCTGGCAGCGCTATAGAAATATGGTATTTATTTATTTTATTTTAAAAATTTCTAGACTGTTTTAAGCCAAAGTGGTTTACAAAATGTTACATACGTAAAATTTAACAAAAAATAAAACAGATAAGCACAAATAATCAAATCCTTCGGAAAATCAGCAAAAATCACTCCTTAATGAAACACATTTACAAACAATTGTGTTTTAAGTGCAGTAGTTCTCTGAATGTACTTCGGTCACCATATTTCCGTATTTGCCCAACAAGGGAGTTCCACAATCTTACCCCTGCACAACAAAAAGTCCTTACATTGGATTCCACGTCTTTTGGATTAGCAGCGCTGAATTTTCAGAGTGCAATGATTTTTTTTTCGGTTGGTAACTAGAATCTGCTGACATACAGTTTTTTCAAAATCACATATAGGAATGCACATGTATGTGTAGGCATGTCTGGTGGGAGCAACCATAAGAACATAAGACTATAAGCATAAGACCAACGGTCCATCAAGCCCAGTAGCCTATTCTCACGGTGGCCAATCCAGGTCACTAGTACCTGGTCAAAACCCAAGGACTAGCAACATTCCATTCCTAAAGAACAGCAAGATTCAGGAATCCCAAAGAGTAACAAAAGATTCCGGAATTCCCAGAGTAGCAACATTCCGGAATCCCAAAGAGTAGCAACATTCCAGGGCAAGCAGTGGCTTCCCCCATGTCTTTCTCAATAACAGGCTATGGACTTTTCCTCCAGGAAGCTATCCAAACTTTTCTTAAAACCAGCTACGCTATCCGCTCTTGCCACATCTTAGACGTTCGGTACTAGACCTGCTTTAGAAGCATCTAAGTGCCACAGAGGTGCCCAAAATAACCAGATGACCACTGCATACATCAAGATAAGACATCTCCACACTCCCCCAGTGCTCACCGATTCCCTTCCACCACACAAAAATAAGAACAAAAAGGTACATACCTGGTATGGAGGAAATCTAGTGGAGCATCAAGTGTGTAGAGTTACCCTGTGGGTGGGCTAGTGAACCATAGACAGGAGGATCCAGGCCCATAACCCCTACATTTATAATGGAAAGTATGAGGCCACCAAAATCCACTAAAATTCTACTATACTGTCATATAGGTACCACCTGCAGCCATTAAACATTCTGGTCCATTCCTTAGTTATCTCCTGTTTAGATTATTGTAATGCACTATAGAAAGGAATCACCCAAATAAGAGCTTAGGCGCTTACAAAGGATACAAAACAGTGCAATAAAGATTATTGAAAACGCAAAAAAATTTGATCATGTCACTCCACTTTTAATAAAAGCTGACTGGCTCCCAAATTTTAATAAAACTTGAAACATGTAGGTGCTTGTACATATACCGTCTCTATGGCTATCTATTTCAATAGCGCTACCAGATACAAAGGAGACAGTCCCTGCTCGAAGGAGCTTACAATCTAAGCGGACACGACAGACAAACAGATGCCATGGATACAGTTAAGGGGGACGGTTAATCTTCTGACTAGGGTGGTGGGCATTGGGGAGTAAGATTATGGATTGAAGGCTAATCTAATCTAATCTAATCTAAGGCTTGGCTTTATATACCGAATCATTATTCTAAGAAAGCTCGACTTGGTTTACAAAAGTTAACTAAACAAATAAAAACCATAGAAGATGAAGGATAAATTTCAGGAAAAATTAATTTTCAAAGTGTTTAGCAAATAAAGTGGTTTAAAAAAATTGACGAAAAAATTGAAGCGAACCAGAACTCCTTAAAAGAAACGGAAGATCATTCCATTCAAAAAGGTGGGTTTTCGGTCTGCTTCGGACCCTTCTACCTATGTATATAGATACTCAATGCTCTTTTCATTATATCAGCAGCACGGAATATTCAGTCCTCGGTATAAGCAGATAATTTATCTATTTTGATTAGGTTGGCGATTGATACAGTCAGACTTAAATGTCCCATTGCTGCTGTCCAGTTAAACTTAATCCATGAGAGAAAGTGACCCTTTTGTCACCTCTTTAGGTACCATAATTATTAGACATCATTTTCTGAAAGTAGATTATAATTTAAAAGATTTATGTAATAAATTCCAAAGTTAAGCATAAATTCTTTGGAATGCCAATCTCAGTATACATTTTGTCTCATTGTTACTCTTCTTCAAATAGACCAGGGTGTCCTTCTGGGACAGCTGAGTTGCTGCTGGGATTCCCAGCTGAGTATGAAACCCCGAAGCAAGACGGATAAAAGGCCGTGTGAGCATCCCCTCCAGTTAACATTCGCTTGGGGAGATTACGGCAGACTTGAAGCTCTGGCTGCCAGTGTGGGATTTCTGGGTAAGCTGTTCTGATCTGAGGAAGAAGGGGTGACCTTGAAAGCTAAGTTAGTCCAATAAAAAATGTATTTTTATTTGTTTTCCTTTATGGTTTGGTTTTATTTCTACATATTACCCTACGAATATACTGTCTGCTATGTTGATTAAGTAGTGAGTGTGTAAGGCATCAAATGTTCCATAAGGGATGTCAGATTAACCTCTGCTTATCTGGCTAATAGTTTTTCCATAGCTACGCACAAATGCAGTAGAAAAACGCGTGCTCTGTTCAGTTTCCCTTCTGTAAAAGGTTGTAAAAGCAGGAAATTCCTAAATCACTCTTTAGCATCTTAGGCAGCTTCTCATGAAAAAGAATTTCGATCATTGTTGCTCACAGCTGTTTCTTACAGACATTTTAGAAAACGGCTAAAAACCTATCTTTTCTCCAAATACCTGACTAGCTGACTCCTTCAAATAGACGATTATGTTTAATGTTTAGAATCTTTTGTAAACCGCGTAGAACGTTTTGGTAACGTGGTCTATAAGAATTATGTTATGTTATATGCTATGACACAATTACCTTTATTTTAAGAGTAATTCATACCTTTCTTAAATGACCTTAAGAGACATTCACCCCCATTAGTTCCTCATAACTGTTTGCTTTTTCTGAGTCTGAATTCGAGGAGAGCTACATCTACTTAGACAAGTTATTTCCTTACATCAATAAGTTTACAGTCTATGATGGATGGTCTCATGGCCAAGTGGGTGAACCTTTTGAGATATCTGTGCTGGTCAACCCAGTTGTATATATGTGATGCATGTTATACAACTTCCTCCTTGGTGCCTCCAAGATAAAGAGTTGCTACATACATCCGTGCTGTGACCAGGATACCACACACGAGTGGGCATTTTCACCTGTCATTTGCAAAAGAAATGCTGGCCGATTCTATATAGGTCACCAAACGTCGTGTGTCAATAATTGAGCACGCAAGGCAGAGGCCCGTTCCCGTTAAATAGTCAACAAGGCACAATCAATAATTGTTAAATGGGAACAATTTGCAATTATACGTGCAGCTGTCCTAGTTGCTATCCCGTAACGATCGGCCCTAAATTTCATAGTGTGCAAGTGAAAAGGGGCATGGCCACGGGAGGGACATGAGTAGATCAGGAGCGTTCCCAGAAGTTAAGGGTGATGTTATAGAATACAGTCCTTCGCACACCAAATTTCTAGAAATTAAGGGCCATTTCTACCAGGTTTCACTAGGTATAAATGTTAGTGATAAAAGTCAGACGCGGGAATCGACTCTTAAGCTCTGTCCTACGAGGGTGCTGAGCACAGAGCACCCTTGATAGCATGCAGGTTTGGTGTGAATTATTCTGGCATCTATCTTTGAGATCCATTTATACAATTCCCCCCCAATTTCTTGCATTAAGGTGCGGCAAAATCTAACACATGTTAATCAAAGGACCCCCATAGTCTACATATGCAAACCACTTTGACGATTTATCGAACAGCGGTCTATAAATACCAATAAACATAAACATCTCAAGATGCCTCCACAAATGTCTACTCCTACTGCATTTAGACATCATGTAGGCTGTTGATCCCTATACATAGTTTTAGCTGGGAAAAGTTTGGGCATTTACAAAGAACATATCCACCTAGATGTAGGGTTTTTGAAAATGAGCCTCCCCCTTAAATATATTATAACAATAAATCATTGATTAAATACCTGTCTTTATTGCTTATTTACACAGGCAAAACGTTTTCCTTGATGCCTTAGTGGAAGATGATGTCGTCTTTCAATTCTACTATCATGCGCCCATCGGTCTTCATCCTAATTGGGATTCCAGACTTGGAGACTGTTCATTACTGGATTTCCATTCCTTTCTGTGTGTTCTACATAATTGCACTTCTTGGAAATGCTACTATTATGACTGTCATCTCCATCACTTCAACTCTCCATGAACCGATGTTCGTATTCCTCTTCATGTTGGCTCTCAATGATATCTGTTTATGCAGTACTATAATACCAAAAATGTTGGGTATCTTTTGGTTTGATTTTAAGAAAATTAACCTGGATGCTTGCCTTGCTCAAATGTATTTTATTCATGTACTTACAGGAACAGAATCAGGCGTTCTCTTAGCCATGGCCTTTGATCGATATGTTGCAATCTGCAACCCCTTGAGATATGGTTCCATAATGACTACTAATTTGATAGCAAAAATTGGAATAGTGCTTCTGCTCCGACCTGCAGTTCTTGTAGCCCCCTTTCTCTTCCTTATTAAAAGGTTCTCGATCTACAAAACCAATGTCATCTCCCACTCCTACTGTGAGCATATGGCAGTAGTAACACTTGTACAGGAAGACATAAGAATCAATAGTGCCTATGGTTTGTTTGTAGCCTTTTTTGTTATAATTATAGATGTCATTCTTATCAGCTTATCTTATATCCTGATCTTTAAAGCTGTCTTTAGACTTCCATCCAAGGAAGCTCGTCTCAAGGCATTCAGCACCTGTATACCACACATCTCTATCTTCTTAATGTTTTACGCTCTTGCTCTCTTTTCTTTCTTATCCCATCGCTATGGTAAAAGTATCCCTTCCTACATTCATATTCTCCTATCAAATCTGTACCTTCTTCTTCCACCAACATTAAATCCTATGGTATATGGTGTGAAGACCAAGCAGATCCGTGACCGGGCATTAATGCTCATAGTCTTTTGGAAAAGAACCATTTAGAACAACTAAGCCAGATCTTCATGTACTGTAGAGAGGAGACTAGATCATTGGACTAAGGGAATGAACGTGTGAAGACTAATTTCATAACTGGGAGCTCACTATGGGGGGGGGATTCTATAAATGGTGCCTAATGGAGGAGAGTGTGGTGTAATAATAATAATAATAATAACAGTTTATATACCGCAGTACCGTGAAGTTCTATGCGGTTTACAATGATTAGAAATGTTACAGATTGAGTGAACAAAGTACAGATTGAGCGACAGGTGGTTCTTGCACTCGGTTGTTAAGGACTAAGATTGAATGGGTTGGTCTCCTAAGTATTTCAGGAATAGATGTGTTTTCAGGCGTTTCCTGAATTCTCCATAGGAGTAGCCACAAGCAATTGTTCAAGGTCTTTACCCCATAATGCTGCTTGATGTGCGAGAAGATGTTGATGATGACTTTTAAATTTACAACTTCTAACTGGTGGAGTATTTAGAGCTACAGCCTCAACACCCTGAGGTTGTGGGTTCAAATCCCACGTTGCTCCTTGTGACTCTGGGCAAGTCACCTAGTCCTCCACCTAGTCCACCTAGATAGATTGTGAGCCCACCGGGACAGAGAGGGCAAAATGCCTGAAATTCCTGTATGTAAACCGCTTTGAGTGTGGTTGTAAGACTCAAAAAGGTGGCATACAAGTTCCTTTCCCTAACAAGGAATCTTGATGATATTTGGGATTGTGTCAGGCTCCCGTGACCTGGATTGGCCACCGCTAGAAGCAGGGCTAGATGGACCATTGGTCTTATTTAATCTTACAGTTAGGAGTTAAAACATGAGCCCTAAGTCATATTCAATGACAGCAGAATTGGGTGCCAAATTTGTTATTAGAATGCTAGCGCAAGTCCCTATTTTCATGCCTAACTTAAGGCAGAACCATATTTAAAGCTGGCTTAAATACTGGCACCTAAGATCAGCAGTTGGACACATGAATGTAACTGTTCTACAAAGCATGTGCTGAACTAGTTGTATGCCCATGCCCCGCCCATGCCCCTCCCTTGGGAACACCCCTGTGTACTTATGCACGAGGACATTTTATAGACTCTGTTGTGTAACCCACATTTGAGCCCTCTTTTGGACTCTACCATCCCTTATCTCCTATTGGCACACTCTGGGCTCCTTTTACTAAGCTGTGGTAGCGTTTTTAGCACAAACTAACCCCCGCGCTGCGCGGAAAAACTAACGCCAGCTCTATGGAGGCGTTAGTGTCTAGCGCACGCTAAAACCGCAGGTTTTACTAATGCAGGTTAGTTAAAAGGAGCCCTATAAGTTTGGTGACTAATTTGTGCTTGATTTCTGGTGCACTATATAGAATTCCAACCTATATGCACTGGTTATGATGCTTATGTAAGTTTATTTTATTTAGAAAACAGCACTTTTCTTTATGGAATGCTAGCAGAAATGGTTGAAAACACCTGTACAGTGCTCCCCCGTGAATTCGTGGTCGGTGGTTCGCGGTCCCAGTCGTTCGCCATATTTTCTGACCGTGAATGATTGGGCAGGGGAGGCAGGAGAGGGCAGCCGGATCTCCTTGGATTGGGGTGTGTTTTTTGCAGATCCCCTGGATCTGGAGGGAAGTCGGACCTCCCGCTGCCGACTGTAATCACCGACTGCAGGAGGACTCGAACCTTGGACAGCCCGCAGATAAAAAAAACTCTTTCCCTACCTCTCCATAAAGCCCACTCTGGGGATTGACCAGGCAAGGGAGACAGGAGAGGGCAGTTGGAGAGACAGGAGAGGGCAGCCAGAGCGCCAGCGAGTGAAGGAAATCACTCGCTGTATGTTCTGACCGCCTCTTCCTGTACTAAAGTTGGGCCTTACCAATCAGGAGGCCCGACTTTACTTAGGACAGGAAGAGGTGGTCGGAGCATACAGCGAGTGATTTCCTTCACTCGCCGGTGCTCCGGCTGCCCTCTCCTGCCTCTCCAGCTGCCCTCTCCTGCCTAAAAACCGTATTTGCGTTTTTTAAAAATTTGCGGGTGTTCCTCCTGGAACAGAATCCCTGCGAATTTCGGGGGAGTACTGTACACTAAGGCCTGATCACTCATGCCAATGTCAAATCAATGTCTCCACCATCAGTTCATGACTTGTACTTCACCAGTTGCCAGTATTATATAAGATATTGCCTTCTTGCCTCCGATAACTGGGCAGCTCCTTTGAAAATGACCCTCTTCAAGTTTGAGACTGGAGGCTACATAAAGCAAAGGAGAGCAGAGCATGTCGACTTCTGTATTTTGATATCTGTTGTATGGTTTTATTTCTTATTATTTATTGAAGAAAGAAAAAAAAGTCACCTAAAATGGTGAACAGTAGATTTAAATTAGACACAGGCATTAGACAATTTCAACACATTAAAATATTCATATGGCTGCGTGTATTGAAGCACAGTGAAACATTAATATGCAATTAGGGGGAGGCTTGAGGAGTGGCCTAATGGTGGAGCTGCTGCCTCTGCACCCTGAGGTTTTCCTTTTGATCCTGCGTCCTCCATTGCTCCAGGGTCAAAATAAGTACCGTAGTCATGTGTACGAGAGGGTGCTGTAAAGTTGGTTGGGCTGAGAACATTTAAGCAGCCCCTCGTATGTAATAAAAGCGAGCCAAGTATAGGACAATGAAGCCATTGTGACATCACTGATGAGGTTGGCTCTTATTGGTGGAATGAGGCATTATGACATCACAAGCTCAGCTCTTCACACTGAAAAGTTCTCAGCCCAACCAAGAAGAGAATGACGTGGACATGGTTCAATCAGTGATCTGAAACAATGTCAAAACAGAGAATTTCATTTCTGCAAATTGGCTCTTAACGAAATAAGATAACACTCTTTTCAGCTAGAGTGGCAAAATAACGCTCAGAATTTAGGAAGTTGCTTCGTTGGGCTGAGAACTTTTCAGGAGCCCCTCGTATGTGATAAAAGTGAGCCAAGTGTAGGACAATCAAGCCATTGTGATATCACTGATAAGGTTGACTCTTATTGGTGGAATGAGGCATTATGACATCACAAGCTCAGCTCTTCACACTGAAAAGTTCTCAGCCCAACCAAGAAGAGACAAAGGGCTAACGGCAAAGCAGAATATGAACAGAACATCCCTAATTAATCAAACAAAATAATGAACCTCTTGTGCATTGATAGCAAGGAGAAGGAGACTCTGCAGTGAGGAATCGTAGGAGGAACATGAAAGTGGAGAGACCCAGGAGTATCCTAAGGAAATATATTTCATGGAAAGAGTGGTAGAACTGGAATGGATTCCCAGTAGAGGTGGTGAATGGAATTCAAGCCAGCATGAGACAAGAACAGAAGATCCCTCAGGGAGACAAAATGGAGCGATTCATCGCGGGCGCGATGAAACGGTCGCGCTGAATCGTCCCGTCACAGGGGAGGCTGGACTTCAGGCAGCTCAGACAGAGATGCCCCAACCCCCTCCTTAGTACCTGCGATGAACAGCTTCTCCTCCTCAGTGCCAACCCCCACTCCAGTACCTGCGACAAGCAGTAGAAAGCTCTGGCAGCAGCTTCTCCCCCCCAGGGCCTGGGTTCCCTGCCAGCTGCTGCTGCCTGCTTCTTGGCCTTGCCCAATGGCCTGATGCTCTGGAGCCAACTTTCATGCAGGTCACGGGAGGACTTGCTTGGAGGTCTAATTCTTGGGGGAGGGGCATCATGGTAGAAGTTTTGGGGTGTGGGGTAGCATGGTTCCCCTCAAACACTGAATTGGATTTATTGCGGCCGGTTCATTGTGCTGAAGTGGCCACGATGAACCCATTGAATTATATATGACACAGACCAAAGAGTGGTTTTAATATTATGGCTGCAGCATAGACCGTGGCGTAGCGAGGATAGGATGCGCCTGTGCCCACCTCTCTCCCTCCTCCCTGCTCCTTCCACGCCCCCCTCACCGCCACACTCGCGGTCTCCCTTTCCACCCCCTTATCTCGAAATCTTCGCCTGCGCCAGCATCTTCTCTGACCTGCTGCTTGTGCTGGCGTTCCCTCTGACGAGAACGACAAATGTTGAAGATAGAAAGTGAGGTAAATTGGAAAACTCCACAGTCCAAAAAATTCCCTCACTTATCAGGGTAAATCACCAAAAAGGCAAAATTGCTCAATTTAGAAATGACTTCTTCTTAATGAATCAATCCAGAACAACTGGTCAGTCATTTTTACTCATCCTTTATTGTGATATAAATTGCTTGCACCAACAATAGTATGCCCGACGGGACCTGTTTGGCCTAAGCAGGCTTTTTCAAGGGTTCCAACTGGGAGCACTGCATAATACAAATACAAAAGAATTTTTAATGACACAATTACCCTAAAACTGCATCTTAACTCATAAATTAATCTATATCATTCTTATGAAAAAATTTAACATCTACACATTAAAAATCATCACGATTTACATACATATGTTCAAAAACCCTCTCAATGACAAAATTTCATCAAATACATCTACATATTGAAAATCTGCATCATGTACATTCTCCCCATTACAAAGTTGAATTAAACCTCATATATAAATACATTCAATCGAATATTATTTGATTGAATTCAATAAAAAACCAAACTAAAACCTCATAAATAGATTATTTTGGAAATCGTAAATATCCTAACAATTAAAATCCCTCCATATATCCTAAACCTCATAATGCAATGAACTATCAGTTCAACCCCAAATAATTGCTACCAATACATAAAACATTGTATGACCTATCATTTCCCAAATCTCCATGGTTTAACTCATTTTATATTAAATAATGAAATACATGAACCAAAAGTTTTCTCACTATAAATTTTACATTAAATTCTGATTAATATAAACACAAATGCTTTGAAATAAATTTTCTAAATACAAAACAATATAAAATGCTATCTAATTCATCAAAGATTTATTAAAAGTACTTTTATCCAATTAAATAACGCTCAAAGTACTATGTTTGAACCAATACGTTAATGGTGACAAGTACTAAAACGGCTCTATCGGCCAATCCTATAAAAAACCACCGTTAACAGAAGATATGAACACCAAAGCCATAGGGTTAAAACAAAACTTAATTCCAACTCGATGAGTCATCTATATAAATATCCAATGGTAAAGTGCATTCAACTACACACACACACCTATAGTGCAAAGGCACCTCACAAATCTCAACCACACTAATCGTTCAAATTTACCGACCTGATTTCTGGCATCCTCTCATTTACGGGTCGGGAGCAGCTCTGTGTCCAAGCGCTGACGCTGGACGCCATTTATAGTCAACAGCGCATATGCATTAATCGGGTCAAGACGTGACCCTAGCGTGCTTACTAAAGCATAATTTAACCAAACGTACTGACGCTCTTTGTCAATGCGCTGACGCTGGACGCCATTTACAGTCAACAGCGCATATGCATTAATCGGGTCAAGACGTGACCCTAGCGTGCTTACTAAAGCATAATTTAACCAAACGTACTGACGCTCTTTGTCAATGCGCTGACGCTGGACGCCATTTACAGTCAACAGCGCATATGCATTAATCGGGTCAAGACGTGACCCTAGCGTGCTTACTAAAGCATAATTTAACCAAACGTACTGACGCTCTTTGTCAATGCGCTGACGCTGGACGCCATTTACAGTCAACAGCGCATGCGCAATAAACGATTCAAGATGTGACTCTAACGTGCTTATTAAAGCATTATTTATCCAAACGTACTGACGCATCCTGCACATGCGCAATTCATCCACACGAATGCATTCAACTTTTTATCATCTAATGCAAACTTACAACACCGGCTCTACTTCGCGACGTCAAAGTCGAGCACAGATATCAAAAGCACTCCACAAACATACTGGCCGTCCATAACGAACTCAATCACGGGTAAAACTCTCAAATACATTTCACAAATTCATAATGCTTACATCAAGTGTTTTAAAAAAAACTATGACTATAAAGCCAAGGTAAAATCACTAAAATACAATCTCCTACCAAACCAATCTCAATTAATAAACCCTTTTGTTAAATATAAATAAATACTATCCATCACAAAGTGCCCATGAATAAACAGTAAACCCCAGTAACAAGAAAATACTATATTCTGCAATCAAATCTCCTATAAAATAAAATTTATATAAAAGGCTTCCAATCAATAGATCCATTTAATCCATTCGGTTCTACTGAATTCAATGAAAATGCCCATTTTGTTTCTTTTTGTAGTAACTTTCTTTTTCTATCACCTCCTCTTTTTTCTGATTTAACATGGTCCACTGCTAAACATTGCAAATCTTCAAACTTATGTTGATATTGAAGACAATGCTCCACCATAGGTTCTGAAATCTTAGAGCGTTTAATATTAGACTTATGTTCCGACATCCTGGTTTTAAAGGCACTAGTGGTCATCCCCACATACAACTTGTTACAAGGACAGATGATGACATAAATGACGTGAGTTGATTTACAGTTTAGGAAATGATTAATTCTATATTCTTTATTATCAAAGGGATTCCGCAAGAATTTTGTTTGTAAGCAAATATGACAACATGTGAGGCATTTAAAAAAGGCCAACGGTACATTATTGTTCTTCTCAAGACACATATTCTCACCAGACTTTAAAATTTCTTTTCAATTCCTGCCCCTTGAATAAGCTATTCTCAAATTAAGATGTTTCATGGCTGGATGTATAGTGATGATGTCCCAATACTTATGTAATGTGCTGGAGATTAAACCACTTAAGTCATTATGTCTGATGACACATGTTATAGTGTCCTCATTGATGTTGTTTTCAATAACAACCACTCCCTGTTACAGTATTTAGCTCTTTTAAAAGCTTTCTTCACTACCTTCTTGGGATAATCCCTAGCTTCTTCTCTAGAATTTTTCCTTGTCTTCTAAATCTGTCATCACCTGAACAATTTCTTTTTAATCTGATGAATTGTGAGTAAGGAAGACTATTTTTTAATTTACTGGGATGGTTACTATCATAAGATAAAAGAGTATTTCTATCTGTATCTTTAATATAAACATCAGTTTTAAAGGTATTATGGTCTTGTTGGATTTCCAAATCTAAAAAATTTAACTTCATTGTGGAGTAAGTCATCACAAAAACCAAATTCTCATCACAAGAGTTTAACCAATCTAGAAAGCTCTTTAACATATTTTCTGGGCCCTTCCACAACATGGTGACATCAACTATAAACCTACGCCACAGATAAATATATTGTGAGAAAGATGATTTATTAACCCATTCTATTTCAAATTTCGTCATGTATAAATTTGCTATTGAAGGGGCAAAAGTAGCTCCCATCGCTACTCCTTTCTTTTGAATATAGTATTTATCATCAAATATGAAATAATTCTCTTTCATTGCTATTGAAGTTAATTGCATCAAAAAATCTGTAGGAATAAGATGAGGTCTTTCTCTCTTATCCAGAAATTCTTTCTCTACTTCAATAGCCTCATTTTGCGGTATTGAGGAATAAAGAGAAGCCACATCGAAGGTGACCATAACGAAAGGGAAATCTTCTGCTGATATCTCGGCTAGCAAATTTAATACATGACTAGTATCTCTAATGTAAGAAAAACTATTTTCTACCATTGGATTCAAGAAATAATTCACAAAACAAGATAAAGGTTCCAACACAGATCCTTTCGAGGACATAATGGGGCGTCCTGGAGGTGTTTCTTTGTTTTTATGAATTTTAGGTAAAGTGTAAAAAATCGGTGTAATCGGATGTTCATTTGTTAAATATCTATGGTCTCTCTCTGTAAGGAAGCCCAACTTTACTCCTTCTAATATGATTTTATTGATCTTATTCATCAAACGTTTAGTGGGATCCAAACTAGTGACCTGATAAACATTTTTATCTAATAAGTGATTTTCAATCTCTTTATAATAATCAGTTCTATTCTGAACAACTATTGCTCCTCCTTTATCAGCTTTACGTACAATAACATCTTTGTCATGACACAAATGAAACAAGGCTCTTTTTTCATCTTTCTTTAAGTTATGATGTTTCAAATTGACTTGGGCTTCCATACAGAAAGAGACCGTAGATATTTAACGAATGAACATCCGATTACACCGAAACATGGACCTTGTTGGGGGTTTTTGTCTGATAAACCTTCACCTTGCTTTTAATAAACACCTTTTTACATTTATGGTCTTTTTGCTCTTTTTGTCTTTTTCCTGAATCCATCCTGGTCCTGTTTTAAGTCCACTGTTTTTTTTTTTTTATGCCTATACAAATGCAACCCAGGTCCTTTGCAATCTGCCCTTTGAAATTAGGTACCTACTAGAACAAGCCCTAATAGCTCCCAAATCTTCAACAAACCTACACCTGCTCTGAGGAAACAGGTGCGTACACTCCGTGTGCACTCTTGTATTTTATAAAACACATGCATTCATCACAACTCCAAACCATGACCCCAGGAATGAATACACAAATAGAAGTCTGATCATGTAACACCATTACTATGTAATCTACACTGGATCCCTGTGTACTCTAGAGTCCAGTTTAAGCGTGCCTCTTTGGAATTTTCTCTCCGCTAGTCCCTCTATCTTGGAATCTTTATAGATTCTCTTTCGCAAGGGGCGATCAAAAATTTAAGTTATCTTGTCCAACCAGTAAAGGTATCAAAAGAATTCAAGCTTTAGGCCAATCTCTGCCCTTCATGTTCACCCAACTTTGGAATGATCTTCCACTTTCTCTACGAAGTTTTACTTCTCTTTCATCCTTTTGTAAGTCTTTGAAAACCATTCTGTTTACCAAACATTTTGGTAATTAACTTCTTTTTCACCTCTGCTACACTGTCATTGATATAATTTAATCACTCTTATATCTTTATTATCTTATTTAACCACTGTAAACTGAGTTGAGCTTTCACAGATTGAGGACCTGGTATACAAAACTAAGCATTACATTACACAGGATCCGCGTGAAAGGAGTCGTCTTTCTGAGTGCCCACTTTCATATAGGATACCCACATGCCATTTATAACAGCCCCTGCCTGCTTATAAAACATGCTTTACACATGGAAAAAAACATAATACACATGACTCCCCCCCCCCCGAGACAATCTAACCCCCCTTCTACAAAACCACAATAGTGTTTTTTAGCGCAGGGAGGTGTGCTGAATGCTCCGTGCTGCTCCCCACGCATAGTTCCTATGAGCGTGGGGAGCACACAGGGTGCCTCCCTGCGCTAAAAACTGCTATTGTGGTTTTGGAAAAGGGGGGAAAGTATCTAAATTGTTTAGGATTTAAAAAAAAAAGTTCAGCATTTTAAATTCTGGTGGTACCGTATATATTTAATCACAACAAAAACCATAGAATCAAAAGAGCCACGGAAAACAAACAATGCCAAAAAAGTGGGGATGGAAGTCAACACATCAGCCGTAGATAACAAATATTTTATTTAGAACTATTTGGCAATGAACCGTATATATTAAAATAATTCCTGAGCTCCGGAACTGTTCATTCCATCCCCACTTTTTAATATCACCTTAGTGTTTTTGTTAAGCTATTGAAAACATGAATGTCTTACAAATTTCCTTCGGGGGAAACTGAGGAACTGTTGGGATTTCCAGCTGATTAGCAGACCCTGCAGAGATACAGATATAAGGCAGCATGGATATCCTCTCAGTTCACCAAAGCAGGTCAAGACTACTAAAGATGGAGACCTCTGGCTTCTAGCACAGGATTTCTAGGTAAATTGCTCTGATAATGGATGTTATCTTGGCTACCTTTTGATGATCAAAATTGCAATCAGAATTAGGAAGCTGAGAATGCCGAAGGGTTTCACTTATGTAAACTCAGCTTATGGTGACCTGACTTTTAGAAAGTGCCTGGTTATATTTATATCCAATTTCATTTATATACATAAAGGTACAGTATTCCTTATCAGTGACTGCATGTCTATTCCTCTGCAAAGTTTATTGTTTTATGTCCCTCTCTGTATCCTTTTGTTAAGGAAATTCCGTTTTTAAGACCAAAGGGTTGCATTGGGATGAAAAGTTTGAGATTCATAAGTTTCACCATCCTGGGAGAGATTGAAGATCCATCCAGTCCAGCATCTTGTTTTGCAACAGTGGTCAATCAAGGCAAAATCCCAACAGAGTAAAACAGATTTTATCCCAGGAATAAGCTGGGAAGAAATACATGTTTAAAATCTACTACTTAGTAGCTTCGTTGAATGCCTTTAGTCCTTGTATTTATGGAAAGAGTACTCAAATAATTCAAGTTTTTATTCAAATCTGATTCTGTCGCTTATCATTTTTCTAAGCGAGTTTACTAGTGCAATCGCTAGTGTTTTCTACACTGGACTATTGCAATATTGTTTATATGGGTATACCCAAAAAAACAGTGAGGAAACTTAGAATTGTTCAGAACCCGGCAGTCCGCTTGATATTTGGATTGAAAAAAAGCCCCCATGTTAGCCCCCACTACAGACTGCTTCACTGGCTGTATTTCAAATATGTCCACTCCTGCGTATAAGTCTGAAATTGTTTTAACAATCTGTATATAGTAATTCGCTGACTGTCCAACTCTCTTCAATGTAAACCGCCTAGAAGTCACATGATTATGACGGTATAGAAGAATAAAGTTATTATTATTAATTAAAATGTAAGGGGGAAAAAATTAAAAAGCCAAAACAATACAAGTATTAAAAACCAAGAGAAAAATCAACTTAACTCAAGAATACGGACTAATCAAGACTTACAAAATACGATAAGTAGCTGAGGCAGAAATAGGAAAGAAAAAATTAAGGAATGAGCAAAAGGTGGGAAAACACATGCTTTTTGTTTCTTTAGAAAGACTGATGTTAAGCGAAAATGGAAAAGGATTAGACATTAAAAGCTTTGACTAGATGGCTCTTAAGTAGGCCTTTGAAGCGATCTCGGTCATTTTCCTCCCTCACAAACAAGGAAAAAATGGCTTGACGTTTGGTGCCAATGATTCGCAGCGAGGGAACAGTAAGTAGCGTGCGGTTTGAAGATCTGAGAAGGCTTGAGCGGAATCAAGTATTTATCAATAAATTGGGGTAGGGGGATTTTGTCTGTAGTGTTTTAAATATTAATGAAATTTGTATAGTGAATCCTATTTTTTATCGGCAACCAATTAGCTTTGGTCAAATTTTAAAGCTTTCATTATGAGTTTAATGGCGGCATTTTGAATTATTTGAAGATGTCTGATTTCTTTTTGAGTGGTACCAGTTGTAGTAATCTAATTTAGCTTTGACTCCCCGTTCCACTCCACTCAGGATCTTAGATTTTTCCGTCAGTTATCTTTAGCTTTTTCTCAAAGGAAAGTATTCCCACCCCTTTTATCAGATTAGTCGCCCTTCTCTGTAGCTTTTCTAATTCTGTTATATCTTTTTTGAGATTCAATGACCAGAATTGCACACAATATTCCGGGTGTGCTCACATCAGGGAGAAATGCAAAGGCCGCGCAATATTCTCTGCTCTGCTCTCCATTCCTTTCCTAACATTCTGCCCGCTTAGACGTTGCCACACACTGAGCGGAGAGTTTCAACCTATCAACAGTGATGACACCTAGATCTTTCTCCTGGATGGTGACTCCATAAGTGGAGCCTTGCGTCATGTAGCTATATTTGGGTTCCTCTTCCCTACAAGCATCACTTAGCACTTGCCATTCGGATGCTCAGTCTTGTCATTCGTCATCCATCAAAAGCCAATCTGCTTTTGTCGCCTTTGCCCCAGCATTATGGAATTCGTTACCCCCACACTTCAGACTGGTGCAACCTTGAAAACCAACTTTTAGGAACTGGCTTTTGCTTCTCATTAATTCTATGCAGCGGGGACACTTGAGATCCAGGATGCGAGTGCCATATTCTTGATTGATTGCTTCTTCCCATCCTATGGAGTTCTACTGTTAATTTTATTATAGTTTTGATCCGTAAACCTCCTTGATCTGTGCTGTAGAAAAGGCAATTTTTCACGATCCACTTGTGATTTAACAACTGGGAATAACTTTGGGCTCCTTTTACGAAGCCGCGTTAGCAGCTTTATCGCACGCAACTTTTTAGCGCGCGCTAACCTCCCCCCCCCCCCGCTAGCCAAAAACTACCACTTGCTCAAGAGGAGGCGGTAGTGGCTAGTGAGGCCGGAAAATTAGCGCACGCTATTAGTTGCGTTAAACCGCTAACGCGGCTTCGTAAAAGGAGCCCTTTGTGTCACCATCAAATTTATGTATTTAAAATTTTTTTATACCACCAGAAACTCAGTGGTTTACAAAATTGACATACATAACATTTAAAACACAAATGCAGTGAACAAACGGCCTCTTTTACAAAGCCACGCTAGCGGTTAACAAGCAGCAACAGCCCCGAAGCCCTTTAAGTCTCTATAGGCTTTGGGGCGCAGCTGCTAGCGCGGTTTTGTGAAAGAGGCCGAAAACCTCAATATCAACATACATATAACTATAACATGAAACGCCGCCATGGCGATATTATCAGTAAAACTCTACGGCAATAGCCAACAAAGCAGTTTCCGATTAATAACTATTAAACCATGTCAGCAAATAACTTTCAAATCAATTTAATCACCTTACTCATTATTCCTGTTTCCTGGTCGTTTATAAATAGGTTAAAAGACAGAACAGCAGTTTCAGCTCAGACCCCTGGGGAACACCACTATTTACCGTTCTCCATTGAGAATACATAGAAACATGACGGCAGATAACGGCCAAATGGACCTCCAGTCTGCCCAGCCGCAGTAACCATTATCTCCTCGTCTCCCTATTGGCTAAGGTTCTTACCATTTGCATCTTCTCTTCCTATAGGCTAAGGCTCTGTGCACCTGCATTGTGAGGTCATAGAGCTGCCCATCCGCAGTAACCATGATCTCTTTCTCTGAGAGATCCCACGTGCCTATCCCACGCCTTCTTGAATTCAGACACAGTCTCTGTCTCCACCACCTCTTCCAGGAGACTGTTCCACGCATCTACCACCCTTTCTGTAAAATAGTATTTCCTTAGATTACTCCGGAGCCTATCATCCCTTAATTTCATTCTATGCCCTCTCGTTGCAGAGCTTCCTTTCAAATGAAAGAGACTCGACTCATGTGCATTTATGCCTTGTAGGCATTTAAACGTCTCTTACCATATCTCCCCTCTCCCTATTGGCTAAGGTTCTTACCATTTGCATCTTCTCTTCCTATAGGCTAAGGCTCTGTGCACCTGCATTGTGAGGTCATAGAGCTGCCCATCCGCAGTAACCATGATCTCTTTCTCTTTCTGAGAGATCCCACGTGCCTATCCCAGGCCCTCTTGAATTCAGACACAGTCTCTGTCTCCACCACCTCTTCCGGAGACTGTTCCATGCATCTACCACCCTTTCCATAAAAAAGTATTTCCTTAGATTACTCCGGAGCCTGTCACCTCTTAACTTCATCCTATGCCCTTTCATTGCAGACTTTCCTTTCAAATGAAAGAGACGTAGGTATTTAAATGTCTCTATCATATCTCCCCTCTCCCGCCTTTCCTCCAAAGTATACAGATTGAGATCTTTACGTCTGTCCCCATACTAGCCATGTAACTCTACTCTCTCTTTTCTATCTGTTAACCAGTTCGTAATCCACATAGGACACTGCCTCCTACCCAAGACTTTTAAAATTTTCTCAGAATTCATTCATTTGTCAAATGCCTTCTGAAAATCCAGGTATACAATGTCAACTGGTTCATCTTTATCCACATGTTTATTCACCCTTCAAAATAATGGAGCACATTGATAAGGCAATATTTTCCTTGACTTAATCCATGTTGGTTTTGTCCCAGTAATTCATGCCTATGTATATGCTCAATAATGTTGATCTTTATAATATCTTTACTATTTTGCTGGCACCAATGTCAGACTTGCCAGTCTATAATTTCCCGGGTTACCTCTGAAACCTATTTTGCAGGCTGGCAGAGTTTGAATGGAGTTTAGATGGAGCATGCACAGAGCTTGTAAGTACGTGTATGGGTTATAAAACATGCTAACATGGTGTGGATAACATGAGGAAGGACCTAGTGAAGCTTTAGGAATGGTCTGAAATTTGGCAGCTAAGAAATGCAAGGTCATGCATTTGGACTGCAAAAACCCGAGGGAACAGTACAGTTTAGGGGGTGAAGAACTTTGTGTATGAAAGAGGAGTGGTACTTGGGTTTGATAGCATGTGATGATCTTAACGTGGCCAAACAGGTTGAAAAGGTGGCTGCAAAAGCTAGAAAGATGCGAGAGTGCATATGAAGAGATACGGCTAGTAGGAAAAAGGAGATATTGATTAGAGAATGACGCGGTGACAAAATTCATCACCGTTCCCGTCCCCGCGGATAACCGCGGGAAATAATCCCATGTCATTTTCTAGTGACTATTTCAACCTCAGTCCTTCTACACCAGCATTCTTCAAAGCAAAGCTTGCGGGTCAGTGGTTGTGGCCATTCATACTCTGATTTTTCCCTCTCTCCTTAAAGAATGACATGAAGATGGTTTCCCGCGGTTATCCGCAGGGACGGGAACGGTGATGAATTTTGTCACCATGTCATTCTCTAATATTGATGCTCCTGTGTAAGACAATGATGACACCTTACTTAGAACATTGTTTAAAATTCTGGAGATCGCAGGATGGAGTTGGTCCAGAAGAAGGCTTCTAAAATGATGCATGGTCTTCTTCATAAGGCATATGAAGACAGTGCATTTTTAAATCTAATCTAATCTAATCTTCATTTTATATACCAAATCTACTCCCTAAGGAGCTCGACTCAGTTTACAGTTCGTTAAAAAATGAAACATAAGTAAAAACTGTGGGATAAAAACAGAAATTGGTTAGAAGATGGATGGAAAAAGTTAGAAAAAAGTAAGTTGAATTGCTTAAAATTACTATACGACAACTAAAGTGAAAACAACTGGTTTTTAAACTTTTTTGAAATTGATATAATTGATCTACCAGTCTTGGAGAATTTGGAAGTCCAAAGATGGACTTCTGGCTATGCCCCCGGTAAGTATTATGGGTGGTTAGGCCAGAATTTTCATTTGATATCATTTGTTATATCGTTTATAGAATTTTTAAGTTTCTTGTTTGGTTTCAGTGGCAATGTCATTAACAGTGCACACAATTGCAAAAATAAGACTAAATTCTATAAATGACACTGAAAAATCAGCACAACAAAAAAAAACCAATGCTAAGCACCATTATTACTAATGCTATAATGCAGCCAGACGTACACAGCACTGTACATGCTCAACAGAGCTTACAATCTAATCAAAAGAGACAAATAGGGATTAAGGAATTGCTCATGGTGGGAATAATTAAAACAGACCTGGGCATTTTCCACCAGGATCCATAACTATCTTTAGCCATAGGATTTACACCAACTGAACCCTGGTGTAAATCCTCGTGACTCATTCTAGAATAACACATGTAAATTGTAGGAGCGCCCTGACCCTCCCATAACTGCACCTCCTTTTTGAACTTGCACATTAAAGCATTCTTTTATCAAACTGCGATAGCAGTTTTTAGCGCAGGGAGCCGTGCTGAATGGCCCGCGCTGCTCCCAATGCTCATAGTGTTCCTATGAGCGTCGGGAGCAGCACGGGTCATTCTGCGCAGCTCCCTGCGCTAAAAACTGCTATCGCAGTTTGATAAAAGGGGGTATAAATTTACACATGGACACCCAGCACCTATATGTGTATGCATTAATTTATATTAACCCCAATTAGCACTTCCAAGCGCCATATTTTTGTAAAATTTTCTTACCCACTTAACCCTAAGCAGTTTACAAAATACAGTCATAAATATGACTATAGAATTCTGGGATGGTGCAAGACAAATACGAGCTGAGGTGTTCGTTATTTCCTGCATTTTAGATTTAAAACAGTACAAAATGACAGGTATTGCTAAAATTTCCAACCTAACTATATTTTCCCCAGTTTAGTAGTTACTAAATGTGAAGAACTGCCCCCATTGGGGGTGATTCCATAAGGAGCTGCTCAGTTGTAGGCAGAAAGAGAACATAGTAAATGACGGCAGATAAAGAGCTGAACGGTCCATCCAGTCGGCCCATTAGTTAGACCCATTAAAAATACCTGATTAAATTAACTTGTCTCTTCTTTGATATTTCTGGGCCATAGACTGTAAAGTCCACCTGGTATTGTCTTAGGTTCCAAATGCTGAAGTTGCTGTCTAATTAAGCCATTGTGATATCACTGCTGAGGTTGGCTCTTATTGGTGGAATGAGGCATTATGACATCACAATCTCATCTCTGGAATGTTGCTACTCTTTGGGTTTCTGCCAGGTAACATAGTAAATGATGGCAGATAAAGAGCTGAACGGTCCATCCAGTCGGCCCATTAAAAGTACCTGATTAAATTAACTTGTCTCTTCTTTGATATTTCTGGGTCATAGATTGTAAAGTCCACCTTGTATTGTCTTAGATTCCAAATGCTGAAGTTGACGTCTAATCAAGCCATTGTGACATCACTGCTGAGGTTGGCTCTTAGGCATTGGTGGAATGAGGCATTATGACATCACAATCTCAGCTCTGGAATTTTGCTACTCTTTGGGTTTCTGCCAGGTAACATAGTAAATGACGGCAGATAAAGACCTGAATGGTCCATCCGTTCTGTCCATTAGTTAGACCCATTAAAAGTACATGATTAACTTAACTTGTGTCTTCTTTGATATTTCTGGGTCATAGACTGTAAAGTCCACCTGGTATTGTCCTAGGTTCCAACTCCTGAAGTTGCCGTCCAAGCTCACTCCAGCCTATCCAACCATCCTGTTTGCAGGATATCTACCGTAAAGTCTGGCCAGAAACATCCTCATGTTCCAAGTTAGTGGAATTCCCATTGATGCCCTCCCCAGACCATCCTACACCAAATCATCACATATGGGGCACAGACCGTGCAAGTCTGTCCAGTACTGGCCTTAGTTCTTTAATTTGCATTCTTCTTTTTCTAATTAGAGATCCTCTATGCTTATCCCACGCTTTTTTGAATTCAGTCACCATTTTCCTCTCTACCACTTCCCTCGGGAGGGCATTCCAGCATCTACCACCCCCTCCGTGAAAAAGAATTTCCTAACATTGCTCCTGAGTCTTCCTCCCTGCAACCTCAAATTATGCCCTCTAGTTTTACCATTTTCTCTTCTCTTTGGAATAGATTTGGTTCTATATTAATACTTTTCAAGTTTTTAAACGTCTGTATCATATCTCCCCTGTCCCTCCTCTCCTATAGAGTATTCATATGTGGGTCTTCCAGTCTCTTCTTGTACTTCTTTTGGTAAACGGTGATATTGCAGTCATTTATTTGCCTAAGTGGCCATTTATGTGGGTAAATGACCACTTATAGAATATGACAAGTGGAAAAAGACTGTCATGATTTGATGGTGTGTGTACGGTAAGGATAAAGACTTTGATACACTATCTTTTGTGGTATAACCAACGGGGTTTACATTTATTATATGCAGGGACTGTCTCTGTATCTTGTGGGCTCACAATCTGAGTTGCTGTATTTGGGGCAATAAAGGGTTTGGTGAATTCCCAGGATCACAAGGAGCCTGCAGTGGGAATTGAACCCAGTTTTCCTACATTAGCCAATAAGCTACTCCTCCACTCCACTAGAGGCAGCATTTGGGTAGAACATATAAATATAGGTTCTTGCTCACAGCTAGGTGTAGGCCTATGTACCCAGTTAGAGGGCTGGTGATGTGTTTATGCCTTTCAAGTAAGAACATTTTTGGCTACTTGTGTTAGTATTCTATATATAAAAGTAGATGCCTTTTTCCATTACAAAACAGGCTTGAAATATGCACCATAACCAGTGTCTTTATGATCTCTGTTATAGAATTACCCTCATTAAATCCATCTTCTAATGAAGAGTATCACTATAAAATAGATGGCTTTAATAAATTCATTGGTTAACAAACATTTCTGTTGGCTTTCAGACACAAAATTTTTTGCTGATGTTACACAAGGCCTTAGTAGTAGACGATGCCATCTCTGAATTCTACCACCGTGCATCCATCCTTCTTCATCCTCATCGGGATCCCAGGCCTGGAAGCTCTTCACTTCTGGATTGGAGTCCCTTTCTGTGTCTTGTATATAATTGCAGTCCTTGGAAATGGTGTTATTGTGACTGTTATTACCTCCACATCAAGTCTCCATGAGCCGATGTTCATATTCCTCTCCATGCTTGCTCTCAATGATATATTTTTATGTACTTCGATAGTACCGAAGATGTTGAGTATCTTTTGGTTTAATGTCAAGGATATTACGTTTGATTCATGCCTTGCCCAGATGTTCTTTATTCACGCTTTCACTGGTATGGAATCGGGGATTCTCCTGGCCATGGCTTTCGATCGTTATGTTGCGATCTGCAACCCCTTGAGATATACTTCCATACTGACCCTTAATTTATATTAAGAATTGGGATGATGATTCTGGTCAGAGTCCTAATTCTTATATCCCCCTTGCTCTTCCTTATCTTGCGATTCTCACAGTATAATACCAACGTCATCTCTCACTCCTACTGTGAGCACATGGCAGTAGTGAAACTTGCGCAAGGAGACACAAGAATCAATAGTGCATATGGTTTGTTTGTAGCCTTCTCAATATTGGGATTAGATGTTATTCTTATTAGCGTGTCTTATTTTATGATTTTTAGAGCTGTCTTCAGCCTTCAATCCAAGGAAGCACATCTCAAGGCCTTAAACACCTGCACATCACACATATGTGTCTTCTTAATGTTCTACAGTCTAGCTTTCTTTTCATTTCTATGCCATCGATATGGTAAACACATTCCTTCCTATATTCATATGATCTTATCAGATCTGTACCTTCTTCTCCCACCCACACTAAATCCCGTGGTGTATGGTGTCAAGACCAAGCAGATCCGAGAGCGGGTATTCATGCTCATGTTCTCATCTTGTCATGCTTGTCAAAAAAACATGAGGACATAGATGAATAGAAAATGATGACAGATAAAGAACATACGGCATAGTTAGGATTACCAGAAGGCCTGGGAAACTCGAACATGTTCTCTTTGTAGAGGACTGTCCGGGCTCTCGGACGAACTTTCCAAAACCCAGCATTTGACCAGGTTTTGGAAAGCCCCGATGAGCTCTGGCCGCATCGGGACGGCCTCTAAGCATGTGTGGATGACGTCACACCCACCCATGCATGCTCCAGGCCCTCCAGATGCGGCTGGAGCTCGTCCAGCAGAAGAGAGAAGGCAGAACTGGGTGGGGTCATGTGTCCGGGGTTACCTGGAGAAAAATATGGTAACCCTAGGCCTAGTCAGCAGATCCATCTATACTAACTACGAAACTCTATAATCCCTTTCTCTTTCTATCCCTAGTGATGCACCTAGGGTAGAGCATCCCCTTCTCCTCCAGATACAGTACCCCCTCTCCAGGCAGTGGAGGCTGTGCGGGGTAGTTATGGGGCCCCAAGGCATGGAAGAAGCTGCCCGAATCCCTACGGCAGGCTCCGTCTCTGTCAGTGTTCGAGGTCCAGTTAAAAGCCCACCTCTTTGAGAGTGCTTTGACTCCTAACTCCTCTCACCTTGGGCTCTGCATCCCCAATCCTCTATGTCATGTCTGTCTGTCTAAGTTAAATTATAAGCTCTTCAGAGCAGGGACTATCTATAAATATCAGCCCAACTCTTCGAGACTGCTTTCGACTCCTAATTCCTCTTACCTTGGGTTCTGCATCCCCAATCCTCTATGTCATGTCTGTCTGTCCAAGTTAAATTGTAAGCTCTTCAGAGCAGGGACCATCTATAAATGTCAGCCCAACTCTTCGAGACTGCTTTCGACTCCTAATTCCTCTTACCTTGGGCTCTGCATCCCCAATCCTCTATGTCATGTCTGTCTCTCCAAGTTAAATTGTAAGCTCTTCAGAGAAGGGACCATCTATAAATGTCAGCCCAACTCTTCGAGACTTCTTTTGACTCCTAACTCCTCTCACCTTGGGCTCTGCATCCCCAATCCTCTATGTCATGTCTGTCTGTCTAAGTTAAATTGTAAGCTCTTCAGAGCAGGGACCATCTATAAATGTCAGCCCAACTCTTCAAGACTGCTTTCGACTCCTAATTCCTCTTACCTTGGGCTCTGCATCCCCAATCCACTATGTCATGTCTGTCTGTCCAAGTTAAATTGTAAGCTCTTCAGAGCAGGGACCATCTATAAATGTCAGCCCAACTCTTCAAGACTGCTTTTGACTCCTAATTCCTCTCATTTTGGGTTTTTCATCCCCCTACCCTCTATGTCATGTCTGTCTGTCCAAGTTAAATTGTAAGCTCTTCAGAGCAGGGACCATCTATAAATGTCAGCCCAACTCTTCGAGACTGCTTTCGACTCCTAATTCCTCTTACCTTGGGCTCTGCATCCCCAATCCTCTATGTCATGTCTGTCTGTCCAAGTTAAATTGTAAGCTCTTCAGAGAAGGGACCATCTATAAATGTCAGCCCAACTCTTCGAGACTGCTTTCGACTCCTAATTCCTCTTACCTTGGGCTCTGCATCCCCAATCCTCTATGTCATGTCTGTCTGTCCAAGTTAAATTGTAAGCTCTTCAGAGAAGGGACCATCTATAAATGTCAGCCCAACTCTTCGAGACTGCTTTCGACTCCTAATTCCTCTTACCTTGGGCTCTGCATCCCCAATCCTCTATGTCATGTCTGTCTGTCCAAGTTAAATTGTAAGCTCTTCAGAGGAGGGACCATCTATAAATGTCAGCCCAACTCTTCGAAACTGCTTTTGACTCCTAATTCCTCTTACTTTGGGCTCTGCATCCCCAATCCTCTATGTCATGTCTGTCTGTCCAAGTTAAATTGTAAGCTCTTCAGAGCAGGGACTATCTATAAATGTCAGCCCAACTCTTCGAGACTTCTTTCGACTCTCTAATTCCTCTTACCTTGGGCTCTGCATCCCCAATCCACTCTGTCATGTCTGTCTGTCCAAGTTAAATTGTAAGCTCTTCAGAGAAGGGACCATCTATAAATGTCAGCCCAACTCTTCAAGACTGCTTTCGACTCCTAATTCCTCTTACCTTGGGCTCTGCATCCCCAATCCTCTATGTCATGTCTGTCTGTCTAAGTTAAATTGTAAGCTCTTCAGAGCAGGGACCATCTATAAATGTCAGCCCAACTCTTCGAGACTGCTTTTGACTCCTAATTCCTCTCATTTTGGGTTTTTCATCCCCTACTCTCTTTGTCATGTCTGTCTGTCCAAGTCAGATTGTAAGCCCTCCCGAGCATGGACAGTCTTTAAATGTATGCCTTTCAGCACTATTTAAGTGTTAAGTAGTAGTAATAGTTGCTCTGTTGATGTCAGAGGGGGCAGAGTCTGGGGGAGTCAACGGCATTGCACACCCGTCCATGGCTCTATGGCTTCTCCCTGCACCCTCCTACTGGCTGGACTACCCCCATCACACTGTCCTTGGTATACCACAGTCTACTCTGTCCATTCGTTCTTGAATTCAGATACCATCTTCCCCGCCACTTCCCTGGGAGGATGTTCCGAGCATCAACCATTCTTTCCTACAAGAAACAGATTACCCCCTTGTTTCCAGAGCTTGCTTTCGACTCAAAGAGGCCCACCTCTTGTACACATATACCATGGAAGCATTTAAATGTCTGTTATATCTCTGTCTCCTTCCCCCGCTTTTTTTCAAACTAGGTGTGGCTCAGTGGTTAAGCTGTTGCCTCTGCACCTAGAGGTTGTGAGATCAAATCCTGCTGCTGCTTCTTGTGACCCTGGGCAAGTCACTTAATCCTCCAGGGCCCACTGCTTTGAATGCCAAAGCCACAAAATGGTGGTATACAAGTCCCCTGTCCCCACATGCTTTATGATGAAGCCCACTGGCCATTTTAGTAGCCACCCTCTGAACTATCCCCATTCTGTTTATAAAACCAAACACAGTAAAATGCAAAATTGCAAACAAAAATGAATTTTATTTAAAACAAGGTGCTGAATTATTATATTCATTGCTGAGGCTGCATCAGGGATAAATATAATTACATGAAAAAGATGACCTATATGTTCAAACTCATGATAAAAAATCTGCAGACATCATTGGTTATATCAGAATTCAAAGATAATAATAATAATATTTCTTCTTATATACCGCCCTACCACATAGTTCTAGGCGGTTCACATCAAGATATCATTCCCAATCAAATTGTACAAAAAGATCAAAGCTTATTCTTCTTCCCTTTCTGATGGGGTGACCCCAAGTATCTGACAAACTGGAATCTGGTCCCCAAACACTCATGCCTCAATAATATGGTTATCTCTAAGGAGCCACCTGGCTTTGGCAGTTTTCCAAATGTCCCCTGCAGTGGTGTCCACTAATTCACTTGCAGTCTACGGGAAAATGAGATGCATATTCTGCGATATTGCATTTATACAGGGCATCTAGTTAGAACTTATTCTGTAATAGAAGATAGTCAGCTCCTTTCCTTTATACCAGTGTATCGCAAACTGTGTGCCACGGCAGATTCCAAGTGTGGAAAGGGAGAAGAGGTGCCGGACGCTGGCTGGCTGCTTCGCGGTGAGAGGCATGTCCTGTAGGCAGACAGCCAGCGCCAATGACTCTCCTCCTTGCCGGTGCTGCTCTCCCTCTCCCCGCACCTCCCTTCCTCCAGGATCCCCCCACCGGCGAAGTGACAGGTCCAGGGTCATCGCGTTGACGTCCACGCGCTGGAAACCAATAGCACAGCTGAACAAACACGGTCAAGTCCACCGTTTTCACAGGGCTGAATTCCTGAACAGCAAGATTTAAGACAGGGGAGTCCAACCTTTTGGCTTCCCTGGGCCTCATTGGCTGAAAAAAATGTTTCTGGGGCCACACAAATACTGCAGCAAGACAGAGGAGGGAGCCGGCAAGACGGTAAACATCCGGGGGCAGCAGAGAAAAACACTGCATCGCCCTCGACTGGGGCCGCCCGAAATACTTCACGGGGCCACATGCGGCCCTCGGGCCGCAGGTTGGACACCCCTGATTTAAGATGAGATTATCCGCCGTCATTTGCGTGACGTGATTTGAGTTAGCAAAATCCTGCTCCGGGTTTTGCTGCTTCTTTTGGTTTACTGAGGAATCGTAATTTACGTTTCACTTCCACAAGCATCAGATGCAC
Source organism: Geotrypetes seraphini (assembly GCF_902459505.1). Lineage (NCBI taxonomy): Eukaryota > Metazoa > Chordata > Amphibia > Gymnophiona > Dermophiidae > Geotrypetes > Geotrypetes seraphini. The sequence goes on along the minus strand of NC_047089.1, from coordinate 5,396,876 downwards.
CTAGGAAGAAAAACCCCAGTAATAACTGTGGTAGAAGAAAAAGTTTCCTATACTTTTATTTCAGCACATTAACTAGTTCTTCTACTTAGGCTCCCGTTGTGGCAAATACTCCGATGCCCATTCAGAGGGGAGAATGCAGACCCAGGTGGAAAGGAGGGGAAGGGGTGGGTAGCCCATGCCAAACGTTACTAGAATCAGAGACAGATGGTTGCCAAAAAGGAAGAAGTCTGGCACGCAGATCTGAAAATGGAGACAATCCCCCCCCCCCCCCCCCGTGAGGGAATTCCGATAACTATATATATACCCAGGGTTACCTGATTTTCCTTTGGGTAAATCCAGACCCATGGCCACGCCCCCTAGGACTGCCCAGTTCTGTCTATGTCACGCCCTGTTCCAGCCCCACCCCCAATAACATCACCGGTTTGCATCTGCGCAGGTGCCCCTTCACGACACAATTTTGTCGGGAAGCTTATCAAAACCTGGACAAAGTGCCGGGTTTTGAAAAGCCGTCCTGGGAAATCCAGACATCTGGTAACCCTATATATACCCTTTATGTGCATTTGTAATGTATTTCCCCTCCCCCTCTCTCCGTAAATGTTTTTCTGTCACGTCTGTCATCTTCTTTTCTTTTAACTTTTACTGTATTTAAATTGTAAACCATCTAGATACTCGTGATGGACGATATAACACGAAACTATTAAACTTGGAAATTTGGTAATCATGCAGTTTTATTAAAGCTCTTCCCCCCACCCCAACACATTCACACAGATAGTACATAAATATTTTAGCATATATTATATTTACTCTGATGGAGGGCTCGAGGTCTTGCTAAATTCTATACAGAGCATCTGCTTTTCCCACACAGTTCTCAGTGCTCTTATCCCTTGGAAGTGACTCTGTTAGAGTCTAATGCGGGGGTCCCCAAAGTCCCTCCTTGAGGGCTAAATCCAGTCGGGTTTTCAGGATTTCCCCAATGAATATGCATTGAAAGCAGTGCATGCACATAGATCTCATGCATATTCATTGGGGAAATCCTGAAAACTTTGGGGACCCCTGGTCTAATGCAAAGCCAATATAGATTTAGTCAAGGAAAATCTTTCTTCACGTATCTACTACATTTCTTTGAAGGGATGAATAAACATGTAGATAAAGATGAGCCAGTCAACACTGCATATCTTGATTTTCAAAAGGCATTTGATAAAGAACTGCAAAGCGCTGATAAGAGAGACCTTGAAAAGAAGATTGCTTTGGAGGCGTAACACAGAGTAAAATTATTTTAGGCATATTAAAAGCACCAAGCCAGAAAAAGAATATTTTTTAGACTTTGCCAGAATTCCAGTGTCTTCTCCAGTAACAACTGGGTCTTCCCTTCCCTCTCCACCGTTTGACGCCACCGACACTAATCCCCCAGAAAGCGCCAAAGCTGTAAGTAGTATTGGAGATGATAGATTGAACTCTTCCGGGTTTGGTGTGAGACCCGGACGGTCCTCTCCAAGTATATTCTGGAGACCCTCCGTGGGTACTAAGTGGGGGTTGGGTCCTCAACAAAAAATTGTTCTCCAAGCTGGGTTCTTCTCTCAACCCAGCAGCAGAACCGCCTGCCATTGTTGGATTAACTGTACATGTTGTTATTACAGTCTGACATGGTGATGAGGTAGCAGGATTGGGTGGAGGGATTGTCCTCTGCCTCCCTCTTCTTTCAGGCATTGAGGAAAAGAAGATTCAGGTAATATTCCAAATAAATTGTCCCAGCTACATCCTGCTCAATTGCCACCTTGTCGCCACTCTCATGTCTAGATGTCTTTTGAAAACATATTTGTTCGAGCAACACCTGTTAAGTGATTAACTCCAATGTGTTCTTGGGACTATAGCCTAATTTCTTATTTTCTGTGATCCGCCTTGAGCCACAGTTGGTTACATGGAATATAATTGCCCAGATTCAATTAGCTCTCGGTTTCAGTGACTCAACTCATCAACATTTTGCTTGGCTGGATACCAACAGCCAGTTCAACAAAGTCAACTCTACTGTTTTCATAGCAGAATTTAAGATGAGTCAAAATGTACAGCACCGTGTACACCTTTCAGCGCCATATAAGTGATAAGTGGTAGTAGATTCTCAACTGTCGTCTGTGTGATGTGATTTGCATTAGCAAATTCCTGTTCCAGTTTTTGGCTGCTGTATTTGGTTTACCAAGGAATCATCATTTATGTGTCACTTCTGCAAGCATCTGCTTTTCCCACACATTGGTCAGTACTATTATCCCTCTGAAGTGACTCGGTTAGAGTCTAATGCTTTATTCGGGATCCCGACAATTGGTAGGATGAAATTGGTAGGACAACAGTTATCAGCCCCCCTTCAAAGATAGCGCTCTTCCCGTCAAGCCTGACACCACCCCCCCCCCAACACTCCTTGGCTTGCTATCAGCTGATTGAGGCAAGGAAATTCCCGATTAAGGATTCATCTCAACCAGCATGGAGATCCCCAATTCCTTCCTCCCATCCCCTCCGGCCAAGCCTGATCTCCCCCATACACACCCTAACACCCGGGTTTGCCATCAGTTGTCTTCCTACTAATTGTCGTAGACCCGCTTTTTCACCTCAACCACAGCTTTACCCAGGTAATTGTCCCGCTGCAACCAGACCATTGCATCTCTGTCACTGGGAGAAAGGGAGTAACTGGGAGGCATGAGAATGTTTTCGATTGTAAGCCGCCCTGACGGTTTTCCCTGGGGTGGGACAGAAAATTTTAAATAGATGTAGAAACTTGGAAGTTGCGCAAAAACCCAAAGATCCTGTTCCACAGAGGTATAGATCCTACTTCAGAGAGACACACCCTAATATCAAAATGAGTACAATGTCCAGTGCAAATCAGAAACTAAATTCTTGCTTTCAGTTCCTCTAGTCTCATAGCTACTGCAAACCCTGAGGACAGTGTGCTAGAAGAAGCTTCTAGTTTTATCTGTCAGAAATATTTTACAAATCCAGTGATGACAGACTGTGGACGCTGTGGACAGTACTTCTGTCGCCCCTGTATCACTCAGATAAGGGGGGGGAGAGATTTTCTCTGTCCCAAGTGCTGGGAAACAGCTCATCAGAGGAACCTCAGACCAAACACACAACAGGTAAATATTACAGAAATAGCGAAACAGCTCAGTCAAGAAAATCTGTGTGTTTTGTGAAGAAGCGCAGAGAGCAATCTCTGTGGTGTGTGGCAGTATCTTAATTATTGATCCAAGTTTATTAAAATTTTGATAAAACGCTATTCATAAATTCTCACGCGTTTTACAATTAAAAAAAGGGGGAAACATTTAACTAAATATAGACTGGACAAACCTGACAGACGGAGAAACATAAGGAATGCAGGGGGAATTACAATTTGAAAGAAAAGAAAACATGAAAGGTAAATAACAGGAGGGAAGTAAGGGAGATCAGAACAAGATCAAGGCAATAACAGAACCGTGTCAGCATTCGTAAGATTTCCTTTGAATTTATCTAAGTTTTGTTGGGTCCTAATATGGGGTACTAAGAGTTCCAAACTGTGGGCGCCGTAGTTGCGAATGAAGAGGCCAACCGCGCACTAATGATTTTTAAAGATGGTATGTGAAGGAGATGCTGGGAGGAGGATCTAAGGGCTCTAGGGGGATCGTGTGGAATGAGGAGCTTATGAATATGAAAGCGGGTTCTTGAGTATTTGGGGTTTTGAATGAAAGAATAGCTATTTTATATAGACTTCGATGTGTTATTGGCAGCCAATGTGCACTTTTTAGTAAGGGAGTGACGTGATCAAATGTTTTCGTGTTTGCAATGATTTTGATAGCAGTATTTTGTATCAGTTGGAGGTGTCATATGTCTTTTTGACAGATTCCTTTATACAATGAATTGCAGTAGTCGAGTTTGGGTATGATAAGGGAGTAGATTAGTATGTTGAGAGATTGAGGGTCCATTTGCTAAATTTGAAAAAACAGTTCTTTACTACTGCACTGATCTGTGGACGGTAGGATAACTTACTGTCTATTATTACTCCTGGTATTTTGGTTGAACTAACAGAATTGATTAGTGCTATGCATAAAAATGAAGTGTTTAATGTTCACAGAAAAATCTTAAGATGCACCTGGATCCTCTGCGAAAGAATCTGGGCAATCTTGAGGAGTTTAAACGTACTGAAAAGCTGAGGGTGAGTGTCTTTATGTCTCCTGTGAATCGTCTGAATAAGAGAAGAATTGTTTGCTATGTCCACCCAGACTTTCTCTTTAGTTTTCCTAGGCAGCTCTATTAGGAGCTCCGGTGCCCGGCCCCTTAGCCAACTGCTCCCTGTCTGTGGGAAGCAGGAGGGATAATCCTGTCCCACTGCTTAGTGGAATATCCTAATGTGTTCTCAGAAACTGCGAAATCTAACTAGAAATATTCTCTGTCTCTTTCTCTTCTAGGATGTGAAGGATGCCCTGAGAAGGTACAAGTTAGTTTTCTGACCTTTTCTATGTGACAATGATTTCTTGGTTTGGATTGGTCTCCGCTCTGGCACTGGCTTTAAGGGGGTAATTCTATGTGTGTTTATATTCAGATGCCTGGAGGGAGCCCAGGTGGTGACGTAACTGGGTACCTACATGTAAATGCATTTAGATGCGAGTATTTGCTCCAGTCCTAAAGCTGCTGTCATTGTCTGTACTTACTGTATTGTAACTTACTGAGTAAATATGAGTCCCAGACACTCTTCTGCCCTGACTTGGTTTCAGGGACTCCTACCTGTAAAATACCTGTAAGGAAGCTATTAACCAGTAGATTTAAAAGAAACCAGAGAAAATATTTCTTCACTCAAAGTGTAATTAAACTCTGGATTTCATTGCCGGAGAATGTAGTGTAAGCAGTTAGCTTAGCAGGAATTAAAAAAGGTTTGGATAATTTCCTAAAAGAAAAGACCATAAGCCATTATTAAGATGGACTTAGGAAAATCTACAGCTTATTCCTGAGATAAGGATCGTAAAATCTGTTTTACTTTTTGGGATCTTGCCAGCTACTTATGACCTGGGTTGACCACTGTTGGAAATAGGATACTGGCTTTCCCGATGAACAGAGTTCCTGGGGATGAAATAAGAGAGGAGAGATACTGAGGGGCTGCAGAGTGAATACAATTGTAGGTCCTTAACCCTTTCAGGACCAAGGGACATATTTGTCCCATAACTTTAAAATCCTATAAATTTTGATTGGGATAGTCTACAGTTCTAAATTTGATATGTACGGATTCCATATGATACTGCCTTTATGTAAACAAACTGGTTCCGACATTCATTCATTAGCGTCGTTGCCAGATTGACGAGAAGATTCACTTGCCACACTGTCCATAAGCCAGAAGTTTGATTTAAAAAAAAAAAAATAATGATATTTCACAAAAAAAATCAATTTTTTGGCATCTGCAAGCCCTTTTTACCATAAAAATGTCGTCAAAACCACAAAAATTGGCCTACGATCCTTATGGTCCTGAAAGGGTTAAGAGGAGTTTGAACTGTATGCAAAGCCATTTATTGTACTTTGATAAGATAAGTACTGAACTGTGGGCAGCAGAGATAAGAAAAAAGTCATAAAATATCTTACTATAAATAACACAGATAAAATATCTTTTCCCATTTATAACATATCAAAAGGCCGAACAAATAATGAAAGCGTCAAACATAATGTAGTCAGTAAAATATAATTAAACCTACCTGGTAACCTGTCACATCAAATTATATAACACAGTTTGTCACAAGATGGGATCAGAACAAGTTTAAGAAAGACACTATAGACAAACAAAATATGGAAATCAGCCCTACATGTCACATATTATAGATTTATATATGTCTTTCAAAATGAAGTGGTTAGAGCTACAGCCTCAGCACCCCGAGGTTGTGGGTTCAAATCCTGCACTGCTCCTTGTGACCCTGGGCAAGTCACTTAATCCCCCAGTGCCCCAGGTATATTAGATAGAGTGGGAAACGCCGGGACAGACAGGGAAAAATGCTGGAGTACCTGGATAATTTGTAAGCTGCATCGAATTGTAGGATATGCGGAATATAAATAATTACAAAATAATAATAATAAAAATGTTTCAGAGTCAACAAGGAAAAGCTAAAATAAAAATAAAATTATGTCTGCATGGAAAACTCATTTTTGCTTATGAGTATAATAGTAAACATTCATGAGACGGATCACCCCCCCCCCCCCATTCCAAATAGACATTTCAGCAATCCCGGCTAGAAGTGACGGTTCAGTTAAGATCTAAATGGTGCGTTAGCGATTACACTGCGATACCCACGTATCTGATTATCACCCAGGCCCTTCAACAGGTGCGGATCGCCACCACCGTTTGGCAAGTGATGAATCAGCTATAAAGTTGCCTCTCGGGCTCCATCTCGGGTTCCAAACCGAACAATTGCACTTAGATCGCCAGTGCTGGCCAACGCACTTAATTCTCGGCTAACGGTTTAAACCACAAAAATATAGACAGACAATTTTTATAAACCTTGTCTTTTCTTAAATAACTTTAAGACCCTTAATAATCCCCCAACGGACTTACCCTAGCACCCTAGCTTTCACTGTCGCTTTTTCAATCTGTTTGGCCACCTTTGGATCATCACATACAATCATACCGAAGCCCCCTAAACTGTGCCGTTCCCTCGGGTTTTTGCAGAGAAGATGTCATAGAGCCATAGACTAGAAGAGGGAAATGGCAGCTGGGGCCAGGGAGTCACCCTAGGGAGTGCTGGGAGGGATTGCAAGGCCTCCTTCGTAAGGAAGGTGGATGCAGTAGACAGGGGTGTCAAATGGGGGTCACAATCTGGTCGGGTTTTCAGGATTCCCCCAATGAATATGCACGAGATCTATTAGCATACAATGAAAGCAGTGCATGCAAATAGATCTCATGCATATTCATTGAGGAAATCGTGAAAGCCCGACTGGATTGCGGCCCTCGAGGACCGACATTTGATACCCTGGGTTTACTTATACGTATAAGGAATGGATGGCTCTGATAGTGAAGAAAGCCACCTGATGAAAGGCCTGGACAATCAGTGTTTCCCCTTGTCAGGATCAGCAGGAGGTTTATGAAGGTTAGTTAAGTGGAGTATAAAGGAAATGTGAGTCTAGGGGTGGGTGGAATGAGGGGTAGGGTGGGAGGTCCCAAGCAAACAGGGATGTTTGGACAGTGTTAGCTGTGAAACCATTCTCAGCATATATTTACCCACCACTGCTGTAGTACACAGTAGAGAATGACAAGGTGACAAAATTCATCCCCGTTCCCGTCCCCCGCGGTATTTCCTGCGGTTATCCGCGGGGACGGTGATGAATTTTGTCACCTTGTCATTCTCTAGTACACAGTTGGAAATCAGTGTCAAAAAGCTCAACAAGAATTATCCCAACTCAACAGAATAATTTTCAACAGATCTTCAGACGGCCAGTTTGAGTATATTACTCAATATTTCTAGTCCAAATCCTCATTGATCCGTTATTGATTTTATGTCTGTTTTCTCAGTACATGTTTAGTGCAATTTTAACTACTAATTTACCCTCTCACCCTTTTACAAAACCATGGTAGCGTTTTTGTAGCGCAGGTCGGCACATTAATAATAATAATTTTATTTCTTATATACCGCCAAAGCCATAGTAGTTCGAGGCGGTTTACAACGAAGAAGGGCTGGACAATCAGCGAAAATGGTACAATGGTACAATCAGAGAAAATAGGTGGCAGAGAAAAAATGGTACAAACAGAGAAAAAAAAAATGGAACAATCAGCGAACAGTGGTACAATCGGCAAAGATAGGTACAATCATGGCAAAAAATAAATAAATGGTACAGGGAAGAAGGACAAGACAATCTGCGTAAAGGACATGGTGAGATAGAAGGGGTCTGGGTAGGGCATAGGGGTCTTTGGGTGTGAATCGGGTGAAAAGGTTAGTTTTTAGTAGTTTCCTGAAGTTTAAGTAGAATGAAGTGTGTGCGCTGCTCCCGACGCTCCTAGGAACTCTATGAGCATCAGGAGCAGCGCGGAGCATTGAGCGTGCTGGGGGGGGGGGGGGCGGGGGTTAATGCAGGTTTATACTGTGGCTCATGTTTGACATTTATTACTCATTTTATTCAACTTATATTTTAATTGTGGATATGCTGACATGAATTCACATTTCATTTTCTTCCTCAGGGTCGAGGTGTCTATCATAGATACATAACTACAACCCCCCCCCCCCCCCCTAAAATGTTACGTCTGAACATTTTTATCAACCAACAGATTCATAGGCATATAGACAAATATCGGCACTAGCACTTCTCATATTTCTTTCTCACTCTTGGTCTCTCTGGTTTAAAAGGATCAGCTGGCCTTACTTGCATCTTTTTGTTTCGTTTTAAAATGTCAATAAAAACGTCATGATCAGCTGTTTCTTCTGTTTCTAAGCAACCAGAAGATATTATTCCATTATTCTGCTTCACGCTTTGCTGATTTTTATTTATTTACAACGCCCGATGATTTCATTCCACATGCATGCTTCTGAGTGAGTTATCAGTCCAACAAGGATGGCTTATCTCCAGCATTTACTGCAATTATTTGCTAACCTGCTAAGGTACTTTCTCTTTCGCTCTGTTTACATAAATCAGCTGTTCAATTTGTTTCTGGCAGCCAAAAGCTTCTCAGCTATCAACAAAACCAACTCTCTACTTTAATGCGTTTCATTCCTAATACTTCAACCACCCGATCGAGTCTCTAAATTAGTGACATCCAATCCTGTTCATTCAAGCCCTCTGGGGCCAGCGTACTTGAATAATAGATCCAGCGTAGTTCTTTAATATTAAGAAGTCTTTTCATATTCTGTTTTCAAGAGTGAGCAGCTGCTTCTGCATATTCATATATTTGTCATAAGAATAGCCTTACTGGGTCAGACCAATGGTCCATCAAGTGGTGGCCAATCCAGGTCATTAGTACCTGGTCAAAACCCAAGGAGTAGCAATATTTTATGCTATCAGTCCAGGGCAAGAAATGGTTTCCCCCTTGTCTTTCTCAATAACAGACTATGGACTCTTCCTCCAGGAAAAGTCTGCATGGGTTCAGCCAAGGGAGATCTTGCCTCACAGATTTGCTTGACTTCTTTGAAGGTGTGAATAAAGGTGAGCCAGTGTATCTAGTGTATCTAGATTTTCAGAAAGCTTTTGATAAAGTTCTTCACGAGAGGCTTCTGGGAAATTAAAGTGTCATGGGATAGGTGGCAAAGTTCAGTTCTGGATTAGGAATTGGTTATTGGATAGAAAACAGAGGTAAGAGTTAAATGGTCATTTTTCTCAATGGAGGAGAGTAAACAGTGGAGTGCCACAGGGGTCTGTACTGTGATCGGTGCTATTTAACTTATTTATAAATGATCTGGAAATTGGAACGACGAGTGAGGTGATTAAATTTGCAGATGACACTAAACTGTTTAAAGTTGTTAAAACGCATGCAGATTGTGAAAAATTGCAGGCGGACCTTAGGAAATTGGAAGACTGGGCGTCCAAATGGCAGATGAAATTTAATGTGGACAAATGCAAAGTGATGCACATTGGGAAGAAAAACTAGGATCCACCTTGGGGGTTAGCGCCCAAGAAAAGGATCTGGGTATTATCATAGACAATACGATGAAACCTTCTACCAAATGTGTGGCGGCAGCCAGAAAATCAAACAGGACGCTAGGAATTATTTAAAAAGGGATGGTTAACAAGAGTAGGAATATTATAATGCCCCTGTATCACTCCATGGTGTGACCTCATCTGGAGTATTGCATTCAATTCTCCAGAAAAATATAGTGGCGCTAGAAAAGGTTCAAAGAAGAGCGACCAAGATGGTAAAGGGGATAGAACTCCTCTCGTATGAGGAAAAACTAAAATGGTTAGGGCTCTTCAGCTTGGAAAAGAGACAGCTGAGGGGAGATAGGATTGAAGTGTATAATATCCTGAGTGGAGTAGAACGGGTACAAGTGGATCGATTTTTCACTCCGTCAAAAATGACAAAGACTAGGGGGGGACACTCGATGAAGTTACAGGGAAATACTTTTAAAACCAATAGGAGGAAATTTTTTTTCACTTAGAGAGTAGAGCGGATAGCGTAGCTGGTTTTAAGAAAGGTATGGACAATTTCCTGGAGGAAAAGTCCATAGTCTGTTATTGAGAAAGACATGGGTGAAGCCACAGCTTGCCCTGGATCGTTAGCATGGAATGCTGCTACTCCTTGGGTTTTGGCCAGGTATTAGTGACCTGGATTGGCCACCGTGAGAAGGGGCTACTGGGCTTTATGGACCATTGGTCTGACCCAATAAGGCTAGTCTTATGTTCTTATGTTCTCATAAGAGAGAAGTTCCATCCACTTTATCATGTTGGTTGCTCTTCTTTGAACCTTTTCTAATTCTTCTATATGTTTTTTGAAATACGGAAACCAGAATTGAACACAATATTCAAGGTGAGATCACCCCATGGAATGATGCTGAGCCATTCAAATATTCTCTGTCCTATTTTCCATCCCTTTCCTAATAATTCACAGCATCCTGATTGCTTTGTTGGCCACTGCCAAGTGAATGATCCCATTGATTGTCTAACCTAGCTGTATATCTCACTCCCTCTGGTGTCTGATCTCTTTCCTCTGGATGTGAATATCTCCGGGAATAATCCCACTGACTCTCTTTCCTATAGGGGTCAGAAGGTGAGGTTTCAAGAACCAGAGGCTGTTTCTACTGATTTGGGTTTGGATTGGAAATTACTATATCAGAGGAAAAAAGTGATTACAAATCCTGAAGGTGAGGAACTGTTCTCTTTTTAATTTGGTTTCTATTTATGTATTGAAACTTGATACGATAGAATATTTCATTTTAGCAATTAGGATTTATAAACTCAAATCTGTACCATTTATTTTATTTTATTAATTTTCCATCCCATTGTGCCCGAAGAGCTCGGAACGAGTTACAGGTTAAACATACATACAGTAGTATTCAATTAACAGGTTACGATTTGCACTGGATTTGCCGTAATTTCAGTACAAGTTTATATCCTAACTTGACATATACTAGGGGGTCTAATATTACTCTACAGTTTACCGGTTACAATTTACCATAGTTATCCTTACAATGCAAGTTTTCCAGTACAAATTTTATCCTAATTGACACACATAGACAGTTTGCCATCGTTAAAGTTCAAGATTTTACAGTACAAGTTTTCTTTACGTGACACATACCGGGTTCTGGTACCAATATTCATCGGTCAAGGTGAAGAGGAATGTTCTTATTGCTTTCCTAAAGTTGAGGAGTCCTAAAGTGGTGTTCTCTGTACATTTTTCGGCTGATTCTATAACTGTGCGTCCCGATTTTAGGCAGCCAATTGGGATGCACATTTTTAGAAAAAATTCTCCCAAGGAAGGACATCTACAGTGTAGGCATCTGTCGCCAGGACTAGGGAGATGGTTAGGGACACTTAAACGCACCCAAGGCTGGCTGTGGGCGTGGCATCGCCTGGAAGCGGCCTTGGACGAGTTTAAGCATCCCTACACGTCATCCTAGAGCTGCAATAGATGCCTGAAATGTTGACCTACATTTCAAATTGGAAAACTAGACATGGCCACCTAAGCTGATCGTAGCATGGGGGATTCAGCTGAGCCGGCAAGACTGCCCCCAAATCGAAGCTTCAGTGAATCCCACTGGCTTAGCTGATCGGGGTGATCAGGGGTAAAATACCCCGCTGCAATCAACTGAGCTGGCAGTGGCAGATGACCCTCCACACCCAAATCCGTGCCCATGCCCTCCTGCCTAACACCGCCTGACAGCCCCCATCTGCAATTGGCAGGAGGGATGCCCACCCCATGATCACCGGACCCCCATGTACCCCTGAAACCTCCTGAACCACGAATGGCAAAAGGTTTTCCCACTCCTCCCTCCTTCCACCGGCTCAATGGATTCCCCAAAACTCCTACACCACACCACCCACATCCAATTGGCAGGAGGGATGCCCACTCACTCCCTCCTGCCGCCAGCCCAATTGATCCCCCAAACCCACAATACTCAACACCCCTCAACACTCCCTGATACCCACCCGACACTCCATGACACCCACCTGACATTCCCCAACACACCTTCTGACACTCCCCGACACCCACCCGACACTCCCAAACAAATACCCAACACTCCCCCATACCCCAACATCTTCCCCAACACCCTTCAACCTCCCCCCATAACTTTAGGAGATGGATGGCAAGAGGGATGCCCATTTCCTCCTACTGGCAGGCCTGCCTCTTCCAAAATGGTAGGCCTTCCCCTTCTTGGTGCCAGGTCAGAGAAGCACACATCCTGGAGAAGAATGTGTGGCTATGTGGATGGTGTCGTTGAGAGCATTATGGCTTCCTGGGGTGATTTTCTAAGGGCTTTGAGCAGGGATAGTATACATCTATCAAATAAGGGAAGAAGTGTCTTTGGTGGGAGGCTGGCTAATTAACCGAAGAGGGCTTTAAACTAGAAGTAATGGGGCAGGGTGATCAAAGCCCTTGGGTGAGTATAAGCCCTCAGGTAAGTAAATCACATGGATGGGAAAAGGGGGCGATGTCTGGAAAGCAGTATATACTAATGCTCAAACTATGGAAAACAAGATTCTGGATCTAGAAGCTGTGATGGAAGAAGAGGAGTTGGATATAGTGGCGATCACGAAGACATGGTTGACGGAGAACCATAACTGAGATGTAGTTATACCAGGCTATAATCTGTTCAGGAAAGACAGGGTAGGAAGAAAAGGAGGGGGAGTAGCGTTATATGTTAAAGATCATATTAAAGCCACACAAATGCAGGATCTTCAGGGCAAGGAAGAGGTAATGTGTATCAATTGGGAAAGAGAGAATGGTGAATATATTTACATTGGTGTGATATACAGGCCTTCTTCACAGATGGAAGAAGTGGACAGAGATTTAATAATAATAATAATTTATTTTTATATACCACCCAATCAGCAATTCATAGCGGTTTACACAATAGCTACTCAACATACAATATAATAATAACATCATACATAATAAAATTCTAAATAACTAATACAGGGGTCCCGAATACATCGATCACGATCAATTGGTAGATCGGGAAGGCAACGCGAGTCAATCGCGGAGCCTTTCCCGGGCTCCATGATAGACTCGTGTTGCCGTCCCAAACTACCGGGCCGATCAGTCTTCCTCTCCTCGACTTCCTCCACCATCGCTCCAAGCTCTCCCTGCAGAAGCGTTGGACCAACCAGCATTCCGCTACCCGACGTCAATTCTGACATCGGAGAAGAAGTTCTGGGCCAGCCAATCACTGCCTGGCTGGCCTGGAACTTCTATTCCCACGTCAGAATTGACGTTGGGGGAGCGGAATGCTAGTCAGTTCGACGCTTCTGCAAGGAGAGCTTGGGGCAGCGGTGGCTTGGAGGCCTGTTCCCTTATGGCAGCGGCAGCAGCAAACCTAGTGGCTTGGGGGAGGGCAGGGAGAAAGAAAGAAGGGGGCAGGGAAACAAAGAAAGAAGGGGGGCAGGGAGACAAAGAAAGAAGGGAGACAGAAAGAAAGGGGGCATGGAGAGAGAGAAAGAAAGAAAGGGAGGCAGGGAGACAGAAATAAAAAGTTGGGGGAGAGAATGGACTGTGTCAGGTGGCAGGCAGGGAGAAAGGAAAAAGTTGGACTCATGGAGATGTTGGTTGGGGAATGGAATGAGGTCTGGAGGAGAGGAAGCATACAGGAGGCTAAAAGAAGGGAAGAAATATTGGATGCACAGTCAGAAGAAGAAAGTGCAACCAGAGACTCATAAAATCACCAGACAACAAAGATAGGAAAAATGATTTTATTTTCAATTTAGTGATTAAAATGTGTCTTTTTTGAGAATATATGTCTGCTGTCTATATTTTGCACTATGGCTCCCTTTTACTAAACTGCAACAGCAGTGTTTAGTGCAGGGAGCCTATGAGCGTCGAGAGCAGGACGTGGCATTCAGCGAAGCTCTCTGCACTAAAAACTGCTATCGTGGTTTAGTAAAAAGGGAGGGGGTATATTTGTCTGTTTTTGTATAGTTGTTCCTGAGGTGACATTGCATAGAGTCATTTGCCTTGACCTCTTTGATAAAACCCTGGAATATGAATGATAATTAACATTTTCTCTGCCTTTCAGTGTGCTTTATGGGGTTTTTAAAAAATTTTATTGTTGGTAGATCATTTTGACTTGGTCATTTTAAAAGTAGCTCGCAAAAGTGGGCACCCCTGTCTTAGACAGAGGAAGAGCTAATGGGCAGACTGGATGAGCCATTTGGCTTTTATCTGCCATCATATTCCTATGGTGCATCCTGGGATATACAGGGAGGGACCTAAGGACCTGATTGGTCCTCTCCCATAGGATGGGCTTTAGGTACCTGTGCCAATCAGGACCTTAGGCCTCCTTTCCAATGCATCCTGGGATACCCTGGGAGTTGCCTATGACTCCAATGGCCTAAGACTCCCATGGGAGTGGCTTTTGGTATCTGGACCATTCGGAGTTTTAGGCCAGTCCCAGGGCATCCCAGAATGCACCAGGAAAGAGGCCTAAAGCCCTGATTGGTCCAGGTGCCTACGTCCCATCCTATGGGATAGGCCTTAGGTATCTGGACCAATTAGGTCCTTAGGCCCTTCCCCAGTGCATCCCATGATATACCAGGAAGACCTGCCATTTTGGAAGAAGCGGACCTGCTGGCAGGATGGAGTGAGCATCCCTCATGCCGGCCATCTCCTAAAGGTACAGAGAAGGAGTTCAGAGGATGTTGGGGGCATGTTGGGATGTTGGAGAGTGTCAGGTGGGTGTCAGTGAGTATCGGAATGTTGAGGAATGCTGGGTGTGTGATGGGGAGTGTCAGGGATTGACTGGGCCAGCGACAGGAGGGAGTTGGCATCCCTCCTGCCGATTACAGTTGGGGGTATCAGGGGTATGGAGGGGAGCCGGTGGCTGCAGGGAGTGGGCATATCTCCTGCCAATTGTAGATGGTGGGGGATGTCAGGCGGTATTAGGCAAGAGGGAGTGGGCATACCTCCTGCTGATTTTGGTGGTTGGTGTTGGGGGGGACCTCTGCCGCACCTGGCTCAGCTGATCGTGGCAGGAGTATTTTCCTCGATCAGCTGAGCTAGCGGGACTCCAAGAAGCCGCAGTTTCAGGGAGTTCTTGCGGTTCAGCTGATTTGGGAGAAAGGACCCCTGCTACGATCAGCTGATCCCTAGTGGGATCCCTAGTGCAATTCTATAACCAGCGCCGGTGACACGAGTGCTGGTTAGAGAATTGGGGGAGTAAGGCATCTGTTCTGTAAGACAGACGCCATTCCGTACTGGACACTTGTGTGTGATTCTCAGCCGCTTCTTAGGCACCTGTCGAGACCGACATCTTATCCAGAATCAGTCCCTTTATTTCTCTACAAAGAATCACATTCTGCAGGACTTGGTAAGTTTTATTCAAAGTTAGCAACATACAATTGTACTTATTTCTTTTCTCTGAGATCTGATCACTCTTCATCTTTCTTTTAATGCAGATTGGTGGATGGAATGTGCGAGATATGCAGGTAACTGAATTTGCTATAAGACTAATTATACCCAATAATCAAATTTGGTGACCGTGATCTCACAATACAGACACCCGAGGCCAGTGTTAGGGACTAAGGGGGAGCACAGTAGGTGGTGTGCTTAGATTTTAGGACTGGCCTGGTTTCAGATTTCCTAGTCAATCATTCTTTCACCGTCCATTTTTCTTCCTCCACCTCATCACGTTGCCCTCTTTTTAAAGTCTGCTTGCTTAGCGTATACGAGAATTTCAAATCAAATGTTACTTCTACGCAGGTGGCATTTTGCTTGTATCCACTCATAACCCTTCCAATCTTGATCTTTCCCACTTCAAACATGCCTTAATATGACTGAGACCTGGATTTAGCAGAATAAGCTGGTGCTGAACCCAACAAAAATGGTTGGACTATGGGTGACGGGCATCAACCAATATCCCAAATGAGCTCCTGTATTATGCTCCATATCCATTCAACTGGTAGATAGATACTATGAAGTATCATGGAGTTCATATCGATACTGCCTGAACATTCAAGAATCAGATATCATCTGTTATGTCTCCTCTTTGCACTATATCTGTTGTATCCGTTCGTATATCATTACACCCAGTTATGCTTGTCTACTATATACATTGGTCACATCTACATTGGATTACTGCAATGTTGTTTATGAGAGTCTTCTAGCATCCTCATTTAAAAGATTACAACTAATTCAAAATACAGGCAGTTCCCAGTTAAGTATGAGTTACATTTTTAAAGCTGTTGTTAAGTTGGACTTGTATGTAATTCAGAATTTATAGATTTTAAGATTCTTGCTGCTTTCCTCTGCTCCCAGATGACAAAAGGGCCAACTGTCCCTACCAGTGTTCCCTCTAAAGTACAATATACACAAATCAAATGAAGGTTGCAAATATATCCTTGGATGTGAACCACCTGGGCAATTATACATATACAGTACTCTGTTCTTCTTGGAACCTCAGAGAGTCGTGCGGTAGTGTAATAAGCACAAACAGACTTTGGATTTTTTTATATAAATTTTTTTGTGTTTACTTGTCTTCATAGTTCATGTTGCAAGCTAGTATTTTCCAAATACTTGTTTACCCCTTCCAATGAGGGTTGGAGGTGGGCGTGTGATAAGCTAATAAGAAGTGTGTGCTCATGTTTATTAATGTGTCTCCTCTCTGCAGTGGACGTGACTCTGGATCCTGAAACTGCTCATCCCAATCTAATCCTGTCTGAGGATCGGAAAAGTGTCAGATGGGGAGACACAAGACAGAATGTGCCAGGCAACCCCGGGAGATTTGATACTGAGCTCTGTGTGCTGGGGTGTGAGGGCTTCACCTCGGGGATACATTACTGGGAAGTGGAGTTGGGGGATGTCACTGGCTGTAAAATAGGAGTGTGTAGAGACTCTGTGAAGAGGAAGGGAGTAAGCACACAGTCACCTGAGGAGGGATACTTTACTCTCCGGCTGTTGAATGAACTGAGATACGTGACCCTCACTTCCTGTGTGACCCCGATCCCCCTGAGTGAGACCCTACAGGCAGTGGGGATTCGGCTGGACAATGAGTCAGGAAAGGTCACATTTTATGATGCAGATAATAGATCACCTCTCTTCACCTTCATGGACTTCTTCATGGTGGAAGTTAGACCTTTCTTCTATACTTATTCTAGAAACCCTCTCAGAATCCGCCCAGTACCAGGCTAAAATTACACAGCCAGGCTCAGGATTTTTCTTATATACATTGATCAAAACTACAAATTAATCTTGGCAGTTTTTTTGCTCATCCTCATGATTTCATGTAATTCAGCTTCTTTCTTGATTTATTTCCTGAAAATGAGCCTGTCCATCTGAGTTTCCAAATGAGCATCTGTATATATGTGTGTGTATGGGATGTGTGTGTGTGAGAGCATCTGGATGTGAGTGCAAATATGTGTCAGGGATCCCCCTCTCTGCCAGCTCGCCTAGCCCCCCAAAGCCAACCCAGTTCTTGTTCGAGCCACGTTCGCTGCCGTCTGAAACTAAACATATCCAAGACTGAGCTGCTCCTCTTTCTTTCTAAACCCTACACTCCTCCGTCGGTTCTCTGTCTCTGTAAATAATACTGCTATTACTCCTGTTTCTCTGCTCGTAACCTTGGAGTCGTCTTCGACTCCAATCTCTCATTTTCTACGCTCATCCAACAGACTGTTAAAGCCTATCACTTCTATCTCTACAGCATCACCATGAATATCCAATCTCCAAAATCATAAAAATACTGGGTATCACTCTAGATACTCACTTAACCATGGCTGACCACACAAACCTACTGGTGAAGATTTACTTTTACACGCTGTAGAAGCTAAGGACTATCAAAAAATACTTTGACACAGCATCCTTTAGATTACTGGTGCAGTCGCTGTTCCTATCTACCCTAGATTACTGCAACATTGCCCAAAAAAAACCAGTAGAAAAATTAAGATTAGTGCAAAACACTGCAGTTCGCTTGATCTTCGGACTGAGAAAAAAAGACCACTACTACAAAAAATTGCACTGGCTACCAGTGGAGATACGAATACTGTTCAAATTTGCATGTATCTGGGGCCTAGCACCTTCCTACCTGTAAACACCCTTCACTCTACACAACCCCACACGAACAACCAGAAACAAAAACATCTTTGCATACCCAAAGATCACAGGCTGCAAATCCAAATCCTTCCTAGACAGAACCTTCATGTTCCAAGCAAACAGACAGCGATCCTGGCTGGGAAACCACATAAATAAAGCCAGACAGACTTACAACGCATTCCGAAAATCAATTAAAACTGCTCTATTTGACAAATTCCTTGCCTAATTAGATGACCTCTCTCAGATATTCTTTCCCCATGTAACCCCAATGTATTATGTAACTTCTTTCTTCTCTCATGTATTCTTTCCCCATGTAACCCCAATGTATCATGTAACTTCTTTCTTCTCTCATGTATTTTGAGCTAGATAAGTCAATTTTAGAAGAGTAAAATGCTTTACGTTTGTCTTTTATCAGTTGTTTATAGATTTTTATATTGGATCTCCAGTTGTTCAGGTCTGACAATTTTCCTGTGTTTTTCCAAATTCTTCCTAGTCGTCTTACTAGTTGTTTCATTTTTAGAAGTTCAGAGTCAAACCGTTTGTTATATCTATTTGTGCAGCTTTTGCTATTTAGTTTAGGGGCTATTTCATCTAAAATGGCTGTTCTAGTTTTCATCCAGTGATCCCAAAAGTCGACTTATTCTCCTATCTCCGCTTGTAGTTCATACTGTGACCAATATTCCTCTGGATTGATATGACCCCTTGTGAGATGTTCTCTTTTTATCCTTGGATGTGTTTTAGATTTTGAATGAGTCCAGATTAACTTGAAATAATAAGTAAAATGGTCAGACCAGATATCGTGACACCAAGTGCCATCAGGTAGAGAGATGGAAGGGTCTGAAATCTCCTTTGTGGACATAACTACCACATCTAAGTGATGGCCTTTTTCGTGTGTTTGTGTGGGAAAAGGGAGTTTGTAGTTAAGCAAAGATAGAAAGTTTTTAAATTCTTTTGCATCTGGGTTGTCCTCTTCATCTAGATGTAAGTTTATGTCACCTGCGATGATATTATATGAAGGAGTAATTGAATTATGTAGCACAAATTCGCTAAAGTCCTCTTTGGCTTTTGGCCAGCTTTTCGGTGGGACGTAGAATAAAATGAAAGAGAGGAATTCTTCTAGTTCCTTATTGCTAATTTTACAGGCTAATATTTCTAACTGATTGGTCATTTTGGAATCCAATAGTTCAAACTCAAATCTTTCCTTAAGAATAATTGCTAATCCTCCCCCTTTTCTTCCATCACGGTTTAGTGTAAGAATTTTAAAGTTATCTGGTAGGAGATCAATTATTATTGGATCTTCTTCAGACAATAGCCATGTTTCCGTTAGAAAAAGACAGGCTATTTGCTTGCTGATGATCCAATCTTTAATTAAAAAAGCTTTATTCCTGACAGATCTAGTGTTAAGATATGCACAGGGAATAGAAGCGGATGTGATAGTTTTCGTAGATATAGTGGTTCTGATGGGTTTTACTTCCCTCGTCTTTTTTTAAGAGTACGTTGATGTCTTCCTTTATTTGAGATAACATTAATCTGATTTGCCCTATCTTCCTGTAGGTTAATTATGTGCCTGATAGGTAGATCAGGATAATGGACTGAATGTAATTGTGGATAGAGTGAATTAACATGGTGTCAGGTCAAAAGCGCACCGGGACAAAGGCGAGCGCAGACAATTGAGTGCAGCGCGGAGGTGCGCGCCGCAGAAAATTACTGTTTTTACGGCTCCGACGGGGGGGTGGGGTGGGGGGGAACCCCCACTTTACTTAATAGAGATCGCGCCGCGTTGTGGGGGCGTTGTGGGGGGTGTGGGGGGTTGTAACCCCCCACATTTTACTGAAAACTTCACTTTTTCCCTGTTTTTAGGGAAAAAGTTAAGTTTACAGTAAAATGTGGAGGGTTACAACCCCCCAAACCCCCCACAACGCCGGCGTGATCTCTATTAAGTAAACTGGGGGGGCTCCCCAACAAAACCCCCCGTCGGAGCCCCTAAAAACTGTAATTTTCTTCGGCGCGCGCCTCTGTCTTGCGCTCAGTTGTCGGCGCGCGCCTTTGTCTTTCGCGGGGTTGTCTATGAACCGCAGTCTAGCAAGTAAAGTGCAAAGTGCAGAAAACCTGAATTACACAAGCGTTTTACAAACTAGCAGGTAAAGTGCGGAGTGCAGATTGCCTTAGCTTATTTCTCGCCCTACTCACAGTTCAGTGAAATGATTGGAACAGTGAAATGATTGGAATCTTGAGTAGCGTCTCTTCTATGAAGTCTGTCCAGTAAGTGAAGGTTCCGCACGCTTTCCGCAAGGCACGAGTCAAAGGCGAGCTGAACGGCGGTGTGCCATTATGCTCTGCCTTTTCACAGGGCTGAAGATCGGCAGGAGAGGCTTTGGGGGTGGGACCAAGGCCCCGATGTTGCCTGTGGTGGTCGGGTCAGCAAGGCAGGGAGGGAAGATGGTGGCTCCCTTCTTCTCTGTCTTGCCGGCAGAAGGAATCTGCGGTGTTGGCCGCAATGAATCCGTGGCTGCCCTTTGCAGGTATCATGAAGCAAATGGGCCAATTAATCACAGCAAACACAATGCTAGGAATGATAAAGAAGGGGATCACGAACAGATCGAAGAAGGTTATCATGCCGCTGTACTGGGCCATAGTGCGCCCTCACCTGGAGTACTGTGTCCAGCACTGGTCGCCGTACATGAAGAAGGACACGGTACTACTCGAAAGGGTCCAGAGAAGAGCGATTAAGATGGTTAAGGGGCTGGAGGAGTTGCCGTACAGTGAAAGATTAGAGAAACTGGGACATGATCGAAACATTCAAGGTACTGAAGGGAATAGACTTAGTAGATAAAGACAGGTTGTTCACCCTCTCCAAGGTAGAGAGAACGAGAGGGCACTCTTTAAAGTTAAAAGGGGATAGATTCCGTACAAACGTAAGGAAGTTCTTCTTCACCCAGAGAGTGGTGGAAAACTGGAACGCTGTTCTGGAGGCTATTATAGGGGAAAACACCCTCCAGGGATTCAAGACAAAGCTAGACAAGTTCCTGCTGAACCAGAACATACGCAAGTAAGGCTAGACTCAGGGCACTGGTCTTTAACCAGAGGGCTGCGTGAGAGCGGACTGCTGTGCACGATGGACCACTGGTCTGACCCAGCAGCAGAAATTCTTATGTTCTTATGTTCAGCCATGATGAAACGTGCCACGATGAATTGTCCCATTCCATTAGCTCAGTGAGTCTCCCTTATGGTAAAAATCTCAAGTTTTTAAATTTCCTCTATCCATCAGTTTGCAATTTTGGATCTTTATTGTGGATTTGAGTTGATCAGCAATCTAGATTTACTTCATATAAATTACTTTTTCCTTTTTTGTTTTAGAGATCACTGATCTGTACAAGTGTGTAGATATTGCTCGATTGTTTAAAGTTTAAATTGCAAAAATAAAAACCCAGGATCTCCCATGACATTGTCTATCACTGCATGTAGCCCAGCTGTTACACTCAAGGTGTGAGAGGGTTAAGTCTTGTTTATCTCCAGAAGTCAGGGACCCAAGTGGCTGGTTGGGAACCCCAAGTGAGATTTAACAAAGCACTCATAAAGACTTCCCCCCCCCCACTCACCCTCACTTGTGGCTCCACTCAGGCTCATTCCTCCTTCCATGTGAAGGAAATTCTGGCCCGAAGCTAAAGGATCACGGTGAGTTTTTTTAAATAACTGATGCAGCTATTACAGACATGAAAGTCTTCCTGCAATAAAAACCTCTGTCTTTGAAAACATTTGATGCTTATTTCTTTATATGCCACAAAAACCACTAACACGTGAAATAAAGTTGTGATCTGTGAAGAAGCTTTAAAGGTGTTTTCTAAAGCGGGCGGTTTGCCTCAGAAAATGGAGCCTTGAACCCAGTTTGGGGTTTTATCGTGACAACTTTTCACTTGCTCTGGCTCCCGTCATAGGCTTCCAATCCCCTCCTGACTATTACTCGTTGTTCTTATGTTTTTATATTCATTTTCTTCCTTTATTCAATAAACCAACTTTCTTCTGTTTAAAAAGGCAGCATCTCCTATCTCATGTTACACCTAAACATCACAGCGTCTAATTGTTCATGAGAAATCTTCATGTACCCTACAGATTATTTCAAAGGGGACTCGGCAGACAGTGCAAGTGCAAAATATGCTTCAAAACCTTCTGGTATCAGTTTAATAAAGCGGCACTTATCTTGAAGACGCTGTCTTATTTCTTTAAGCGTCTCATATAAATCGCCGATCGTTGCTACTTAAGTAGCTTGCTAGCTTTGATATGACTTTGATCCGACGCAGACTGCGTTTCACGGAGCTGTCTGTGCTCCCACTGCGTCAGGGATTTTTTTGCAATAATCCAAGTGGGGTCTCAAAGAATTCAATCAGATTCGTTTGGCACAATTTGGCTTTAGTAAAGCCATGTTGTCTTGGATCTTGTGCCAAATGAATCTGATTGAATTCTTTGACTGGGTGACCAGAGAATTAGACTGAGGCAGTGTGCTAGATATAATTTTATGCTGCTTATCCTAGAAATAAGCAGTGGATTTTACCAAGTCCATCTTAATAATGGAACATGGACTTTTTAGTTAGGAAATTATCCAAACCTTTTTAAAACCCTGCTGAAGCCATACCATTTCTTATATCCCGCAAATTTCAGCCAGGAGTCATTACGGTGTACAGGAAGATTAATAAGAATTCATACAGTAATATCATGGGTCAGACAATATTGAGTTCAAGTCTTGGACTACAGTATGAGTTGATGTGTTTTTAGTGATTTCCTGAATTGAAAGTAGGAAGGGATCTGCCACAAGCAGGCTAGAAGGCAGTTCCAAATCTTGAGACCTCGGACCTCGAAGAGAGATTTTTTCCAGATTTGACATGGAGAGGAGAGGGGCAGTTTGCAGCTCTGGGCCAATATTGAGTTGTAGAAAGAAGGCATGACCTGAATGGTGGATATTAGTCCAGTCGAGATTTTCCCATATATAGCCTTGTGGACCATATATGCAACTTTGAATTGGACTCTGCTCTGCATTGGCAACCAGTGCAACTCTACCAATGGTGCACTGGTCCTCTCAAACTGGGTATTGCGAAGGATCAGTCTAGCTGCTGTGTTCTGGAGCAGCTGCAATTTCTTAAGACCTTTCATTGGGATGTTACCATAGACTAGATACAGGAGTAAGACTGCCAAAGATACTATTCTGAAGCTGATCTTATTGTTCTAAGTTGTCTAAGTCTGAAGAGAAATTTTTTTGACCTGTGAGATAATCTTCTCTCCCATAGTAAGACCAGAGTCAAGGACAATAGCTAGCACCTTTGACGTTTTGTCTATCTAAGTTTCTTGCCTGTAGACAGTGTTAGTTCTGAGTGAGGTAGTGAGTTGTAGTCCCTGAACCAAAGCACCTTCATTAAATGCACACAGGACAATTGTGCCCCATCAAATGCGCAAACTGATAAGTGCGCGCACGACAATTGTGCCCTGTCAATTGCTCTAGTGCAGGGATCTCAAAGTCCCTCCTTGAGGGCCACAATCCAGTCGGGTTTTCAAGATTTCCCCAATGAATATGCATGAGATCTATGTGCATGTACTGCTTTCAATGCATATTCATTGGGGAAATCCTGAAAACCCGACTCAAGGAGGGACTTTGAGACCCCTGCCCCTTGGAGGGTTCCCATAGAGCAAGGGTGTCAAAGTCCCTCCTATATGGCTGCAATCCAGTCGGGTTTTCAAGATTTCCCCAATGAATCTGCATGAGATCTATGTGCATGTACTGCTTTCAATGCATATTCACTGGGGAAATCCTGAAAACCCGACTGGATTGCGGCCCTATAGGAGGGACTTTGACACCCTTGCTCTATGGGAACCCTCCAAGGGGCAAGGGTCTCAAAGTCCCTCCTTGAGTCGGGTTTTCAGGATTTCCCCAATGAATCTGCATGAGATCTATGTGCATGTACTGCTTTCAATGCATATTCACTGGGGAAATCCTGAAAACCCGACTGGATTGCGGCCCTCCAGGAGGGACTTTGACACCCTTGCTCTATGGGAACCCTCCAAGGGGCAGGGGTCTCAAAGTCCCTCCTGGAGTGGGGTTTTCAGGATTTCCCCAATGAATATGCATGAGATCTATGTGCATGTACTGCTTTCAATGCATATTCATTGGGGAAATCCTGAAAACCCGACTGGATTGCGGCCCTCAAGGAGGGACTTTGAGATCCCTGCTCTAGTGTTAGGCTAAGGTTTAGATGAGGATTATGGGAACCCTTTACTTAAGTGAATATCTGGAAGACCCTGATTTGCTCAGATTCCTAAAGGCCCCATCCTTTGGGAGGGGCTTGAGGCGCCTGAGCCAATCAGGGCCTTCCAGATGCCCATTTATGTAAAGGGTTCCCATAATCCTCATCTAAACCTTACCCTACCACTTGATAGCAAGTGAATCTTTTAAGTGTAGGGGGGTTCTGCCCCCCCCCTCAAAAAGACAAAATAGTATCCGCTGTATAGAATGCATTTGTCGGGGCACAATTGTCATGCGCATATTTGACGTGCATGCAATTGTCGGGGTGCATTTGATGGGTCACCCCCTCCTCCTGTATCATGTTCTATGTTCATCTTGATAATTCTAGTTATCTGTACTTTGTTTATCATATTCTCAGCAATTCTGTGTATCTCTACTGTGTTCACCGTATCATATTCCTAATGAGATCAGCCAGCTATCTCTTCTATGTTACATTATGAGTTAAAGTAGTTTGTGAAGAGGAGGGTCTTTATCCCTTTCTTGAACTTTCCAGTGTCCTTTTCTAGTTTTAATTCCTTCGGAGGGGAATTCCACAACCTTGGAGCCATCACTGAAAACATTCTTGTCCTTTCGCTTTTGTATTTGATGCCTCTGAAGGAGGGTATTTCCAACAGGTATTCTTGGCTCATGCTGGTGTATGGTAATATAGTCTGGCCGCTAGATATTGCGGTTCTGAGAGATGAATGATTTTCTGTGTCAGCAATGAGATTTTGAATTTTACCCTGCTTTCAATTGGGAGCCAGTGTAACTCTTTCAGTAGCGGGGTGGCACTTGTCTGCCTCTATTTTCCCAGCAGAAATCTTGCTGCTGCGTTTTATACCATTTGAATCCGCATAAGATCATAAAAATTGCCGCTGCTGGGTCACACCAGTGGTCCATCGTGCCCAGTAGTCTGCTCACGCGGTGGCCCTTTGGTCAAAGACCAGCGCCCTAACTGAGACTAGTCATACCTGCGTACGTTCCGGTTCTGCAGGAAATTGTCTAACTTTGTCTTGAATCCCTGGAGGGTGTTTTCCCCTATGACAGGCTCCGGAAGAGCGTTCCAGTTCTCTATCACTCTCTGGGTGAAGAAGAACTTCCTAATGTTCGTACCTGCTTGATCATGTACTTCAGAATGCCCAGCCGGATTGCATTGCAGTAGTCAAAGATTGAGCGTACCAGGGTTATTATTACATTGGACATTGCTTGATGGGTGAAGTAGGGTTTAAGTCCTCTAACGCAGTAGAGTTTACCATATGTGTTTTTCACAATGCATTTGATCTGTAACGTCATATGAATGTAATGTCAAATGCGTATGCATGCATTTGCATATAGAAATGCATGCATACGCATTTCCAGTAGATGCCACATAGCCTTCTGAAATGGCTTCCTATATTTTGCAACAAATTCACTGGTTAAAGAAGGTTTCTTATTTTCGTTTCTTCCCCACAGGCTTTCCCTGATGCCACATAGGACTTCAGCAGTAGACGATGTCATTTCTCAATTCAACTGTCAGGAACCCATCCATCTTCATTCTAATCGGGATCCCAGGCTTGGAGAATCTTCACCACTTGATCGCTATCCCGTTCTGTGTCTTGTACATCATTGCACTCCTTGCAAACACTGCAATTGTTACCATCATCAGCATCACCTCAAGTCTTCATCAGCCGATGTTCATATTCCTTGCCATATTGGCTCTCAACGATGTTCTCTTGTGCACATCCGTAGTACCCAAAATGTTAGAAATCTTTTGGTTTAATTTTAGAGAGATTACGCTTGAATCCTGCCTCACTCAGATGTTCTTTATTCACAGTTTCACAACTATAGAATCAGGAATTCTCTTAGCTATGGCCTTTGATCGTTACGTTGCAATCTGCAACCCTCTGAGATACACTTCCATACTGACCGGCAAACTGATTGCAAAAATTGGAATAGCGCTTATAGTCAGAGCAACGGTCCTCATAGCCTCTTTGCTTTTCCTTCTCAAGCGATTCTCATTGTACAAAACCAACGTCGTCTCCCAGTCCTACTGTGAGCACATAGCAATATTGAAGCTTGTACAAGGAGACACAAGAATCAATAGTGCATATGGTTTGGTTCTAGCCTTCTCAATATTGGGATTAGATGTTATTCTTATTAGCGTGTCTTATATTATGATTTTTAGAACCGTCTTCAGCCTTCCATCCAGGGAAGCACATCTCAAGGCCTTAAACACCTGCACATCACACATATGTGTCTTTTTAATGTTCTATGGTCTAGGTTTCTTCTCTTTTTTATCCCACAGGTATGGTAAAAATATTCATTCTTATGTTCATTTATTTTTATCATATCTGTATCTTCTTCTTCCACCAACGCTAAATCCTGTGGTGTATGGTGTGAAGTCCAAGCAGATCCGAGCGCGGGTTCTCATGCTCTTATGTTAACGTCATCTCAGTCTGCTGAAAAATAATTGACCTGTTTGTACAGAAGCGAGAATTACTGTCATTAAAAGAGACCTAGTTGATTCTATGTGTGTGGACTAGATAGATTACAGCACTAGTCTACTGACTTATCATTGACGTTTACTGATGCCAGTAGCGTAGTGGGGTGGGAGGGGGCAGGGAGGTGGCCTGCCCCAGGTGCCATGTTGGTGGGGGCGCTGGTACCCCTCCTGGTATACCGACAAATGCGCGCAGGACAATTGTGCCCTGTCAATTGAGTTAGTGATAGAATAAGATTTAGATGAGGATTATGGGAACCCTTTACATACGTGGATATCTGGAAGGCCCTGATTGGCTCAGACTCCTCAGGCACCCGCCCCCCTCTATCACACATTTGCACGCTGCTTTCCTTCCTCTACCCTGGAACACCCCCAAACTATCCAGGTTTCACTTAGGCACAAACACTAAGCCACAATACCATGGCCCTGAGTGCTAAATGCTCCGACATTCATAGAATTCCAATGAGCGTCGGAGCAGCATCAGAGCATTTAGCACTTCAGGGGCCTAAGTACTGATAAAAAATGAGCAGTTACCTCTGAACAGTGACCCGTCATATGCGCGCACGACAAATGCACGCCTCCTTAAAACATTCACTAGCCACTACACTTACAAGAAATTTCGCCTTCCGTTTGCCAACAATTCTGCTCCCATGCCTTCCATTTGCTATGGTATCTGGAAGGCCCCGATTGGCTCAGAGTACTCAGGCCCTGTCCCTTGGGAGGGGCCTGAGGTGCCGCAGCCAATCAGGGCCTTTATGTACCGGGATACACTTAAAACATTCACTAGCATACTGAATGGGAGCAATTGCGCCCCGACAATTCCACTCCCTTCATGCACGCACTTGTCGGTGGGCACATTTGACGGGGCACAGTTGTCGGAGTGCAATTGTCTTGTGCACTATTGTCAGTGTACACCTCTGAACAAGTGATTTGAATGGCCAGGAGCTGTTTCTGGACAGTCAAATCACTTTGAACATTGAGTGGCGTGAAAACGAATACACCATTAAAAGCCCATTAAAAAACAACCCAAAAATAATTAGTTGGTGCTAGGCACCTTTCAGGACCAGCATCCCCTAACCTCCTGTCACGCCTGCATCGGCTTTTCTTCTGACATCACTTCCTGGACTCACACCTAGGAAGTGACATCAGAGGGAGAGCCCACGAAGGGATGACAGCAGGTTGGGGGTTGCTGCTCACACCAGGAGCATTGCGGAGGTGCAGAGGAAGGGAAGCAGCGTGCAAATGTGTGACAGAGGGGGGGGCGGGTGCCTGAGGAGTCTGAGCCAATCAGGGCCTTCCAGATATCCACGTATGTAAAGGGTTCCCATAATCCTCATCTAAAGCTTACTCTATCACTAGCGCAATTGACGGGGCACAATTGTCCTGCGCGCATTTGTCGGTATACCAGGAGGGGTACCAGCGCCCCCACCAACATGGCACCTGGGGCAGGCCACCTCCCTGTCCCCCCCCCCCACTACGCTACTGGCATCAGTAAATGTCAATGATACATCTGTGGTACCTGGCAGTGCGTAGTGAAGCCTGACGCAGAAGTGGGCGTGTTTACGGGCAGTGCTGGACTTAGTTGTCACTAGGCGTCAGTACGTGTGATTCTCTGATGCACAATGTGGGCCTTTAAAACCTTGGCCTACATCACCAACACCTAGGGCTCCTTTGACGAAGGTGCGCTAGCGGTTTTAGCACACACTTAGCACGCACTACAATGCCGCGCGTGCTAAACGCTAACTCCTCCATAGAGGTTGCGTTAGTATTTTTCGTTTAGCGCGTGGTTTGCGCGCACTAATCTTTTGTGCGGGCTAAAAACGCTAGCGCACCTTAGTAAAAGGAGCCCCTAAGTTTTTGGGGTTAGGCGCCGGTAACCGCGATTCTCAGAGTACGTAGCTAGCGGATGATCAGGAAAACCATGAATGAGCAATGAAAGAAAGGAAAAAAAGAAAAAATGTGTGAGTCTTGCTGGACCATTAATGGAATTCAGGCAATAAAAGTTGAAATAAAAATAACTAAAATATGCAGAAGCAGATATCCAAGACTTTTCTTTCCCTTTCTTTCTTGTTCTTGGCTCTGGGCATGTGAACTGGGTCTTTATTTTCTTGTTGCTTCCCCTATACTATCAAATACTTTTATTTTTATAATATATTTATTTAGATCATAGAGTTAAAAGTCTTGCATATTTGATATTTTTCTTTTTATAATAGCTACAAAGAATTGCATTGTGTGTGTATAGAAATGGGCAGCTTTTAAACAGTGTTATAAAAATATATGTTTTGCTCTTCACAAAATATAAAAGGGTGTATACGAATAGTCACCTGAGGCTTCTCTCTTATCTTTATTCCACAGGGATGACCGCAAGGGGCCCTGAGTGCCTAGTATACTGTACTAAGACACAACAAAAAAAAATGCAGGATTAATTTTGATGTTAAATTCCAGAAAATACTATATTGTGATTCATTTATATTTTATTGGGTTGTTGTTATTATTTAAACTTTATTGTATTATATAGAACAAACTGCAAAAAAGAAAGCCCTATGTAATGGAATGGAAATGTTTTTGACAAATGGTATGGAGCCTGAGAATTGACATCACTTCTCCTTTGTACCAATTATCCCCCTCCTCCCCTTTATACAAAACTGCACCTGGGGTATATTTTTATTGGAATTTTATGCAAAGGCTGCATTTGTAATTAATTGGCTTTTAATAAATACTGAATAAATATTTTCAGTTGGAAATATATATAATTGCACAAATGTTTGATTTGGGCTGCCTTTGTTAGGTAGGGGTTTCAGCCTCCCCCTGGCTCAATTGATGTCCCATGTGAGGAGAACCCCATTGGGTGGCGTTGGTAACCCAGTGGAAGATTTATGGAGCTCTGCTGGTTGGGAGGTGAAGCCTCTTAGTTGAGATAAGTATATCCCGCCGTCAGATATGTAAGTAAGGATCCTTTGTATATATATGCATGCTTGATTTATTAAATAGAATTAATTTAGTTACTGTAAAATTATAAAGTAGGAAAAAAAAACTGTGGCTATAGAATTGCTATATGTATATATATAAGCACAGCTTATATATTTTAGTGGAGAAAAGTTAATTTAATAGTGCAATTGTTACTGCTTTATTTGCTATGGATCATATTTTGTACTATCTCCTAATCATCTGTTAATTTCATCTCGACCTGCGAGGTTCTTTTCCTTCTCCTGATGAAGACCCACCAGCCGAAACACGGCCATCTTGAGAGAAAGTGACTGCTTGGAACTGAGCCTGGTTTTCCAGAGAGCAATTTGCTATTAGATGATATATTTTGGACTCTTTTATGCTATATTAAAGTTTATTTGGACTTTGTAGTGTTCCACTTTGTTCATCTGAAAATAATAAATTATATTCGATTAACAAAAAGTGAACATTACATCAAGTTACATTGGCTTATCATGGATTTCCAGGTCCAATATAAGCTGCTGTTGGTAGTTTACCAAAGTCTGCATGAGTTGGCCCCGAAATACCTAATTGATCGTCTGGAGTATTACATTGTACTTCTCAAGTTGCGTTCCTCTGAACATTGGGATCTGTGGATCCCAATAAGAAAGGAGTTGAGACTTCAAACATCAGGGACGGGGGTGTTCTCCTGCATTGGTCCAGAGGAATGGAACAAGAGAATATGGCCACATTTGAAATTAACTGGACCGCAAATGCTTAAAACTACACTTTTTATAGAAGCATTCTAATACGAGATGTTTTGCTCAATGCTGGTTTTAGGATGAATGTAATGTGAGGATCTGTGAACCCACATGGAAAGATCTGTAATTTGAGATGTTTGTGTAAGTCTCGTCTGTTCCATTCTGTGAACGTTACTTTTGTAATGCCGCCTAGGGACAGGGGGGTTGATAATTTTTTTTAAATAAATAAAAGATTGCTGAAACACCATCTTTTCGGTAAACTAAAATATGTCTGTGTTGTGGGAAGGGTGTTGTAGATACTAAATATGATTGCTGTTAACTGTTTTATGTTTTTATTGTGTTTTTGTATGGTTTGATGTTTGTAATGGTATTTATTATGTCTGTTCATTTGTATTTCACAATACAATATACAAAATACGATATTGAGGTCAATATAAATATGATATATACATTTTTTAAAACTTTCAAATAAAATTCACAAGAATACATCTTGCTGGATGAAACACAGAGAAGGAAAATTATTCAAAATGAAAATTCTTATAATAGGTCCAAATCTTAATTCCCTTTCTTAGACCACAATAATAATAGGGGCAGTCAACGTATATAATAAGGAGAAATTAAATACGTGGAGGGGCATAATCGAAAGGAACGTCTAAGTCCGTTTTCGTCTAAGTCGCAAGTCATCTAAAGTAAAAAACAGCTTAGGACACATTTTCAAAAAATACGTCCAAATTTTCTTCCCTTTCGAAAATCATCTAAGTATATGTCCTGCCGATCTGATCAT
This sequence comes from Geotrypetes seraphini, assembly GCF_902459505.1. Taxonomy (NCBI): domain Eukaryota; kingdom Metazoa; phylum Chordata; class Amphibia; order Gymnophiona; family Dermophiidae; genus Geotrypetes; species Geotrypetes seraphini. The sequence continues at coordinate 5,365,502 of NC_047089.1, read as the reverse complement.
CCAAGTCACTAAATTGTCCATCTTTATACCACATTTTCATCCAACTTTTCGTCCAAGTCAAAAACGCCTAGAACAAGCCCTGTTGGACGTGGGAGGGGTCTGCAAAGTGATGGATTGCACACTCAGACATGCCACCTACACAGTGGGGTACCTTACAGGGCACTGCTGTGAACTTCACATAAAGCCATGTCTTCATCTCACTACAGCTCCCTTATAGGTCACGGTGAGCCCCCCCAAACCACCTCAAGAATCCCCTAGACCCACTTATCTACCACCCTAATAGCCCTTATGGCTGCAGGAGTCACTTATATGCCAGTACAAAAGGATTTTGGGGGTGTATAGGGGAGTGCACAAGTTTCAGTATCAATGCAGTGATTACAGGGACTTATGGGCATGGGGCCTCCTCTCTATGGGTCCCTAACACACCCCCAAGACGACTTAAGCTGCCTCTGTGCAGGACGACTAGGCTTTCCTGTGCCAGGCTGCCAGGTGATGATGTTCTGGAGGCTGAATTTTAAAGGTGTGATTACGATTTTTATGGGGTTGGGGATCGGGGTCGGTGATCACTGGGGTAGTGTGTGGGGGTCTATATTATGTGTTTGCAGTGCTTATCTGGTGACTTTAGGTGGTTTTTTGTGACTTAGACCATGTTTTAAATGGTCTAAGTCACAACGTCCAAGTTCCGTCTAGGCTCTGTATGCCGAGGGATCCCTTGCCATCAGCTGATCGCGACATAGGAATCCACGATCAGCTGAGCCAGCAGGATTCCCAGAAAATATGGAGAATCATGCCAGCTAAGCTGATCAGGGGGCAAATTCCCCTGCCATGATCAGCTGAGCCAACTGCGGCAGAGGATCACTCCCCACTCCGACATCTCCCCTGAGATTGGCAGGAGGGGATGCCCACTCCCTCTTGCCCTAATGAGGACCCCCCTCCCCCGAGATCGGCAGGAGGGATGCCCACTCCCTCTTGCCCTAACGAGGACCCCCCTGCCCTCTTCCTTACCAACACCCCTGTATCCTTCAGTTTGTAATTTTGGATCTTTATTGTGGATCTGAGTTGATCAGCAATCTAGATTTACTTAATGTAAATTACTTTTACCTATTCCTTTTTTGTTGCCAGAGGATGTGGTAAGAGCGGATAGCATAGCTGGTTTTAAGAAAGGTTTTGACAAGTTCTTGGAGGAAAAGTCCATAGTCTGTTATTGAGAAAGGCATGGGGGAAGCCACTGCTTGCCCTGGATCAGTAGCATGGGATATTGCTACTCCTTGAGATTCTGGAACCCTGCTACTCTTTGGGGTACTAGAATGTTGCTACTCCTGGGGATTCTAGAATCTTGTTACTCTCTGGGATTCTGGAATCTTGCTAATCTTTGAGATCCTGGAATGTTTTGGCCAGGTACTAGAGAATGGGCTACTGGGTTTGATGGACCTTTGGTCTAACCCAGTAAGGCTATTCTTATGTTCATTCTTCTGAGCAACCAGAAAGGGACATACTTTGGCAGGAAACCTTGATGGAGAAGACTGACGCCAGATCTCTGTGTCTCTAGATAAAACTGAACTGTCACATCAGCAACCCTCCATTTGAGGGGCAGTGCAAGGACATCCCACAACCGGCTTAAGAACATTCGTGATTGCTCCACCAGGAAAGGTGATCCCCTGAGTTGAATCTTCTATTCTCCCAGATCAGATGCGGCTGGGGTGCTATAGAGGCAGCGATCAAAACACATGCAACGGGGGGAGGAAAAGAGTGATATAGTTGCCAATCAAGAGTGACACCTAGTGGTCATATGCAAGACCCATAGTGCAGGGTTTTAGAAGCAGCTCTGGTTCGTGACCCCTGACTAAGGACTACTGATGCACCTGATGTACACTGGGAGAATATTTTAAAAAGGGAAATGAATAACATAACAAAATTTCTTATTTACCCCAGCTACTTCGCTGTTCTGTACAGTTAACATATATTAAAATGCAAGTATACACAGTATAAACATATTTAATTAATCAAAATATTTACTGATAAGGCCAAAATCCAGTTGGCATGGAGTTCCAAATGGAGCAGGAGGAAACTTGCTCAATATCTATATTGATCTATCTAGAGTATTTAAATACAGTCAACCCTTGATTTAACAGATGAATTAGGGGCGACAGTGTCCGTTACATCAAATTGTCCGTTAAATTGAAATGTCTAAAAAAATATTAAATTTTATATCTTTTGAAGTGCAAAACAATCAGTTTTCATATTTAAAACCAAAAATGGGATATTCACATGGGATCCCTAAGGGAGTGAAACCAGGGGGCGGGTATTTGGAATGGGCAGACTTGGTGGGCTAGAGCCCTTTTCTGCCGTCTTTTTCTACGTTTCTAAATTTAGCTATATTACATATCTTGTATAAGAACTATATACCGAGCATACATATAAATAAATTTTAATTGTTTTGCTTTGAAATTCTGTCACTTTTGAATTCTGTCAACCCTGTCATTATAATCCACACATAGCTACTGGCAATTTGCCTGTTAAATCCAAAATCAGTTATTTATTTAAGTATTTTTATATCACTTGTAGCTTAAGTAGTTTTAAATTGAGGTACTTGAGCATTTTTCCCTGTCTCTCCTGATGGGTTCACACTCGATCCAATGTATCTTGGTCAAGGGGGGATTAAGTGACTTGCCCAGGGTCACTAGGAGCAGTGTGGGATTTGAACCCACAGCCTCAGAGTTCTGAGGCTGTAGCTCTAATCACTATGCCACACACTTCCCATAGGGATTGTTAAATTGAACTGCCTCTGCTTCTGTGCCTGCTCCTCTCAACCCCCCCCCCCCCCCCCCCCCCCCCCCGGCCAGTCTATCATCTCTCCATCCCTGCCCCCACTTCTATGCTTGGGTTCAGTATATTTTCCTTCCTGTCCCCCTCCTTTCCCTCCTGCTGCCGTGTGGATCAGGCATTACTCCAGCACCTCCCGCCCAAGTCCTCCACAGGCAGCAGAGGGAGTGCTGACACCTGCCTCTCTGGCCAGCAGGGTCTTTCCAGTATGCATCCCACCCACAGGAAGTTGCAACAGATACCTGGAAGCAGGAGAGGTGGAGGAGGGAAGGCAGGTGCAACCTCAGACGGCACCTGCTATTGGACGGCCCTGGGCATTTTGCAAGGGTCGCTCAATGGTCTCTAAGTCCTACTGCCACAAGTCCTGCAATCCACTGTATTCCAGAAACCTCACTATTCTCTATTTTAGAAGTATTTCCATTAATTTACTTACCATAGAGGACAGACTAGATGGCCTATAGTTTCCAAACCCCTCACTATGTTGGTTTTGTGGAGAGGGACCACATATGCCCTTCTGCAGCCCTCCAAGAGCACTCCTGACTCTAGAGAAGCATTGGAACGGTCAGAGATTGGAGTCACCAGAACTTCCCTATCCTTTAGATGGGTTCAATTCCCCGCAGCTCCTTGTGACCTTGGGCAAGTCACTTAACACTCCATCGCCCCAGGTACATCGTGAGCCCATTGGAGACAGAGAAAGTACCTGCGTATAATGTGTACAATGCCATAGAAATGATTACCAGTAGTAGGGTTGACTGTATGAAAAACTGTTCCTTCACTCCATAATCCAACTGGTTTTCAATGAACCCTTGTTGCTGCCGTTTCATAAATCCAACTCCAATTTCATTGTTTCTGATGGATGATCCTGAGCACCCTGTGACGAATCTCCTTTGTTCTTACCCCATAAACAATGGGATTAACCATGGGTGGAATAAAAAGGTAGACGTTAGCCATAATGATGTGAACCTGAGGGGCAATATTGTGACCAAACCTGTGAGTGAAAAAGGAGAAAAGAGCAGGCACATACGAAACAAGGATAACGCAAATGTGGGAACCACAGGTGCCAAAGGCTTTGACACGCGCTTCATTGGAAGAAAGCCTTAAGACAGCTCTGACAATCATAATGTAAGACAAGACAATAAAAAACACGTCCAATCCAATCACCACAAGAGCGACAAATAGCCCATACACTCGATTGACTGTCGTGTCGGTGCATGCTATCTTAACTATGGCCATATGCTCACAATAGGTGTGCGAAATCACATTGGTTCTGCAGAAAGAGAGCTTCTTTATGAGAAAAGGACATGGTGTCATTAACACGGTTCCTCTGATTATAGCTATCACACCAATCTTTGCTATTCTAGGGTTGGTTAGCAAAGTCTTGTATCTAAGAGGATTACAAATGGCAACGTATCGATCGAAAGCCATGGCCAACAAAACTGTTGACTCCATGATCGAGAAAGAATGAATAAAAAACATCTGAACCAGGCAGGCATCAAAATTGATTTCTTGGGAATTAAACCAGAAGAGACACAGTATCTTTGGCATAGTCGATGTTGATGCAATCAGGTCAATGATTGATAGCATTGAAAGAAAAAGGTACATGGGTTTGTGCAAATTCTCCTCTCTTGTTATAACAAAAAGAATAGTACAATTTCCTGCAAGAGTTAAGATGTACATTGAGCACAGCGGTATAGAAATCCATACATGTATTTCTTGCAGCCCCGGAATGCCAATCAAGATGAATACTGAAGGATTAAAGTTGGAGCTATTAACAGAGGGTGGGCTGAGGTTCTCTGCTGGCATCCTATCTGCTGTCAGACAATTATTCAGTTCCTATAAACAGTAAAAAGCAAATGTACGATTAATGGGTCAAAATATATACAGTTTGGGGCTAATTTTACAACAATAAACCTAGGCCAACATCGGAAAAAGATGATTGTAGCAGGTTTCTGGGTCTTTCCGTGTCTGTGTAGAAAGAACCGACGTTTTAGCCATCATGCTGAGACTTTCTGCAGTGTGTCTTTATATATATAGTGGGTTCTCAAACAGGTCCGTGCTCCCACTATATATAAAGTCAAAGTATGATGGCTAAAACGTCGGTTCTTTCTACACAGACGCAGCAAGAGCTGGAAACCTGCTACAATCATGATGCCAGCCACGGAAGCCTAAGAGAACGCTGGGAAAAGATGCAATATATGTGACTCTGTGCCTTTATGACACAGGCGTGTAGAACCAACCTCTATGCAGACAAATTCAACCAAAAATGTATACTTGCTTCAAAAAGATGTGCATCTGTATTATGCAGTGTGAACGTGGGTATTCCTGGTGGGGGAGGGGGTAGTTTGGGTGGAGTTATGATGTTTGCAATTTAAAAATAAGTAGGTTCATAAATTTACACATTCTTCAGAGCAAGCATACATTTTTGTGTTTCAATTTTCGTGCCTATATCAGCGCAAAAAACATAAATCAATGCATCGCCCCACTCATGCCCAGAGGCTTTGTCTGTTAGACCTTATTAGAACTAGGTAAAAATGTGCATTTTCTTCAACTTGACCTTCCTTTGACCCAGACTTCACGCACGACTGAAGAATAGGGAGGGCACGAGTTTGACCTTAAACCTTAGACATACGATGAAGGTCATTTTGGATGCACATCCAATTTGCACTTGCCAGTTAATTGAATAATGAGCCAATAAGCGCAGATAATTGGCTCCTTAACAAGCAATTATTAGCGTTAATTGGTTTAAATTTAAATTTGCATGCGTAAATTTAGGCATGGGATCTGCGCCTAAAATTTACGCACTGCGCCAAAAAGGGGGCACGGAAATAAGAGTGTCATTGGTCGATCAGGGACGTCCCTCAAAGCTACACGCTTAGCTGTAGAATAGGCATCATGTTTTTCACCATGTTTCCTTGATGCAAACAAAGTTCGACAGGGTGTATGAATTGTTCTATAAACCGAGCATACAATAGCACTTAGGCATTTTTTCTGCACAGGGTTTTTGAGGCACAATATACAGAATTCCATCTACGGCCTGGCTGCCCCAAGTAGGCCCACTCTCACTATCAGAAGCTAAGCAGGGTCGGGCCTGGCTAGTACTTGGGAGACCGCCTGGAAATACAGGTGCTGAAAGCTGAGGGGCCCTATGTTGAGTAGGAGGGACATGGGGGAGCCACACACTGCACGGGAGCAGACAATGGCAACCCACTCCTGTACAATGTCATGAAACATGAGTTGGTGGCATAATCCATTCCTACAGAGTTAAGTCCTTAATGCCGACTGCTGCAGACTAAATATGGCTCCAGTATTTCCTCAATGCATTGGACAGCCTACAAATTCAACCAAGCAGCTTTTCAAAATAGTGACTGGTCTATAATGCAACCCCCACAACACAGCCAGCCTTCTACGGTTGATACTGATTAGCAGTAAACTATTTCCAACAGTAGCCAATCCAGATCACAGGTACCTCCTCCTCCTCCTCCTCCTTATCATTTCTATATAGGGCTACTAGATGTATGTACATTAAACATTCGAGAGACAGTTTCAAGTTTAATAATTGTTTTGATTAATCACTTAATCGTATTTCAAAGCGATGAACAAATTAAAATTACAATTTCTGGGAAATAAAACAAAACAGAACAATACATATTAACTTACAATATTAAAAAAATTACGATTACAAACTTAAAAACACAAGGAAAGGAGGGAGATGAAATACAAATCATTATAGGAAAGTAGAACAAAAAAGGAAAAATACAAAATGAATAACAAAAAACAGTGTAATGTAGTACAATAAAATATTCTGAGCTGCAATAAGTTTTGTTAATTATCAAAAGCGTCTTTGAAGAGAAACGTTTTTAAGTTACTTTTGAATTTCTCAAGATTCTTCTCTTCCCTTAAATAAATTGGAAGGGCGTTCCATAACTGAGGTGCCGTAACGGAAAAAATAAATTGTCGTCTTGTATTGATGACCTTAAGGGATGGAATAGTTAATAAATTCTGTTCATTGGAGAATATGGTATCAATAATTTGTAAATAAACGCTGGGGTTTTATTAAGAAGGGTTTTGAAGGTGAGTATGCACAGCTTATATCAGGGGTGCCCAACTCGTCGATTGCGATCGACAGGTCGTTCGCTCAGGCGACCCCAGTTGATCGCACAGCAGGTTCCCTTCTTCCCTTCTCTTTTTTTCCCCTCCTGACTGGCCCGCCTCTTCAAGAACGCTGGCCAATCAGAGTGCTGGAAGGGCGGGGTGAAGGTCGGTGGGGGACGAAGCTCAGCGCATCACAAGAAATAGAAGCGCCTGTAATGATTGAGGTAAGAGCGAGGCCTAATGCTGCCCGATATACAATTTTAAAAACCCCAAAATCGGCCTCCCAATCAGTGGCGTACCGAGGTGGGGCGGTCCGCCCCCGCCCCGGGTGCACGGCTTGGAGGGATGCACCGCCGTCCGGGTCCTCCTGCCCTTCCTTTCCACCGGTCTGCGCACGGGGCTCGCACCCGCCGCCCAAATGGTGCTGTTGGTTATCGCGAGACTCGCGGGAGTTGACGGCACCATTCGAGCGTCGGCGCGGGACCAGGCAGGCGCGAGTCCCGAGCGCGGACCGGGGGAAAAGAAAGGCAGGATGACCCGGACCTGGCCGGCTGTGCACCCCTCCAAGCCATGCACTCGGGCGGATCGTCCCCCTTCTAAATCCATTGTACTTGTCTTTTATTCAGTTCCACTAATGAGCATTGTGACAGGCAGTTCTTATGGGGCAGTTCTTGGAAGTATTTCTTTGTTTTTCTGTGCCTAAGTATTCTATTAATTTAACTTCCTTATTCCTGTGGGGATCTCCAAAGGGGACGAATGGGAGACGGCCGGTGGCAGGTGGTACTTTAGCAATTCTTACAGGTTGCCATAGGCCTCAGGAGCTGTCTTCCCTCTGCCGTGGTCCTGCCCCTCCTCTAAGTCAGAGACAGGCTTGGGGCAGAGGGAAGACAGCTCCTGAGGCCTATGGCAGCCTGCAAGGATCGCTAAAGTACCAGCGATCCTCTCTGCAGACTGCTCCCTGCTGGAATTAGGTAAATGGATGTGGGGAGGGTAGGCCTTCGGGGGGGGGGGGGGGGGTGCAGTCCTTCAAGGGGTAGTGCAGGCCTTCAAGGGGGGAGTCAACCTTTGAGGGGGAATGTGCAGACCTTCAGGGGGGGTCAGGCCTTCGGGGGAGGGGGGCTGTATAATAAAAAAATATTTGAACATAAATACAAAGTACACTCGGTGTGTATATATATATATAAATAAATATATATATGTTTAGCATTTTTATTGTTGGTAGATCATTTTGACTTGGTCATTTTAAAAGTAGCTCGCAAGCCCAAAAAGTGTGGGCACCCCTGGCTTATATGTTATCCGGTGGGAGACTGGGAGCCAGTGCGCGTCTTTTAAAAGGGGTGTTACGTGATCAAATTTCTTAGTTTTGGTTATAAGTTTAATGGAAGTGTTTTGAATGATCTGTAATCGTTTTATTTCATTTAAAGAGATTCCTTTAAAAAGGGCATTACAATAGGCAATCCTGGAGATCACCAATGAATGAATTAGAATATTAAGTGATTTAGAACATAAAAATTTTGAGATTGATCGAATTTGTCTTAATCTGTAAAAGGTTGTTTTAATAATGTTACTAATGTGATCATGAAAAATTCAGTTTGTGATCGAAGATCACCCCTAAAATTTTGGTATTACTAACTAATTGTAGGGGAACATTTTTTATAGAAATGGGAGCAGTAAGGGAGGAGTTGTCTTTCCAGGGAAAAAGCATCACATTAGTTTTTTTTATATTGAGTGCTAATCTATTTAAGTCTAGCCAATGATAGATTTGATCGAGTTTTTCGTTGATCGCTATGATATCAGATGTTTTGTTAGCGTCTAATGGGTGTAGAAGCTGGATGTCGTCAGCGTAGGCAAAGACCTGGAAACCCACTGATTGGCATAAAGTAAGCAGAGGGGCAAGGAAAATATTAAATAATGAAGGGGAAAGAATAGACCCTTGAGGGACACCATGTGTCCCTGCTCAGTAGATCTTTACAATTAATCAAGCAGCCAAAAGAACAAGTAGGGGGGTTAGGGAATTTCTCAGAAAGGGAATGATAAAACAGGCATGAGTGAGAATTTAAAGCGATCTCGAAAAAGTGGACTTTTAGCCTAGATTTGAATATTACCAGAGAGGGAGCTTGACACACGGACTCAGGCAGCCTGTTCCAGGCATAAGGTGCAGCGAGAGAGAAGGGAAGGAGCCTGGAATTAGCAGTAGAAAATGGTACAGATAGGAGACATCCAATGAGCAGAATTCCCAAGAAGTGTAGGGACAGAAACCCAAATAGTAGCAACATACCATGTTACCGATCCCAAGGCAAGTAATTTGAGTGAAAAAAATATTTCTTCCTATTTGTTTTAAAGATATTTCTATGTAATTTCATTGAGTGTCCCCTAGTCTGTGTAATTTTTGAAACTAAAAAAAATCAATTCACTTTCACCCATTCTACACACTCAATCCTATCTCCCCTCAGCCGCCTCTTTTTCAAGCTGAGGAGCCCTAACCTGTTTAGTCTTTCCTCATACGAGAGAAATTCCACCCCCTTTATCATTTTGGTCACTCTTATTTGAACCAGAATTGAACACAATACTCAAGCTGAATTTGCACCATGAAGTGGTACAGATGCATTATAATATCTTCAGTCTTATTTACCATCCCTTTCCTAATAATTCCTAACTTCCTGTTGGCTCTTATGGCGGCCGCTGCACACCTAAATACTGTCCTCAGGAACTCCTCCCCAAAACAGGTCAAAGTGCAGGCACTGTGGAACTTTGCTCGTTTTTGTCCCCATAAACAGGGCGAGAAAGTTTCAGTTATTTTTATTATTTATTTTAGCCAAAATGGTTTGCTTCAACTAATAGCCAATCTGTCGATCAAATCAGGAAAGATTCCAGAAGACTGGAAGGTGGTGAATGTTATGCCGATCTTCAAAAAAAGGTTCATGGGGAGATCTGGGAAACTACAGACCGGTGAGTCTGACCTCGGTACTGGGAAAGATGTAAAAGGCGCTGATAAAAGACCGCATCATTGATCACCTTGACGAACACAATCTGATGAGGACCAGTCAGCATGGCTTCAGCAAAGGACTATCTTGCTTGACGAACTTGCTGCACTTCTTTGAGGGAGTAAACAGCCAGATAGACAGATGGGTTAAACACTGGTTGGCAGGCAGGAAGCAGAGGGTTGGAGTGAAGGGCCACTACTCGGATTGGAGGAGGGTCACGAGCGGAGTTCCGCAGGGGTCGGTACTTGGACTGCTGCTGTTCAATGTATTTATAAATGACCTAGAAACAGGGACAAAGTGTGAAGTTATAAAATTTGCGGATGACACTAAACTCTGTAGCAGGGTTAGAACTGTGGAAGAATGTGAGGACCTACAAAAGGACCTGAACAAACTGGAGGAGTGGGCAATTAAATGGCAGATGAACTTCAATGTAGGGAAATGCAAGGTCATGCATATAGGGAGAAAGAACCCGATGTTCAGCTACCAAATGGGGGGGGGGGGAATAGTGCTAGAGGGAAGTAACCTTGAAAAAGACTTGGGTGTGCTGGTGGACACAACAATGAAGTCGACGGCACAATGCGCAGCAGCCTCAAAGAAAGCAAACAGAATGTTGGCTATTATTAAGAAGGGTATTACAACCAGAACGAAGGAAGTCATCATGCTGCTGTATCGCGCGATGGTGCAACCGCATCTGGAATACTGTGTCTGATATTGGTCGCCGTACCTAAAGAAGGACATGGAGATACTTGAGAGGGTTCAGAGAAGAGCGACAAGAATGATAAAAGGTATGGAAAGCCTTTCATACGCAGACAGGCTGGAAAGGCTGGGGCTCTTCACCCTGGAGAAGCGAAGACTCAGAGGAGACATGATAGAGACTTACAAGATCATGAAGAGCATAGAGAAGGTGGAAAGGGACAGATTCTTCAGCCTATTGGGAACTACAAGAACAAGGGGGCACTCGGAGAAACTGAAAGGGGACAGGTTTAGAACCAATGCTAGGAAAATTTTCTTCACTCAGAGGGTGGTAGACACCTGGAATGCGCTTCCGGAGGATGTGATAGGACAGAGTACACTAAGGGAATTCAAAAAGGGATTGGACAAGTTCCTGAAAGATACGGGGATTGAGGGATATAAATAGAGGTAGAGATAGGATTATGGAAGGGATAGGTAGAAGAAAAATGGGGATTGAAAGGTTTTAGACAAAGGATCACTTACAGGTCATGGACCTGATGGGCCGCCGCGGGAGCGGACTGCTGGGCGCGATGGACCCCTGGTCTGACCCAGTGGAGGCACTTCTTATGTTCTTTAGACAAGGGTGACTTGGTCAACATTGTATATCTGGGTTTTCAGAAGGCGTTCGACAAGGTTCCACATGAACGACTACTTCGGAAAATAGAGAGCCATGGAATAGAGGGTGAAATACTCACGTGGATTAAAAACTGGTTGGCGGATAGGAAACAGAGAGTGGGGGTAAATGGACAATACTCGGACTGGAAGAACATCACCAATGGTGCCGCAGGGCTCGGTGCTTGGACCCGTGCTCTTCAATATATTCATAAATGACCTGGAAATGGGCACGACAAGTGAGGTGATTAAATTTGCAGACGATACAAAGTTATTCAGAGTAGTGAAGACGCAGGGGGATTGTGAAGATCTACAACGTGACATAACCACGCTCGAGAAATGGGCAGCGACATGGCAAATGAGGTTCAAAGTGGATAAGTGTAAGGTAATGCACGTCGGTATCAAAAATCTCATACACGAATACAAGACTCCCCCAGGAAAGAGACTTGGGAGTACTGGTCGACAAGTCAATGAAGCCGCCTGCGCAATGCATGGGTGGCGGTGGAAAGGGTGAACAGAATGCTAGGAATGATTAAGAAGGGGATCATGAACAGATCGGAGAAGGTTATCATGCCGCTGTACCGGGCCATGGTATGCTCCCACCTGGAATACTGCGTCCAGCACTGGTCGCCATACATGAATGGCATAGTACTACTCGAAAGGGTCCAGAGAAGAGTGACTAAAGTGGTTAAGGTACTGGAGGAGTTGCCGTACAGTGAAAGATTAGAGAAATTGGGCCTCTTCTCCCTTGAAAAGAGGAGACTGAGAGGGGACATGATCGAAACATTCAAGATAATGAAGGGAATAGACTTAGTAGATAAAGACAGGTTGTTCACCCTCTCCAAGGTAGAGAGAATAAGAGGGCACTCTCTAAAGTTGAAAGGGGTTAGATTCCGTACAAACGTAAGGAAGTTCTTCTTCACCCAGAGAGTGGTAAAAATCTAGAACGCTCTTCCGGAGGCTGTTATAGGGGAAAACACCCTCCAGGGATTCAAGACAAAGTTAGACAAGTTCCTGCTGAACCAGAACGGACGCAGGTAGGGCTAGTCTCAGTTAGGGCACTGGTCTTTGACCTGGGGGCCACCAGCGTGAGCGGACTGCTGGGTGTGATGGACCACCGGTCTGACCCAGCAGCAGCAATTCTTATGTTCTTATGTACATACATAAAATTTTACAATAAATAAAACAGATAAGCACAAATAATCAAATCCTTCGGAAAATCAGTTAGTTTTATATAGGTAAACTTCTTTGCATCTATGGAGATCACTTTGACAGTTGCCCTGTCTATCTTTTTTGGATTGTTGTTTCTCAATGTACTGCTTGCACTCGTTAACAAGATTCATTGTTTTAATGCCTTCAGTCTCTACAGGGAGAAAATTTAACTGACAAAGTTTCAATCATGCTTCCTTGCTCATGGCATCAATAGGAAAGCTTATAAATAAACCTACAGCCAGAATGTACAGTGAATAGTTCACAGTTTATTGATAGTTTCAAACTGCAGATATGATTATTTGAAACTGGGGATTTTTTGCAGCTCTGCTGTTGGTGTTATCAATAGGAAAGTGCCACTAGATTTCCTGATGCTATAAACAAGAGGAATAATGACTTCAAATCTCACGCATTGTGCCCAGTCTAAAAGCAGTAATTTATGAAATGGAAAAATGAGGCTGCTAGAACTACGGAGCTGAAAATCATTGAGCGGCCAGACAGGTTATACATCAGTGCAAACGTTTACATCTTAGCAACAGACATGTCAAGTAGTCGAAAGGAACTCACCAAATCCCATGGAAAAGAAACTGAGAGCCCTCTTCCTATGATGAAAAGGTGATGCTAAATATTCTTCATATAAGTCATATGCCAGGGTAACTAAAGCACCAGGACTTTATGAAGCCATGGGCTAAAATCCCTTCTGAATCACACCTTGCCCAAATCCTCAATGGTTTGCTTACACTTGATTGATTCATTTCACTGGGTTGGTGTTTTCTGCTCCCTCTAGAGGCCATATGGTCTTGTGTGTCTTCCAAAGGCTGCAGAAGTTGGTTCTCAAGGGTTGTAAACTGCTACTTTTGGATTCATGATGGTCTGTAATGAAAATGAAACAGAGACTAGGTTTAGATATTCAGCCCATGGCAGTCAACATGACTAAATTAGACTGACATTTTCAATGCTAGACCTAATCTGGGCATCGGATAAAGTTACAACAAGCTTTTTACTGTCCTAACTTTGTGCAGCTAGTTACCTAATCAACAAACTGAAAATCAGCACTAACCAGATAATCCCCAGCTCTGCCCAGGTAGTCTGCCCAAATCTTCAGTGACATTATCCGAGTTCGCCAGGCAGAAGCTTCTCTTTTCTGATTAATTTGTTTTGAACATTGGGACAACAGAAAATGACAGCAGATAAAGACAATATGGACCCATTTATAACAACTGCAAATATCTACAATCCCTTCCTCTCTCTTGTGCCATGCTTTCTTGGGAAAATCCACTGCTTATTCCTAGGATACGCAGCAAAAAAAAAAAAAAATCTGTTTTACTCTTTAGAATCTTGCCAAGTACTTGGGACTCAGGTTGGCCACTGGGTGGAAACAGGATACTGGGGAAACCTATGATGGCTATTCTATAAATGGGATGCTCACTTTTATGCATGCATTATAAGCTCGTTTCAGTAAATGACAATCAAAATTCAGCACCGAAAAAATCAGCATTCAGAATACTGGGCTTGATGGACCTTTGATGCTGAAAGGACATGGGGAAGACAGAGTGGGGAGAAGACGCTGAAAGGAAATGGGGAAGACAGAGTGGGGAGAAGACGTTGAAGGGAAATGGGGAAGAGTGATTGGGAGAAGACGCTGAAGGGAAATGGGGAAGAGAGAATGGGGAGAAAACGCTGAAGGGAAATGGGGATGGCAGTGGGGAGAAGACACTGAAGGGAATAGAGAAGAGAGAGTGGGGAGAAGACGCTGGAAGGGAAGAAGACAGAGATGTGGTGAGCGAAGGGAAGAAGATGGGTGCCAGACCAATTAGGGGGGGAGGGGTGAAGGGAGAGGCACAGTAACAGAGCAAATGTAAGATGCAAAGAGAAGATAGACAGTGGATGAAAGGAATTGAATGAGAAGACGAGGAAGCAGAAACCAGACAACAAAGGTAGAAAAACATTTTCTATTTATTTATTTTGCTTTAGGATAAAGTAGTATATTAGTTGTGTTGATAAAAATTTATAAACAAAGCTCTGCCAGCTGAACATCGCTTTCTCTAGTTCAGCAGCCAGAACTTTAATTTATAAGGAAGGAATAAGCTAAATATTGCAGTACAGAGGCTTGTATGGATGCTGCGGGACTGGGCCATAGACTAAAGTCCATCTGGTATTGTCCTAGGTTCCAAATGCTGAAGTTATCATCTAATCAAGCCATTGTGACATCACTGCTGAAGTTGGCTCTTAGGCATTGGTGGAATGAGGCATTATGACATCACAATCTCAGCTCTGGAATGTTGCTACTCTTTGGGTTTCTGCCAGGTACTAGTCACCTGGATTGGCCACCGTGAGAACAGGCTACTGGGCTTGATGAACCTTTGGTCTGTCCCAGTATGGCTATTCTTATGTTCTTCTAGAGCAGTGGTCTCAAACTCAAACCCTTTGCAGGGCCACATTTGGGATTTGTAGGTACTTGGAGGGCCTCAGAAAAAAATAGTTAATGTCTTATTACAGAAATGACAATTTTGCATGAGGTAAAACTCTTTATAGTTTATAAATCTTTCCTTTTGGCTAAGTCTTAATAGGTATTATAATTTATAGCTAGAGAGACATATGATCAAGAAACTTTTATTTTACTTTTGTGATTATGATAAACATACCCAGGGCCTCAAAACAGTACCTGGCGGGCCGCATGTGGCCCCCGGGCCGCGGGTTTGAGACCACTGTTCTAGAGCCACCTGCAGTCTTGGAGAAACAAAAGCTGAAGAGCAAAACATTTGTAACTGTAACATTTGCATTGCTTGGCCAATTCTCCGGAGTCAAGTAACGCACTAAATTAATCTAATGAAAGGGTGACACCTTCTAATATTGCCTTTATTTACATGATAGAGTAACAGGAAGCATATTTCAAAGAGAAGATCTAAAGCTCAATGTTTAAACAGCTGTTAGTAATATGTGAAATCTATCAAGAGGACAACGCAGCCTACGTATACGGAGCCTGAATGCCATAGGGAAAAGGCATCCTGAAGATGGAAGTGTGTGGTGCAGTGGTTAAAGCTACAGCCTCAGCACCCTGAGGTTGTGGGTTCAAACCCCCACTGTTCCTTGTGACCCTGGGCAAGTCACCTAATCCCTTCATTGCCCCAGGTGCATTAGATAGATTGTAAGCCCACCTGGTCAGACAGGGAAAATACTTGAGTACCAGTGGTGCCTCACACAACGAACTTAATTCGTTCCAGGAGCAAGTTTGTTATGCGAAAAGTTCGTTATGTGAAACGCGTTTTCCCATAACAATACATGTTAAAAAAAATAATTCGTTCTGCAGCATAAAATATGCTAAGATGACATAAAAAAAGATAAATTTGTCAAAATGGTGAAAATGGTGGTCTTGCTGAGGCCAAACTCTTTGACGAGGTCACACTGTTTTACCCCACATTCACTCCTTCTAATTATTTCCCGTTTCATTTCAACAGAAATCACCTTCCTGCTTTTTTTAGAAGCCATGATATATAAAAAATATTGAGTTTATCTTAAAAGGACGACTGTATACAGTGAGAGAGGGCAGTTAAGTGCAGTGCCTGCGCGGAAGGATGCAATACATCGGCAGCTCGGGCGACTTCGTTGTGTGAAACGAAGTTCGTTGTGTGAAACGAAGTTCGTTGTGTGAAACGAAGTTCGTTGTGTGAAGTTCGTTGTGTGAAACGAAGTTCGTTGTGTGAATCAAGACATGAAGTTCGTTGTGTGCAGCGTTCGTTGTGCGAGGCGTTCGTTATGCGAGGCACCACTGTACTTGAATAAAATTCACGTATACCATTCTGAGCTTCCTTGAGAGAACAGTATAGAAAAATAAAGGAATGGAATTAATAAAGTATCACCAGGATGATAATGCAGCCTGAAACCTATAAGGTAAAGCAGAGGACAGACTCCCTGTTGACACTGAAACTGTAGGGATTTGGGGAAGAAGCATTATAAGCGCTGACACGAGACTGATCTTACAGGGAAGCTGTGTTGTGGGTTTCTATCATGCTCTAAACCATCTTTAAAACTTAAAAAAGAGCAGAACCCCAAATACAATAAGGAGAACTTAGTTTGTTATATTCAGTGGTATTTTGATATATTTTGGAAAACAAGATTACAGGCTGAGCATGTCTACCCAAGACATCCTGGCAAGTCAAGGAATCAGGTATTCCTTCATGGTATTTTCCTTGTTTGTGTTATGGAATTATGTGACATTGTTCAGTTGTCATAGCTCCGGAGTTCAAGCAACAGATGTGTAGGTCCCATGTTGTAACATTTTCCAACTTGACCAAGCCTGGCATTATTTGAAGCTGGAGTCAACATTCACAACTTGTTTCCCTGTTCCTTGTACAGGAAGCCTGATAGTCAACATACTTGTAACTATTACACTATTGCTCGACTTTGAGGCTCATTTTTAAATCAATAAAGGCCCTCTTCCCCAAAGAATCCCCCCGACCCACCTTATCCTACTCCCCAATTTCATCTTCTCCGCTGCCTGCATCCCTGCTCATTTTAACACCTAACTCTATGCAATTCTGTTCAATTATTACTTAACTGCATATAACTATGTTTAATTAATGTAAATCTGTTCAACTAATTCTTAACCGCATGTAATCCATGTTTAACTAATGTGAACCGCCTAGAACTCACTGGGTATGGCGGTATACAAGAATAAAGTTATTATTATTATTAATGTAGCTTCATCATTTAAAAAGGTCTCTGGTTTTGTGATGATTTAAACCTTCCAGTGAATGAGTTGTTCAATATCTTTGTATTCTTGTCAGCACATTTGAACCTCTCAAGGGTCTTTCTTCTGATATAATTTCATAGCAAAGATTGCACACAAATTTAACTTTTAATTGCAAAACTTTACCACTTCCAGAAATTCTCTGCTATATGGTTTGAATGAATAATATTTCCACACAAGGTATGAGATATACACAGTAACCCAGTAGACGGTGAAGGATGAATCTGACTGGCTGATTTGCTCTCTGCAGTTCTCCTGACCTCTCTGGCTAATACGTATCCAAGGGATATGCAAGGCTACCTTCTTTGTTTTATGCAATTCATCTTAGGTGTCGTTCCATTTTTGCAAATAATGGGGTCTTTTTATTAAGGCGCGAAGTCATGAAGTTCTTAAAGAGTTCCTGAGGAGGCATAAACTTAGCTACTGGAATATTTAAAACCCTCCAGTTCAAGGCCATGACTTTGTCTCTTCTCACCTGCCCCATGTCTTTCTGTCTCTCTCCCACCCTCTCCCTTTTGTCTTACACCTCAACTCAACCCCCTTCCTCCTGTGAGACTTATCACTGAAATGCTTTGACACTTCACTTCCATATACTGACAGTTGTCAACATTTGCCTATTTCTGATCTGAAGAAGAGTCACCTTCAAAAGCTAATCAAACAATACACTAACGCTGGGTTTTACCAAAGGTCATGGGCTGGTGAGGTAAATGCTCTGACACACAGAATTCCTATGAGCATCAGAGTATGTACCTCGCCAGCCCATGCTAAAAACCTCTAGCGCCATTTAATAAAAGGAGCCCGAAGTTAGTCCAATAAGAAAGGTATCTTTTATATGGAGAGATATAATTATTATACTGTGATGTTAATTTAAACCAATATGTTCTATAATCACAGTAATCACTGTGATTATAGAACAATAAGAAAGGTATTACCGCTATTCCTTTTGTTTTATTTCTTTTAATTTTATACAGTATAGAATGGATACCAAAGGTGTATTGTACATTATATTTATTGATTTCTATTCCACCATTACCTCACAGTTGTAGATGGATTACAAAATATAAAATCTCGACATTTCCAGGAATTACACTGATATAACTCGTATCACTTATTTAATTACACACGTTATTTTCCAAATAAATATGTCTTAATTCTGCTCTGAAAATCACATTGGTCACTTGCACAAAGCAGCAATGTGGAAACCTCATTATCCAACCTAGCCACCCAATAGGTCAGCAAGGAAGGATTGGATAAATTCCTGAACGATAGGGGGATTGAAGGATACAGATAGAGGTAGAGATAGGTTTTAGATAGAGTATGGATAGAAGGATAAAAGGGATTAGAGAAGGATCACATTACAGGTCATGGGCCTGATGGGCCGCCGCGGGTGCGGACTGCTGGGCACACGATGGACCTCGGGTCTGTCCCAGCAGAGGCAACTTCTTATGTTCTTATGTTCGTAACCCTGCAACGATTTCAATCTCCTTTGTCCTTTAAGAAAAGGGCTCTAACTCTGGCCAAATCAAATCAGGGCAGGAGAGGCCTAGTGGTTGTGAGTTCAGTTCCCACTGCAGCTCTTTGTGACCCTGGGAAGGTCACTAACCATTTCATAGCCCCAGGAACAAAAATAAGTTAGTTAGGTGCCATCGATTCATGTTTTTATGTCATTTTTAACATTGTACTTGTTTCATTTATTAATACATGTTATTTTTATTGTACATCGCCTAGCAAATTATATAGGCGATTCATCAAGACTTAATAAACTTGAAACTTGAAACTTGAATGACAGATCTAGAAAGAAATTGTTTTTTGTGTTAGTCCGGTAAGGTTGTTTTCAACATGTCCAACCATCTGATTGCAGGTCACACTCTTTGCCTGGTTCCTTCGATCTTCCCAAAAATGATGTCCTTCTCCATGATCTCTCTCTCTCTCTTCTGGCAGTATGACCAAAATAAGATAGTCGTAACTTTATCATTTGAGGTTTGAGGGACATAGCCGGTTTGATCTCTTCCAGAATTGACTTACACAGCAATTACACCAATCCAGGCGGGGGGTTTTAGCCTTACATTTATGAGGTGCACTGCATGTGTCTATGGACGAATGTCCATCCATGCCAGTAAGTAAATGCATTAAGTTCATAGCCAGCCCTTCTGTACAGCCAGAAATGAACAGGTTTGGGTTAAAAATAAAAGGCAAAAGGAAAATAACATATATATTTCATTTACAAACTAAAGTTAGTTCTTCTGGCGGTCCACAGTATGCATAACATCCTTCTCTATCACCAAAGCTCAAATGAGTCATTTCTTTCTGTAGTGTCCAGCTTTTGCATCCGTAACTGACCACTGAGAAAATGAATGTGTGGACAAGTCTGATCTCCGTTTGGAGTGTTACCTCCTTGCCTTTGACTACTTTGTCGAGAGCCTTCATTGAAGAGCGACCAAGTGCTATTCTGCTTTGACCTGGGGGCCGCCGCGTGAGCGGACTGCTGGGCACGATGGACCACTGGTCTGACCGAGCAGCGGCAAGTCTTATGTTCTTATGCTAGTTGTCTCTTAGTTTACGAAGGAGCCCAGGAGACTGAAATCCTTTGCAACTTCTATTCTATCGACAAAATTAAGTACCTATGTAAACCACTTTGATTGTGCAAATCACACAGAAAAAGAAGGATGCAAGTTCCATCCCCTCTACCTGTATCTTATAAAGCATACAATAAAATTTAAACCAAACCCTTGCCTGATTTGGGAGCCAATATACCTTTGCATAAAAAACATGATCAAATTTGTATAATATGATGACACTGAAACTGTAGCCATGAAAAATGGAGCAGACCAGTGGTAGACGAAGCTTGAAATACTGTATGAGCTTCAGAAATCCTGGCGGATATATTTGGAGGATTTGCATTCATTTTTCCAGCTCGTGAAGCATTCCTTATTGGCAGACATATCAAGGTCTTGGAGTTTGGAAACCCCTTAGGGATATAACATAACCCTTTTGTAAAGCTTGCCCACTGTACCTTTCGGTGCTTTAATTCAACACTATAAAAGCCCATTAGAACTTTGATTTCAGATATTCTGTTTTATTTTTCTTCAAAACTGGTCTCACTTCACAATTTGTTATTCCAGATCACTTAGATTGTAAATCCACTAGGGACAGAGAAGGTACCTACGTATAATATATGTAAACTGCTTTGGTTGTCCTTACCCTTAACCTTACCTTATCGACTTTCACAGCCTCGACAACCTGTTAAAAAAATGACTTTACATATATTAAGAGAAGAATTCTGTAGCAGGACATTTATAATTAGGCACCTAGGCCCAAATTCTCTAAACATTGCTACTAGTTACGCATCGTTAGCTGCCCTAATGATGCCGGTTTTAATTGCCTTTAATCGATGCAATAATTGATCATGTCATTTTAAAGCAATTAAAATGTCATTAAAAAAAATAAAGATATCACTTGCGCAAAATGTGCCATAACCGCAACTATGAAGGCGTCTACCAGTACCTGAGGGTAAAATAGGTGTGGTTGATGATGGAAGCACCTTTAGGCACGGTAGGCGCCTTGAAAACCCTGACCTACATTTCCAGCGCCTTATGTTTAGGATTAATAGGTTGGAACATTGGTCCTCAACTTGGCAGCTAAGCTTCAATGCTAAAAAATGTAAGGTCTCTGCATCCTTGGCAGCAGAAATCCCATGAAGAACTTACACACTAAATGGGGGAAACCTTAGCTAAGACTAAAGCAGAATGTGATTTAGGAGTGATATATTAGTGAAGACATTGAAAACTGCCAATCAAGTGGAGAAGGCTTCATCAAAGGCTAGACAAATGATGGTTGTATCCAAAGAAGCTTTTTCAGCCCGAAGCCCGAAGTCATCATGCCGTTGTAAATGATCCATGGTGAGACCTCACCTGGAATATTGTGTACAATTCTGGAGGCCACATTACCAAAAAGATGTGCTGAGAGTCAAGTCGGTTCAACGAATGGCCACCAAGATGGTCTCGGGGCTCAGGGATCTCCCATATGAGGAAAGGCTGAATAAATTGCAGCTCTACTCACTCGAGGAACATGTGAGAGAGGAGACATGATTGAGACGTTTAAATATATCATGGGCCGTATCAAGGTGGAAGATGATATCTTCTTTCTTAAAGGACCCTCGGCCACAAGAGGGCATCTGCTAAAAATCAGGGGCGGGAAATTTCATGGCAACATCCAGGAAGTATTTCTTCACCGAAAGGGTGGTTGATCATTGGAATGAAACTTCCACTGCAGATGATTGTGGCCAGCAGCGTGCAAGATTTTAAAAGTAAATGGGATAAGCATGTGGGATCTCTAGGGGGGTAAAGTCGAGGGGGTGGGTCATTAGAGTGGGCAGACTTGATGGCTATGGCCCTTTTCTGCTGTCAATTTTTCTATGTTTCTAAATTTTAGTAGTATATATATTAGCTTATGAGATATATTTAAAATAGAAATTATTGAGATAAAAATATAAAATTTATTATATAAGAAAATTGAGTTTTCATTAATTTTTTGAAACTGTTTGTATTTATATATTGAAACGATTCTGATTATTTTGTTTCCCGTTACTGATGTAATTTGTTAATTCCAGTGCCTATCTGTGACATAACTGTGATTCTATAAATGGCCCCGTCGCGTGATTGACACATGACCAGCGCCATTTGTGGTGGGTGACTGACAATCACGGTGCTGTTTATAGAATCCAAGCCCCAGAGGATACCTGGTAGAAGCTTACTCTATAATGGAAAGCGGGGGAGGGGGGGGCACACAAGTCTGCAGAACTAAGACAGAACAAGGGCCAGACTCACACTAATGTAGTGAACCTTATAGAATACTATAAGTCACGTATCTCTGGCATTTAAGCATCAACGCACCAGTTCTATGGATGGCATTTAAGTATTTGCACTCTGGTTTATATCATCCAAAATACGCAAGTATTCTATAAAGCAAAACAAGTTGTATCAAATTATATATTTATATGCAATCACTGCCTTTTATTTCATTTACTAACTTAAGATGTTTTGCTCATTTGCATACAGGTCAAGCACTTCAGAAACCAAACCTACACGTAAAGCAGGACATCATCAACCCTTGATGGGACACCCAATACTACTACCTTGCGACCTCCACTGCTCATCCTGATTGGCATTCCTGGGATGGAAGCTTTCCATGGCTGGTTTGCTCTCCCTTTGTGTGTGATGTACAGTATAACAGTTATAGGCAACTGCATCATTCTCTTCGTTATAAAAACAGAAGCCAGCCTCCATCAACCCATGTACTTCTTTCTAGCAATGTTAGCATTCAGTGATTTGATTTTGTCCTCTACTACATCTCCTAAAATGGTTGGTATATTTTGGTTCAAATCCCGAGAGATTGGTTTTGATAACTGCCTGATCCAAATGTTTTTCATCCATGCCTTTTCTATCATTGAGTCGGCCATCTTGTTGGCGATGGCTTTTGATCGTTACATTGCAATCTGTATTCCGCTGAGATACACCTCCATTTTAACCAATGACAACATTGCAAAGATAGGTTTAGCAGTTGCCATTCGAGGCATAGTGTTGGTAATTCCCTGTCCAGTTCTTATACAAAGATTGTCCTATTGTAAACGTGTGATCCCTCACACCTACTGTGAGCATATGTCTGTGCTAAAACTGGCCTGTGGTGACACAACCATCAACCGAATGTACGGCATGACTGTCATTGTCTTAATAGTTGGATTCGATCTCATTTTCATTGTTCTGTCTTATTTCATGATTCTAAGGGCTGTCTTCAGCCTATCCTCAAAGAGTGCTCGGACAAAGGCATTAGGGACCTGTGCTGCTCACATTTCTGCCATCTTGGTCACGTATGCACCTGCTGTGTTTTCTTTCCTAACTCACCGTTTTGGGAAAAATGTACCACCCCATGTTCACATCATTCTAGCAAACCTCTATCTCCTCATTCCCCCACTGGCAAATCCTGTGGTTTACAGCATCAAGACCAAACAGATCCGGGAAAGGGTGCTTAGATTCTTCTTTCACAGCAAGAAAATGTAAGCCTTGTTGGTGATTTATACAGTGAAAAATAAAAGCTCATTTTACATGAGTACAATTGAACGGTTTTGATTGTTGTTTTCAAGTCCTTTACTCATCACAGATGGGTCAAAAATTGGCTGGCGGACAGGAAGCAGAGGGTGTCCTCCAGCTGCATTGCTACCACTAGGGGGTGGAATATTTTCAGTCGCTAAGGACAGGTATGTTCCCTGGAGTCCTGCAGAACTTGCCTGTCCCTCACAATTGAAAAATGTGACAGTAAAACAGCACCCTCTATTGGTGAGACTGTGGGTGGAGGACTCCTGCTCAGCTTAGAGGGAACACTGCCCGGGATGACACAAAACTCTCCAGTAGGATCAGAACTGTTGAGGAATGCAAAGATCTACAAAGTGACCTGAACAAGCTGGGTGAGTGGGCAAAAAGATGGCAGATGAGCTTCAGTGTAGATAAATGTAAAGTTTTGCACATAGGAAAAGGGAACCCGATGTACAGCTATACGATGGGAGGGAGGGTATTGGGGGAAGGCAACCTTGAAAAAGACTTGGGGGTATTGGTGGATACAACGATGAAGCCAGCGGCACAATGTGCAGCGGCCTCAAAAAAGGCGAACAAAATGTTGGGTATTATCAAAAAAGGTATCACTACCAGAACGAAGGAAGTTATCCTGCCGCTGTATAGAGCAATGGTGAGCCCGCATCTGGAGTACTGCGTCCAATACTGGTCGCCGCACCTTAAGAAGGATATGGTGATGCTCGAGAGGGTCCAAAGAAGAGCAACAAAAATGATTATGGCCATGCCATGGAAAACCTTGCATATACCAAAAGGCTGGAGAAGCTGGGGCTCTTTAACCTGGAAAAGCGGAGGCTTAGAGGGGATATAATAGAGACCTATAAAATCATGAAAGGTATAGAGAAGGTGGAGAGGGACAGATTCTTCAGGCTAGCGGCGACATCAAAAACAAGAGGTCATTCAGAAAAACTGAAAGGAGACAGATTCAAGACGAATGCTAGGAAGTACTTCTTTACTCAGAGGGTGGTGGACACCTGGAATGCGCTTCCAGGAGAGGTGATAGGACAGAGTACAATAATGGGTTTCAAAAAAGGGCCTGGATGACTTACTTGAAGGAGAAAGGGATTACAGGGTATAGATAGAGGGGGTACTATACAGGGTACTTCAGGATTTAGGGCATAAACAATTCAGGTGGTGGGAACTTACAGGTCAAGGACCTCGAGGGCCGCCGCGGGAGCGGGCTGCTGGGCACGATGGACCCCTGGTCTGACCCGGCAGAGGCAATACTTATGTTCTTATGTTATCTTCAAATGAACCTTGTCCAATCGCTCTTTTCTAGAATGCCACTGTGAAAGGGTATACATTCTGTCACTTAAAGGAACCCAGAGAAATGGAAAATGGATGACTAGATCGATAGGTCAACTGCAATGGTTTTGTAAAACCTTAAAAACTTTGGTATTCTCACAATATTTAAATTGTTTACCTACAGGGTCTACTAACTGACAACTAACTGACAACATCGTAAGATCTACTACTATGATAGACTTACTTAATCCCTTTCTTTTACCTCTTTTCACCTTTAAGTGTATTCTGGTCTTCTGACCACTTGTAAAGTGAGTCCAGCTCTGACAAGAGATGACCCAGTATATAAACTGAAGACTAGATTAGATTAGACAGCAGCAACTAGAACCCAAACGTCAGCTTCAGAACCCAACAGAGAATTGCAGATCAAGCCTGTGCCATTAAACATAAAATCAATCCCTGTAGAAGAAGACAGAAAGGAAAAGCATGCGAATCCTAGAGGCAGGAACTCTAAGTCATCCAATGAGGAAGGCAAGCAATTAGGACCCTCCAACCTTCTCTTCAATAAATTTATGAGCCCTCTTCTTACTCTGGCTCAATCCATAGGCTTTACCATTTTCGCATATGCCGACGATATTCAATTACTTCACCCCCTAAATTCTACTACACTAGCTGAAACAGAAGAAATCAATAATAAACTCAAGTTGATCAACTCCTGGCTTCAGCAAAATAAGCTTTCTTTAAACATCTCCAAATCCATAGAGTGTATTTTTCTCTACTTCCCCAAAAAGCACTCTGAACCATCCGATCAGCATTGACTCATGCACTATCCAACATGTCAATAAAATCAAACTGCTAGGAGTTATTATTGATGAAGATCTCAACTTTCACCACCAAATCAGCAATATCATTCAGAAATGCTTTTACAAATTAAGACTCATCCGTTCTATTTTTTCTTTATTAGATCCCTTCACCATCAATATTCTAATTAACTCCTTTGCCATTTCCAACATTGACTACTGCAATGCCTTGTATCAAGGAATTACTCAAAAAGAAATGTGTCATAAGAACATAAGAACATAAGCAGTGCCTCCGCCGGGTCAGACCATAGGTCCATCCCGCCCAGCAGTCTGCTTCCGCGGCGGCCCGAACAGGTCACGGCCTGTCTGAGTCACCAGAAGGGGCCCCCTTGCCACCTTGGTTTCCCATTGAGTCCTATCTTCCCATCGAAGTCCTAACCCTCCGGTCTTGCACATGCACGACCTGGTTGGATTTCTATACTTATTACCTGGTTAGCTTTCTATACCTGTGTTACATCCCAGCACCTCTCTCAGTATCCCACGATCCCCCTATCCCTCAGGAATCCGTCCAATCCCTGTTTGAATCCTTGTACCGTACTCTGCCTGATCACTTCCTCCGGTAGCACATTCCAAGTGTCCACGACCCTTTGGGTGAAAAAAAACTTCCTTGCATTTGTTTTGAACCTGTCTCCCTTCAGTTTCTCCGAATGCCCCCTCGTACTTGTTGTCCCCTTCAGTCTGAAGAATCTGTCCCTATCCACCCTCTCTATGCCCCTCATGATCTTGAAGGTCTCTATCATATCTCCCCTGAGCCTCCTTTTTTCCAGAGAGAAGAGCCCCAGCCTATCCAACCTCTCGGCGTATGGGCAGTGTTCCAGCCCTACTTACCAGTTTCGTGCTCTCCTTTGGACTCTCTCAAGTACCGCCATGTCCTTTATTGAGGTACGGCGACCAATATTGAACGCAGTCGGTTACAACTATTACAAAATACTGCTTTTAAGCTTATTTACAAAGCTAAAAAATTTGGACCATGTGATTCCCCTCTTGCGCAAAGCTCACTGGTTACCCATTCTTCACCGCATCACTTATAAAATACCTCTGCTAACATTTAAAACCAAGCAGTCCAAGTCACCAGCATTCATCGATAAACTACTTATTCCGTATACCCCTTCCTGGAATCTGCGTTCCTCTACTGAAAACCTATTCTCTGTTCCTCCTATTCGTGAACTATTTCTTGATTCTACCCGTAAAACCACTTTTTCAGTCACTGCTCCCACGTTATGGAACAACCTTCCATCAGATCTCAGACAAGAAACATCCCTTGAAAAATTCAAATGTAATTTAAAAACATTCCTTTTCAAAGACGCTTTTTCAGTTTGACTCTATTCTCCATGAGCCCAAATAGCATCCTTGTAATCGGCAGTACCAAATTAAAACACTTCTTTCGAAACGACCCCTAACCTAGTGTGCTAATGCCCTCCCGTTTCTTCCCTCCCTTTTCACATTTTATTTTTGCCATTGTATTTAAGCTCTTACCATCTCCCACTTTTCCTTTTGATTCCAGTAAGTCTATTTGTTTTGTCATCCCCCCCTTTTTTACTTTAAAGTTTTTATTTTATTTTAACAATACTCTGATGTAAACCGTTTAGGAATGTTTTTGATAAACAGTATATCAAAGATTAAATAAACATGAAACTTGAAGAGTCTACTGCCTTATGAGCTAGCTGGAGCAGAGCAAAGTCTTCCTATTTGAGGGAGGGGGGAAACCAATTGGACCTGAGCCAGAGATGGAAAACTGTGGATCAGCTGAAGGTACCAAACTGACCTTTTTCTGTTTTGCACATTTATTTGAAACTGGTATAAAGCAAGATTATGTGGAAATATTACCTTCTGGCAGTTGAATGTAGCTTCAGCTGGAAGCTATGAGGATGGTGGCAGGTGGGTAAGCTGAGACCAGGCCTGAATGAGCTGGACTAAGGGCCTGTTTTACAAAGCTGTGTGGCAACAGCCCCGAAGCCCTTTAAATCTCTATGGGCTTTGGGGCCGTTACCACGCTGCAGCTGCTAGCGCGGCTTTGTAAAACAGGCCCTAAGTGTGTAGCCCTCGATGGAGACTGCTCCAGCTTTGTTGGTTGGGCTGAGAACCTGTCAGCGGCCATTTTAAGTTAAGAAGTTACTGGAAAGTTTTGCAAAACCGTGAGGGTTTTTCCGTTTGGCCACTGATACTGTGGTAACCATGGAGGAACAGGAGAGGCACCAGAGCTCACTTGAGTGACCTCCCCAGAGGCTGAAAGAGAAAATTAAAAGAAGGTCACCTGGTACCATCAAAGCTATAATTTTTTTATTTGGAAGAAGGAGACTCTGTTACCAAAGAAGCCTGAGAGCTCACAAAGAGTGAACAGAGATGTCTTCATGGTCCCTGGGCCCACGTAACAACTATTAATGTTGAGTACTTATCATTTTATAGGTGGTGAGGGCTTACATGGTAATTTTGAAGTAATCAGCTTGGACTAATGTAGATGTGCTACCAATTAGCACAAAAATTCCCAATTTCCAACCCCCCGACCAAAATATTTAAAATTATTTTAGCATGTGGGTAATAATAATAATAATAATTTTATTTTTACACACAGCCTAACCAGAAATGGTTCTAGTCGGTTTACAACAAATAAGCACAAGTCATACAGTGGAGAATACAATTTAAAAGGAAAAAAACAAAATACAATAAATAAGAATTGGTCCTACAGTAGAAAATATGATTTAAAATAAAAAATGCAATTTTAAAAAATGGTTCTAAGCGGATTACAACAAATAAGAACCGACCATAAAGTAAAAATACAATTTAAAAGAAGATACATTGCAAGATGGAAGCATAGAATTATTAGACGAAACCACCAACAGTTGGGTCTTCCATAGTTTTCTAAAATCAAGATAAGAGGATCCTAGCATAATTTTACCTAACCAATCATTCAGTTTAGCAGCTTGAAAAGAGAGAAGTTCTCTCCAGAAATATTTTGTAACAACATAATTTAGCGGAAGGAAATGTAAACAGACAAACTCTGCATGTGACCTTATTTGGGTGGTTCAAAGAAAAATGGGAAACAAGGTATCCAAGTGACAAACCCAAAATTGATTTGTAACAAATGCAAGCAAACTTAAACAAAACTCTGGCCTCAATCGGGCAGCCAGTGGAGTTTCAAATAATATGGTGTAATATGCTCCCATTTTTTTCAGTCCAAGATCCAGGAATTACTGCAGGACACCCGAGTATAACCAGTAAGCCCTTTAAGGTATGGTAAATGCCACACTAGCACTTACTGTGCTTAGTAAAAGGACCTCTTAGATTGTAAGCCATCTGGGGACAGGGAAATTCCTACTGTATCTGAGTGTAATTCACCTTGAGCTCTACTGAAAGGCCTGAGCTAAATGTATATAAATAAAAAGAGAGTTGCACAGATTAAAAATTTGCTTGTGGCATTGATATTGTTTAACAATACTTTTTTTTAGAAGCCCAGGTCAAATGTATTACATGCATTAGAAAAGACTGATGAAAATCTTAGCCTGAAGAAATAAATGATAAAGCAAAATTATCCATAGAGTCAAAAAATATTTTGAAGATAAAAAAATCCCAGAAAGGAGATGCAAATGTAGACAGAAGGAAAGAACATAAAAAATGCTAAGTTAGAAGTAATAAGAAAAAAACAAAAATTGCCGTATATGAAACAACTCTACCAACAAAAACGGCAAAACTATGAGGAGAGGAGGACGCCTTCACTTATAGATTGAAGAAAGATGAATGAGTGAGTAGAAAAAAGAAAGCTATAAGAGCAATACCTATATGAAACAACTAAAAAGGAGAATCTAAAGAATGGAAACTATTATAGAGACTTCAGTATCAGGGAACTGTAGTATACCGTCAAATAATGCTCTTGAACAGTATCCCCTAGGCTGACAACTGCATAGAGGCTATTAAAAGCCAAATCAATCCGCCCGATACATCATATTGTCTCTTAAATAGTAATGTGTGCAAGAAAAAACTCGAAATAATCAAAAAACTGTGCTTACATCAGCTACTAACTCATTCATCTACCTCTTTCAGCAATGAAAAAGCTCAAAGTTCAAAAAATATCAAAAAATGGAAAAAGTGCCCAAAATCACAAACAACAATAAATAAATGTCTAAAGTTCCGAAAAGGACAAGTCTAACTTATCTGAATTCTAAAGGTTGGATCTGTCCATGACTGTGTTAGGTAAGTCCGAAATGTACCCGACAGAGCTCTGTTCCACTATCTTCTTCAGGAGCCGAACTTCCTTCCAGTTAGAATCCACAATAAATCAGTCTAAAATGTGAGAGAATAAATGCTCAAAGGAATTTTTGATCTCCCACCGCCCTGACATTAAGGAGCATTAAATGGCGACTGAACAATGAGGCTCAGTTTAAAAAGCCCTGCGAAAAGGCCGCACACTCTCTGAAACGTGATGACATCATCAAAGAAGCTTTATTGATCCTAAACTGAGGTGAACAACTTAACGTTTTGAAATAAAAGGAAAAAAGAAAAAAACTAGTATTAAGAAGTAAAACATCGATCCACATTCTCATTGTGGCCTAACGGAGGAAAAGCTTTCAAATGAAAAATCCAGAAGTTTTCACATGTGAGTTAACGGGACTGCTTGTCCCCATTGAAATTACTAGGAATCTGTTCAAGCACACACCACTATAGTTGGGAAAAGGAATGATTGTGGGTTACATTGTGGGTAACCATAGGGGCTGACATTTTCTGAGTATTCGAGCAGCTCCGATGTTCAATTATCCTTTTTCTGATGTTTCTAATAGTACATCCTACATATACTTGACCACAGGGGCAGATGATAACGTAAACCACAAATGTGGAGGAACAAGATGTATTTGATTTAAGTCTGTAAGTCTTACCAGTAATAGGATGAATTCATTGGCTCTCTTCATAAGAGGTATCACAAACAGAACAATGGCCACACGGTCCATGGTGGCCTGTATGAATGGAATGAAAATCAGAATTCCCCAAGGGTTCAGTTCTGGTTTGATAGTCCCAAGTAACTAAATAGTCAGATACATTTTTTCCCCTTGTATACGCTATGCATGGATTAGCTTGAAAAATCCCATTGAGTATCCGGCCCCCTTCTCTCTCTCTTCCTCCACCCCAATTTTATTGAATATCGGGCCCCCATTTCTCTCTCTTTCTCTCCCTCCACCCCAATTCCATTGAGTTATCCTGCCCCCTCACCTTCCCACCATTGCTGCTGCTTTCCCACATGCTCCTGATGGCACAAGATAAACCTTAAGCACCACTTAACCTCTTCCCCTTGCCAGCCCATCTACCTCCCTTCCCCTCATCTTCACGGTCGCCTTTCAGTTTCAAATTGAACATTTTCTTTTTCAGAAGGGCCCTGGCATGGCAGCCGTTCCCTTATGTTGCAAGTGGCTGCTCCTTCCAAAGCTTCCCTCTGACGCAAGCTGCCCAGGCAGAAACAGGAAGCTGCGTCAGAGGGGAAAATTTGGGCCGAGCAGCCACTTGCAACTTAAGAGAACGGCTGCAGCACCAGGACCCATCTAAAAAAGAAAACATTCATTTTGAAACTGAAAGACGACCATGAAGGCGAGAGGAAGGGAGGAAGATGGACCAACAAGAGGAAGAAATCCACAGACCGCAAGGCCCCCTGGAGCTGTGGAGCCCAGGGCAGCTACCCTGTTTGCCCTCACCTAATGCCGGCCCTGATCTTAGCACCACACTAGCAGGCCCTTTTTGGCCTAAGTCCTTAAACATTCAAAGCAGAAGCAGGGAAAGTGTCCATAACCAAAACAAACGTCCTTTTTTTTGATTATGGCCTGCCTCTACTAAACGCCCAGATCACTACTACGTCTACAAGTACACCCCCACGACGTCTACACTTTTTGGCCATAATGAACCAAAAAAACGCCTAAGCCCCAAACGTCCAACAGAAGGGCTTTTAGGCGAAGGAGGAGCCAGTCCTTCGCCTAAAAGCTGGATTCTGTAACCGGTGTCTGTCAAAAACAACACCGGTTACAGAATCCCCCCCCCCACAATGATCCAGGCAGGAGGGTGCCCAAGCCCTCTTGCCCCTTCGAACCGCGACCCCCCCCCGATGGCATCGGGTTGGGCCCATGTGCCTAAGGCCCCGCCTACAGGCCCCACTGATGTTTTCAGCCCGAGGCACATGCCTACTGGGTCTACCCCTCCACCATTGCTTTTACAACAGAAGCATTTTTTCAGTGGGGAGGGGGGGTCACATATGCATTTACCTTACGTACATGCTTCATATCAGCTAACTCAACCATTTGAATATAACGATCAGAAAGCAAGTATCATGCCAAGACTCTCTTAATAATGTGCTACATGAGAGAATTTTGTATGGCTATATTTTAATTTGTACAGGTGTTTTTATATTACACTAATTTAAAGATATTTGTAGCCTTGTGCTTTGAATTGGATAATTGGAAGAGGTACAGGCAAGGATTTGTGATTCCCTGATGAGGAAGGTCCGTGCAGGGATTTATTAGGACATATTACAAAAGAAGGGTGATTTTATAGCCAGGGCTCACACAAGGATTGCTTCTTTCTCACACCTATTACAAGGAGAATATCTTTATTTTCCAGAGCTGTAAGGATTCGGACAGGACACGTGTAAGTTTATCTGCACATGTCTAATATCAAAAGCTGTTGTATAATGTGATGTAGTAGTTGGGGAAACCTAGCAGAAACAGTCAAAGAGCTAAAAACAGTACATTTTGCAGAGAAAAAGCTCACCTATTTATTTTAAAAACACTGCTAGAGTACATGTTTCTTGCCGCTTTCAGAAGCTTCCATTACCGTAAAAAATCTACAATATCCGATTCACTCCTCTGTCAAAATATTAGGAGTTATTCTTGATCAGGTTCTGAATATGCAAAACCAAGTGAACTCGGCAGTACGTAAAGGTTTCCACATTTTATGGAAACTGCGCACTCTCAGAGCATATTTTGATTTCTCGGCATTTAAGCTGTTGGCCCATTCACTGGTACCGAGTCACCTCGACTGCGGTAATGTTGTCTGCCTGGCAGGTGTTAAGAAACACTATTTCCAGGCTGCAAATTATACAGAACACGGACTGAATAAGTTTGATCATGTCACCCCTTTGTTTTGGGAATTATATTGGCTACCGGCTGTGGCACGTATTCTCTTCAAGTTGGGTTGTGCCATTGGACTTGATTGATTTATTCTCAGTTTCTCCTCAAAAGTACTTTCGTAAAACTCATGCTTTATTTGTTTATCCATCAGTGAAGGGTTGCAAGTTTAATAGATATCACGAACATATGCTCTCGTATCAGGCTGCCATTTGGGACAAAGATTTTAAGCATCTGTTTACCGTTTCATTTTCCTATTTAGAATTTAGGAGACTAGATTCATAGGAAATTAATTTTCACCTTATTCCCTAATGATTACATTTTAGTAGATTTGGAAACTGCCTAGAACTGGAAGGTTATTCGGTCTAGATTCTAGAAACTGATTTTTATGTTTATGTTTATCAACTCATCAATATTAATATCAGCAATTCGACTCCTATACAACCTCAGCTTCCATGACCCCATTACTCCAGCGCTCTATGCAGCTCACTGGTTACCAGTCAAAAAGCGATGCATCTTCAAAGCCCTGGTCATGACACACAAGAGATTCTACCAAAAAACCCAGCCTACATAGCATCCAAGCTATGCCTATACACCTCTAACCGCCCCCTACGCTCCAAAGCAGAACAAAGACTCAGCATTCCTGCAGGGAGATCCCTCCGAATAAGTAAAGCATACAAACGATCCTACAGCCATTTCCTACCTCAGCTATGGAACCGACTACCCACACAGATCAGGTCGCTAGACTCACTAATGACCATCCGCAGAGCAGTAAAGACCTTCCTCTTCCACCAATTGAGCTATTAAAAACTGCCTCCTCAATAGACTTTTCCTCGTACTCTTCGCTATGACCAGTCTGGTCTCTAGAATAAGCTCTGTTATTGTCTACTGTAATCTATTTGTTGTCATGACTAGTCTGTTTTCAAACGATTGTGAATGTCTACTTGTAACCCGTTCTGAGCTTCTGGGAGAACAGGATAGAAATCAAAATAAATATCTATCAGCTCATAAAAAATGCCACTTACCTGAGAGGACTGGGGGAGTCATCCTAGCTTTGCCTCTGTTCAGATGTCGCTGTTAGGACTTCCGTAGGCAAGGTTCACGGTAGAAACAAGTAAGGCGGAAACCAAGATGGATCAGAAACTAGACACAGTGCAGGAATTACGTAGGTGTGGAATGGGAATCACAGGTAGAGCGGGAATAGATATTGAAGGGAAGGCTGAAGAGGTCAGGGCTTTTAGCTTGGAAAAGAGACAGCAGAGCAGAATGAAGTACAACAAAGATAACTTAGTGTAGCTGGGTTTAAAAAAGGTTTGGACAAGTTCCTGGAGGAAAAGTCCATCGTCTGCTATTGCCCTGGGATTGAATGCATGGAATGTTGCTACTGTTTGGGCTTCTGCCAGGTACTTGGGACCTGGATGAGTTGCTGTGGAAACAGGATACTGGTCTGACCCAGTGTGGCTATTCTTATGTCCTTATGTAATGTCAGAGGTGTGTGTGCCGTACAGGAATGCATTTCAGTGGACTAAATGATCCATTAATAGTATGTGACGTGCAGGTTTAAGTGAAGAAATTCCTGACAGGAAACATCATTTTGAGCTTGTAAAAGCAGCATTGAACAATGTTAAACCCCTGTGATTGGGATGGTAATTGTGGATCCAGGATAACCTCCAACACTTGCAATGAGGATCCAAAGGATATGCTAAAATTTGCAATCAAGACTGGGGTGGGCAAAGCCAGAATACATTTCCTAGAAAGCAGAAGGTCCTTCGACTTATCTGGGTTCAATTAATCTGTGGGTTTGCAGCCCTTCTGCGATAATATTCATTTTGGCCCAGATTCCATAAATTACACCTAAAGTTAGGTGCCTCGATTAGCATGCCTGACCGATCTAGGTGTCTTATGTTAATTCTATTAAGTGGCTTAATTGGCACTGATAATTGAAAGCATCAAAATGGCAGATGATGTTTAATGTGAGCAAGTGCAAAGCGATGCATGTGGGAAAGAGGTACCCGAACTCTAGCTTTGTGATACTGGGTTCTATGTTAGGAGTCACTGCCCAGGAAAAGGATCTAGGCGTCATTGTTGAGAATATGTTCAAACTCTCAGCTCAATGTGCTTTAGCTGCTAAGAAAGCAAATAGAATGTTAGGAATGATCGGGAAAGGAATGGAAAACAAAGATGAAAATGTTATAATGTCCTTGTATCGCTTTATGGTACGGCCGCAGTTCAAATACTGTGTGCAGTTCTGGTCGCCATATCTCAAAAAAGATATAGCGGGATTAGAAAAGGTACAGAGAAGGGTGACAAAAATGATAAAAGGGATAGGATGACTTCCCTATGAGGAAAGGCTAAAGCAGCTAGGGCTCTTCAGCTTGGAGAAGAGACAACTCAGGGGTGATATGATAGAGGTCTATAAAATACTGAGTGAAGTGGGAAGGGTAGATGTGAATCGCTTGTTCACTCTTTCCAAAAATACTAGGACTAGGGGACATGCGATGAAATTATGAAGTAGTATATTTCTTTACACAACATGCAATTAAAATCTGGAATTTGTTGTCGGACAATGTGATGAAATCAGTTAACTTGTTCTTCTTGTTAGGTGCTATTGACTCGTGCTCGAGTCCTAGCGACTTGATGAATTGCGGATCTAAAAAGAAATCAGTTTTGTCCTAGTCCAGAAAGGTCCTCCAAAGTCATCCCCATGGATGTTTTCAACATGTCCAGCCATCTGATTGCAGGTTGCCTGATTCCTTTGATCTTCCCAAACATGATGTCCTTCTCCAGTGATCTCTTTCTTCTGATGGTGTAACCAAAAGAAGACAGTCATAAGTTCATTATTTGGACTTTGAGTGACATAGCCGTTTTGATCTCTTCCAGAATTGATTTGTTAGTTCTTTTGGAGGTCCACAGCACACCTAAAATCCTTCTCCAGCACCAAAGCTCAAATGAGTCAATCTTCTTTGAGTCTTGTTTCTGTAGTGTCCAGCTTTCACATCCGTAACTGACCACTTAGAAAATGAGTATGTGGACAAGTCTGATCTTCCTTCCTCCTTGCCTTTGAATACTTTGTCGAGATCCTTCATTGAAGAGTGACCAAGTGCTATTTTGTAGAGTATTTCCTCCCTGCTAGTTGCTTCTTTGTTTACAAAAGAGCCCAGGATGTAAAATAGAAGTTGTAAAGGATTTTAATCGCTTTCAAGCTCAAAATGTTCATCATTTCCCGTGTTCATGATCTTTGTCTTGTTTATGTTTTGTTCTAAAACCATGTTATGACTTTCGGCTTTGACTTTTCACAGTAGATACAACATGTCTTCTTTGCTGTTGGTGATGAGCGTTGTGTCATCTGCATAGCGGAGTTTGTTTATATCTCTTCTTTCAAATTTGCTTTTCTGATGATGGCTTCACCGTAAAGGTTGAACAGGTAAGGTGACAAGACGCATCCTTGCCTGGTGCCACATTTTATTGCAAACCAGTCAGTGTTGCCATATTCAGTTCTCACTGCAGCTTCTTGATTTTCATCTAGGCTCTCTATCAGCTGAGTTATGTGTTTGGGAATTCCCATTTGCACTAGAGTTCTCCATGGTTTATTGTGATCCACACAGTCAAAAGCTTTGCTGTAGTCGAAGCAAAGGTATAGGGGTTTTTGGTATTCTTTGCTCTTCTGCAATATTCATCTAACATTGGCAATAATATCTCTTGTTCCTTGACCTTTTCTGAAATCAGTTAGCTTAGGGAGGTTTTAATAAGGTTTGAATAATTTCCTAAAAGAGAAGTCCATAAGCCATTATTAAGACGGACTTGGGGAAATCCAATGCTTATTCCTAGGATAAGCAGCATAAATTCTGTTTTACTCCGTCGGTTCTTGCCAGGTACTTGTGACGTGGGTTGAAGGACAATTTTTATGTTCTTATTTTTAAAAATCAATTTAAAAACCATTAAAAAAATTAATTAGCTGGTAGGCACCTAACTGAGTAGGTTCCTATCACTTTGAGGTAGGCGTCTACACTGAGGCGGCATGGTTTGACTTAGGTGCCGGTAGGGGCACTCATTTAGGCTGAGAAAACCCAGGCCAAGATGGGAGTCTGCCTAAGGTTTCAACACCTACCAGTGCCTAAGATTGCGTAGGCCCCACTAAGTCAATTCTATAAATGGTGCCTAGCGGATGATTGAGAATTGCGCTCAACGGCGCACAGGAGTTAGGCACCATTTCTTTGTGCTTAAAGGCAAAAATATCATTTTGATTACTGAAATCCAAGGTTCCAAGGATCTAAATGTCATCAGCATACACGTAAGGGATTAGAGAGGGGGGGGGTAGGTACAGTAGTTTGTTCAAGAGAGCAGAAGTGACGCAGCGAAAAAGATATGCAGCGCCACTAGTGAACCCTTGAAAAAGCCATTAGAGTTGGCAAAACGGGTCCCGTTGGGCCTGGATGTCTGAATCTTTTTAAAAGATAAGTGATGTATTTCCTTGCTGAGTTTATGAAAAGTAATGACCATAAAAGTTTTAAAGAAGAATAATTCATAAAGAAATTTCAATATAGCGAGGGAGTTTTAGGATGGGGGAGGTACAGAGAATCAATGATTGAAATATGGAACCGGTCAGTCTTGGCTAAAGGTTCATTTGCCAACTCCCAAGCGGGTTTCTGAGATCCTCAAACCCCCTTTATTCTCACTCTGTACAGTCGGACAGTGGGATTTCATATACCATTGGATTGCTTCCTTTTTGATCTCACAGGCCATCTTTCGTTAACATCAGCATGGAAAGAGCCCTATGGAATGCCCATTATGATCTGAAATGCTTGGGATCTGGGATTTTGCCACAGTATTTTGCTAGAGCGATCTGTCAAATACAAATGAAGTAACTTAGGTCCTGCGCCATCAATTTCTATTTCCTGAAGCCCTAATGACGAGAAGGGTATGAGGACAAGCCAATACATCTATTACTATGAGCACGACAGTACTGCCGTGGTCGAAATGATGATATAGGAATCCTTCCCCTCGCTAAAAGGCATTTCCCACACAGGAAAGCTAGGGACCTCCCTCCACTTCAAAATCACTGAGCTCTGGAACAACCTTACCTCCCCTCTTCGGAACTTGAGCTCTCTCCAAGTTTTCTGCAAACATCTGAAAACCTGGCTTTTCTCAAAAAATGTAAGTCTCCCTCCAACTTAGGAATCAAGGAAACTCTTATATCTTGGCATCCCAAGTCCTCTAAATTTTCTTCCCACTTCTACCTCTAACCCTCTGTTATAGTTCCTTCCTATTTCTCCTACTGTAAACCGCGTCAAGCTCTACGAACGTGGAGATGATACGGTATACAAACCTAAGGATTAGATTAGATTAGTGAGACTTATAAGGAAAGTATCCCTACTGATTGGGAGTGTGGAATATATTCTTGGATTTATTAATTTAATATACCGTGGTGTCAGAGCAGTTTACAATTATACTGTGCACTGGGGACACAAAACAGCCACACCACAAATTAATAATGTATATTTTTGTTTAACTACGAGAGTGTGTTGTGTGCGTCCTATTCGGGGTGTTATTGCACAGTGCAAAATTAGTTTCTTTCTTTCATTATATTCAAGGAACCAAAGCTCTTGTGGAACCGAGTCTGACGTCAGCAAGGCATCATGGCCTCCCTCAACACCACCCACTACCATCCTCCATTCTTCGTCCTGAAAGGTATCCCAGGACTGGAAGCTGTGCACATCTGGATCTCCATCCCCTTCTGTGCTCTGTACGTCACACTAGTTTTAGGAAATGCTCTCATTTTGTTTATTATCAAAACGGAAGCCAGTCTCCACCAACCCATGTATTTTCTCCTTTCGATGCTGTCCGGGACTGACATAACTTTATCCACCTCTGTAATACCTAAAATGCTGACTGCCTTCTGGTTTGATTGCAGGGAAATCTATTTTGATGCATGTTTGATCCAGATGTTCTTTGTCCACTTCTTCACAGCTACAGAATCTGGGGTTCTGATGTTAATGGCTTTTGATCGTTACACTGCAATATGTTATCCTCTGAGATACACGTCTATCCTAACCAACTCACTCCTTGCTAAACTTGTGCTTGCCGTATCTTTGAGAAGTCTTTTGGTGATCTCACCATTTCCATTTCTTATTAAAAGATTGCCATTTTGTGCTCATTACGTTATTCATCATACCTTCTGCGAGCACATGTCCGTCGCAAAGCTGGCCTGTGCCGATATAAAAGTCAATACGGTATACGGGATGAGCGCAGCTCTGTCTGTAGTGTTTCTGGATATGCTCTTTATTTCCTTGTCTTACATCATGATACTCAAGGCCGTTGTGCGACTTTCATCCAAGCAGGCCAGAGTGAAAGCTTTCAGCACCTGCACTGCCCACATCTGTGTTATCGCTGTGTTTTACATACCATTTCTGTTCACGGTTTTCTTACAGAGGGTGGGACACAAAATCTCTCCTTCTTTTCATATCATTGTGGCCAATCTCTACCTCATAATCCCACCCACAGTAAACCCCATAGTATATGGGATAAATACAAAGCAAGTCCAGCAGAGGATATGGAAAATATTACATTGTAGGAGAAACAATACTCCAAAAAACAAGAGAGCGGATGAGCTGAGGTCTAAAGTTTAAATATTTATATCTGTTTATCCTAATAAAGTAATTAAATTAATAAGGTCTGGAATAGACATGGAGAGAAGTTAAAATAAAACAAGGGACTCTTGGGGCTAGAGAGACTGACTTGATTGTCATTGTAATGACCCTCAAGAATGATCATGTGATTGTTTATTGATTTGGTTCATTTTATATCCCATTTTCCCCAACAAGCTCAGAATGGATTACAGGTTGACGTATATAATGCTTAGACAGACAGGTTATCATTTCACATGTGTACAGTCAAGTTAGATCATCTTAGGCTGGTATACATCAAGAATCAAGTATAGCTTATTATCAGGTCATCTTGGGTTGACAAGGAAACCCACATTCTTCCATCATTATTTTTGCAAGCTGCAGTGGGCGACTCCTGCCTGTAGCATGGTTTTTCCATCACCAAAAAGCAGAATAGAATTGATAAATTTAGTGCTCAATATTCCGCCTTTCACAACAAATAAAAAGAATAAAAGTGGAAAAGCTTATCATAGTAGGAAGATTATCAGGGATGGAGCGGGGAGGAGACAACTGAGGAATGGTGAACAGGAGAGGAAGAGGAATAGGGTGCTGCATGCTGGTTGATTAGTCAGCCTTTGAAAAAAGTGGGTCTCTAGTCAAGACCTGAATTTCTGATATGCGATTTTGGATCTAAGCTGTAAGGACAGGAAACTCCATTGAAAAGATGCCATGCAAACGAAAGCAGAGTGTCTAGCCATCTCAAGACGAGAGCAAAAACAGGTAGTAGAGTTAGGCATTGCCTAGATGAGGACTTCAAGGAGAAATTAGGGAAGAGAGGTAAGAGGGATAAAAGAGCAGAGAACTTTATGAGGGGACCAAGAAAAGACTGATGTGGAGTCATGAAACTTACAGGTTATTCCACACTTTTCTTGACACTTTTCGTTTCAATGAGGCAAATGGGCACAAATATAGGGAAACCAAGCCATTGTGACATCGCCGATGAGGTTGGCTCTTAGGCATTGGTGGAATGAGGCATTATGACAGCCCAACCAAGAAAAGACTGATGAGTCATGAAACTTACAGGTTATTCCACACTTTTCTTGACACTTTTCGTTTCAATGAGGCAAATGGGCACAAATATAGGGAAACCAAGCCATTGTGACATCGCCGATGAGGTTGGCTCTTAGGCATTGGTGGAATGAGGCATTATGACATCACAATAGGAGGAGCCAAAGAAAAGTTCACAGCCCAACCAAGAAAAGACTGATGAGTCATGAAACTTACAGGTTATTCCACACTTTTCTTGACACTTTTCGTATCAATGAGGCAAAGGCATCTAGTATATGGCCACAAGTATAGAGAAACCAAGCCATTGTGACATCGCCGATCAGGTTGGCTCTTAGGCAATGGTGGAATGAGGCATTATGACATCACAATATAATTGAAACATAAAGTGCTCCACATCATTCTCTTCATGGTCGGACTGAGAACTTTTCAGCGGCCCCTTGTATTGTGATGTTATAATGCCTCATTCCACCAATGCCTAAGAGCCAACCTCACTGGTGATGTCACAATGGCTTGGTTTCCCTATATTTGTGCCCATTTTCTAGATGCATTTACCTCACTGAAGTGAAAAGTGTCAAGAAATGTGTGGCATAATTTGTAAGGTTCATGGCTCCATATCATTCTCTTCTTGGTCGGGCTAAGAACTTTTCCGCAGCCCCTCGTATGTGCTAAGCATAATATTTTAAATTGAATTGTGTAGTGGATGGGTAACCAGTGATGTTGCATGAGAAGTGGGGTAACAGGATTGCATGATTGCGAGTGAGCCACCAGCCTCATAGATATGTTTTGGATAGACTGAATTGACTTAATCACAGAGGCAAGAAGACCAGCAGAGATAACATTACAACAGTCGAGCTTCGAAGCAACAAAGGAGTAAGGTAGCGCTAGATGTTTCATCAGGATAACTATGGATGGATCTGAGATCGCTGAATTCACATGACAAAGGAAAGTCAGTTTAGAGTCAATGACTAAATAGACTTTAAATTAACATGGCTCACTAACCAAGAAATTCATCTTGTATCATATAACATCTCTTGAAAACCCCCCCTGACCCCACCCGGCCAGCTCCATTAGCCTCTTGTACGTCTGGCATCTGAGGCAGCAGGGTTTAGCAGGTGAAATTACCCTCTCTTCTTCCCAGGAAAATTTCCAACAAACTCTTCTGTCAAGTTAACTGTCATAGGATTTTTCAGTCCTCTGTAATCTGTGTTCTGTATTACCCAGATTTCAGAGAGCACAAAAATCACTCTATATTCACTCTTTGGAAACCTCAGCCCTTTTTTGGCCAAGTCCTTTAACTGCAGTTATTCCTGCACTCTGAGGGAACACAAGAAAGCCTTATTGGATCAGAACAATGGTCAATCCAGCCCAGTAGCCCGTCCTCATAGTGGCCAATCCAGGTCACTAGTACCTGGCAATAAACCCAAAAGTAGCACCATTCCATACAACCAATCCAGGGCAAGCAGTGACTTCCCCCTTGTCTTTCTCAATAACAATGGACTTTTCCTCCAGGAAATTGCCCAAATCTTTTTTAAAACCAGCTACATTAACCATTCTTACTACATCCCTGGTAATGCATTCCAGAGTTTAACTATTTGCTGTAAAAAAGTATTTCCTTTGATTACTCTGGAGCCAATCACCTCTTAACTTCATCCTATGCCCTCTCATTGCAGAGTTTCCTTTCAAATGAGAGTTGACTCATGCACATTTACATTACATAGGTATTTAAACGGCTCTATCATATCTCCCTTCTCCCGCCTTTCCTCTGAAGTATACAGATTGAGATCTTTAAGTCTGTCCCCATATGCCTCATCACAAAGACCACACACCATTTTAGTAGCCTTCCTCTGGACCGACTCCAGCCTTTTTGGAATGCACTGCCAGAGGATATGGTTAATGACATTCCAGGGAAGGAAGTGGGAAGAGAGGGGTTTTGATATGCAGACTAGTACCCATCTAATGACTTACTACCAGGAGATCATTTGAGGAGAAGGAGAATAGGAAAGAAGACCACAAAGGAGACACTGAGGTCTAGTAGACATTGAACCAATCAACTGTTTTGTTTCCTGTCTGCTGCTTGCGCCTGAAGTAAGATGAATTCTTCATTCTTGTCTCCACTGTATTTTTGCCTCTGATGAAGGCCCCACTGTAAGGCAGAACCCATTATTTTAATGGAATTTCTGCTTTGTTGGGTTTTCCCTTTTCAAAGCAACAGGCACCAGCTTGTAAATCACTTTTGTGAAATCTACTGAGGATATACAAGTGTGAAAACACACAAAATTTTGCCATCTTTCTGCAATTGTTTGCAGAAAGGGTTAAGCACAAGTTGACCAAAAAAAAAAAATCCTCCGTTATACCACAGCCAGAATTTCTCCTCACACTCTCCTAAAGGACAAACAAAATGAAGGAACAATGAGCTCTGGAAGGACAAGACTTGACACCCTTTTCGAACAATATACATACAGGAGTTGATATTCCAAATGATTGAACCAGCCAGAAACGGTACATGAACAACTGGCCCTATTCAGCATCACTCAACCGGGGAAGTCTACAAATGGAGTTATATTAGGCATTCCGAGGCACGATAATTACAACCAGCTGTCGACACCTAAGTTCAGGATCCACACCTTTTATTTTTTAATTGGCTTAATCAGCATGATAACTGACCATGCCGGTTTTCAGCCAATCAAAAAAACCCCTAAAAACCATTAATTAAACAATGTAAGAGTTTGTCACCGAACTCATAGGATGGCTGTCGCCTACATGGAAGTGCCTTCCCATGCTTAAGGATGCCTAATGAAGCCTATCTTAAACAGCAGGTGTGGTTATGGGTGAAGAATTGACATGGTTGACAGGCACCGCCAAATTAGAAAAGCTGGCAAACTGGAACAGTGCCTATGAATGCAATGCCTAGTGATAAGTCTGCTTAGGCGTCACTAGGCGTGAATGGTGCCTTTTTATGATTGACAACTGTGCCAAGTGGAGCCTATAATGTAGAGACTGCTCAATGCCATTTATAGAATCTGGCTAGTGCCCAACTCAAAACTTGCTATTTTAGGACTATTCTGGGGGCAGAGTCAGCATTTGGCCAATTGCCAAAATTCAGCACTTAACCAGCCAAAATAGCCACGTAAACAGGATTGCATAAATCAGTTCTTCCTTTATGTGGTTCACCATAGCCAATTGAGTGCTGAACAAGTTATAGTTTCGCCAGCTCCATAAACCTGGAAATTCAGTGCCAGAGCCTGCATATGTCCTGGCATCAAATTTCCAGGTATAATGCCAGTGGACGTCAATAAAACATTGAGTGCCACCAACTGAATATCAACCCCCAGAAAATACTTCAACGGCAAAGGAAAGAGATGATGTCCACAATGAAATCTGAAGTGCCTCAGAAATGAAGAAAAATATCCAGTGTACCCAAGAAAAGCTAAATTAATTGTTAAAACATCCCAAACAAAAACCTCCTTCTGCTAGAAGGCTCTTTTATCGTTAAATGTTATGAATGTCGTTATGTTCGTTAGCATGAATGTAGGAGATCCAAGATGGCGTTTGTTACCTGCTGACTGAACAGATGCTGTGAGAGTCGCCGTTTGTTTGGGCAGATTTCCACATCGGTTTTCATGCGATGCGGAAGAGACAGGGTAGGAGTACTGCTACAGCTTTGCGGTGCTCCATAAACCCCCCCCCCCCCTCTCGCTTCAATCGAGCAGTTTTTGCAGCGACTGGATAGGGAGCCTGAGATATCGGGGAGTCACCCGCTGGAGCCATCGACGCAGAGTGACGCCGACCCGGAAGTCCTTGGGCTTGAAACCACCCTGAGCCCTGACCTGAGGCATCCACCTCCCCCGCTGCTGAGCGCTAGCTCACCACGCGAAGGGAATGAGCCAGAAGCAGCAGCACTCCCTGACCGAGAGGCTGTACCACCTGGGAGCCAGCGGATAGAGGTCTCAATGGACTTGTCAAGTCTAGAGACTGTACCAGCGGCAAGAACAACGATGGGAGGAGAAAGCCAGGACCAGCAGATTGAAAGTGGTCAAGGTGAGCCAAGACAAAGTTTGCTGAAGTGACCC
The DNA here is from genome assembly GCF_902459505.1 of Geotrypetes seraphini. NCBI lineage: Eukaryota > Metazoa > Chordata > Amphibia > Gymnophiona > Dermophiidae > Geotrypetes > Geotrypetes seraphini. Next base: position 5,321,239 of record NC_047089.1, on the reverse strand, counting down.
TCGATTCAATATGGGACTTGGTTTCCAAGCTAGGAGACTCATTGTCTAAACGGATTAAGGATGGGGAAAAGAATTTAAAAACTCAGAAACAAGTAATAGAAGAAAACAAACAAGAAATTTTCAATGTTAAATTAAAAATAGGAGAAATAGAGAAAGAAGTGACTGAAATTAAACAAGTTCAATTGACAATAATAAAAGAAAATCAGATTATTAAAAGGAAATTGGAAACAGTGGAAAATAGTTACCGAGCCAATGACCCGTGCTTGCTGAATTTTCCAAGAATTTCCTCTCTAAGTCCAAGGGAAATGATAAAAAGGTACTTTATGGAGATTTTGAATATTCCTGAGGACTCAATACCTCCTTTTACTCGGGTGTATTATCTGCCGGATAAAATATTGGATCAGCAAGTGGAGGATCAGATTCAACCTGAGCAGGAACCTCAATTAGATCTGATCGCAATGTTGGAAGTATCTGATAAGGACTTGGCTAAACTAGCAACTCTTCTATTATCTGTGGCATTACTGCCAGACAAAGAATGGATATTAAAAATGTTTTTAAAAACAAATCCAAGGAGTTTCTAGTTTTCCCAGATATTAGTAAAGAAATTCAAAATCATAGACGTCAGTTTCTTTTATTGAAACCAGGTGTTGCTCAGCTAGGTGGTATTTTCTTCTTACGATTTCCATGTAAATGCGTAGTAAAGTACCGAGATAATAAATATGTATTTTTTTTTGAACCGGCTCAACATACAACTTTCCTGACACTGAAACGCCTGGAAAAGGAAGGAACAACACCAGCTAGCTAAAGTAGAAATATAAGCCCCTTGAATCAGTCGTCAGATATCTCTTTTCTTGCTTTGTTTAAAGTTTATTCTTTGAATTCACTCGTAGAGTCTTTGATCACTTGAGAATGTGTGAATAGAGTGAAATTATTGAAAATGAATTACCTTATTTGTCTTTATAAGGCGTTGTATTCATATAATCTTTCTGTACAAAATGTTTGATTTTTGTTAAAATGTAAAACTGATAAAATAAATACATTTTAAAAAAAGCATGAATGTAGGGTTCTATCCTATTTTTAATGACATTCAATTTCTATTTTATTGAGTTATTTCATTGTAAACCGCTTTGAATTGTGCCGCAACTAAGGCGGCCTATCAAGTTTATTAAATGAGAAATGATATTTTTAAGTGATACAAAATCCATACAGGCCCAATTGAGGAGTGTGTGGCGCGGTGGTTGAAGCTACAGCCTCTGCACCCTGGGGTTGTGGGTTCAAATCCCACGCTGCTCCTTGTGACCCTGGGCAAGTCACTCAGTCCTCCATAGCCCCAGGTACGTTAGCTAGATTGTGAGCCCACCGGGACAGAGAGGGAAAATGCTTGAGTACCTGATTGTAAAACCGCTTAGATAACCTTGATAGGCGGTATATAAAATCCTAAGAAACTTGAAGTTATCTCCAACCCTTCACCCCAAATAAAACAAATACATTTTGTAGCTCTGCTCCTTAATCCTACTCATGGATGTCCAGTCCAGTTTTGTGAATTCAGATCTGCTGCTTAAACATGTTCAAAGCTTGAAGCAACGCTATGTGCGAAAGACAGGTCAGATGCCAAAGACAAGAGTCAACTTAAACAGCAGAAAGCTAACCAGGGAGGTCACTTGTAAGACTACAGCAGTGATTCCCAACCCTGTCCTGGAGGAACACCAGGCCAATCGGGTTTTCAGGCTAGCCCTAATGAATATGCATGAGAGAGATTTGCATATGATGGAAGTGATAGGCATGCAAATTTGCTTCATGCATATTCATTAGGGCTAGCCTGAAAACCCAATTGGCCTGGTGTTCCTCCAGGACAGGGTTGGGAACCACTGGACTACAGTGACTTTATGGGCAGAATGATAAAAGGAAATTTTAAGACAATCCAGGAACATCAGCCCTTTTAACTTAAAATGATTCAATGTTGTATTTTGATACCCACCAGACAGGATTTAAAAAATATCTGGGTTTCCTATCATATTTAAACCATCCACCTGATATTCAGAGCTGTCTAGCCAGTCAGGAAGAGCAGCTGGCTGCCTAAATAGTGCTACCATTCAGCGAGAGGCAGCCAGCTATCTTTTGCTGAATATCCTGGTGAAGCGGCATAGCCAGTCAGCACCAATACGAGGGGGGGTTCCGAAAGTTCTCAGCCCAATCAGCTTCCTAAATTCTGAGTATTATTTTGCCACTGTAGCTGAAAAGAGTGTTATTTTATTTAGCAAAGTGCCAATTTGCAGAATCGTAATGCTATGTTTCCGATCATTGATTGAACCCTGTGAGCAAAAAGTGCGGAATTTTCAAGGGTGGAACTCTGGGCTGTCATGAAGTTCCTATTCCAGCAGAAGAAAACTCCAAAGGAAATCCATGGACGTAGATGCAAACATTGAGTGACAAATGCTCCTCGTACTCCACAGTGAAGAAGTAGTGTGCAAACTTTCAGCGTGGAGATTTCAAGCCTGAAGATGCAGCAAGTGGTCTGGGAGGCCTCAAACGGTGTCAATTCCTGAAATTGCTGACCATGTCCATGACCTGATTTTGGCAGATCGGTGAATATTTTGACACGTTAAGGTTTCAGTGCATAGACCATCCACCCTACTCACCAGATCCTGCTCCTTCTGACTATTTTCCCTTTCCAAACCTTTTGAAAGGGTGACAGATTTTGAGTGATTTGGAGGTGATTGATTGTAGCAGTGGAGCGGTATTTCAGTGACCAGACATTGGAGTATTTTTTGGAAAAGGTTACAGAAATTTCAGACACAATGTGCCAAGTGTGTTGAATATGTGGAACAACTTGTTAGTCTCATGGCTCCACATCATTCCCTTCTTGGTTGGGCAGCACCTCCTTGAATTCATTGGCTGAGCAGGTAATCCTGCCTAAGCTCTGGAACGCATTGCAAGAGGATTGGTAAGAGTGGTTAAGTTAACTAAGAAAATTGCACTAGTTACCTTTTAAATCTTGAGTAGTGTTTAAGGGGTTGGTATTGATTTTTCAAGCAATTCATTGAGGCATACCATGGCTAAGTGCTGCTGAAATTCACAGTAGTACCTAACTCAAACCCGTCTATGTTGGGAGTGTGACAGGGGCGGAGTCAGCACTAGGCCACTTAAGGGCTGATATTCAGCCCTTAAGCGACCAAGTTTAGCGCATAAACGACATCACATAAATGTCTGTTCTATCTTTATGTGTCGCTTAAGTGTTGAATAATGACTTAACTGACTATATGAGGGCAACACCAGAAGACGTATGAGGAGAGACTGGAAGCCCTGAATATGTATACCCTAGAGGAAAGGAGAGACAGGGGAGATATGATTCAGACGTTCAAATACTTGAAGGGTATTAACGTAGAACAAAATCTTTTCCAGAGAAAGGAAAATGGTAAAACCAGAGGACATAATTTGAGGTTGAGGGGTGGTAGATTCAGGGGCAATGTTAGGAAATTTTACTTTACGGAGAGGGTGGTGGATGCCTGGAATGCGCTCCCGAGAGAGGTGGTGGAGAGTAAAACTGTGACTGGGTTCAAAGAAGCATGGGATGAACACAGAAGATTTAGAATCAGAAAATAATATTAAATATTGAACTAGGCCAGTTACTGGGCAGACTTGCACGGTCTGTGTCTGTGTATGGCCGTTTGGTGGAGGATGGGCAGGGGAGGGCTTCAATGGCTGGGATGGTTAAGATGGGCTGGAGTGAGCTTGGATGGAGACTCCAGTAGATGGAACCTAAGCACACGACCAGGCAGGGCTTTGGGTTTCTGGCCCTCCCCCTCTCCTTACTATGCCACTGCTCACCACAAAATATAAGGGGGCTATGGTGAGATGTCATCTGAGGCTCACTGCCATGCCCCCTAGGGTGCTCCACTGCTCTGCTGGGATGTCTGCTAAGAATGCTGGTCCCTCCTATATCCCAATGGCTTATTCTGTGCATTTCTTTTGGACTTGGTTGTTTTTTTTTTCTGAAAATGGTTCATAAAGATAGACACACATCTGAAAAATGGCCATCTTTGAAAAAACAAAATAAATGTTTTGCAGTTTTAAAAATGGGTATGTTAGATATTGGATTTTTGTACATCTTCCACAAAACCTCCAAACTTGGATTTAAAAGTCATGTTGAAAATGGCCCTCCGTGTTTACATTGAAGAAGAAGCCAAAGAAAGGCCTCAAGAACGAGGGAAGCAAACACAACAATGGAGTCGTGAGGATAAGATGTCAAGTAATCAGTCACGGGGATGCTACAAAGGCTTATAGACTCCATGTATTAAGGCTGACAAGTATGGATTTAGATATTAATTGTACACTGGCAGATATACATTTCTCTCTCTCTTTAGCTAGCCTGCTATATATATACAGAAATAGATGTAGATAGATTATAGATTTGGTAAATATTTATCTGTTATTGGTTTATGGTTTTATCATTGCTATTTACAGTAAATGCCTAATGAAGATAATTTTGAAACATCTGGTTTGCCCAATTTAATAAAGGTCTTTTAAACATCGCTCTGGATTGTGGACCTAGTCTTGGATCTGCAAACTTGTCTGTTTGGCGTGCATCTTCACTTCTGTTTTCTGCTGTTTTTCTGCATGTGCTTTTTAAAATACTTAGCCATATAATCGGCACATAAATATGGGACTTTGCCTTATAGAATTATCCCTTTAGGCCACAGCGGGTGATTAAAGAGCGGCAGAAGCCCATCTTGAAACAGGGTAAGGGTGAAATTCATTGTTATCAAGTCTTGGTCACCATTGGGGTTCCTTGATTGTGCCTGGCAATGGTAATGAGTCGTATGTTAACACTAGCCAATAGCAAGGCAGCTTAGACAATGCATGACATCACAATGCATGACATCTCAATACAGCTCTCATTCAATCAGAACAGAAGCAGCAGCGACCATGCATTGAATCAACAGGGGGGAGAAATGCCTCTTCTTCACAGATCTGGCACTCGCGCAGAAAGATGGACTTAGAGTCTTCCGGGATAGAGGAGGAGGAAATTTCTATTGGAGACCTATTTGGGACTGCCAATGAAGTGTCGTATTTTATTGAAGAGCTACAAGAAAGTGGCAGCACCATCTCAGACTTATATCCTACCATTCCCCGTGTGTTGGACAATGATGATGACAGGGTTGAGGAAGTAGAGGAAGAAAACCCTGGCTGCTGTTGTTCCTGTTGCTGATGATGTAATATCGATGTCAGGGTCCACTAATGAGACAGAGGAGACCATTAGAGGAAAAGAAAGAAAGAAACCCCCAAAACCTTCCTGGAATTTCTTCAGTGCCACTAAAGAGAAAAAGCAGGGAAGAAATGATTTCTAACAGCTGCTTCTGCTTCTGGTTGAAAATGCACTCAATGTTTATTTCAACTTTATTTCATATTTCTATACCACCCGTTAAGGTTATCTGACAACATTCAGATATCTTTAGTTGGCTGCTATAATAATAATAATAATAATAACTTTATTTTTATATACCGCCAACTATCTTGCGACTGCTATCACCACTGCATGTTGAACCCTACATACGAGGGGGTGCTGCAAAGTTCTCAGTCCAACCAAGAACGTGGATCAATGATCTGAAACAATGTCAAAACATAGAATTTCATTTCTGAAAATTGGCACTTAACGAAATAAGAGAACCGTCTTTTCAGCTACAGTGGCAAAATATCACTCAGAATGTAGGAAGTTGGTTGGTTGGGTTGAGAACTTTTCCGCACCCCCTCGTATTTCTGTTAACCTGGATTGGTCACAGTTGGAGACAGGATACTGGGCTAGATGGACCATTGGTCTGACCCAGTATGGCCAAGTTTAAGTCATTCGTGCCATTGTGACATCACTGAAGAGGTTGGCTCTTATTGACAGATTGAACATTCTAAGTTATATGATGAAGCGTCTCTGGTTTTTTGGGCATAGTGAGTTCTACCTGCACTGTGTGAATTTTTGAGAGACTTATCTTGTTTGATACTGTTTTCCCAATGTTTGTGAGTGGAGCTTTTTTGGCCTATGATGACTGTGTGCTCTCTCGACTATTTAGCAGTAATAATAATAACTTTATTTTTGTATACCGCAATGCCACAAAACAGTTCAGAGCGGTTTACAGGAGAAGAGACTGTACATATTGTAACGGAGCCGGTACCTGTGCCTTCAGTGATGCCGGTCTCCGCTCACCTGTACGCCACCTCGACGTGCTTCCTTTAGGTAGGAAGTCCTGCTGGAACACTCTTCATGACTCAAGAAATATAAATGATATGAAAAATGAGTTCATGATGCAAAATCAAATGCTTTATTGTCAATTGGACTGAAGGAGTCAGTTTTCACACCCAGTCCTGACTCCCCAAATATAGGAAAAATCCATAAACAAAATTATAGCTGAATTCAAAACACAAGGCACAGCTATCACCTTACTGCAGGTAAGTAACGTTATCATAAAGTCCAAATAACCATCCAAAATGCAGGTTCATTAAACTTCAATAGTCTTTCAACAATATAGCAAGCACTGCTGGTAGTGCTGTAATCAAGCCCTGAAGGTCAGCTGGCTTCTTCCCACTCAGTTTAACAGAACTGATGTGGGGGAGGGGAGTAAGTGAATCCACTATAAAACTTTTCTGAATAACAGAATGCCACGAATGGCCCCACTAACCCTCCTTGTATGGAAAGTGGATTCTCCCCAATTATCTCCTCACTTCCCTCAGGTAATTACCACAGCCAGAAAGAAAAATAATTAAACTTCTGGTCTTCAGGTATTCACAGTTTAGCACAAAAAGAAAAACGTTTTTTTTCCTTTCTTTTTTTCTCCTGCTTCCCTCAAGCAGGGCAGTCACAGCCAGCACAAGTCATTTGAAGGAATACAAGAATCAAACATTCCTTCTCACACCATGTAAACCTAACCCAGGAGGTTTATAAATCTTACAACCCTCAGCCCTGCCACTTAACTCATTTCCATTGGCACCTCTTCAGGCAGACTGAAAGTTTCTCCAAATTCCATGGGTTCCTCGCTGAGTAGCTGGCTGGCCAAAGGGTCTGTGTCAGGCTCCTGCATTTCCCAGTCAGGAACACCTTCAACAGGAGAGATCCTTTCCAGGTCTGGCCCTGAGTAGACTGCCCTCCTCCTTCTCAGAGCAGCCTCTAAAGTACCCAGGGGAATCTGACCTGCCCTTGGAGGGGGAGGAGCTTTCTGCCGATTTCCCCTAGCTGTCTTTGGGAGCCTAATCATTCCCTTCAGCTGGGAGAAGCCAGGGGCAGGGAGCTCTCTCAGGGGCTGTTGTGGGTTGTCCCAACTCTCCTCTTCTCCTCCCTGGAGCTCAGCCCTGACTGAATTAAAGGGCAAGCTAGGTTTTTCCTTAGGCTTGGTCACAATCCTATCCCCGTGATTTGCCCTCCAAATCACAGGGCCAGGTTTAACATTAGCCTGCCCTGGCGAAAGCTGCATTTCAGGGATAGGATTGTGACAATATACAGCGAAGATACAGAGAGTTAGATTAACCAGTGTAATAACAAAATAATCCAGTAACAATTACAAGAGAGTGCAGAATGGGGATAATAGAATCCGGGGGAGATGAGGTATATGGGTGAGAAGGGAGAGGAAAGGGAAGGAAGGGAGTTGGGGTAGAGTTAAGTAGATTGGTCAGGAGGGATGGGGTTAGAGAAATTTATCAAAGAGGTATGCTTTGAGAAATTTTCTGAAGAATAGGTAGGAAGGAGCAAGAGAGATGAGGGTGTTCAAGCAGTCATTCCATTTGCCAGTTTGGAAAGAGAGGGTTTTGTCCAGGAATCTTTTGTAGATACATCCCTTTGGCGAGGGGTAGGCAAACAGGTGGGCATTGCGTGTACGGTTGGAGCCTGGGAACACAAAGTGGCGTGACAGGTATATCGGGGATGAGCCAGTTAAGCTTTTGAAGCAGAGGCAGGCAAATTTGAAGATGACCCTTGCTTCAATTGGAAGCCAATGAAGTTTTCTGTAGAAAGGGCTAACATGGTCTGACTTTTTGAGGCCATAGATGAGGCGGACAGCGGTGTTCTGAATGAGTCTTAGACGTTTAATGGTTTTCTTGTAGGAACCCAAGTATATGATGTTACAGTAATCCAGGGTGCTTAAGATTAGGGATTGGACCAGCAATCTGAAGGTGGGGAAATCAAAGTAGTGTTTGATAGAACAGAGTTTCCAAAGAGTGGAAAAGCATTTTTTGACCTGGGCATTGGTATGGTCTTCAAAGGTGAGGCAGCGGTCCAGGATGACTCCGAGAATTTTAATGGTGGGATTGATTGGATAAGTTAGCCCGTTAAGTTGCAGAGTGGTGGTCGTTAGTTTGTGGTTGGGACTTGCAAGGAAAAATTTGGTTTTTTCTGGGTTTAGTTTCAGTTTGAAGCGAGTGGTCCAGTGTTCAACCATAGTGAGGACAGTTGAGATGAGTTGTTCTGTCTCTTGTGACAGTGAGGTAATAGGGATGATGATTGTAATGTCATCTGCATAAATGTAGGATTTCAGGTTTCGGTTCAATAACATGTGTCCCAGTGATGCCATGTAGATATTGAACAGAGAAGGTGATAGGTGGGAGCCTTGGGGAACTCCACAGGGGTTGCACCAGGTATGGGAGAAGGTTCCGTCGTCGTGAACTTGGTACTTGTGGCTTGAATTGAGCAGAGTACTTTGCTCACTGCGGTCTTTTTTCTCCACTTTTTTCTGTGTAGTTTTGAGAGAGTGATTTTGACGTCTTTGGGCAAGAGTAGAGCATTTGGGGGTTTTTTGTTGTTGATCTTTTTTCCTACACTGGTAACCCTATCCCATCCCTGCCCACCTAGGAACTTGTGAGTATAAAAAAGTAGCCAAGCAGGACTACAAATTCCCAGAGCCACAAAGTCTATGTGATCCCCTGTATGATATCTGGCAAATCACTTCATCCCCTGTTTCTGCAGGTAGCAACTTAAATTGTAAGTTCTTTGGGGTACGGGTTCAGAAATGTGAATGACTAAATTCCCTTTCGCTTCATTCCGTCTGATCTTATGGATTCTCTTTCTTTAGTGTTCCCGTTCTTCTTCCTCACTATTTCTGTTCCCCATTCTCTACCTCCCTTTCTTCATGCTTGTAGTCAATAGGAAGCCTGAAGGGCTAAAAGGCCGAAATGAATCTCTTTATAGCACCTTCCAATATAGGAGTGTGAATGATTGTGATGACCAGGATGAACAGGAATTGCAGGAAAAGTGCTGCGCACACTTTGCTAATACATTTGCACTGTAAATTTCACGGGGTTAAGGAACAGTTAAACTCTTCAACCAACAGAAACACCAGCTGCCCCACCCCAAACACAGGGTCAGCTAAAAGTCTCTTTAGCAGTTTTAACTCTGTCCAACTCTTAGAATACAAGTCCAATATTTTAGGGGCTTACCTTAACCATGCTACCAAGAACCTTCTCTTCTCAACGGGCTCTCTCTCCCTTCATTCTTTCCCCAGGGTTCCTCTCAGCCCTCAGCTAGGGAAAAGTTCTCTCTTACTAAGCTCCCTAAGCTCAGGGAAGTCTCTTCCGTCTGGGACCTCTCCTCCCAAGGGACCTCCCAAACTGAAACAGATATACTGCTCTCTGCCTGAGTCCCACCCCTCTGAGTTAGGCAGGACCTGTTCTGGCCAGTTAGCGCCACCTCCCGGAAGAGAGCCTAACTGCCAGGTCAGTGAACCAGCGCCCTCTACTGCCCATTGATATAGTAGCATAATTTGTGAGGGAGAATCCCTGACTCCCTCCTGGATATAGGCACTAGCTTTGAGGACCTCACATGACCACAGATGCACTAGTTGCCCTCAGTCCCTCCCAATCATTACATTAAAAAGTATTGATGAAAGTGGTGAGCCCTGAGACACCCCACCTGTCCACTCTTCGGCAATTTCTCCTTTCATTTTTACACTGTAAGATCTACTTGTCATAAATCCTTCCAGCCAAGAATACACTTTACTACCAATCCCAAGAACAATAAAAGCTGGTGATCCAGCACAACAAACGCATAGCTTGGTTGAATGGGCCAATACTTATACGCTTCCAATAGGGTTTCAGCGCTAAAATGTTTTCTTGAAACCTGATTGTGTAAAATGTAATCATCTACGAGGGTGGTTTGAAAAGTTCTGTAAATAAACAAGTTAAATCTAAAAAATGGGGAAAAAAAAGTTACGTTTCTCAACATAGTCCGTCGAAAATTAGGTTTTGTCAAATTTTTTTTAATATTTGTTTTACTGAACATTTCAAACTACCCTCGTATGATGTTCTAAATACAGTCGAATGCCAATTATCCAGACTAACCTTTTGCATTCGATTGGCGAAGCCAGGAAATGAGTTATTTGAAACCATTTTTTTCAGATCTGGTTTTTCTTTTCTTATTTATTCTGAATAGAAAGTGTATTTTGCTAATTCTGTTTGAGACTTATAAATGTCGATCTTCCAGAAACCTACATTCCCATTTCAAAGAGAGCAGCTGCCAAGGGGTTCCTCTTATCAAGGACCTTCCAATATAACACAGCTCAATATAACACAAGATCATTTAAATCAAGGCCAATGTGGGACTCCCACCTTTTTTATTTTGTTGTTACATCTGAAATAACGAACTGCTGTATTCTTTTTTCCCATTTGTGAACTGACAATGGTTACTACACTGGCATTTCTGACTGGCATCAGCTTTCATTACACATAATTATAAATGGATAAAAGCAATACAACGCACGTGAATTTATAACGCAGTCAAATATCTTGCTCCGAATGACCGCACGGGTCATTCAAATATTTTTTTCATGTTGAGGTACGTCTGATACTTTGAGATGTTCTGCAATCATTTGTCATAGCAGCAGAAGGCTAACTGTAATTCTTCAAATGGGTTTTCCTTTTGAAGAATATTTTGCTTATCCCGTCCCTTATCTCTTTCGTTTTCACTCCATAGACAATGGGATTTAACAGGGGAGCAGCAAGGAGGTAGAAGTCAACCAACAAGATATGAATATGTTGAGGAACCTTATGCCCGTATCTTTGCGTTAGCACAGAGAAGAAAAATAACGTGTATGCAATTAAGATAACGCAGATATGGGCAGCACAGGTGTTGAGGGCCTTAAGATACGCCTCCTTTGAGTGAAGTCTCAAGACTGCCCTGAAAATCAGAAAATAGGACAGAGTTATGCAAACTAAATCGAAGAGAGACACAAAAAAGGCAACAACCAAACCGTAGAGTTTATTAACTCTTATGTCTGAGCAGGCCAACCTTGCTACAGCTATATTATCACAGTAGGAGTGAGAAATTATATTGGTTTTACAGAACGTCAACCTCTGAATAAGGAACGGGATGGGCACTGTCAAAGTTACACCTCTAGCTACTATAGCCAGTCCTAGTTCAGCTATGACTTTGTTGCTTAAAATAGAGGCGTATCTTAAGGGGTTGCAGATAGCTATGTAACGGTCGAAGGCCATGGCCACCAACACTGCAGATCTCATGGCTGAAAATGAATAGACGAAGAACATCTGGATGAGGCAGCCTTCAACGGTAATCTCTTTGATGTTGAACCAAAGTATGGTAAGCAACTTAGGCACTGTGGAAGTGGAGGAAACAAGACCTGTGACCAATAACATAGAGAGCAAAAGGTACATTGGCTTGTAAAATGCCTTCACTGTTAGTGTAAGGAAGAGTACAAGACCGTTTCCGAGGAGTGTTGCAAGATACAACGAACACATGGGGATAGAGATCCAAAGATACACTTCTTGCAAGCCGGGAATGCCCAACAGGATGAAAGTGGGAGGGTTGATGACAGTGCCGTTGATGAAAAGCATCGTATGGTGAAGATGTCTCTGCCAGGTTCAGTGATGCCTGAATAGACTGAAAATAGCAAAAGGAATAATTGTCAAAAAACACAAGAAAGCAGAGGGCCCAATATTCAAAAGGTTTAACAAGGCAGGAAGGCTAGCGTGTCCGGGGGTCCAGATAGCTTTTCAAAACCCAACACTTTGTGTGGGTTGAGTGACTGCTGTGGTGCTGTGCAGAAGGGGCTGGATTTTATAAACTGCACCTATCTCTTAGTCACCATTGAGCACGATTGTCAACCCGCTGCTAGGTGCCTTCTATAAAATCGTGCCTAGCAGCGCCTAAGCAATCTTAATCTTAATCACAATCGAAACAGAAATACATCTAAAAACCTGCCCAAGTCGGTACTTAGACGATCAAAAAGACAGGTCGCCAAGTAATGATAATCAAAACGGGGTTTTAGAGATATCCAGAGACTTTTTAGGCCTCTGAATCCCGCTGTGTGCCCAGAGCAGAAAGGGTCATCTTGGGAGGAGTGGTTAGGGCAGGAGGTGGGCTGACCTAGACTTAGTCATCCTGCAGGAATATTCAAATGTTGCTTAGACGGAACTTATACGTTGTGAATTAGGTGATCTAAAAACAGGTCTAAGTGGCCAAAAAGTATCCAAAGTGACCAGAGAACCACTGCAGGGACAAAGTAAAGGCACCCACACACTCCCCCCACGTTCACTGACCCCCCTCACGCCACCACAAAAATCAGAATAAAAATGTACATACCTGCCTCTGGAACATCAGCACTTGGCATAGGAAAGCTCTTAGGCACCGAAACGCATTGAAATCTTAGGTGCATTCTAATTTAGGCCAGGGGGCCGTTTTGGCCTAAATTAGTGCACCTAAGTCAAACCATGCCCAAAATCCTCCCCAAATCCTCCACGAATCCTACTGAGTTAGGTGCCTACCGGCTAATTAATAATCTTAATGATTTTTTCATGGCACTTTCAATTAATGGCGCTGATTAAGCCAATTAAGAAAATTAACCTTCCCTTTTACTAAGCCATAAGAACATAAGAATTGTCGCTGCTGGGTCAGACCCGTGGTCCATCGTGTCCAGCAGTCCAGTCCTGAGGCGGCCCTTAGGTCAAAGACCAGAGCCCTAACTGAGACTAGCCCTACCTGCGTACGTTCTGGTTCAGCAGGAACTTGTCTAACCTTGTCTTGAATCCCTGGAGGGTGTTCTCCCCTATAACAGCCTCCGGAAGAGCGTTCCAGATTTCTACCGCTGCCCAGAGCGCTAAATGCTCCGACACTCATAATTCTATGAGCGTTGGAGCAGCGTCGGAGCGTTTAGCGTTCTAGGCAGCGGTAGAAACCTCTACCACGGCTTAGTAAAAGGGCGGGTAAGTTAGGCACCTAGATCAGTTAAGCACGCCAAGCTGGGCACCTAGCTTTAGATATCATTGATGGAATGAGGGCCAAAGTGCCAGGGCAGTCTGGGGGCAGAGTCAAGTGATCCTGGCAATATCCAGTGGGAAGGGAATCGGCATTTTCTAATGCTGGTCCTACATTAAAAGGACACAACGCGCGGTATCTGACTACTTTTAACCTGGGATCACTTATGCCCAGATTCTAGAAAAGATGTCTACAGTTAGACACCTAGAGGGGTGCGCCTAGCAATTATTGAAACTCTTAATCGGCACTGATAATGTGCAATTAGCAGCTCATAATGGGCAAAATTACAATTAATTGGGTGGTAGACACCTAGTTCAAGACACCTTAAGATTAATGGGCAATAAGCACTGTGTTCCTTAGCGCCTACGGTTTGGGCACTGTTTATGGAATCAGGTCATAGAAACATAGAAATAGACGGCAGATAAGGGCCACGGCCCATCTAGTCTGCCCACCCTAATGTCCCTCCCCTACCTTTGCCCTGTGAATAGATCCCATGTGCCGATCCCATTTGGCCTTAAAATCAGGCACGCTGCTGGCCTCAATCATCTGTAGTGGAAGACTATTCCACTACAGGTGATTGAGGCCAGCAGCGTGCCTGATTTTAAGGCCAAATGGCCTTCTATTTAGGAAGTGCTAATTGCTTAGCCAGTCAGCATGTGGCAAGTATAATGCCCTAGTTGGCCAACGCTTTCATGCCTAGTTGGCTAACGCCCATGCCACCCCTCCCCCACGAACAGAAACATTCGGTAGCACGGAGTTTAACATGCATAAAGAGGCCTGTTTCTGTGTATTACCCACACATTAACCGGATGATAATCGGCCAGAAACAGCTCCTGGCCAGTTAAATAGCAATTAGAAGTGCTAATATTCAACACGAGCTCAATGCTGAATATTAACACTTAGCAGATAGCCGGCTATGTTGAGTGACAACCAGCTATCAGGCAGGTTTAAAGGAAACAAGTCCAAAGATGAGGTATAAATAATGTGACCATTTATTTTTTCCCTCAAAACGGGACAGGACCCCAACTCCCCCTCTGGACCCCCCCCCCCCCTACTCAGATCCCATTAAATATAGTGCAAAATATAGATAAATATTGTCTGGTGATTTCATAAGTCTCTGGTTTCACTTCCTTCTGACTGTGCATCTGATATTTCTTTCATTTCTTTCTTTCTCTTTCTTTCTCTCTCCCTGCCCCCTTTCTTTATTTCTTTCTCTCTCCCTGCCCCCTCCCCCTTTCTTTCTTTCCTGACACTCCTCACATGCACCCTCTACTGTCCACCTCAAACACTGGCTCACCACAGAGCTGCTTATCTTTCAGGCCATCATGTTTTCCTCTGTTCCATAAAGCTGCAGCATGAAGCTGAACAGAAAACCATTATTGCTGCAATCACCCTTGTTGCGCTGCTCTAGACCAGACCCCCTGTGTATCTTTTCTATCTCCCTGCTCGCACACCTCCACCCAAACTGCTGCCGCTGATTTCTCCAAGCCACCACCACCACAGCAATAGGCCAGGTGTATGCAGCAGCGACTGCAGAAGCCTTATCCCCCCTTGACGTCAATTCTGATATCGGAGAGGAAGTTCCGGGCCAGTCAGGCAGCGATTGGCTGGCCCGGAACTTCCTCTCTGACGTCAGAATTGACGTTGGGGAGGGGGGGGGATGGCTTCTGCAGTCGCTGCTGCACACACTTGATCTGTGGCTGTGTCAGCGAAGCAGGGAGAAGCGTTGCCTTTAGATCACCTGTCCCGTTGTTCCCACGCACAGCTTCGGGATGCTCTTTCTGAAAACAGGACATTTTTGAATCCCGAAGCTATGCGTGGGGACAACGGGACAGGCGATCTAAAAACGGGACGGTCCTGTTCAAAATGGGACGTATGGTCACATTAGGTATAAATAATCCATAAAACGTTGCTTCGTGGTGACCAGACCCTGTTGGAAGAGCAAGGCTTTACTGTCTCTCAGAGGCGCTTTATTTTTTTGACTTTGTTGACGGTTAAACGTCTGATATTACAATTTTGGACTACAGAAGGGCTTATTCCTTTGGATTGTTGAATACATCAGATGATCGAGCTGGCACGTTTTGAGCTTTGCTACCATAAACGCTCTTCCAATCCGGAGGATCAGGCTTATGGCCCTGTGGACGGTGTTCCTGCGGTTACCTCTGGTCTCCAGATTTCCCTTGATTAAATCCAAAATAGGCCACGTTTCGCCCCAAATAAGGGCTGCATCAATGGTTTATATCTAAAATGTTAAAAACATAAATGGGATCCATCCATACAATATAAATATGCAGAAATATAGTACTAACTTTTTGTGTCAAGTGATATTTTTGTGCACACCATCCCCCCTCTTTCACGAACGCATAGCGCGGGCTCCCACGCGTGCCGGAGCAGTTGCCGCCACTGCTGGCGCTAAAACCCACGCTATGCGTTTGTAAAAGTGGGGGCATGTGAGCAATCCAAACTGCAGCTTGCCTTAGACCAGGGGTGTCAAAGTCCCTCCTCGAGGGCCGCAATCCAGTCGGGTTTTCAGGACTTCCCCAATGAATATGCATGAGATCTATTTGCATGCACTGCTTTCATTGTATGCTAATAGATCTCATGCATATTCATTGGAGAAATCCTGAAAACCTGACTGGATTCTGGCCCTCCAGGAGGGACTTTGACACCCCTGCCTTAGGCAAATTAAAAACTGATATAGTCTCATATACACTTGTAATCAGTCAAAGGCACTTTAAAACCTACAAGATATATAAGCATTTAAAAATATAAACAGTCAATATCATTAAACATATTACATAAGAATAATCATTTATATCTATCTATAAAACCTGAAAATACTCCACACAAAAGTCAAGTCATTTCAGATAGAAACCCCTGAGGCAGCCCTTATTCGGGGCGTTGGGTATTTTGGATTTAATAACGGGAGATCTTATCTGATTTGGGATCCGCTCCGTTCATGTTTCGAGTTCTGACTTTATTTCGCAAATATCCTCCATCCGCTCTTAGACAGGCATTGTGGAGGCAAATTTATTTTATAGAGAGATGATTGCTTTTAACTTGCAGCTTTGTAAAAGCCACATTAATTTGGAATAAAGCCTGACAAAGAGGCCAATTGAAGTTTCTGAATTGCCAGCAATAATATCTACCTGTCTCCTAGTCACATAAACATTTTCTTTTTTAATGTGGTACCAGCTAATGCACCAATTTTGGTCAGATAACTCCCCCCCCCCCCACCCCATGTTTCTACTGAAGCCCAGAATGTATCTAATACATATTGGTTATGGGCCCCCCTCCCCCTTATAATCTTCATAATACAATATCTCCATTATTAAATGCTCCGACGCTCAGAGAATTCCTACAAGCATTGGAGCAACGTCAGAGAATTTAGCGTTCCAGGCCACGATAGAAACCTCTAGCATGCGTTAAACGTTAGCCACTACCGCCTCCTCTTGAGCAGGCGGTAGATTTTTGGCCAGCACGGGGATAGCGCGTGATGAACTGTCCCGCGCGCTGAAGCCGCTACCGTGGCTTGATAAAAGGAGCCGTTAGTAAAAGAGAGCCTCAATGTTCAGCCAGAATTTCCCATTTCAATGTAGGTGATCCAGAGCTGAAATTTAACCAGGTAAATCTATTCCGATATGTAGCAGGATAGCTGGATAAAGATATTTGGATGCCAGGATAGCTCCGAGATACCAATTAAACATATATTTGAGCTGTTCCTGCTATTTTTGTTTTTTAGTTATTCTGAAATTGTTAAGCCACTTCTAGAAGTCCTGCCCCTAATTAACCGAAGCACTGATAACAATTTCATTATCTAGACTTTGGTTCATAAATAAACTCACTCATGTCCCATAAAGCAAGAAGGAGTTGGCAGCAATGGTGATAGTCCCTTTGCATCACTCAGCTCTCAGCAGTTCCATGTAGTGCGTTCACCGAAAGGATTATTTATAAGACATCTGTAGAGCACCCAGAGGAGACTCAAAACTCATCGGTCCCTTAACCTTTCCCTTCTGGGTTGAGGTGGTGAAAGAAATGAACCGACGGTCTTCTGAGAGCAGGAAAGTAACCGAGAAAAGCTCTACAGAACAGAAGAACTGAACCTTTGCCTTTGCAAGATGAAAGACCGGGGGGGGGGGGGGGGGGGGAGAAGAAAACTGAATTTGAGGCAACTCTTTGTACAAACGCAGTAACTAGCCAGGCAAAGATGAATGCCTTAGCATTGACAACACAGATCAATAAAGGTATCCCCAAGATATAAGAATTCAAACGCAAAGAACGCAGCATGTAGACACTGATAGAAATCTTGGTAAAGATGTCTGTACAGTATGGATACAATAATGTCCCTTAAAATCCCTAAACTACTACTACTTTCCATTTCTTCCTTACCGTAAGCTTGTATTTGATGACTTTGTATTGTGACCACTTCGCTGTTTTTCCATCTCCTTTCGTTGTAAACTGCCTCGAAATATCATGGCTTATATTTGACTAGTATTTAAGCCCGTTATATTAACGGGTGCTAGAATAGATGTGTAGACTTTTAGCACAATGGGTCGCTGAGGCGTTTCTTTCTTTCTTACTTTATGTTTTTTATCTCTCTTCCTGCCCCCCTTTCTTTCTGTCTCTGTCCCCCTGTGTGTCTCTGTCTCTTCCCTGGCCCCCTGTCTTACTGTCTCTCTTCCTGGCTGTCTGTCAGTCTTTCTTTGTTTCTGTATCTTCTCCCTTCGCGAGTGTGGGGCAGTTGTAGGCGCGCAAGTGCACTCCTTCTGGCCACGGACATACGGAACACGTAGGTAGGAGTGTGCATGCGCCACTTAGGGTTTTATTATGTAGTCATTAAACCCGTTACATTAACGGGTGCTAGAATATATGTCTGTCTGTCTCCCTCCCTCTCCCTAGCCCCCTTTCTCTGTCTGTCTCTCTGTCCCTCTCCCTGCCCCTGTCTTTCTTTCTTTCTGTCTCCCTCCCTCCCGCTGTCTGTCTGTCATTTTTCCCCATTTCCCTGTGCAGCAGCATTTCCATCCCACTTCCCTATGCAGCAGCATTTCCATCCCACTTCCCTCCTATCCCCCCCCTCCTTTCCTGTGCAGAAGCAGCAGCCCCACTCCGCCCTTTGACCCTTCACAAACCTCCCGGCTCCAGCCATGTAGGCAGCACTTTAAACACGCTGCTTCTTGGCCTTCTACTGCCGATTTCCTCTCCCGCGTCTGTCTCCGATGATGTCATCAGAGACGCGGCAGAGGAAATCGGCAGAAGGGCGCGAAGCAGTGTGTTTATAGTGCTGCCTATGCCGCTGGAGCCGGGAGGTTTGTGAAGGGTCAACGGGCGGAGTGGGGCTGCTCTCCATCACTCGGATGCTGGCACTGCCCCACAGGGCCGCAAGTGTGTTGTAGTTGCGTTTGTGGAGGGTCAACGGGCGGAGCGGGGCTGCTCTCCAGCACTCGGTTGCTGCCACTGCCCCACAGGGCCGCGGGTATGTTGTAGTCACGCATGCGCACTTCTTCAGGCCACGGAAATATGGAACACGTAATTGGAAGTGCGCATGCGCGGCTTAGGGTTTTATTATAGAGATAACAATATAGTGTAAACCAGTGGTTCCCAACCCTGTCCTGGAGGAACACCAGGCCAATTGGGTTTTCAGGCTAGCCCTAATGAATATGCATGAAGCAAATTTGCATGCCTATCACTTCCATCATATGCAAATCTCTCTCATGCATATTCATTAGGGCTAGCCTGAAAACCCGATTGGCCTGGTGTTCCTCCAGGACAGGGTTGGGAATCACTGGTGTAAACACTTCGCTGATTGTCCAGCACATCTTGTTGTAAACCGCCTCGAACTATCACAGCTTTGGCGGTATATAAGAATAAAATTATTATTAGTATTATTTAACATTTCTATAGTGCTGAAAGGTGCACACAGCACTGTACATTTAACATTCAACGGTCCCTGCTCAGAAGAGCTTACAATCTAATTTGGACAGAGAGGACATCTCAGGGTTGAGGAGTTTGAGCAGAAGGAATGATATGACCTTCAGAGTGAGTTAAGAGTTCATAACAGCTTCAAAGAACCAGGCTTTTCGCTTGGATTTGAAGACTGCTAGAGACGGAGCAGGACGTATTGACTCTGGCAGCTTGTTCCAGGCATTTGGTGCAGCAAGAAAGAAGGGACGGAGTCTGGAGTGAGCTGTGGAGGAGAAGGGTACAGATAAGAGGGACTTCATGGGGGGGGGGGAGCATAGGGGGAAATGTGAGGAGAGATATTTTGCCTTGCTTGCCTCCTGCTTCAGCAACCTCCTGTCTCCAATAGAGGCAATGGGTAGAAATTCTCTGCCTGTGCGAGAACAAGACTAACCTGACACAGGCACAGGAACCGGACATGTCATGTTGCAACACACCGTCGCTAATCTCTCCAGCTCTTCCTGCTTCCATGTCCTGGCTTCAGGCCTATCTTCTCCCTCCACTTCGCAGTGGTCTGACGAAGGTTCTGTCTACTAGCACAGACACGCAACAGAAATGTGGCTGGGGAGGGACGTTGTAATAATTTTAAGACCAGTGATTTTATTACTTTATGTTTTAATGTATTATGTTTTCCTATGTTTTGCTTTTCTTTAATTAATTGTATTTCAAAACCCTTTCTTACCCTATGTAATGAGAACTTATATTAAGTAATTACCCGATGTTATTATTTAAGTTTGTATTGTTTGTCTCTCATTGAATATATTTTAAAATGTTCATCGCTTAGAATTCCGATTAAGCGATTAATTAAGAAAAATAATAAACTTGAAACTTAATAATAATAAACTTAAGAGGTGCAAGACCACTACAGCTGGATCAGTAGACAGACTAGGGACTCATAATCGAAACAGAAATACGTCTAAAAACCCGGCCAATTTGGCATTTGGCCAATCAAAAAGACAGGTGGTCTAACTGCTTCCTGTTTCTCTTATTTAAATTTTTATTGGAGTCTTCCATAAAGAACTTACAAAATAGTAAACATACAAGTCATTATGTACATAGGAAAGAAACAGCATGAAGTCATTGAAATTCTTATCTCTAATAACTGAGTGGCCAAACAGGATGATTCAGAAAGTCTGTGGAAGAGATAGTAGTGGGTTACTTCCAAAATATGCTCATCTACATAGAACTCACTGCGTAGGCGATCAAGCCACGTTATGATTTCTGTAGCAAAAATTGGAACACACGATGAGTCAACTCTACAACCTCTTCCAATAGGAGCAGAGATACGTATTTAAACACATCCAATCAGTAAAAAGCATACAAGGAGGTCATTTTCTAGACCGTTATTACACAGCCGCTCACAAAATTAGACCACACCTATAAGTATGTCTGGTGAAAGTAGGCGTGTCTGTGGGAGGAGTTTGTGTAGGCCACGAACAAACCCACAATTTACATGTGCTCGGTGCATCCACATTTATGCCCATTCTGGAGCTGCTGTAAATGTCAGCACCCAAAATCTAGATGCCTTTTTTGCAGGGTTTGTACTATTTCATAAAGACACAAAGGCATCCACAGGAATCATTTTCAAAACACATAGACTTCTCAAAAGGCCAAAAGATAGAGTTATGTGCTTGAAACGTCCGAATCCCAATTTTGCAAAGTCAGGATTTGGATATCCAACATTGGTCTACCTAGATATATAAGCCATCTGTAAGCCTGAAAGCTTTCTAAGTGGTATAGATTCAGGCATAATAGGCTTTACAAAAGCAAAGAGTTAAAAGTGGGATTTGAACCTGGGTCCCCGCGGTTTAGGGAAGGGAAAGGGAACTTGTATACCATCTTTTTGTGACTTTGGCATTCAAAGTGGTGGGCATTGGAGGATTAAGTGACTGCCCAGGGTCACAAGGAGCGGCAACGGGATTTGCAGAGGCAGCAGCTCAACCAGTGAGTCACACTTTCAGTCAGTCCTAGTATGGCAATTCTTAAATGAGCTGAGTATAGGACAATCGAACCATTGTGACATCACTGCTGAGGTTGGCTCTTAGGCATGGGTGGAATGAGGCATTGTGACATCACAATCTCAGCTCTAGAATGTTGCTCCTCTTTGGGTTTCTGCCAGATACTTGGGACAAGGGTTGGCCACTGTTGGAAACAGGAGACTGGGCTTGATGGACCTTTGGTCTGAACTCATGTGAATTCTTATGTGAGCCGTTGTGACATCACTGCTGAGGTTGGCTCTGAGGCATTATGACATCACAATCTCAGCTGTCTGGTACTTGGGACCTAAGTGGTGGGCACTGGAGGATTAAGTGACTTGCCCAGGATCACAAGGAGCAACACCGGGATTACATTACATTACATTACATTAGGGACTTCTATTCCACCTATACCTTGCAGTTCAAGGCGGATTACAAAAGAGCTAACTGGACATTTCCAGTAAAGTTACAACAGTTTTGGGTTGGTTTTTTTTTTTTTTGTTACAAGGGAGGAGAGGTACCTGGATTAATTCTGGAAGAACTTGCAAATTGGATATTACATTGACTGTACGTTACTGTGTGATATAACAAATAGATTACAGTTAGAGTACAAATAAGATTACGTTACATTTCAGGGATCTGAATACTTGGTTGGTGTTTTGGGGAGGAAGAGATTATTTAAGTGGAGGTTTTGGGGGAGAATTTATCTAGGAGGAGGGGGAAGGGTTGGGTTAAGATATCTGGATAAATTTTTTGAAAAGTAGGGTTTTGATTTCTCAGGGTGCAGAGGCAGCAGCTCTACCACTGAACTAACCTCTTTATTGAACAGATGACTAGAATGTCCCTCGTTTGCCTCCGTTCCAAAACGTGGACATTTCAGTTTGTGGAATGGACGTTTGTGCTGGACATTTCCAGTTCACAGATGCCCATCTCATGTATTTTCAAACGGGCCGTATCCTGTTCAAAAATACATGAGGCAGATGTTCATTTGGGAGATTCTGACTTGGTTGTCCCTATTCTGACTTAGACGTCCTTACCAAAAGGCCCCTGCATGTGTCTTTATAAAACAGGCAAAGAAAAAAAACAAGAGGGGGAGAAAAACAAGGGGGGAGTGGGATTAGACACATCAACCTTGAAACAAAGAATATTTTTTCATAAAGGCTTAGATAAAAATACATGGGAAAGTACATGGAAATAAAGTCCTATTTCGCAGGTGTATAAACGTAGTATCCTACATATGGAATGACCTTCATGTACCCTTATGCCAAGTATTTGCTGTGTTCTTCTCACACATTCAGCATAGAGTTGCACACATTGGTTTAGTTTGCATTCCCAGCACTTGAGTGCCATCTAGTGGACCGACATCTACACCCCTGAGGCAGGCCTCCATTTGGAGGCCAAAACGCACAACCCGTGTCGGGCCATATCTAGGATGCTACATTTA
Source organism: Geotrypetes seraphini (assembly GCF_902459505.1). NCBI lineage: Eukaryota > Metazoa > Chordata > Amphibia > Gymnophiona > Dermophiidae > Geotrypetes > Geotrypetes seraphini. Next base: position 5,298,621 of record NC_047089.1, on the reverse strand, counting down.
TACACCTGCGAAATAGGACTTTATTTCCATGCATTTTCATCTAAGTCTTCAAGGTTTCAAGGTTGATGTGTTCTATCCCGCTTGTATTTTTCTTTGTTGAATTTCCCGTGAGGTTTCTGTTCCTTTTTTTTGGTCTCTATTTATAAAACAGGCACCAGTAATAAAATTGCCCTCTAAAGGTTGCCTTCCACTTGCTTTAGGTTCTTCAAGCAGCAAATTTAAGGCAGACTTTCTCCCTCCAACCTTTTGGCTTCCCTGGGCCACAGTGGCCCAAAAAAATGTTTCTGGGGCCGCATAAACGCTGCAGCAAGACAGAGGAAGGAGCCGGCAAGACGGTAAACACCCGGGAGCAGCAGAGGAAAACACTGCATCGCCCTCGACCGGGGCCGCAGGTTGGACACCTCTGCTCTAATCTTATTCCACTGCCCTAAGATTTTGACCTATTCAGTCAACATCTTTACACAGAGAAGCCACAGAAACGGTGCCCGATTTACAAACCAGGTGGGGAGCAGCTCGTCAGAATGCAAAACTAATTCCCAGAGAGTCAACCAAGTACAATAAATGTTTCGTAATGTCCAATACTGTCTGTTCAGGAAGAATGAATAATTCTTTGTCACATTTCTCAGCTAGGATACCGGTGTTCCCACATTCTTACCATATTTACACAATTTTTAGTGGATGACTCATGCGACTTCACTGTGGGCTCCTAAGGTGCGCTCGGGCTTTAACGCGCAGAATAGCACATGCTACATTGCCACGTGCCCTAGACCAGTGGTTCCCAACCCTGTCCTGGAGGAACACCAGGCCAATTGGGTTTTCAGGCTAGCCCTAATGAATATGCATGAAGCAAATTTGCATGCCTATCACTTCCATCATATGCAAATCTCTCTCATGCATATTCATTAGGGCTAGCCTGAAAACCCGATTGGCCTGGTGTTCCTCCAGGACAGGGTTGGGAATCACTGCCCTAATGAATATGCATGAAGCAAATTTGCATGCCTATCACTTCCATCATATGCAAATCTCTCTCATGCATATTCATTAGGGCTAGCCTGAAAACCCGATTGGCCTGGTGTTCCTCCAGGACAGGGTTGGGAATCACTGCCCTAATGAATATGCATGAAGCAAATTTGCATGCCTATCACTTCCATCATATGCAAATCTCTCTCATGCATATTCATTAGGGCTAGCCTGAAAACCCGATTGGCCTGGTGTTCCTCCAGGACAGGGTTGGGAATCACTGCCCTAGACCTTAACGCTAGCATTAGTTCTAGAAGCGTAGCGCGTGGTAATTTTCTGCGTGTGCTAAAAACGTAAAAAGAGCCCTGTGTCTGTGCACACCCAGGTCTATCTTTTAAAAATCTGCATTTTTTTCCACGCTGGCTCTGATCCATCTTGTCCATAATCCATTCTTCGGTGCAGCAATGATAAATCTTTTTATCTTTAGGTTTTTATTCGCTGTCCTTTAGCCATTCCTGTTCAATTCTGATCTGTATGTCGTCAAAGTAACACTTTACGCATTTGCCATTTGTTTTCCCTAGTTTGCCGGTCAAAATCTTTAAACGGATTGGGGTTGAAATTCAAAAGTGTTTACCCAGGCATGAGAGGCTCCTGCTCGGTCAAACCTCACTGAGTTGATTGGCCAGTGAATAGTTCCGATGAATATCATTACTAAGGTGCCAAGTAAGCGCCGTGAGAAATGACAGCAACGCAGCCATCCTACCTTTATGTGGGAACTGGCCACCGGTCTGAATATCAGCCAGTGCCCGGTCAACGTCTGACTTAGTGCACATAGCCAGATCTCTGGGGTTAGGGCAGTCCCATTATTTCTTATTTTCAAGGGCTTCTTTTACAAATTTATATGAACGTCGGAGCTGCAGCTGGCGATAAAAAGGTCTAATGCGGCTTTGTATAAAGGGGGGGGAGGGGGAGGTTTGTTGCTTCTTTCCCCAGACGTTCTGGTAGAGCCTCGCTCTTTCCTTCCATTTGTCAGAACGTTTGTCCAGGTTTAAGGACAGAGACTGTTTGTAACCATTTACTTTTTGGGGTTTTGTACATTACAAATAAAATGTCAACTGTGCGGGGCCTCCAGCCACGAGGTTTCTGCATCTATTCCTTTCTCTCCTCTCTTCTACCTCCCAAAATATTTAGATCAATGCTGTCTTATTAAAATGTTTATTTTTATTTTTTAATTTTTCCTCTATCTCTACTTTTCACTTCTCTATTACCCTCCAGGTACTTTAGTTAGATTGTGAGCCTTCGGGACAGTAAGGGAATTTTTCAAGTACCTTTCTTATTTCTAATCTTAATGTATATTTTCTGTAAACCGCTTAGAACCTAACGGATGTAGCGGTATATAAGAAATAAATTACATTATGAACCATCTGCTGTCAGAGTTTCCCTTGTTGTTTCTGTGCTTGTTCTGTTTTCTCTGCTCATACCATTATTGGTTGTATGTTCCCGTTACAGTTGCTAATAAAGATACTTAAAAAAAAAAAGAATGAAGCAGATTTTAAGTACAGTGGTATCTCGGAATCCGAACGCCCCAGAACTTGAACAAATTGGAATCCAAACGATTTTTTAAATTAATTTTTGCCCCGGAATGCGAACGCTACTTTGGAATCCGAACGTACGGGAACTGCAAGCGTTGCTCAGCCCAAAGCTTCCCCTCTGACGCAGCTTCCTGTTTCTACCTGGGAGGGAAGCTTTTGGGCTGAGCACCCTTTGCAGTTGCTGTTGCCAATCTTGCTGCCTATGCCGGTGGGGGCCTGGTCTTGCTGTCTCTGCCAGTGTGTTTACTGTTAAATTTATTTGAAAATCTGAGTTTGTGGGGGCCAAGGAATGGATTAATCCAGTTTCTATTTTTTTAAATGGGAAAAATTATCTTGGAACTCAAATGGGGTTCTGGAACAGATTAAGTTTGGATTCTGAGGCACCACTACATTTGGGTCTGTCGAACGATTATGATACTATAGCTCTGTGAGGATAATTCTATACAGGGCACCTATACAGCACCTACTTGTATACTGTTCTTTATAGACTACCAGTGTAACATGTCACACAGATGCCCACGTGATCACTTACACCAACTATAAAGCTGGGACAAGATTGTACCTTAATTACATAAAAAAGGCACACAGATTACGTTATTCTGTAACCCAATTTTGCGTTCCACATGAACACCCACCCTTTAACTACCTGCTGTCTGGAAAAAAACAGGACCTCTTACTTAGTTTCAAAATACTTTCCAATTGTTTAAACATTTAACATGACCTTTGAAAAATATTAGTATAAAGGGTTTTTCCTTAGTTAATTCATAATTTACATTCAAAGAGCCCGATATTCAAAACAATTTAACTGGTTGGCAACAGATGCTGACTGGTTAACTTGCAGAGAGCACATATTACAGTTAATCGTTCAAAACACTGCTATTAAATTAATCCATGACGCCAAAAAATTTGATCATGTAACTCCTCTTTTCATTGAATCACATTGGCTCCCTATTTGCCAGCGAATAGAATTTAAGGTCTTGTTACTTATATTTAAAAATTTGATATTCAATCAACCTCAGTGCATTTCAAAAATGTTAATTCCCCATAGTTCCATACGCGCACTTAGATCATCTTCCCAAAATCTATTAGTTGTTCCCTCCTTAAAAATAATAGGCACTCGAAGATTAGATATGTTCTCTGTAGTTGGCCCCCAATGGTGGAATTCATTGCCCCAATACATAAAAATTGAAAAAGACATTTCATCCTTCAAGAAATCCCTGAAAACATTTCTTTTTAAACAGGCTTTTAATATTTAAAATTTACTTTATTTTATTAATTTCTGCTTTTAAAATCCCCTCACTCCCTAATGTTTTTTCCTTAAATGTATTTCTCAATATAATAGATGTAACTTTAACCCCCCTTCCCTCCCAATTGTTGTTGGTCATGTTGGATTTCTATTGTTTATTTATACTGTATGTATTTTAACTTAATTTATTTTATTATTATGTACATCGCTTTGTATAAAGATATAGCGATTCATCAAATACTTAATAAACCTTGAAACCTTGAATTATTCTAGCAAGACCTGGATATCGAAAGCAAGTTGAGAAGTGATAAGGGTGGGGATAAGGGGTTTGGTAGGGTGCTCAGAGAGGAAGGCTTGGATTTTGGAGATATTAAAGGGAAAGACAGGTTTGGGCAGAGAAAGAGAGAGAGGAATCAAAGATGACCATGAGGTTGGGAGCTGACGAGACAGGGAGGATGAGAGTGTTATCTTTCATTTGAAAGGAAGCTCCGGAATGAGAGGCCATAGGATGAAGTGAAGAGTTGAGAGGCTCAGGAGTAATCGAAGAGAAAGAGTGGTAGATGCGTGGAAACGTCTCCTAGTAGAGGTGGTGGAGACAAGGACTGTGTCTGAATTCAAGAAAGCCTGGGGCAGGCCTCACGCTCTACGCCCATTATGCGCACTATAGCAGAACAGCGCTTAAGTACCCTGCTGGCACGTTCATGGGCAACTGTCCACTTACATGCATGAGTGTTAGTAGTGCCCAGTTATAGAATTGCCTTTTATCTATAAATGGTGCCCACCCAACTTAATTGAGTAACGAGCCATTAACTAGCCTTCAATTATTGCACTCAATTGGCTCCAATTAAGATTAGAGCACATAGCAATGTGCTATTCTATAAAGATCTGCGTGCAAATTTTATAAGTGCACAACTTGAAAGGGGGTGTGGCCCTGGGAGGGGCTTGGGCGTTCCCTAAAAATGTCTGCGGTATTATTTACATGCTAGGATTTATACCAGGTTTCAGTTTGGTGCTGAAATTGGCTTTAAGCGATATTCTAGAAAACAGAACGAACTACGAGTGTGGTTTATAGAACAGCACTCTGCGTCGATTTTGATCGTACCTAAAACTTAGGGCTCCTTTTACTAAGATGTGCTAGTGATTTTAGCACGCACTACAATGCCGCATGCGCTAGACACTAATGCATCCATTGAGCTGACGTTAGTTTCTCTGTGCAGCGCCGTTAAAAACGCTACCGTAGCTTAGTAAAAGGAGCCCTTAGTCTGTGTAAGCAATTTCTATAAGACCCTCAGATATTGAGATGTACAATCTTGACATGTACCGATGCTTACAGAGTAGCTGAAAGGCATGAAGGAGTTTTCTTAGCAAACTGGCCGAGGCTTTCTTTGGCTAATCTAAGATTTCAAAGCTAATCTATTTCCTAGAAACTTAACTTAAAGGTTATGTGAAATTAATACTTTCGCTGTGAAAAATAAATATGAAATTTGTTATTGCTGGTCTATTAACAATCCCAGAATTTCCCTGATAACCGTGTGTTAGTGTTTGCAGAGTTTACAAACTGAAGAGCTGTATTACCTTACTTTGCCTTTCGGTATACAAATCTTCTAGCAGTTCTTTGGATTATTATAAAGCTTGACGATTCAGATGATCTAGACATTGGTGGGTGCTGGATTAGGTATGGGATCTTCTATGGTCATCTAACCAGATAGCAGAGATCCAACGAAGACGACAAGAAAATATTATTTGAACAGGTACAAGCGGCTGGGGTGGGTTTTTTTTACAGCTGGATCCCGGGATATCTTTTTTCTATCCATGGTAATGTGGACTCAAATCTGACCAGACTGGCTGGGGCAAAGGGTCTTTGTCTGCACTCTCCGATCACTAGATTCCAACAGAATGGTTGCTCCAAATCCTCTCCTGGCACATTTAGAACCTGCCAGACTCCAACTCTGTGGAATGCTCATCCTGATTTTATTAGAAAGCAATAATTTCCTTGCTTTAAAACTGCCCTTAAGATATACTTTTTTTCCCTCCTATATTCCTTCTGGGTGAGGGCAGAGGGTGGGCACCTAAGAGGGACAAGATATTACTTTTTTTTTTAGCCTTATTTTAAGAATGAGTGAAATGTATGGATGTTGTCTTTTGCTTTCCTATTTTTTTTTTAATTGATTTGTTCACTGCTCAGGTCCTTAATTGGTAAATGCAGCATATCAAAATCAATCAATAATAAGTAAAAATGACAGGAAATGAATCTTGTTCATAAGCCAGGATAGGTTGGGGGTGAAATCAATTTTTCAAATTTGCTGCTAAAGTTCTCTCTAAACTTCTACTATACCAGTTTCCTTGAACCACCTAAATAATGTTACATCTATAGAATATCAATGTGCGCTTTTTATTCAGACTGCTGGTACCTAAGAAAACAGTACTTAGAAACATAGAAACATAGAAATAGACGGCAGATAAGGGCCCACGGCCCATCTAGTCTGCCCACCTTAATGTCCCTCCCCTACCTTTGCCCTGTGAATAGATCCCATGTGCCGATCCCATTTGGCCTTAAAATCAGGCACGCTGCTGGCCTCAATCACCTGTAGTGGAAGACTATTCCAGCGATCAACCACCCTTTCAGTGAAAAAGAATTTCCTGGTGTCACCTCGTAGTTTCCCGCCCCTGATTTTCAACGGATGCCCTCTTGTTGTCGTGGAAGATATCTTCCTCCGCCTCGATGCGGCCCGTAAGATACTTGAACATCTCGATCATGTCCCCCCTCTCTCTGCGCTCCTCGAGCGAGTATAGCTGTAATTTGTCAAGCCGTTTTTCGTATGGTAGATCCTTGAGTCCCGAGACCATCCGGGTGGCCATTCTTTGCACCGACTCCAGTCTCAGCACATCCTTGCGATAATGCGGCCTCCAGAATTGCACACAGTATTCCAGGTGGGGCCTCACCATGGATCTATACAATGGCATAATGACTTCCGCCTTACGACTGACGAAACCCCTTCGTATGCAGCCCATGATTTGTCTTGCCTTGGCGGCTACATTTGCATCATCTGGTACCCGATAATCTTCTGTCTCTACACATGTACTTGCTTGGTATTAAAACTTCTGTGAGCAATGCCAATACTTTATTTTTCTCCTTTGCCATCACAGACATTATTTATTGAACGCTTCTATACCGCTACTAATGACTGGGGAGTCGATTCAGAGCGGTTTACATGAGCTTCTGGCGTTATAATCCTTGAGCTTCTGTAGTGATGTCATAATACATTTATGTGTCTTTTATTTTAAAAATTTCTATACCGTTTAAAAAACTACATTCAGTCTTTTGGACGGTGTATATAGAATTTACAAACTATATTTATCAATTTCCCCCCCCCCAACAAACAAAATGGGAGAAAATTGCTAAGCTTGAGTTTCTGACATCTGTTGGTTTGGGGGAAGGTCCCAAGTGACCACAATTTCTTCACCCTCCAGTATTTCTCAGCACAGAAGGGTTATGCCATTTGCACAGCTGTCCTCTCTTATTCTGCCTTCCCTATACAGACCTTCCAACTTCAGCATATTGAAAGGAAAGGATAGGTTTTCTGTCTCTGTCTATGAAAGGACACATTTTAAGTTTTCTGTCTCTGTCCATGCTGGAAGTAATCAAATGTAGAATGTTGGGTGTTTACTCTCTTAATGGTTTGGGAAGAGGTCATTTAATTTATGTTAACTAGGTTAGTTGTCTGAGACATGAAGGCTCAACCCCCCCCCCAGCTCTTAACACCTTTAAGATTTAAACAATGAAGTACATATCCTGCTCATTCATCCCATCCCCCCCCCCTTTCTGGTGTTGATTACTTCTTTGAAGCCTATGTATCCTGTCACTAGATATGGTCTGTACTTACGTCCTCTGCTAATACCACTGAAGATATATAAATGAATGCAGACTGATAATAAAACAGGCAGAATCTCTTTAGAATACTGGCTACCTATCTTTCTTTCTAAGGGGAATTGCCTCCAGATGACAGAGTGTTTTGCAGGGCAGTTTCGGGACCAAGAAACGGATCCTGTTCGTTTCACATATCACATCCAGTGATGAGATGTTGTACAACCACTTGCAGTCCTGTCTTGCAACATCTGCATTTACTTTTTACCAGTTTGTTTTGTCATGTTTGCAGTGAATTCAAGTTGTCTATAGACCTCTGTCCTGTGCTGCAGTTATCACCCTCTTGTCTTCAAGTATAAGTCCTTCTCTCTTTAATAATTCCTCTGTCAGATTCTGATCTATATGTGGTAACTGGCTCTATTTCCCCTCAATATTTGTGCATGTTCGACTTGCTTTTCCTTGGGTTTTTTGGGTTCAATTCTCTAAAGATTTATTTTCCACTTGTTTTGAAAATTAGTCTGTATCTCTCTCTACATATCTTGGTATGATTTAACTCAATCATATTAGTCCAAGTCTAAGGATCACGACTCTGTGTGGCTGTTTGGTTTTTTTTTCCTCAAGTGCCGTTTAAGTATTTGGACCTGTTCAGGGTGTTAAGTGTGCCCGGCGAACTACGATGATTGCTCTGCCAATATAACCTATAAAACCCATACAACATATTCAGAGTGGGTTTTCTGGTGCCTTATAAGAGATGCCTTCTGACTGAAGTATTTACCACACTCGGTACATAAAAATGGTTTCTCGCCGCGGTGAATTTGTTCATGTCTTGTGAGGGCTGCCTTCTGACTGAAAAATTTACTACATTCAGTACATAAATAAGGACTTCTACCCGTGTGGGTTTTTTGGTGTATTTTGAGGTGTGTCTTTTGGCTGAACCTTTTATCACACTCAGAACAAGGAAATGGCCTCTCTCCTGTGTGGATATGCTGGTGCGATGTTAGATGCGATTTCCTGATGAACCTTTTATCACAAACAGTACATAAATATGGTCTCTCACTAGGAGGCTTTTCACCAGTTTGCGTTTTCTGGCGTTTTGTATGGTTGGCTTTCTGAATTAATTTTTTGTGACCTTCAGTAGATGAAGATGGCATTATACCAGTGTGAATATACTGGTGCTTTATAAGATGTGCCTTCTGAATAAAGCTCTTGTTACACTCATTACAAATATACGGTCTTTCACCAGTGTGTATTTTCTTATGAATTGTGAGGCTTTTCTTAAGCCTGAATTTTTTATTACATTCAGGACAGGAAAAGGGTTTCTCATTAGTATGGATTTTCTGGTGTATGGTGAGGTATGCCTTCTGATTGAAGCATTTGCTACACTCAGGGCAGGAAAACGGTTTCTCCCCCGTGTGAATTTTCTGATGTTTTGTGAGGTTTGACTTGCATGTAAATCGTTTATCGCATTCGTCGCACGAAAATGCTTTTACACCGGTATGCGTTTTTAGGTGTATTCTAAGACCTTTCTTGCGTCTGAACCTTTTCTCACACTTAGGACAGGAAAATGGTCTTTCGTCGGTGTGGATTTTCTGGTGTACTGCGAGACTGGTCTTGGTCCAGAATCTTTTATCACATTCAGAACAGGAAAAAGGTCTCTCGCCAGCGTGGATTTTCTGATGTTTTGGACGGTGTATTTTACGCCTGGAACTTTTATCACACTCATTGCACAGAAATAGCTTGCCTCTTGTGTGCATTTTTTGCTTTTGTTCTAGATCTCCATCCTGACTGAAAGTACTTTTGCATTTAGAGCACACTGGAGGTTTCGCTCCTGTGCGCGTTTTCTCTTCGACCTGTAGTTCTTCTCTCTCGAGTTCTTTCCCCTTGTCTGTAAATGGCGTCTCTTCAGTAGAAGATTCCGTCTGTGATTTCAGAGCTGCCAGATTTTTGACACGTATCCCATTTGTATTGCATAAACATCTTTCTTCTGTTGACTCGTTCCTCTGTTCTTCTTCTGTATCTGCGATATTACTGGCATTTTGCTCACACACGTTACACTTCTCAACTGAGCCTTCAGCTGAATTTTTCTGCTTGTTTTCCAAGATCCAGTTTGCTTCTCTGTCAGAACAGGATGACACATCTTCTCTCTCTCTTTCTGAAAAGGTCGTCTTTGAATCCTGGCTCTCCCCGGGAGTTCTCTCTCTGGAATCGTCATTCTCTGCAGAAAAGGTGAACAACATTAAGGAAGTGAAAGGCTCTGATGTCACAGGGAATACAGGCTTTTCAATTACTGATGGAGAAAATTCCCCAGTGGGAGATCCCAGACTCTAGCACAGAACCTGTGATCCCACAACCTACAACAGTAACCAGAAAGCAAAACAAAAGCATTTGTTTCTTAACAAAATAAAACAAAACGAATACGGAGCTTTATTTATTATTTGGATTCAGATCCCAACTCTCCAGTTGTAGTTCACAGCAAGTTACATTCAGGTAAACCAGTAGATATTTTTCTGGCCCTGCAAGGCTCACACCCAAAGTTTGTACCTGAGGAAGGTGAAGTGACTTGCCCAAGATTGCACGGAGCTGCAGTAGATTTGAACCAGGCTTCCTTGGTTCTCAGCCTGACGCTCTATTATGCTACTGAGCAGATCAGACTTTGTAAATTGCAGCCTACTGAGACTAGGCGAGTCCGAATCTATGCATTTGACTTGAGTAAAATGGTGTGGTAGCCGCATTAGTCCATTTTTAAAGGTAATATATAGAAATAAAACAAAAGCATAAATGAAATAAGGTGATAACCTTTTTTATTGGACTAACTTAGGGCCCCTTTTACAAAGCCATGGTAGCGATGCTGCCGTAGTAAAAGCGCTGAAACCCATTCAGTTCCTGAGAGATTTGGTGCATTTACCACGGCTGCATCACTACTGTGGCTTTCCCGTAATGCATTTTTTAAAATTAGCTTTCAAAAGTAACCTTTTTCTTGATCTGTTTTATAGGAAGATTAGGTTCTTACCTTGATAATCTTTTCTCTAGTAGAAAGGCATATGAGTCGTGAACCAGTGGGTTATTGACCTCTAATCTCGAGTTGTGTAGAATGAATCGTCCACCTTTTTTTCTTTCTCGCCTCTGCCTTACTGTCCCTCAGTTTGTACCAAAGCAGTTGGAAAAATAAGGAGGTGGTGCATGGGGAACTCCTCGACCAACCACTTCTGTTCTGCTTTGCAATCTTTAAAATGCAACAAATCAATGCAAATAGGAACATAAAACTAAACAAAGTGGAAACAATCAAGCCACCTGAGTGCAACCAATACTAACACTTATGTAGCTCTCAGTCTCTAATTTGCCTCTTTGTAATATGGTATCTTATAACTCTTCGGACCTGTCTGACAGGAGAAAACCAAATATCTGGAAATACATACATGTCTGAGACAGGAAGCAGGCTGAATGAAATCTGACAGGACGGTCCTTCAAGACTCATATGCTTTTCTACTAGAAAGAAGATTATCGAGGTAAGAACCTAATCTTCCCTTCTAGTGCAAAAGGCATACAAGTCTTCTTGAACCAGTGGGACATACCAAAGCAGTCCCTTGAGTCTAAGGCTGGGCAAATAAGACTGCTGCTAGCACTGAGGACCCAGAGGCAATGTCTATTTGTTCTGCCACATCTACTCTGTAAAATTTCTTGAATGTAAAGAAGGATGACTAAGTGGCTGTGCCATAAATCTACTCGGGAGGAACTGCCCAGGACTCCGCCCATTAAGACGCTTTAAAAGTGTGCTCTTAAAACAATCGGTGGTGTCTTACCGCACCCAATGCACATGGAAGAAATGGCCATGCAAATCCATCTTGAAATGGAAGCCTTAGAAGCCAGCCTCCCCAGGAGGATAAGACGCATTAGAAGAGATGATAAGAAACATGAAAATCATCTGTCACCTTCAGATATCGGAGGACTCTCCTCACATCCAACAATGGCAAAATGTTGTCTTTATTCTTCAAATCCATGCTATGGAATGCAAGCAGTTGGACTTCCTGATTTATGTGGAAGGCCAAAATCACCTTGGGTAGAAAAGAAGGTACCATGCACAGTGAGACACCAGTCTCTGTAAATCTGAAAGGTTCTCTGCATGACTGAGCCGGCAGCTCCGAGACTTGTCTCGCTTATATGGCGCCTTACTGAGGGCATGCAAAACAATGTTAAGATTCCATTTCAGAAATGGATGTTGCATAGGGGGATGCAGCCACAACGCCCCCTTCAAGAATCTGGATATATCAGGATGAGGCCAAGGAAACTTTCTCCACTCGAGCCCTAAAGTACGAGAGGCCTGCCACCTGCATCTTGAGGGAACCTACTGCCAGGCCTTTCTCAAGGCCGTCCTGAAGAAAAGCCAGACTAACTGGCATCGGAGTCGAGAAGGACTCCTCATTCTGTTTAACACACCAGTGCTGAAACATCTTCCAAGCCTCGACATAGGCCGCAACCATCACCTTAGGAGGGAGTTCTATGACACCTCCGAGTAGCCTTCCTGTGCACTCAGGAGCCATGCCGTAAGCCCAAAGCATTCTGGATCCTCCAGGGCAACTGGCCCCTGTGAGAGGAGATTTGGATGAAGTGGCAGTCTGAGACACTGGTCCCTTTGCAACCAAACCATATCCACAAACCATGGCCAAAGTGGAAAGTCTGGAGCAACCAGGATTACTAACCCCTGAATGACCCTGCCTATCATGGGTCATGGGGAAACATCTACAACAGCCCTGTTCCTAGCCAGGGTTCTATGAGAGCATCCATGCCTGCGCTTCCAGGCTCAAATCTACAGCTGAAGAAGTGAGAAACTTTTTTGGTTGCTGCTGACACCATTATTTCGAACGTCCGGTATCTCCATTAGGGCCATGTAGCAGGTTAGACCACGGGAAGGGAAGGGAAGGGAGAGGAGCCGAACGGAGCAGCCAGATCGCAGCAGGCCACAACGTGGGGGAGGGGCCGAACGGAGCAGGCCAGATCGCGGTAAGAGAAGGGAAGGGGTGGGGGAAATGCTGCAACTGCTGCACAGGGACCTGGAGGGGAAGGCAAATACCGCTGCTGCTGCACAGGGAAGTCGGGGGGGGGGAGGGAAATGCTGTTGCTGTTGCTGCTCCACAGGGAAGTGGGGTGGAAATGCTGCTGCACAGGGAAATGGAGGCAAAGAATGACAGACAGACAGCAGGAGGGAGGGAGACAGAAAGGAAGAAAGACACAGGGGCAGGGAGAGGGACAGAAAGACAGACAGAAAAAGGGAGCCAAGGAGAGAGAGAGAGACAGCGGGAGAGAGAGAGAGACAGAAAGAAAGAAAGACAGACAGACATATATTCTAGCACCCGTTAATGTAACGGGCTTAAAGACTAGTTAACAAATAATGCTGTTGAAGGCTTTCTGGGATAGTGAACACATGCAAAAAATCCAACTGAATTGCGGTGATATGTCGAACAAAGAAAAAAAACTGCAGGAATGGTGTACAAGATGCCAAGTCTTTAATGAACATACATTAAAAATGAACATAAAACAGTTTGTATCCAAAGGGGGTTAAAGAACCCGGACCCGACATGGTCCGTGTTTTGAAGAAACACTCCTTCCTCAGGGGTCCAAAAAACAAACAAACCATGTACTGGGGAACCTTATGGATAAACAACTGGAAATAGTGATGTCTTGGACAACTAAGCAAGCCGAGTGAGCTCCTACGCTCTGCAGGCGCAAAAATCTTTCTGGGATAGTGACCATACACCTGGGTCCAGGGTCTGCCAGCTGAGATAGCCCACTCCTATTACATGTGAACTTCTGAACCCCGAAACAACAACTGGGCCTCCCTTCTTAATGGAGCAGTCTTGGTGCCAGCCTGCCTGCTGACATAAGCCACAGCTGTGCCATTATCCGAGAAGAACCCAACAGCCTTGCCTTCCAGGGCATTCTCCATAATCTTCAGCGCTAGACAAATGGCTCTAGTTCCAATTGATTGATGGACCACGTCCTATGAGAAGGTGACTATCACCCCTGAACTGGACAACCCTTGCAATGACCCCTCCAGCCAAAAAAGATTGGCATCTGTGGTCAAGATCATCCAAGAGGATATACAGAGAGGCAAACCTTTTGCCAAGGACTCCGCCCGGAGCCAACAAAGCCAACTGTGATATGCTCTCTCCATCCAGGTCAGCATTATCTGGAGTGAATCCATCTGAAGCGACCAATGTGATGACAGCGTAAATGAGCTTTTGTCCAAGGAACAACCTCTACGGTTGCTACCATCAAACCCAAGACCTGTAAATAGCATCACACCATAGGAACTGGCATCACTAGGATCTCCGAAATCTGCCATCTTAGCTTCAGTTTGCATGGTTCTGGAAAAAAAATACGGCCCTCTGCTGTGTTGAAACAGATCCCCAAGTATTCCAGGGATTGTGTAGGCTCCAGGTGGCTCTTGTGAAAATTGATAATCCAACCCAGCTCACCTGCACCACAGCTTTCTCATGCTCAACCTTGGACGGAGCTCTGATCAGCCAATCGTCCAAGTAGGGATGTACCTGTATCCCCATTTTCCGCAGCTGCACTGCTGCAATGACCACCACGTTAGCAGAGGTGTGAGGCACCGTTGCCAAACCAAATGGAAGCGCCGAAACTGGTAATGTATGCCCAGTACATGGAATCTCAGGAACTTCCTGTGATCCAGTCATATGGGGATATGCAAGTATGTTTCCACCAGATCCAGAGAGGCTGGGAATTCCCCTGGAGCCACCGAAGGTATGACCAAATGAATGGTCTCCATCTTGAATCGGGGCACTTTCAGTGCTGCATTGACTGACTTCAGATTTAGGATTGGTTTCCAAACATCCGAGTCTTTCTAGGGCATGATAAAGTATATGGAGTATCTACTTAAGCCCAATTCTTAGGCTGGTACGGGTTCTATTGCTTGAAAATCCAGTAGCTGTTGAACCTTTGGAGAGTTCACCAATAAGTCCAGTAGAGGATGATAAAATTCAAGCTTGTAACCTTCTCGAATGTTCCAGCATCCAGTGGTCTGAGCAAATCCTTTCCCAGGCCTCCAGTAAGCCAACAACCTCCCCCCTATCCATGGGGGTTCAGTTACTGTCCAGGAGTCATTGGGATTTCTTTAAGGCTACTGTGGAGTGCAAACCAGAGGACTGAGCTCTCCTGGAGCCTCCAAATCTCTACCAAAAGCCTTGAAATGAACTCTGTAGATTGACAAAACTGTCCCGATCCATGAAAATTACCATGACTTGAACCCCCATGGGCATATGGTCTACGCAAAGACTTAGGGCAATGATCTGTCACATTGGTCATGAGATTGTCCAGCCTCTTTCCAAACAGCATTTGGTCCCTAAAAGGTGACCTGCTCAAAGTGGCTTTGGAAGCCAAATCTTCCACCCATTGCCTGATCCAAAGCATTCTACAGGGAGAGACAGAATAAGCAGAAACATCCTATATATCATCTGCAACATAATCCACCCCTGAAATTAGTAATTGTGGCTATGCGAAATTCTATGCCGCCGGAGCCCAATGCAAAATAGCATGGCAGGTGTGTGCAACAAAGGAAGCCACCTCCGCCACCTTCAGTCCCAAAGCCAAGGCCTCAAATTGCCTTTTCAGGACCACATCCACCCTCCTTCAAAATCACTCCACCTTCACGAGGCAGAGAAGTGCATTTTGTAACCTGTGCTACCAATGAACCCACTTTAGGCGAACAAACAGCTATTGGAAGTCAGGTGCCATCGGGTACAAATTGGTCATAGTTCTGGCAAGCTTCAAGGGGCCCTCCAGGGACTCCCGATGCTCCGTCAGTATCTTTGTAATGTCAGGATGCGAAGGAAAAAATATGGTCTGAGACTTAGAACTGCTCAGAGGTCTGGGGGGATTCAAGCTATACCTCCCGCAAAGATCCTGTAATGACCTCCAGCAAGACCGGCGACTTCAAAGGACAACACACCTTGGGGTCCTCTCCCTGGTCCAGGGCTGCCAGACTCGCATGAGACCCTGAAGATTCACTCCGAGGGAGTAAAGGCTTAGATTCTGACCCCCACCCCCCTCAAGTGCTGTTCCGATTGGACCTCCGGTTCCTGCAGATGAACTTTTATTGGAGGAATGGCAATCTGCGAGACCCCCCACCTGGTGCAGGTCAACCCCAATAATTCAGGTAAGCTTCAAACATTCCCAGAGGGCCCCCTGCAGGGTCTCTTCTTGTCTTCTCATGGGCCCAGCGACTGCTGCGCTTTGCTAAAGACACTGAGTCACTATCCAAAGGCTCTAAAGGGGATTCTTGACCCAAAAACCATGCCACTTGCAACTCCATTAGCCCAGAGGGACCAGAGAGGACTAAGCCCGTGGTTCTCACCCCATCTTACATGCCCTATAGCACATAGACGCTCTTCGGTCGGCCATCCAGCACAAATATGGCATGAATGTTAGGAAATTCTACTTTACAGAGAGGGTGGTGGATGCCTGGAATGCGCTCCCGAGAGAGGTGGTGGAGAGGAAAACGGTGACTGAGTTCAAAGAAGCATAGGACGAACACAGAGGATCTAGAATCAGAAAATAATATTAAATATTGAACTAAGGCCAGTACTGGGCAGACTTGCACGGTCTGTGTCTGTGTATGGCCGTTTGGGGGAGGATGGGCTGGAGAGGGCTTAGATGGGATGGAGTAGGTTTTAACAGAGATTTCAGCAGTTGGAACCCAAGCACAGTACCGGGTAGAGCTTTAGATTCTTACCCAGAAATAGCTAAGAAGAAAAAATTTAAATTGAATCAGGTTGGGCAGACTGGATGGACCATTCGGGTCTTTATCTGCCATCATCTACTATGTTGCTATGTTATGAATCAGAGGTAAACAGCCTGAGGAGTCCATCTAGAGTAATTTTAATCAAAATTAAGGTGTTTTGAGGCTTTTAAAACCAAGTTGGGAAATCCAAGATGGCTACCGTGGCAGTGTTTTAGCACCATATGGCCCAGGAGAGCTATATTAAAACATAAAAAATTGTGTAAAGGGATTCTTGGAGGTAGGGGACCTAAATACTAGCCCCAGAAACCTTTAAAATTGAAATCTGAGATCCCTTGATGTCTCCCATAGACAGCAATAAACTGTAGTCACAGTTCTGCTGCAGTTCTTTCGGTACTGTGCCTGCTTCTGCTCTAACAGCAGCTGAGAAATGGCGAAGACTTCTGCCTCAGACGAGCATGCAAAAACAAACCAAACGCTCGTTTCTTTGGCTGCCACTCAGACCAGCTCCACACGCATCAACGGGGGGAGGGAAACTCCAGTCGGCATCCTCAGAACCGACACGAGGCTGCACAGCCTGCGCTCCAGCTCTGCAACCCACCCAGGAGCGAGCTTCGCTACCAGTGGAGCGGTCCCCGAGTCTCCGAGAGCGTTAAAGTAGGCTGGCCAGACAGGTTTCCTGTAAAAGGGCTGCCATCCCAACTACAGTCTTCAGCCACGAGAGTCTGGGTCATCTCCCAGGCAGAGCCGCCCCCAGTAACATTCAAGCATTCAACGTCTTCTTGAGATAGTCAGGATAAAGCCTGTGATGCTGTTGAACTCCTTGCAATCCACAAAACCAAGGTAAAACAACCCCACGTCAGATAAACCAAAACAAGAAACCAAGTGGGAAAAGGGATTGTGCACATCGGCCTTAGAACCAATGAAATGTATAATATTTGAGTTCCTTTAGTACCCTGGCATGTATACCATCCGGTCCAGGTGATTTATCACTATTAAATGCAATCATACATTAAAACATACCACATGTATAAATACAGAGTCCGTTTCATTTGCATTTAATAAATTTCATTGGTTCGAAGGCTGGTGTGCACAGTTCCTTCCCCACTTGGTTTCTTGTTTTGTTCAACTCCTTGCAACAAGGTCTCACGCCGCACTGAGTCTGTGGTGATGTCAGAGGCTAATTCAGTTATCAGTGCAGCATGAGGCCTTGTGGTGAGGAGTTCAACAGCATCGCAGGCTCTATCCTATCTCAAGGAGACATCGACTGGGAAATTCTATAAATGGCACCCTATTTAAGGGCTGCAAGGTGCTCTAATCGCGGCCACCTAGCAACGCCTATGTTCAGGATCTGCGTTGAACTTACTCCGACCCCTTTTGCAAAATCGTAGCGTGGTTTTCACTGCCAGTCGCGGCGGTAACAGCTCCGACTCTCGTAGGAATTTCATGAGGGTCGGAGCTGTTACCGCCACGGCTGGCGCTAAAAACCACACTACAGTTTTGAAAAAAGGGGGAGGGGGTAATTTTTTTAAATTGGCTTAATCAGTGGGGTAATTGACCACGCCAGTTTTCAATCAAAAAAAATGAAGGTATTTAAGAGTTCAGCGCTGACCTCTTAGGACGTCTAGCGATGCCTAAGTGGAAGCGCTCTCCCACGTCTAGGGACAGCTAGCGATGCCTATATTTAAAAAAGTAGGTGTGGTTATGGGCGGAGAATAGGCTGGATTTTGTGTTGTTGGGCATCCGACAGACACCGCCCAAAAAAACTGATAGCGCAGTTTAACAGAAGTGTGCTTAGGGGCCGCTAGGCGTAATTCTATAAATGGTGCCTTTTACAGAATCACTCCCTGAATGCTTGGAACGCCATTGGTAGACGACTACCAAAGTGTACGCGTTTAGCTCTTAGCGAAGAATGTTAAATTTCTGTTATTTTTGCACAAAAAGGTTATTGAAGGTTTATTTAATAAAAAAACTGCCAGATTCTTTTTTGCATAAAATGTCTTTTTATCGATTTATCATTGCCGAGGGTGAAAACATAAAAGTTATAGCTAAGATACCAAGAAATTTGCTCCATTAAGCAAAAATAATAGCAAATTTTAAGAAAAGAACATAAGAACATAAGAAGTTGCCCCCGCTGAGTCAGACCAGAGGTCCATCTTGCTCAGCGGTCCGCTCCCGCGGCGGCCCATCAGGCCTAGTGCCTGAACAGTGGTCCCTGATTAATTTTGTAACTTACCTCTAATCCTATCCCTCTACTCTTATCTGTACCCCTCAATCCCTTTGTCTTCCAAGTACCTATCCAAAGCTTCTTTGAACCCCTGTAGCGTGCTCCTGTTTATCACATCCTCTGGTAGCGCGTTCCATGTATCCACCACCCTCTGTGTGAAAAAGAACTTCCTGGCGTTTGTTCTAAACCTCTCCCCTTTCAATTTCTCTGAGTGCCCCCTTGTACTTATTGATCCCCTTAATTTGAAAAATCTGTCCCTGTCTATTTTTTCTATGCCCTTCATGATCTTGAAGGTTTCTATCATGTCTCCTCTAAGTCTCCGCTTTTCCAGGGAGAAAAGCCCCAGCTTCTTCAGTCTGTCAGTATATGAGAGGTCCTCCATGACCTTTATTAGCTTAGTTGCTCTTCTCTGGGCCCTCTCAAGTACCTCCATGTCCTTCTTGAGGTACGGCGACCAGAACTGAACACAGTACTCCAGGTGCGGGCGCACCATAACACGATACAGTGGCAGGATGACTTCCTTTGTCCTGGTCGTGATTCCCTTCTTAATGATGCCCAACATTCTGTTTGCTTTCCTTGAGGCCGTGGCACACTGCGCCGACGCCGTCAACGGAGCTTTATGTAATCAGTGGCTTTGCGGGACCTCAAGACAGGCTTTAAAATTTTTTTTTTTTAAGTTATTTTCTGAACATGCACAATCAATTTTCACCGTTTTTTCAACTTCAGGTTTTTGTGGACAACCCTAATATACTGGTTCGAAGAGAGCATTTTAACATTTAATATGAATCGACGCGATCCTGCCGCACTCGTTCAATGTCTCCCCACAAAATTCATGCAAATAAAAGTGTGACAGGATCTTACCCACTGCGCTGAAGACTTCATCCCTCTCCTTCTCATCCTCGTGAAGTTCCTTTTGTCCTTCTTCCGAGCGCGGTAACTCTTCCTGGGAGAAACAGATGGAGAAGTCCTCAAACACAAACCCTTCCACTCCCAGCACTTTCCGCATCCCGTTTATCAGGACAGCTTCCAGTACGGGGGCTCAGCGGGGCTGTTTTTCACGTGCGTAAGTCCCAGAGAGAGAGCCAAGTTGGTCTTTTGCTTTCACCTAGAGGTCTGCACGGGAACGGGGATCGCAGGCATCCCGCGGGAATCCCCCCTAACCCACGGGACTCCCACGGGGACCCCCCTCTGGCCCACGGGACTCCCACAGGGTCTCCCCTCTAGCCAACGGGACTCTCACGGGGATGGAAGGCTTTGGAAGCAGGGTTCATCCATATAATATAATGGATACGTCAGCCTTAGTAAAAGAGGGGTTTATAAGTTAATTACCTGAACAGAAAACAAAAAAAGGGTTCCACCAAAGAGATTCCACAAGGAAAACAGCAAAAGAAACTGGAATTGATGATCCTGTCAGAAGTAATTGCTGCTTTTTATGGGGACGGGCAGGGATGGAGGTAATTCCTTGCGGGGATGGGTGGGGATGGAGAGGATCCTGGCGGGGACAGAGAGGATCCCGGCGGGGACGGGTGGGGACGGAGAGGATTCCCGACGGGGACGGGTGGGGACGGAGAGGATCCCGACGGGGACGGGTGGGGACGGAGAGGATCCCGACGGGGACGGGTGGGGACGGAGAGGATCCCGACGGGGACGGGTGGGGACGGAGAGGATCCCGACGGGGACGGGTGGGGACGGAGAGGATCCCGACGGGGACGGGTGGGGACGGAGAGGATTCCCGACGGGGACGGGTGGGGACGGAGAGGATCCCGACGGGGACGGGTGGGGACGGAGAGGATTCCGACGGGGACAGGCGGGGATGAGTGGGATTTCTGTCCCCGTGCAACTCTACTTTCACCCTGTCTACTGCAGCAGTAATTGCCGGGCACATTACCCCCCCCCCCCTCCCGGGAACAGACCAAACAAAACCAGGAAGTGTCAAGGACAGGCAGAAATTTCAACTGGATTCTATAGCAGGTGACTTAATATTGCACTTCTGCAATTTCTTTAGGGCTCCTTTTACTAAATCGCAGTAGAGATTTCCACCATGGGCCGGCAAGGTATTATTTTTATTTATTCAATTGTCTTTCCTGTTCTCCCAGGGGAGCTCAGAACGGTTTACATGGATTTATTCAGGTGCTCAAACATTTTCCCTGTCTCTCCCAGTGGGCTCCCTATCTATCATATACATGGGGCAATGGGGGGATTAAGTGACTTGCCCAGGGTCACAAGGAGCAGTGGGGGTTTGAACCCACATCCTCAGGGTGCTGAGGCTGTAGCTTTAACCACTGCACCACTCTCTCCCTTAGTTTGTAAAAATCTGGAACAGGCAAATAGTGTATCTGAATGTAACATGTCCTGAGCCACTACGGAAAAAAGAACGAGGTAAAAGCAAAGAAGTGCTACTATGGACAAAGTCCCTGCTCGAAAGAGCTTACAATCTAAGCAGACAAACGGGAGTTAGGGCTGACGAATCATCTGCTGGCTGGGGTGGTGGCAAAAGCAACCTTCCTGGTCCAGCAGCCCAGATCCTGTGATTCAACCTCATGGACGTCAGCAGAGAGGGCCCAAAGCCCAGCTCTGGCAAGTGCTATTGGCTTCGGATCTGCCTGGGCAATTCAAGAAAGGAGGATCTGGAGACAGAGCCCCAAAGCCTGATCTGCAAGCTCCTACCTGAGCAGGCATGTTGCTCTCTTTAGGGGGGGGGGAGAGATTGGGGACTCCTGCTGGAAGGTCTCTCTCCTCCTCCTCCTCCTCCTCCTCCTTCTCCTTCCCTGGTTGTTTCCTTTGCAGCTGAGCACCTCCTCCTCTGGCTCTGTTGGGCGCAGACTGATGAGGAGGAGGGGGAGGGGAGCAGGGAGGAAGACCTGGAACAAGAGGCTCAGGATTGAGTCGGGATATTTCGTTTACTAAGCTGCCCCCATTCCACTGAGCCTCGGAAGTCCAGTCCTGGTTTTCAACCAGCCCGAAGCTCTTCTTGTACCCCGGGAAGGCGGTGCTGCTTTTCCCGTCATGCACTCGGATCCTGTGATTGTGTTGTGTGAAGCTAAAGCCCCCAAACCCTCACACAGCACCTGACTTGAGCATGTTAGATTTCTTTATTCTCTGCTAATTTCAGGATCCCAACCCCCCCCCCCCCCAATCATGCATGCCTTACATGCACTTTGGCTGCTATGGGGTTCCTGTAGTTTGCACATGAAGTCTGGGGAAAACAGAGATGCAGCCAGCCCCCCCCCCCCCCGTATACCAAAAATAATGCCTTGCCTGGGTGATTCCTTTCAAAGCGGTTTGTCTGGGGTACTGGAGGGTTAAGTGACTTGCCTGGTGGTCAGGTGGTTCCTTTCAAAGCGGTTTGTCTGGGGTACTGGAGGGTTAAGTGACTTGCCTGGTGGTCAGGTGGTTCCTTTCAAAGCGGTTTGTCTGGGGTACTGGAGGGTTAAGTGACTTGCCTGGTGGTCAGGTGGTTCCTTTCAAAGCGGTTTGTCTGGGGTACTGGAGGGTTAAGTGACTTGCCTGGTGGTCAGGTGGTTCCTTTCAAAGCGGTTTGTCTGGGGTACTGGAGGGTTAAGTGACTTGCCTGGTGGTCAGGTGGTTCCTTTCAAAGCGGTTTGTCTGGGGTACTGGAGGGTTAAGTAACTTGCCTGGTGGTCAGGTGGTTCCTTTCAAAGCGGTTTGTCTGGGGTACTGAAGGGTTAAGTGACTTGCCTGGTGGTCAGGTGGTTCCTTTCAAAGCGGTTTGTTTGGAGGGTTAAGTGCCTGGCCCAAGGTCACAAGCAGCTCCAGTGGGATTTGAACCCAGTTGCGCTGCTACTCCTAAACTGGGATTCTCTTTATCCTATCCCTTCCTATTTCCTGGTCACATTTCTTGCCTTTTCCCCTTTTTCCTGCAGGATCAGACAACTTTGTTCCCCTGCTCAGTGGTTGATTTAGCTCCTCTTTTACAAAACAGGTCGGTGCGCTATAAACCGCTATCGCGATTTTGTAAAACTAAAAAGGGGGGAGGGAGAAACTCGTGTCTCTGATGTCTTTGCTGTGTTTTAATCTGTACCTTATAGTAAATTTCTGGGTCTGCTTTGTTCTGTTTTGCAAACTGCCCCTCCCCCTCCTCCTCATCATCATTTTGCGCCTGCAAAGAGGAGGAGGAGGCGGTGCTGTCGTGCTTTTGGTGAAAGAGGAAGGGGGAAAAGACCCCCATTTGCAGCCTGATCCCCCAAAGAGAGGAGAATGTCTGCTGGATCCTCTGCTCAGGTAGGAGTTTGCAAACCCTGCTGCTAACCCTGCACCATCACATCAGACTTAAGGGCTTTTTCCTCTGATCCCCCAAAGAGAGGAGAATGCCTGGGGGAGCTTCTGCTCAGGTGGTAGGAGATTGCAGACACCGATGCCCAGTCAGATTGGGCTTTAATAGGACCCAGACAGACCCCCATCTGCAGCCTAAAGAGAGGGAGCTTCTGCTCAGGTGCTGCACAGCCAGGTCGGAGACCAGAGCTGGGCTTTGGGCTCTCTGGACTGAAGATTTGTAAAATATAATAAGCGTCTCATTCTGGATCCTTTCACTCTGATGGACTAGTGGAGATACACTTCACCCTATTTCTTTTTTAATTTTGAAACTTCAAATAATGTTTACAAAGAAACATAAGAAATCATTTTACATTATTATCATTACAACATCAGAAATTCCATCTAGCCCTCATTAAAAGAAGAGGTGCAGTATTTAATAACAGAAATCTATTTTTTCTATATAGTTTAGAGCCGAAACACCCAATTGTAATATCTGAGGTGGTCTGTGAATGAGCTGCTGTCCTGAGGGTGTCTGGACTTCTTGGGGTGCCGGCTGTGTCTGGGTCCGCATTTTGGACCTGTGAAAGTGGGATCCCTGAGTTTACTGGGAGCAACCAGAGGTGCCTCATGTAAGGTTTGGTTAGACTGACGATGGATCTGGATCAGTGGTCTCGAACTTAAACCCTTTGCAGGGCCACATTTTGTTAATGTCTTATTAAAGAAATGAGGTAAAACTCTTGATAGTTTATAAATCTTTCCTTTTGGCTAAGTCTTAATCATAATATTGTCATTTATAGTTAGAGACGTATGATCAAGAAACTGTTGTATTTTACTTTTGTGACTAGGATAAACATAGCCAGGGCCTCAAAATAGTACCTGGCGGGTCACATGTGGCCCCCGGGCTGCGGGTTTGAAACCACTGATCTGGATCATCCAGTACTGATGATTTGGGCTGAGAACCCGGCAGGCATTACGATGTGACTAGTTGTGGACAGCCAGAAGGGGGGGGGAACACTTTGTCCCCCCCTCTTTCCACCAGAGAACACCCCATCAAAACCACTCCCCCCCCCCCCCCCCCCCCCCACCCTCCTGAGGATATCTTACACTTCTCCAAAGACCTCCCTGGGCCAACATCTGTGCATCCTTAGGATCAAGTAAGTACCAGCTTGTGACCCTGCTGGAGATCACTAACATAGAAACATAGATGGAAGATAAAGGTCAAATGGCCCATCCAGTCTGCCCATCCGCAGTAACCATTATCTCTTTCTCTCTCACATGCCTAAACCAGGCCCTCTTGAATTCAGACACAGTCTCTGTCTCCACCACCTCTTCTGGGAGACTGATCCACGCATCTACCAGCCTTTCTGTAAAAAAGTATTTCCTTCAATTACTCCGGAGCCTATCACCTCTTAACTTCATCCTATGCCCTCTCATTGCAGAATTTCCTTTCAAATGAAAGAGACTCGACTCATGCGCATTTACATTACATAGGTATTTAAATGTCTATCCTATCTCCCCTCTCCCTCCCCCCCTTTCCTCCAAAGTGTACAGATTAAGATCTTTAAGCCTGTCCCCATACGCCTTCCTCTGGACCAACTCCATCCTTTTTATATCTTTTTGAAGGTGCGGCCTCCAGAATTGTACACAGTATTAGAGAATGACACGGTGGTTATTACCCGCAGGTAACCCACCAAAACCGTGACCAAAAAAAAAAAGGTCACCACGAGATCGGGGACAAGGCCATTCACCGCCCCATGGAGCGGTGAATGGTTAGCACGCGCGGTGAACGAGCGTTCGATCTGGCAGCTCCCTCTCTCTCACCGGCCATGCATCTCCCTCCCTCCCTCCTTTTCCCTTCCCTTTTCTTGTTGAAACTGGCGATTTCTATAAGGCTATGAGCTGTATTACAGCCGGAGCCTTGAAGCTGTGTCGCGTTGCCTGCTGGAAAAGTCTCCTCTGACGCAACTTCCTGTTTCCGGTTGTATCGGAGGAGACTTTTCTAGCAGGCAACCCGACACGACTTCAAGGCTTCGGCTGTAATACAGCGCATAGCCTTATGCAAATTGCCAGTTTCGCCACAAGAGAAGGTAAGAAGGAGGGAGGGAGAGAAATGCACTGCTGGCCGGCGGGAAGGAGCTGCTGGACCGCGTGAAGGGTGCTGGGGGTGGAGGATGGAGAGGAGAAGACGCAGGGGACGGGGCGGTTAAAGGGACAGTGGCGACGGGGACGGGGCGGTGAAGGGAACAGCAGAGACGGGGACAGGGCGGTAAAGGGGACAGAATTTTTCCCCGTGTCATTCTCTACACAATATTCTAAATGAAGTCTCACCAAAGTCTTCAATACCTCCATTTTCCTACTGGCCATACCTCTTCCTATGCACCGCAGCAACCTTCTAGTTTTTGCCATCCCCTTTTCAACCTTTTTGGCCACCTTAACCCTTTCAGGACCATAAGGATCGTAGGCCAATTTTTGTGGTTTTGACGACATTTTTATGGTAAAAAGGGCTTGCAGATGCCAAAAAATTGATTTTTTTTTGTGAAATATCATTATTTTTTTTTTAAAAAATCACACTTCTGGCTTATGGACAGTGTGGCAAGTGAATCTTCTCGTCCATCTGGCAACGACGCTAATGAATGAATGTCGGAACCAGTTTGTTTACATAAAGGCAGTATCCTATGGAATCCGTACATATCAAATTTAGAACTGTAGACTATCCCAATCAAAATTTATAGGATTTTAAAGTTATGGGACAAATATGTCCCTTGGTCCTGAAAGGGCTACGATCATCACATACAATCACACCCAAGTCCCGCTCTTCCGTCATATACATAAGTTCTTCATGCCCTAATCTCTACCGTTCCCTCGGGTTTTTGTAGTCCAAATATATGACCTTGCATTTCTTAGCATTAAATTTCAGCTCATTCTTCAAGCTTCGCCAGATCTTTCTTCATGTTATTCGCACTATCCTGGGTGTCTACTCTATTGCAGATTTTGGTATCATCCGCATAGCGGCAAATCTTACCCGACAACCCTTCAGCAATATCCTTTATGAAAATGTTAAAAAGAACAGGCCCAAGAGCCCTTTCCTCAGAGCGATCTCCATTGATCACTACCCTCTGTCGCCTTCCATTCGATCAGTTCTGGACCCAGCCCGTCACTTTGGGACCCATCCTGAGGGCACTCAGTTTATTTATTAAATGTCTGTGTGGAACACTGTCAAAAGGCTTTGCTAAAATCTTAATACGCCACATCTAGCGAACACCCTCTAGCCAATTCTCTGAAAAGGATATAAACAAGATGGAGTCGGTCCAGAGGAAGGCAACAAAAATAATAATAATAACAGTTTATATACCGCAGGACCGTGAAGTTCTATGCGGTTTACAATGATTAAGAAAGATGCTACAAATTGAATGGAACATACATAGTTAGAGATTAGTGGCTAACAGTTTACGGGTTCAAATTTAGGGGAGAGATTGTGTCGTAAGGCATGCAGAGACAGACTTAAAGATCGCAATATATATACTTTGGAGGAAAGATGGGTGAGATGATAGAGACGTTTAAATCAATTAATTTGACTTGAGACACGTTTAAATACCTACGTAGCATAAATGCGCATGAGTCGAGTCTCTTTCATTTGAAAGGAAGTTCTGGAATGAGAGAGCATAGGATGAAGTTAAGAGGAGATAGATGAACCTAAGCAAAGAGTGGTAGATGTGTGGAACAGTCTCCCACAAGAGGTGATGGAGACAAAGACGGTGTCTGAATTGAAGAAAGCGTTGGACAGGCCCAAGGGATCTCTTAGGGAGAGGAGGAGATAGTGGATGCTGTGAATGGGCCATTTGGCTTTTATCTGCTGTCATGTTTCTATGTATAAGTGCCTTGGAGTAACGAGCTCAGTGTTTATTGCTGTTCTAGAGAGTGTGAAAACAGAAGAGTAACCCTTGTTCCCTCCCTGAGGCTTTCACGCACACACAGAAAACTCTGCTACGGCTCCACTGAGCCCCAGCGCTTGGAGCTGTCCTGACGGACGTCATACAGAAGGTGCTGAGTGTGGAAAGGTTTGTGTTCCAGGTCCCAGTATCCTTTGAGGACATCACCATATATTTCTCCCAGGAGGAGTGGCAGCGTTTAGACGAAGGACAGAAGGAGCTTTACAAAAATGTGATGAAGGAGAATTACGAGGCCCTCAGCTCACTAGGTAAGGGATCATTTTATTAACAACCCAGAATCTTCAGGAGAAAGGAGAGTTTCTTGGAGAGGAACTGAGTGAACTTTTTACTCCTGAGGGAATTCTACACAGAAAAAAATTGAAAATTCTGCCGGATTCTGTAGGGTTTTATACTGAATTCTCCCAAGATAAGGCCTAAAATCTCTTCCTTTCCCAGGCTCCAGCCTCCCCAGTTCCCTCTTTCACTCCCCCAAGAGCCCTAATCCTGTCTGCCCCCCAAGGTCTTCTCTAGTTGAGCTACTTGGACATAGGTGGTACTGAAAAGGATGTCTTGTAGTATGTGGTATACTAGTAGATGAAGGAGTTGTTTCAGAAGTGCATCAAAAGATCGAAGGACGGTGAAGAGGGTCTTCTTATTTCCTGGCTCTGAATTTATTTAATCATTTATAGCCTAAGTGGTTTACATGTAGGTACTGAAGCCTTTTTCCCTGTCTGTCCTGGTGGGCTCACAATCTATCTAATGTATCTGGGGAAATTGTGGATTAAGTGACTTGCCCAGGGTCATAGGGAGCAGCGTGGGATTGGAACCCACAACCTCAGTGCTGAGGCTGTAGCTGTAATCACTGTTCCACACACTCCCTATGAATTGATGCTTAGCTCGAGAAGGCTGGGAGTCTTACAGGAAGCAAGTGTAGGAATACTTTTCCGCCTGTTCTTGAGAAGGATTGGGGTGAATTTTGGAGTGATTTGGTCAGGCCCTGCCATGGGAATTGGGGGAAAGGGCAGAGCAATGTCAAAGTGTGCCATGGGAACTGGGATAGAGTAAAGTCAGAGCATTGCCAAGGGGATTTGACAGGGGGTGGAGCCAAGAAAGCTTAGTTGTGCCATGGGGGTGGGAGCAGCAAGCCGATGTGGGGGGTATGGCATGAAGAGGATGTAGGAGGGATACAATGATAACTGGGGAGAGGAATGGAAAGAATATGGGTGGGTGTGTTTTCCACAAGTCATAACCCAAGGTTTATCCAGTTTTCTCATCCTTGGACCAGGTTTTCCAATTGCCACCCCAGATATTATAACCCTCATTGAACATGGAAAAGAGCCTTACATCAAGAATGAGCCGGGACTAGAGGAAAGATACCAGGGAGAAAGCAACTGCTTGGGTAAGTCTTTAGATAGGAGAGAGCAATGTCAAACCAGCGGAATGAGGAGTTGGGCATGAAACATCTGCGTTGGGGCCAATTTTTGGAACATCGGCACTTGTAGTCAGGACTCTGTACCAGATAATGACAATTTAAGCACACATAATTTGTTTTAATTAAATCATCTTTTCCTTCTCTGATTGAAGAGTTTGTGTGGACACACTATCATGAAAAATAGCTTCCGTTTCTAACAGCTGGTTGAAAGCAGTCCAAAGACTGTAGGATTTTCAACATTCATTCCTACCAGAACACCTGGCCTTGCAGAACCCAGATAACCCCTAGGCAAATACAGGACCACAAACTAAGCCGCTCTAGTGGCTGCAGCGCAGTAACGGCCCCGAAGCCCATAGAGATTTAAAGGGCTTCAGGGCTGTTGCCGCGCGGCTTTGTAAAACAGGTCCTAAAAGTACTAATATACACAAACGAAACCTAAGATGCCAGAAATAGAAAGAAATTAATTTCTTCCTTATCAGTGCAAACTATGGACAGCAAATGTAAATTCTCAAAACTGATAACGTTTCAATCAATAAACTGAAAATGAAATCATATTCCCTACCTTTGTTATCTGGTGATTTTATTTTTCTAATCATCTTTTTCCAGTCTCTGGTTGCACTTCCTTGTCTGTGCTCTTAACTGTGTTTCCAGGGCCGCCTTATCCATTTGCTGGTTTTCTCTTCTTAAACTAAAACTAAACTAAAACAGTTTTATAGACTGGATCTTCAACCAGAAGGAACATAAGAAATGCCCGCACCGGATCAGACCGTAGGTCCATCTAGTCAGGTGGTCTGCACCTGCGGAAGCTCAGCTAGGTGTTCCCCATCGAGGACCTTGGAACTCGACTTGGTTAACAATAAAGTAGATATAATACTTAAACATCATAAGAATGTAGCTGAAATGACTTAGTGCCTCTTCTTTTTTTTTTTTTTTTTTCCGTTCAGATCTGCTTTATTATAATTTGAATAATACATTATCCATTAATAACAGGAAAAAAAAGAGAAATCCACAGTCAAAGGACATAATTTCATCATACATAAATCCTTTTTTAAGCCCACATAATTAGTGTCTCTTCTATCAAACTGCGCTAGCAGTTTTTAGCGCAGAGAGCTGAATGGCCTGCGCTGCTCCCGATGCTCATAAGAACTCTATGAGCATCGGGAGCAGCGCGGGCCATTCAGTGTGGCTCACTGCGCTACAAACTGCTAGCGCAGTTTGATAGAAGAGGCCTTTAATTTCCAAAATGTTTGGAAAACAAAAAAGTTTTCAGAGCTTTCCGGAATACGACGAAGGGACCTAAACTTCTCAGTGTAAGCGGTAACTCATTCCGGAACTCAGTTAGTTTGAAGACGAAAGAATGACTGAATCTCTTGAAAGATCTGTTTTTACCCCTAAGGGAAGGAAATGTAAGTTTTAATTTTTTAGGGCTTCTAGCACATTCCAGTCTAGAGGGACCAGGGTGATAAAGATGCCAAATACAAACGCACTTGAATTGGATTCTAAGGTCCACTGGAAGCCAATGTAATTTCTCAAGCAATGGGGTTACGCTGTTGTCATCCGACTCGAGTCGGATGACAACAGCGACCTCGGGGGACCCTTGATACAGCAATGTATGCAAAACATGTCGGGTCAGACTCCTAGGTTTTGGCTGTGATATAAGCTAAGTACAAATGCACTATTATCCAGGGACAGCAGGCAGCTATTCTCACTAGTGGGTGATGTCATCCGACAGAGCCCCGATACGGACATCTTGAAAGCATGTCTTGCTTGAAGAAACTTAGAAGTTTCGAGATGCCCGCACCGCGCATGCGCCAGTGCCTTCCCGCCCGATGTACCGGGCGTGTCTCCTCAGTTCTTTTCTTTCCGCGGAGCTGAGAAGTTATCTTCAATCTGTGCTGACTGAATTTCAGTTTTTCTTTGCCTTCTTTACCCGCGTTTTGGTTTATTTCTTCGAATTCACTTTACTTTACTTTATTTAAAAAAAAAAAAAAAAAAAAGTTCAAAATTATTTCTTCCGGCGGTTCGGCCGGCCCGGCCTCGTGGCTGCGGCCTACCTCTTTCGACATTGCAGCGTCGATTTTCCGGCCTATGTCACGGCCAATCACCGGTTTTAAAAAGTGCAGCAAGTGCCAGCGTGCGATTTCATTGACGGACCCGCATCGACGCTGCCTTCAGTGTCTTGGTCCGGACCACGTTCCGAAATCGTGCAGGCCTTGTTCCACGCTCACTGCGCGCTCGTTCAAGCGGCGTTGCTTACTTTGGGAGTCGATGTTCAAGATGGAGACTGCCAAGGATCTGTCTGCTTCTACATCTGCTGAGGTTTCGCCGGTCCGCTCGAAACCTGCATCGACGACTTCCGCATCCAGCATCGTGGAGCCAGCATCATTTACACCGGCTGCGGCTTCCAGTTCCGCTGCGGCGCCTGCCCCTGTCTCTTCGGTTCAGGTACCGCCTTCCACTGTCCCTCCCGTGGTCATCAAGGTGCCCAAAGCTACTAAGCAGAAGCACTTGGCCGCGAAGGAGCGCGAAGACCGTGCAGGAGGACCCCCTTTCGGTGCGGATCCCTCCATATCGGCTTCGCTTCGATCCCTGCTGGAAGCTCAGTTTGTCGAGCTTATGCAAACTATGGGACCCCGGCTTATCGCCAACATTCAGGGTGAAGTCCGAGCACCGGTCCCTGAGGGCGGTCCGCCCCCTCCCCCTCGCCGTTCGATCTCGCTGCTCGACGAGGGGGATCGGCGGAGGGCGGCGGATGCCTCCAGGAGGGCTTCCCTTCCTGATATGCCACCTTTAGAGCCCATTACTCCTCCACGGCAACAGGGCGCTGGGACGGTCCCTGATATTCGGAGTCCTGGGCATACTGCATCGCAGGAAGAGTTCTTCCGCACTCCATACCAGACTTGGGTGGCACTGCGTGAGTCCGCGTCCTTGCCACCTCTGCGATCCACCGCTTCGAGCCCCATCCATTCCTTAGAGGCTTCGGGGGATCGTGCGATGCACAGAAGTTCTCGCTCCCCATCCCGGCACCGGGAGGGGCATCGTTCTCGTCATTCATCTCGACACTCCTCACGTCATTCGGAAGTGTCCCCACAGAAAAAGATGCAACGTTTGGGATACTCATCGTCCGATGTTTCCCAACCGGAGGGACCAGAGTATGAGGAACCATCTACCTCTTATTCTCCATGCCGGTCTCAGCTCTCCCTAGACCCGGAGGCTTCCACTTCGTCTAGTCCGTCTCGGCGGCCGGCCTTGGCGGACCAATTGTCTTTCTCATCTTTTCTCCGACAGATGGCGGATGACTTAGATGTGACTTTGGATACTGGATCTAAATATTCTAAAGAGTATTTGGATACGATGCATTTGCCTCACCCTCCGGCGGAGACTCTTCGGCTTCCTTTGCATAAATTGCTGGACCAGACTTTCATGCGCTGTTTTGAGACACCGTATTCTATCCCTGCGGTTCCCAGTAAGCTGGATGCTCGATACCGCATCGTTCACCACAAGGGGTTTGAGGGAGCTCAACTTTCTCATCAGTCTCTTCTGGTCGAGTCTTCTCTCAAGCGTTCTCACCCTTCCCAGGTCTACGCTTCTGTGCCTCCGGGCAGGGAGGGGAGAACGATGGACAAGTTTGGTAGACGAGTTTACCAAAATTCGATGATGGCGACTCGAGTGCTCAATTACAATTTTTTCTTCTCTTCCTATTTGGATTTCTTCTTGCCGGTCCTCCGCAAGTTCGTCCCTTTCATTGATGCTGAAGCTCGTTTCCAGTTTGAGGAGGTGGTGGCAACCCTGTCCCAGTTGCGGCTGCAGCTGATGCAATCCTCCTACGATGCCTTCGAGCTCTCGGCACGTGCTGCGGCCTGCTCAGTCGCCATGCGTCGCCTGGCCTGGCTTCGCACTATTGATATGGATCCGAACCTCCAAGACAGATTGGCTAATGTGCCTTGTGCGGGAGCGGATCTATTCGATGAGTCTATCGAGACTGTCACTAAAAAGCTTTCGGACCACGAGAAGTCTTTTCAATCCATTCTGCGTCCTAAGCCTAAGCCTCAACAGTCTCGTCCATCTAGACCACCTCAAATCTACCAGAGGCGTTATCAACCAAGACAGGCTCCCCTAGCGAGACAGCCTGCGAAGAGGCAGCCTCCACAGAAGTCTCAGCAGAAGCCTCAGATGCCGGCTGCACCCAAGGCCACTCAGCCCTTTTGACTCTCTTCCAGGGAGCATAACCGACGTTCTGTCTTCCCTTGTTTTTCCCATCGGGGGTCGACTCCACCATTTTTATCATCAATGGGAGTCGATCACCTCGGACCTTTGGGTCCTTACCATCGTAAGAGAGGGATACTCTCTTCATTTCCAACGGGTCCCCCCGGACCACCCTCCAAGAGAGTATCCTTCCAACTCGATGCAGACCGCTCTTCTTCTACAGGAGGCGCAGGCTCTGCTTCGGCTTCGAGCCGTCGAGCCGGTGCCAGTAGATCAGCAAAACCGGGGGTTCTACTCCCGGTATTTCTTGGTTCCGAAGAAGACGGGCGATCTGCGTCCCATTTTGGACCTTCGAGTCCTCAACAAGTTTTTTTGGTCAAGGAGCGGTTCCGCATGCTGACCCTTGCTTCTCTTTACCCCCTACTCGAGCAGAACGATTGGTTATGCTCTCTGGATCTCAAGGAGGCCTACACTCACATCCCGATACATCCGGCCTCCCGCAAGTTTCTCAGATTTCGGGTGGGACATCTACATCTGCAGTATCGAGTGCTTCCATTCGGCCTTTCCTCGTCTCCCAGAGTCTTCACGAAGTGTCTGGTGGTGGTGGCCGCTGCACTCCGGAACATGGGTCTCCAGGTGTTTCCATACCTCGACGACTGGCTCATCAAGACACCTTCGGCTCCAGAGGTCATTGCGGCGACCTTGACTACAATTTCTTTACTGCAGAGTCTGGGCTTCGAGATCAACTTCCCCAAATCACATCTTCAGCCCACCCAGTGTCTCCCCTTTATCGGGGCTGTTCTGGATACCATTCAACTTCGAGCATTCCTTCCTCCTCAACGCATGGATGCTCTCCTTCTACTCTGCCAGTCGGTGTCTTCTCGCCAGTCCATCTCGGCGAGACACATGATGGTCCTCTTGGGCCACATGGCATCTACAGTTCATGTGACGCCTTTTGCCAGACTACATCTCAGGATTCCTCAATGGACCCTGGCATCTCAGTGGACTCAGGTGTCCGACCCGTTGTCCCGTCACATTATCGTCACTCCTGCTCTACGGCAGTCTCTTCTCTGGTGGATGACCTCTTCGAATCTATCCAGAGGTTTGCTGTTTCACTCTCCTCCCCACCAGAAGGTTCTCACGACCGATTCATCGAACTATGCATGGGGGGCCCATTTGGATGGTCTT
This sequence comes from Geotrypetes seraphini, assembly GCF_902459505.1. NCBI lineage: Eukaryota > Metazoa > Chordata > Amphibia > Gymnophiona > Dermophiidae > Geotrypetes > Geotrypetes seraphini. The sequence goes on along the minus strand of NC_047089.1, from coordinate 5,264,946 downwards.
CGCACTCAGGGGTTCTGGACCAGTGCGGAACGACTCCATCAAATCAATCTTCTGGAGCTCAGAGCCATCTTCAATGCTCTCCAAGCCTTTCAGCATCTGCTTCACGACATGGTGGTCCTTATTCGCACAGACAATCAGGTCGCCATGTATTATGTCAACAAACAAGGGGGCACGGGCTCGGCCCCTCTTTGTCAGGAAGCTCTTCGAGTCTGGGATTGGGCGGTTCGCCACAACACCTTCCTCAGAGCTGTCTACATTCAGGGGAAGGACAACGTCTTGGCAGACAAATTGAGTCGTCTTCTCCAACCTCACGAATGGACGCTCCATTCCAAACCCCTTCATCAGATCTTCGCTCAGTGGGGAACGCCTCAGATAGACCTCTTTGCAGCGCCCCACAACTTCAAACTGCCTCAGTTTTGCTCCAGGATCTACACTCCTCTCCGCCTCGAGGCAGACGCCTTTCTACTGGAGTGGGGGAATCGCTTCCTTTATGCGTTTCCTCCCTTTCCTCTCATTCAGAAGACTCTGGTCAAGTTAAGATCAGACCATGCCACCATGATCCTGATTGCTCCTCGGTGGCCCAGACAACCTTGGTTCTCCCTTCTACTTCAACTCAGCAGCAGGGAGCCAATACTTCTTCCAGTGTTTCCTTCACTGCTTACTCAACATCAAGGTTCACTACTTCATCCCAACCTGCAGTCTCTCCACCTGACAGCTTGGTTCCTTTCAACATAACCCCTCACCAGTTCTCTCAAGCTGTGAGGGAGGTCTTGGAGGCTTCCAGGAAGCCTGCTACTCGACAATGCTATTCCCAAAAATGGACGAGATTCTCGACCTGGTGTATTTCCAATGCTACAGAACCTCAGAAAGCTTCTCTATCGTCTGTATTGGACTATCTTCTACACCTGTCCCAGTCTGGTCTCAAGTCTACCTCTATACGAGTCCACCTGAGTGCTATTGCGGCTTTCCATCAGCCTCTACAGGGGAAACCTTTGTCTGCTCATCCTGTGGTTTCCAAATTTATGAAAGGACTTTTTCATGTCAATCCTCCTATCAAACCTCCTCCTGTGGTTTGGGATCTCAATGTTGTCCTGTCTCATCTTATGAAGCCTCCGTTTGAACCTCTCAAAACGGCTCCTCTTAAGTATCTCACCTGGAAGGTGGTTTTCCTGGTGGCCCTCACGTCAGCTCACCGAGTCAGTGAGCTTCAGGCCCTAGTGGCAGATCCACCCTTCACTGTATTCCATCATGACAAGGTGGTTCTCCGTACTCATCCAAAATTCTTACCTAAAGTGGTCTCTGAATTTCACATCAATCAATCCATCGTGCTTCCAGTGTTTTTTCCAAAGCCTCATTCTCATCCTGGGGAATCTGCTTTGCACACTCTGGACTGTAAACGTGCTCTGGCTTTCTACTTGGATCGCACAAAGCCACACAGAACTGCACCTCAACTTTTCGTCTCCTTTGATCCAAACAAGTTGGGACGACCTGTATCGAAGCGCACCATCTCTAACTGGATGGCGGCTTGTATCTCTTCCTGCTATGCCCAGGCTGGATTATCCCTTCCCTGTAAGGTCACAGCCCACAAGGTCAGAGCAATGGCAGCCTCTGTAGCCTTCCTCAGATCGACACCGATTGAGGAGATTTGTAAGGCTGCCACTTGGTCCTCGGTTCATACATTCACCTCTCATTATTGTCTGGATACTTTCTCCAGACGGGATGGACAGTTTGGCCAAACTGTATTACAAAATTTGTTCTCTTAAGTTGCCAACTCTCCCACCATCCCATTGGGGTTAGCTTGGAGGTCACCCACTAGTGAGAATACCTGCCTGCTTGTCCTGGGATAAAGCAATGTTACTTACCGTAACAGTTGTTATCCAGGGACAGCAGGCAGCTATTCTCACGTCCCACCCACCTCCCCTGGGTTGGCTTCTCAGGCTGGCTACCTGAACTGAGGAGACACGCCCGGTACATCGGGCGGGAAGGCACTGGCGCATGCGCGGTGCGGGCATCTCGAAACTTCTAAGTTTCTTCAAGCAAGACATGCTTTCAAGATGTCCGTATCGGGGCTCTGTCGGATGACATCACCCACTAGTGAGAATAGCTGCCTGCTGTCCCTGGATAACAACTGTTACGGTAAGTAACATTGCTTTTAAGCACTTTATATTTATATATATTTATTAGAGGAAATGCTATTATGCAACAAAATTTTTTTTAGATAATTTCACCACATAAAAAGCAGAACAAAGAAAAGTTTACTCTCAAGAAGGTGACAGCCAATGATGAGGCGCCACGTAAGGCTTCCCGCAATTTGCAAAGCGGCTTTGCAGTGGAGTGGTGGGACTGAGGCTTCCCTTTGAGATTTATTACATATGTTAACAATATAGAGTCCAGATGATAAACGCCTATATGAGATAGTCCTGGACTTTAAAGAACATTCTAACTTATGCCACAGTTTATTTGGGCTACATCCATCTTTGGCATTAACTTTTAACATTCAGCTTTCTTCAATTTTTCTGCTTTCTTCTGAAAATCTATCACTTTTCCATGTCTTTCCTTCCCTTCCAATCTATGCATGTGTACCATCTTCTCCCTCTTTCTTCTCTCCTATTCCCATCTATCCATAAGAAGCATTTCTTCTATCTCTCTTCCCTGCCATACCTGTTGCTGTGCACCATCTCTTCCCTCTCTCTGCCATGGTCTGACATCTCTGTCTTCCCCCTCCCATGGTCTGGCATCTCTCTCTTCTCCTATGGTCTGGCATCGCTCTCTCCTTCCCTCCCTCTTCCCTTAGTCTGGCATTGCTCTCTCTCCTCTTCCCTCCTTCCCGAGGTCTGGCATCTCTCTCCTCTCCTTCCCACAGTCTGGCATCTCTCTCCTCTCCTTCCCACAGTCTGGCATATCTCTCTCCCCTCCTTTCCTGGTCTGACAACTCTCTCTCTCTTTCTCTTTCCTTCCATCACCCTTCTCCAGAATCTGACATCTCTCCCTTCTTTGAGTGATCTCTCCTCCCTCCCTGTGTAACATTTCTCCTCCTGCCTCCACCACTATTATTTCCAACAATTCTCCCTCTTTATTCCTTTCCCCATGTATACCATCTTGCTTTCCCTCCCCCTCCATGCACCTATGTCCCAACAATTCTTTTTATCTTCCCTCCCCCACTAGCAGCATCTCTCTTTCCATCCCTTCCTAACCCCGTCCCAGCCCATGCTACATCTGTCCTCCCTGTCTTCCCCTCTACCCCCAGCCCTTGATGTGTAGCATATGTTCTTCTTCCCCCCCTTCCCCAGCGAGACCCTACGGCATGATTTCACTCTTCCGCTCCCGCCTCCCCCACCTACCTCCTCCCTGTTTGCTGTTATTTTAAATCTTCAGAAAAAACAAACAAAAAAACTCTGTGGAGTGACGATGTTCCTAAATGGACTTTATTTGAAAGTATCAAAGTTCCAAAGGTACACTAAAATCATCCACATAAAATAATTCCATCCACATCAAAGTAAATCATCCGCTTAAGAGCCTTAAAGGACCTAGTCCGCCAGGGATACAGGACCCAACATGGTCCGCGTTTCGACAAAAAGTCTTCTTCAGGGGTCCTATAAATAATGAGGCAGCTGCTGCGTAACGCCAATGAGATGAGCCCTGCTGCCGTCAGCCTGCCCCGAAAACCCACCTAGGAGGGAACCGGAAGTCACTGCTGAGTGAAGACTTCCGGGGCAGAGGAGGGAGTTGGGAGCTGAAGAAAGAGGGCATAACGCAGGATCCCGTGGGGTGGGGTGGGAGAGGGAGAGAAGGAAAGAAGAACATATGCTACACACTGAAGATTTAAAATTTCAGGGGCCAGAAAAGGAGGTAGGTGGGGAAGTAGTCACTGCCAATTTGGGGGGAAACCAGGGCCCTTGTGCCCCTCCCCCCCCCCTTCCGATGCCTGTGCCTGAAATTACACTCACGGCTGGATTAAGACATAGGTAAAAAAGGTTTTTTTGTTTAAAAAATGTATAGCCCACTGCATCTAACAATTCTTCGTGGGTCACAGTAAAACAGACACAATAAAAGTAACCCAGACAAACTCAATAAACTTGTACTGTTTCATTTAAGAAAACATTCGCTCAAAAAGCGTGGGGGGGCCTGATCGAAAGGGACGTCTAACTCCGTTTACGTCCATCTCACAAGTCGTCCAAAGTAAAAAAACAGCTTAAGACACATTTTCGAAAGATACATCCAACTTTATTTTCATTTCGAAGATCGTCTAATTATACGTCCTGCTGATCTGATCGTCCAAGCCACTAAATCGTCCATCTTTATACCACATTTCTGTCCATGTCCAAAACACCTAGAACAAGCCCTGTTGGACGTGGGAGGGGTCTGCAAAGTGATGGACTGCACACCCAGACATGTCAACTAAATAGTGGGGTACCTTACAGGGCACTGCTGTGAACTTCACAAAAAGGGCGCCATGGCTTCTCCTCCCTACAGCTCCCTTATAGGTTACGGTGAGCCCCCCAAACCACCTCCAGAATCCCCTAGACCCACTTATCTACCACCTCAATAGCCCTTATGACTGCAGGAGCCACTTATATGCCAGTACAAAAGGGTTTTGGGGGTGTATAGGATAGTGCATATATGTTTAAGTATCAATGCAGTGATTACAGGGGCTTATGGGCATGGGGCATCCTCTCCATGAGTCCGTAACTCATCCCCAAGACGACTTAAGCTGCCTCTGGGCTGGACGACTAGGCTTTCCTATGCCAGGCTGCCAGGTGATGATGGTCTGGAGACTGAATTTTAAAGTTATGATTAAAATTTTTATGGGGGTGGGGGGGTTGGTGATCACTGGGGTAGTGTGTAGGGGTCTATTTTATGTGTTTGCAGTGCTTATCTGGTGACTTTAGGTGGTTTTTTGTGACTTAGGCCATGTTTTACATGGTCTAAGTCACAACGTCCAAGTTCCATCTAGGCTCTGTTGTAAAATTTTCAGTTATACATACTGTACGACTAAGTCTAATCCGGCCCACGTCCCGCCCTCGACACACCTCCCAAAACACCCCGTTTAGCTTTGGTCGTTCAGCGGCACTATGAAGGCCTAGGTCATTTAGAAATACATCCAAAACCCATTTTTATTATCGGCACTTGGACGTTTTTGAGAAATGTTCGTCCAAGTGCCGATTTAGGCCGGTTTTTGGATGTTTTTCTCTTTCGATTATGAGCCCCATAGGTTTTACCATTTTCCTAAGCTGCAAAACACTCGATGCCTTTTTTTTTAATCTCGATGGGTTGTGCATTCCATAACACCGGTCCCTGACAAGAACCTGAAAGCCTAACCATATTCGAGGCAGGAACTTCAAAGAGCATCTGATTCACAGATCGTAATGACCGCAGCGGGTGATGGGAATGCAAAAGAGAAGTCAACACCACTAGACTCTTATCGTTTAAATATCAAACATAGAATTTTAAAATCAATATGTGATCCAATTGATAACCAATGCAAATTCCGCAAAATAGGGGTAATATGATCAAATTTAGAGGCCCGAACAAGCACACACTTTGGCAAGCCGAGGTACAAAGAACTGCAATAATCAAACACAGGGGTCAGCATAGTGGCAATAACGGTCTGTAAATTATCTGCAGTCCCTTAATCTATGCGATAAGCCTACCCCATAACATAAGATGATGTATCCGCATTCAGTTCCCTCAGTAAAGGGAGATAGGTTCAAAACAAATGCAAGGAAGATTTTTTTCACCCAAAGGGTCGTGGACACTTGGAATGCGCTACCGGAGGAAGTGATCAGGCAGAGTACGGTACAGGGATTCAAACAGGGATTGGACGGATTCCTGAGGGATAAAGGGATCGTGGGATACTGAGAGAGGTGCTGGGATGTAACACAAGTATAGGAAGTTAATCAGGTAATAAGTATAGAAACCCAATCAGGTCGTGCATGTGCAAGACCGGAGGGTTAGGACTTCGATGGGAAGATAGGACTTCAATGAGAAACCAAGGTGGCAAGGGGGCCCCTTCTGGTGATTCAGACAGGTCGTGACCTGTTTGGGCTGCCGCGGGAGCGGACTGCTGGGCAGGATGGACCTATGGTCTGACCCGGCGGAGGCACTGCTTATGTTCTTATGTTCTTAAAAAGCTTTCTCTGTCATTAGTATACACCAGTGTATCGTAAACTTTTTGCCTCCTGAGATTTGAGGTGTGCCGTGAGACACTGGGGAGGAGGAGAGGTGCCGGCTGACTGTCACGGCGAGAGGCAGTCCTGTAGGCAATCAGCCAACACCAGCCTCTCCTTATCTCCTGCGTCTTCCTTGCTGACACCCCCCACTGGCGGTTCAGGGCCTATCATGAATGTGTCAATGTCGGCGCATTTCCAGATGCCTCGAGCCGCGGCCACTACGTTTCTGTGCTGCGGCTCGACAAAGTTTACGCGACACTGGTATACACTATACAGGAACAGAAGAGCTTCAGCCCACTTCCTGGTTGTAATCTCCAAGTGGGAAATCCTCTCCGGCGCTGATTGAAGGTCCTCTATTCCTCTTTACCTTGAAACAAGTTACGCAGGATCCCATTTCTTGTCAGGCTAATAATGCTTTTCCTTTATTTTATAATGTAGGAAGTGATCCTGAGAGACGTTGCTGGTATTTCACCGAGAATCTGGAAGCAGACAGGATTCTGTCAGGAGAGCAGGAGGCTACTCTGTGTTCAGGCCAGTACAGAATTTGCATCTTTGAAAAGACACAACGTTTTTCAACAGGAGAGTCGTCGAGAAACTGTGGTATGTTTGATCCAAATGCCGGCAATATCATGCGCGCAAGAGCTCGGCTGAAAAACCAGACAAGAGAAGAGAAAGGGGTATGTAATTCACATGCAGTACCACTCAAGCTTCCTATAACTGTGAAGTCACACATGCAGCGTCCCACTGAAGAGAATTCAATTGCAGCTACAGACTGTGTGGAAACGTTCAGTCAGAAGGAAGAGCTTCTAAACCAAGAGAAACCGTATGTAAGCGAGAAGCCTTTATCATGTACTAATCGTATCAATGGCATACCTAGGAAGAATGATCTAGAACTATATCAGAAACTCCATAGCAGTGACAGGCCCTTTCCCTGTCCTGAATGTGATAAAAGCTTCAAGCGGAAGTTACACCTTAGAAGACACCAGAAAATCCACAGCGGTGAGAGACCTTTTTCATGTGCTGAATGTAACAAGAGCTTCAGTGACAAACTGTACCTTACCACCCACCAGAAAGTGCACACTGATGAGAGGCCATTCGCATGCACTGAGTGTGACAAAACGTACAGATATAAAGCAAGTCTCATACTACATCAGACAGTCCACACTGGTAAGAGACCATTCGCGTGTACTGAGTGTGATGAAAGCTTCTTTAGAAAGAAAACCCTCATGTGTCACTGCCAACAGAGCCATAACGGTGGGGGTCAGTTTTCATGTACTAAGTTAAATAAAGTGGTCCGTGGAAAAAGGCGCAGAAAACCCCAGAACGTGAACATAAACAGCAGCGATAGGCCATTTTCGTGTACTGAGTGTAATAAAAATTTTAGGCGTAAGATACATCTCGCACGACACCAGAAAATCCACACCGGTGAGCGTCCGTTTTCATGTACTGAGTGTAACAAAAGGTTCAGCGATAAGTCATACCTCATGGCACACCAGAAAGTCCACACTGGTGAGAGACCGTTTTCATGTACGGAATGTGATAAAACATTCAGATATAAAGAGAGCCTCCTGACGCATCAGAAACGGCACACTGGTGAGAGTCCATTTTCATGCAGTGAGTGTGACAAAAGCTTCAGTCAAAAAAGAAAGCTTATAAGCCACCGGAATATCCATACAGGTAAAAAGCCACTTTCATGCAGTGAGTGTAGTAAGGTTTTCAGCGAACCATCAAAACTCAGAGAGCACAAGAAGATACACACCGACGAAAGACCTTTCACATGTAGCGAGTGTCAAAAAAAATTCAGACGTAAGATACACCTAAAAAGACATCTGAAAATCCACACTGGGGAAAGGCCGTTTTCATGTGCTGTGTGCAATAAAAGCTTTAGTGAGAAATCGTATCTCACCACGCACCAAAAAGTCCACACCGATGAGAAACCATTTTCATGTTCTGAGTGTGAGAAAAGCTTCAGATATAAAGAGAGTCTCATAATCCATGAGAAAAGCCATACCGGTGAGAAGCCATTTTGTTGTACGGAGTGTGGTAAAAGCTTCGGTCAGAAGAAAAATCTCAAACATCACCAGAAAGTCCATACGAATGAGAGACCGTTTCTGTGTACTGAATGTGGTAAAAGCTTCAGTGACAAATCAAAGCTCACAAAACATCAGAAAATCCATACTGGTGAGAGACCGTTTTCTTGTGTAGAGTGTGATAAAAGCTTCATCACTAAGTCGGATTTTACAAGGCACCAGAAAATCCATACTGGCGAAAGACCATTTTCTTGTGTAGAGTGTGATAAAAGCTTCATCACTAAGTCGGATTTTACAAGGCACCAGAAAATACATACTGGCGAAAGACAGTTTTCATGTACCAAGTGCGATAGAAGCTTTAGTCAGAAAAAATACCTGACAGATCACCGGAAACTACACAGCAGGGAGAGAACTGAAGCATTCCCATTCCCAGCAAAGGGAAGCTCAACGCAAAAAAACTGGACGTGGTGGTAAAGGTGAGCAGCGCTAGTAACGGAAGTGGCAGTATGAAGAATCTGTGAGGGCTGATTCATAACTCGTGTCAACTATTCTTTTTCTCTTGGAAAATGTGCCAACACTGGAAATCTAACGTATGCGTTTGAAAACGTGTGTTTTGTAGTTCTTAATATTGCCGAGAGATGAGTGCAGCGGTCTCTGGTAGGGTAAAAGCCAAAAACGTGACATTTGGAAATCATCGTTTTATTAACAAGTAATAAATGTTAGCTGTTTCAGTAAACCAAGTATACAATCAGCTTGAGAGTGAGTATGTTTAACTGTTAACATCCTTCAAAGCGTTGTTTGTGGCGTTGTGCAACAGTTCTGGATGTTTCTCCCGTACTGCAGAAATGACTTGTAATACTGTGCATTCACCACCGTGTGTCCCTCACGAGCTGGACGACACACAAGACAACCTGGGAGACCTTAACGCTTAAACAGTTTGTCCTTGTACTTTGCTGGTCATGTATGCCATAATAAAACGATGATTTTGAATGTCATGTGTTGTGCTCCTCCCCTCCCAGAGACCGCTGCACTCATCTCTCATCTGGCGGCAACATTAAGAAGTGCATGTCGCAAATTTTCAAACAATTATAATGAGATTTCCAGTGTTGGCGCATTTTCGAGAGAAAGAAATAGTTGCCATGGTTTATGAATCAACCTTTGTATTCTGTACTGCGTGTGGAGAAAGAAAACATCGTAGTGCTAACCAATGAAATTGGAGACCAAGATAATACAGCAGGAAAATACAGAAATTGTTCCAATTACATCGGGCACCATTGGCCTAATATAAAAGAATCTCTTGATATGTTGTCTATGTATATTACGTCTTATGAGAAAAATTAAGTAGATATGAGAGATTCAGATAATCTTCAACAGGCCCTTGGTTATGAGCGAGCTCTATTCCGTTCATGGTTTGTGGAGATGTTACCCCAAGAGAAAGGACAACCTTCAGATGGAGACAATGTGCTGTTCATTTGGAGCCTGATTCTAGAAAAGACGTTTACGGTTAGGTGCCTAGATCTGCGCGTTTTGCCAATCTAAGTGTGTAACTGATTTTCTCTGTAGGCACAATGTAGGCATCTAAACGGAGACGTCTACCCAAAAAGTAGGCATGGTTAGGAGCAGAGTTTTGGCATGGAATGCTGGTAGGTGCCTACCTTAAGCAACAGGATTTTAGGCCAAGAAAACCTTGGTATGATATACCAGCACCTAAGTTATGCAAGTCTTTAAACGGCGCGTAACTTGAATTTTACACAGGTGCCATTTTCCACGGCATCTACCAAATTAGGAGTCCTTTATAGAATCGGGCCCTTGATGCCAAAACCCCTCTATTTAAATCTGGAAGGTACAAAGTCAAAGCTCAGCAAAAAAAAACCAAAAAACAACCCATCAAAGGGAAAAAAAACTGCAAACGTAGTGGAGTAAATTTTAAGATCTTTGATTAGAGAAACTGTAAAACAGAAATAGGTAAGTGATGATGCAGAAAGGGGAGCAGAGATAGAAATAGGAGATCTGGAAAGGAGCCCCAGAACAATCTGAGCTACTGGATAATATAAGGTGTGACACCAGTGAATGATGAGGGTCCAGCACAGAAGCAGAGGCGCAGTGTTAGACTGGCCAAGAAAAGATGTCGAGCAACAAGTCAAATAGGTCAGGAATAGAAGAGCTGATGCTTGAGCTCCTGGACAGTGTGGGCAACATCAGTGAGACCGTAACCCACATATAGCGACCATCCAGCAATATCGTAGAAATACGTTGCAGCAAGAATCATGACTGAGAGAAACACGCCAGAGGAAGGGGTGCTTTGGCCATCCCAGAGTGAGACCAGTCTTAGTTAGGTGCCATCAATTCATGTTCGAGTCCTAGTGACTTGACGAATTACAGCTCTAAAAAGACATCCGTTTTGTGCTAGTCTGGAAAGGTCCTCCAGCGGCATCCCTATGGTTATTTTCAACATGTCCAGCCATCTGATTGCAGGTGCCCTCTTTGCCTGGTTCCTTCGATCTTCCCAAACATGATGTCCTTCTCTTCTGATGGTTTGACCAAAATAAGACAGTTATAACTTCATCATTTGGGCTACGAGTGATGCAGGAAATAATCTGATGTATGAAACTCCATCGGATCTTTGGTGCTGAGGTGATGCCTCAGTCTCTGTGTCCATTGAAGCTTATCCCATTATCTCTGAGGAAGTCTCCTTCAAGGAGTTTGAGGCAATTAGCTCACCTTGAAACCTTAGGATGGGGACCGTCAAACTATTTGACTTCTTGAAGAAGACTGCAACTAAGTTCATGGATCTGTATGAATGTGGAGTGCACTTATTGGACTGTGGGGCTAAATCATTATTATAGGATGTAGACTCTGCTCTCAAGAATCACTTGATGATAAACTGGAGAATTTGGAAAACTTAATTCAGTTGAGGAACACATATATTCGTAAATGTTTCTTGATCTTCAGTTGTATTAACCATTGAATAAAAATGACTTTAATGTATATGTGTAAATTTCCCCGCAGCTTTCCTACTCACCTGCAAGGTTGTTATCTACCCTTGGTTTATATGGATAAGACACTTCCGCAGTAACCATTATCTCTTCCTTGTGGGATCTCTTAGAGAGAGGAAGAGATAATGGTTTCTGCGGATGGGCAGACTGGATGGGCCATTTGGCTTTTATCTGCCATCATGTTTCTCTGTTTCTCTAACCATAAAGCTCTATGACCTCACAATGCAGGTGTAAAGAGCCTTAGCCAATAGGGAGAGGAGGAGATAGTGGATGCTTTATCTGCCATCATGTTTCTATCTAATCTCCTACTCTTAGGAGGTGATTTTAGACGATTTACCTAACCCTTCTGGAAATCTAAGTTGCATATGTAAGTTGGCATACATGTATTCCAGAAAAACGACTGTTGACCTGTGTACCTGTGCAAAATACACAGATGTCAAGAGGGCACAGTTTGGGTGCATCGTAGAAATAGAAACGTAATCCCTATATTGCAATTGGAATATATGTAAATATTGACTTAAACGTTTTTGGGGGTATAAATCTCTGAGTTATACAGAACTATCAGCTAACTCTCTATCTGGTCCTGGGTCATAAAGGGGTGATTGAAAAGGACAGAACCACCAGAAACAAAAATCCACTGTTCTTCTCCTTAATTGAATCACTTTGGATGTTCAAGACATATAAATCCCATCACAAAGCCCTACGTGGCGATTTTCATTTGAATGTTTTTTGTAAAACAATGACTCTCCCTGTACTACTGAGAAATGTTGTGGGCTAAATCCCAAATGCACCCCTCCCCCTCAATTGTATGACTTGTCAAAGCCATGTCTTTTTCCTTAGAACCTTCTGCAAAATAATTCTAATTCAATCTACACTCAGATCATATAAAAGTGTTGTCATATGTACTTTTCCATGGGAGGGGGGTAAATTTATGTAGCATTTTGCATGCATGTCCTAGTTTGTATGTATAAAAATAAAGATCTCTCTTTATTTCCTGACTTATGTAAAGTGATTCAGGCAAAATGGAGTAAGTTTGTGATATGTTACGTTCAACAGTGAAGGTTTTAAAAGAAAAAAGTTCTTAAATCTGATATTTGCAATAGATGTAAAGGTGAGAGTGAGTAATATAGAATACTGTACTGGTGGATTAAGAGTGAGGTTGGAATTAGAGAATGACACGGGGAGAAATTCTGTCCCCGTCCCCGGACCACCATCCTCTGCACCGCCCCGTCCCCGCTGGTCCTTTCACCGCCCCGTCTCTGTCTCTGCTGTCTCCTTCACCGCCCCGTCACCGTCCCCGCTGTCTCTTTCACCGCCCCGTCACCGTCCCCGTCTTCATCGTCTTCTCCTCTCCATCCCCCCATCCCCAGCACCCTTCACGCAGTCCAGCAGCTCCCTCCTGCCGGCCAGCCGTGCATTTCCCTCCCTCCCTCCTTTTCTCTTACCTTTTCTTCTTAAAACTGGCGATTTCTATAAAGCTACGAGCTGTATTACAGCCAGAGCCTTGAAGTCACGTCGGGTTGCCTGCTAGAAAAGTCTCCTCCGATGCAACCGAAACAGGAAGTTGCGTCAGAGGAGACTTTTTCCAGCAGGCAACGCGATGCGACTTCAAGGCTCCGGCTGTAATACAGCTCGTAGCCTTATAGAAATCGCCAGTTTCAAGAAGAAAAGGTAAGGGAAAAGGAGGGAGGGAGATGCATGGACGGCCGGCGGGAGAGAGTGGGCTGCCGGATCGAACGCTCGTTCACCGCGCGTTCACTACTTGTTCATCGCCCCGTGCTACCATTCACCGCTCCACGGGGCGGTGAATGGCCTTGTCCCCGAACTCACGGTGATCTTTTTTTTTGGTCACCGTTTTGGCGGGTAACAACCACCGTGTCATTCTCTAGTTGGAATTTCTGGCTGCAGAAGAGAACTGTTGTTTTTAGTGGAGCTTCCCTGCTGCTGATTTAAGGAGCGAGGCATCCAGATTCCTCAACACCTGGTGACTTGGCTACCGTTAACCAGGAGCGTCACAAGCACAAATGTCCCCTGTGCGACATGGTGCGCTCCTGCCCTGCCCACTTGGTGACATCAGCACAAGGGAAGCCAATGGACGATCAGTTGGCCATTTTTCTTTCGTCAATCAGTCCATATATAAATCTCCACTTTCACATTGTTCTAAACTTTGTTGTATATTATTCTAGTTGACTTTTCCCTCATTAATCTTCTCTTTAAATTCAAGAATAAAGTTTTAAAGAAGGAGCTTGTTTCTATCTGTGTAATCATTTATCTGGAGAAAAGACCTCAATGGCTACAGCCAAACAAACATTTCATTCAAGTTTGGGTTATATGTAGCTACCCTCCTCGGTCAACCACTCCAGTAACAACCATATCAAAGTTTTATTTCTTTTTAATAAAGAATTTTATAGCTGTATTGGAAACGAGCACTTGTATTTAAAGCTGCTCGGTGCTCCGACATGAAATCATGTTTCGCTAGTTTGCCATTTCCAAGGAGCAATCCCTGAAAAGCATCGGCAGTAGAAAATGTCAGAATAATTTCAGAAATATCAGTATATAGATAGAAACAAACTTCTTTAAACTTTATTCTTGAATTTAAACAGAAGATTTCTGAGGGAAAAGTAAAATAGAATAATATGCCATAAAGTTTAGCTCAGGGGTGCCCAATACGTCGATCGCAATCAACTGGTAGATCTCGAAGGCAATGCAAGTCGATCGCGGAGCCCATCCTGGGCTCCGTTTTAGACTCGCATTGCCTTCGCAATCTACTGGGCTGTTCAGCCTTCCTCTCCCCCACCGCCGCCCCAAGCTTTCCCTGCAAAAGCCGTTTTCCCCGACATCAATTCTGATGTCGGAGAGGAAGTTCCAGGCCAGCCAGTTGCTGCTTGGCTGGCCCAGAATTTCCTTTCCAACGTCAGAATTGACGTTGGGGAGAAGGCTGCTGGCTTGTTGCAGTGTCAGAAAGTGAAGAACTCGGCAATGGCAGTGTCTGCGGTGGCTTGGGGGCCTGTTCCCAGACAACAGCCCTGGCAGTGGCTTGGGGAGAAAGAAAGGGGAGACAGAAAGACAGGCAGGGAGACAGAAAGAAAGACAGACAGAAACAAAAAAGGAGGAGTGTGTGGCGCGGTGGTTGGAGCTGCAGCCTCGGCACCCTGGGGTTGTGGGTTCAAGCCCCGTGCTGCTCCTTGTGACCCTGGGCAAGCCCCAGGTATGTTAGATAGATTGTGAGCCCACCGGGAAAGATAGGGGAAAATGCTTGAGTATCTGATTGTAAAACCGCTTAGATAACCTTGATAGGTGGTATATAAAACCCTAATAAACTTGAAAACTTAATAAACTTGAAGAAAGGGGGGGCAGGGAGAGAGAAAGAAAGAAAGGGGAGGAGCAGGGAGAGAGGAAGAAAAAGTTGGAATCATAGAAGGACAGAGATGGTTGGGGAATGGAATGAGGTCTGGAGGAGAGGAAGCATACAGGAGGCTGAAAGAAGGGAAGAAATATTGGATGCACAGAGTCGGAAGAAGAAAGTGCAACCAGAAACTCATGAAATCACCAGACAACAAAGGTAGGAAAAATGATTTTATTTTCAATTTAGTGATCAAAATGTGTCCATTTTGAGAATTTATATCTGTTGTCTATATTTTGCACTATGGCTCCCTTTCACTAAACCGCAGTAGTGGACTTTAGCGCAGGGAGCCTATGAGTGTCGAGAGCAGTGCGGGGCATTCAGCGCAGCTTCCTGCGCTAAAAACCGCTATCGCAGTTTAGTAAAAGGGGAGGGGGTATATATGTCTATTTTTTATAGTTGTTACTGAGGTGGCAGTGCATAGAGTAATCTGACTTGACCTCTGATAAAATCCCCGAATTTAAATGATAATTAACATTTTCTCTGTGTACAGTGTACAATTTTATTGTTGGTAGATCATTTTGACTTGGTCATTTTAAAAGTAGCTCGCAAGCCAAAAAAGTGTTTCCTAGAGGAAAGGAGGAACAGGGGAGATATGATTCAGACGTTCAAATACTTGAAAGGTATTAACGTAGAACAAAATATTTTCCAGAGAAAGGAAAATGGTAAAACCAGAAGACATAATTTGAGGTTGAGGGGTGGTGGATTCAAGAGCAATGTTAGGAAATTCTTCTTTACGGAGAGGGTGGTGGATGCCTGGAAAGCGCTCCCGAGGGAGGTTGTGGAGAAGAAAACGGTGATGGAGTTCAAAAAGCGTGGGATGAACACAGAGGATCTAGAATCAGAAAATAATAGTAAATATTGAACTAAGGCCAGTACTGGGCAGATTTGCACGGTCTGTGTCCCGTATATGGACGTTCAGTTGAGCCGGGCTGGGGAGGGTTTAGATGGGCGGGAGTGAGCTTTGATGGAGACTCCAGTAGATGGAACCTAAGAACACTACTGGGCGGGGCAGTAGGTTTCTGGCCCAGAAATATCTAAGTAAAAGGAACATTTAAACTAAATTAATTGATGGAGCATGTATGGTTGGGCAAACTGGATGGACCACTCGGGTCTTTATCTGCCGTCATTTACTATGTTAGGCTAAGAAATTTGTAAAAATGTGCTTTTTTGTTAAAACAGTACGTGATATGTCATTTTAAATATGATTTTCATGATCAGCAGCCAAACATCTATGTGTGTTGAAGAAGCAGAAACTTTGTAGCCCAGTGATATCTGTAGCTTTATTCCATTTCATCAATTAATTCCCTCAGCATATCAAACTCCTCCAGCTGCCTGTGTGTTTTCCCTCACCGACTACCTTGCGAAAGGTGTTGCCCACCTCCCTCTCTGCTTGCTCAGCCGTGCACCATTTCTCTTGAAGAGCCAAATGACGGAAACCTGGCTTACTGTCTGTAAAGAATGGAACAGGGTGGAGATGATGGCGGAATGGGTCGGGGCTGGGGCCTTGGTCAGTGTTGCCAGTTGGGCGGTTTTCCTGCCCTACTTTTTAAGGCTCTCGGCAGGAAATAAAAAGCTTGGGTGGGTGGTGGGTTTTTGGGCTACTTTTCGAGGCAATTTGGCTATTTTGGGCGGGTGATTGTTTTTTGGGGGTTTTTTTTTTCTTTTCATTGGTTCAGCTGCAGCACAGCGGGCCAATCACAGATGACCTTAGGAACTCTGAGGTTGTTTGCAATTGGTCCATTGTGCCCTAGCTGAGCCAATGAAATTCCGATGCTGCGGTCAGCTTGGCGCAACTTGTTTGAATCTGTACCGGGACCGCAAAGACAAGTTGGAAGGTAGGACTGGAAAGGGGAGGGGTTTGAGAGAGGGAGAGAGGCCCGGACCCGGGAGAATAGAAGGGAGGGGAAGGAGGGAAAGTAGCGGCTCATTGAATGCCTGTGAAGGGCAGCAAATATGTGTCTCACACGCCGAATGGGTGGGATTTGGTGTCTCCGTGTAAAGAGTTGCTCGCACTGTTCTTTTTTCTATCCACAGAAAATACTTCTACAGAGTCGTGATATGTCCTGCTACACCCAGTTTAACTATTAGCCTGACTAATGCTTATTTTTATTTCTTTATAAAGGGGTCCTTTTACTAAGGCATGCTAGCCGGATTAGCACGCGTCCATAGACTTATAATGGGTGCGTTAGCATTTAGACCCCCAAATAAATATCCTGCCTATCAACTGTTCTAAGATTAAGCTGACCCAGTGTCCTGACAGAAATTGAAACTCAGAACCATCAACATGTAAGAACATAAGAATTGCCGCTGCTGGGTCAGACCAGTGGTCCATCACGCGGCGGCCCTCTGGTCAAAGGCCAGCCCCCTAACTGAGACTAGCCCTATCGGCGTACGTTCCTGTACTTTTGTCAGTAGGGACAGTGGGCAGTTGTCAAATACAATATTTACCCGAGTGAATGGCTTTTGCATTTAGTAGGAGTGATTTTATAATGAGCTGTTCGCGTGAGAAGCCAAGAAAGGTGACTGTTTAATAATTCTGCATCCTTGCTAAGGTGTCTATAAAACTGGCTCCTAGAATCAACTCCAATAATGTTCAAATGTTCACACACAAATTTACACCTGCCCTGAAGAAGTGTCTACATCACTGTTTCCCACCTTTTTCAAGCCAAGTACAGTGGTGCCTCACACAACGAACTTAATTGGTTCCAGGAGCAAGTTTGTTATGCGAAAAGTTCGTTATGTGAAACGCGTTTTCCCATAACAATACATGTTAAAAAAAATAATTCGTTCTGCAGCATAAAATATGCTAAGATGACATAAAAAAAGATCAATTTGTCAAAATGGTGAAAATGGTGGTCTTGCTGAGGCCAAACTCTTTGACGAGGTCACACTGTTTTACCCCACATTCATTCCTTCTAATTATTTCCCGTTTCATTTCAACAGAAATCACCTTCCTGCTTTTTTTAGAAGCCATGATATATAAAAAATATTGAGTTTATCTTAAAAGGACGACTGTATACAGTGAGAGAGGGCAGTTAAGTGCAGTGCCTGCGCGGAAGGATGCAATACATCGGCAGCTCGGGCGACTTCGTTGTGTGAAACGAAGTTTGTTGTGTGAAGTTCGTTGTGTGAAACGAAGTTCGTTGTGTGAAGTTCGTTGTGTGAAATGAAGTTCGTTGTGTGAAACGAAGTTTGTTGTGTGAAGTTCGTTGTGTGAAACGAAGTTCGTTGTGTGAAGTTCGTTGTGTGAAATGAAGTTCGTTGTGTGAAACGAAGTTTGTTGTGTGAAGTTCGTTGTGTGAAACGAAGTTCGTTGTGTGAAGTTCGTTGTGTGAAATGAAGTTCGTTGTGTGAAACGAAGTTTGTTGTGTGAAGTTCGTTGTGTGAAACGAAGTTCGTTGTGTGAAGTTCGTTGTGTGAAATGAAGTTCGTTGTGTGAAACGAAGTTTGTTGTGTGAAGTTCGTTGTGTGAAACGAAGTTCGTTGTGTGAAGTTCGTTGTGTGAAATGAAGTTCGTTGTGTGAAACGAAGTTTGTTGTGTGAAGTTCGTTGTGTGAAACGAAGTTCGTTGTGTGAAGTTCGTTGTGTGAAATGAAGTTCGTTGTGTGAAACGAAGTTTGTTGTGTGAAGTTCGTTGTGTGAAACGAAGTTCGTTGTGTGAAGTTCGTTGTGTGAAATGAAGTTCGTTGTGTGAAACGAAGTTTGTTGTGTGAAGTTCGTTGTGTGAAACGAAGTTCGTTGTGTGAAGTTCGTTGTGTGAAATGAAGTTCGTTGTGTGAAACGAAGTTTGTTGTGTGAAGTTCGTTGTGTGAAACGAAGTTCGTTGTGTGAAGTTCGTTGTGTGAAATGAAGTTCGTTGTGTGAAATGAAGTTCGTTGTGTGAATCAAGACATGAAGTTCGTTGTGTGCAGCGTTCGTTGTGTGAGGCGTTCTTTATGTGAGGCACTACTGTACCCCTAAATCAAACAACTTCCAACTGAGGACTCCAGAGCTCCATGCAGCAGAGATTTTGAAATAGACATTTTATTGTTAAAATATTTAACTAATTAGACAACACATATAACAAATATAGGTCACTGCAACTAGCTGTCTGCGAGGGGTATACAGGAACGAGAGAGATGCTGAGGGTTATACAGCTGGCTGGGGGTACAGGGATGAGAGAGAGGGATGAGGGAGCGTTGCAGACGATGGGGTAAGGAAGAGATGCTGGCTCAGGAGTGGAAGATCCAACACATCAAGACCAACATAACATGGAGAAGAGATTCTAGATGGGGACCGAATGTAAATAGAGGGAGACTGAAGTAATGCTGGGCACAGAGAGGGACAGACATGGAGAAGGCTTGATGGGGAGAGAGGGGCATGCATAAAAGGACATTGCTTGAAAAGGGGTGATTCTGACAGAGGGATGATGGAAGCAGGGGAACGGAGAGGAACACAGAGGAGAGAAGTTCGGGAAGGGGATGCTGGACAGATGGGGACAAAATGTAAAATAAGTAATGCGGGGTGGGGGGGAGGAGGTTTCCCTGCTGCAGTGGCTAAACTGCTGGTTAGGCAGGCTTAGGCGATTCTATATAGGACGCCCATGTGCTTCAGGCGGCTTCTGAGACTGGTCGTCCTATACAAAATCCAGCCCGTTATGTCCAGAAGTTTGAAGAGCTTTTAATTTGGGGAAGGACTTTTTACATTAAATGCTTGTTTTTGTTGTGTGTTTCCTGAATGTTTTTCTTTGAGATATTTGCAGTGTATAAATAAACAGGATGTATTTCGTTGATAAATTAAAGGCGTTTCCAGCGGCGATTGTTTGGGCTATTTTGGGGCTACTTTTTGCCATGAGTTGGGCTGGAAATTTTTTTGCCATCTGGCAACCCTGAGCCTTGTGTCCGGATTTGGGGGGCACGAAAAATGATTAGCCTCACAAACTGTTTTTTTTAGCTCCGGCACACTAAACGGAGCAAATGGTTTTCGTGGCACATTATAATTGAAATAAGCAGCTTCTTCCACCTGCTCCCTTCTGAGGTCACGTCCTGGTCCCGTGATAGGAAGTGATGTCAAAAGGGAGCCGAGGCTGGCGCGAGTAAGATGCTGCTCGCACTGGAGAACATTTCTAGAGTTACGCAAGTGGGGCAGAGAGGAGAAGAAGAAGCCCAGGAGTGATGGGCTCCTGCATACATGATGTACACGTCATCTATTCTAGTGTATATTTATTTTCTGAATTATTTCTTATGAAGGGAATTTTAAATTCCGGAATCTCTTTTTGGCACACCACTGAGACACTGTGCCGGACACTAAGGGGCTGCTTTTTTGATTTGATGCTGTTTGAAGTGGTTTACATTCAGGTAGTGTCATCATTTCTCCCTATCTGTCCTGTCTGGCTCACAATCGAACCACAGTACCTGCGACAATCGAGTAGGGTTACCAGACATCCGGGGAAACCTGGACATGTCCTGGTTTTAGAAGACCGCCGGGTGTGCGGCCATATTTTCAAAGTCTGGTAGTTTCTCTGGGTTTCCCGAGCTCCGCCCTTAGTCCCGCCCCCTCATCTCCTTTCCCAAGCTCAGGGCCGCATCTGGAGGGCTTCCTAGCACGCCATGACACATCGCATAGGCAAATGTTTGGAGGCCCTGAGCTTGGGAAAGGAGATGAGGGGGGGGGGGACTAAGGGCAGAACTGGGCAGAGCTGGATGCCGAACAGGGAGGGGCTGGGTTGGAACGGGGGTGGGGCACATGTCCTCTTTTCGTGGAGAAGAAATCTGGTAACCCTACACTGGAGGGTTAAGTGACTTCAAGACACTGAAGAAAAAAGCCCTTTGAGGCTCTTGACAAGGGCTCAATTTTACACCCGTGGCTGAA
The DNA here is from genome assembly GCF_902459505.1 of Geotrypetes seraphini. Taxonomy (NCBI): domain Eukaryota; kingdom Metazoa; phylum Chordata; class Amphibia; order Gymnophiona; family Dermophiidae; genus Geotrypetes; species Geotrypetes seraphini. Next base: position 5,244,494 of record NC_047089.1, on the reverse strand, counting down.
TTATTGATACGACTCCTCTGTTGGGTTAAGTGACTTGCCCAGATTGAACCCACAACCTCAGGGTGCGGAGGCAAGGGTTCTAAACACCAAGCCACTCCTTCCTCCAGATGCAGGCCACTGCATACTCTTAAATTTTTAATATCAACTTTCCTGTTAGTGCCTGAGCCAAGCACTGCTTAGTAGTGCTGTCCGATTTCCAATTTGAATCGATTCTTTTTTTAATCAGCCTGGCCAATTCGGTGACCAACCCTCCTCCCTTCAGGTCTCCTCTTTGCAGCATCCTCTGGCTCACCCCCCCCCCCCCCCCCTGTCCTCCCGGTCTTACCTTTTACCTAATCGCAGCAGCCTGCAGAGAGAATCACCAGTGCTGTAGCGATCCTTGCAGGCTGCCATCGTCCTCATGTTCCCTCTACTGCGATCCTGCCCCTGATGTCAGAGGAGGGGCGAGACTGCGGCAGAGGGAACGTGAGGACGACGGCAGCCTGCAAGGATCGCTACAACACAGGCGGTTCTCTGCAGTCTGCTGCGATTAGGTGTCGAATTGGATTCTGACCCACAAGCTGCTTATTTTCAGCAGGCAGACAATGGTATGTTTATCCGTATGGCTCTGCTTTCCATAGTACTAGGCAAATTCTAGAGGATATGAACTTTGTGCTAAACTACTCAACCAGGACGCCTGAGTCTGATCAAGTTTCTGCAGGTAACAGAACTGAGGGGATGGAATGCAGAAGTTTCTTTTTCTGTCCTTACACAGCCAGTGATTTTGAGCTCAGAGATGTAAGGACTGCAAGCACAAATTAGAGAGTCTAGCGACTGGGAAAAAAGAGAGGAACAGAGATAAAGCTAGCATTGAGACACAACATTTATGAAAGGGTTTAAGGATGCACTCTCTAAGGTCCTTCCTTATTTAAATTTTAAAAAAAAGGTTTGAAGTGGGGAACATGAAGGCCTTCAGGGGAGGGGGGTCCCGTGTAGAAGTACACAGAGGGAGGGAATGGGGGGTTCAAAGAGACATGCATATGCCAGACTGGGGGGAGGGAGAGGGGAAGAAATAATGGGTCTAAAAACACAGGAGAGGGATGATGGACAATAGGATTTAGGGAAGAAAAGAACAGAAAGGGAGAGAAGTTGGACACAAGGGATGGTGTGAAGGGGGGATAGAGATACTGGAAAGGAGGGTAGTTGTGAAGAGAAAGAGAGAGATGATGGACCCTGGGGTGGTGGGGAAGGAGGGAGAGATGCTGGATGAAAGGGTAGTTCAGAAAAGGAGAGATGGTGGATCTGGGGATGGTGGGGTCCATCGCTGCAGTTGCGGGGATGGAGATGTAAAAAAGGAAAGATGCCAGACCTCCGGGGGAGGGAAGGGGAGGGCAGAGATGGATGATGGATGGTTAGCATGGAGAAAGAAGAAAACGGCAAATGGGCAGGAGACTCTGGCAAACGAGTTATCAGAAGACAAACAGAAACCAGAGCCTGACACCAACATGATTCAAATAATGACCAAACAACAAAAGGTAGAAAAAAAATAATTTTATTTTCTGTTTTGTGATTACAATATGTCACATTTGGAAATGTGTATCCTGCCAGAGCTGGTCTTAGACCGCAAACGTGAGCTAGGACTTAACAGAGTGAGGAAAAGTCTCTTTGTTTATTTTGTTTACACTACAATGCCAGTGTGGGTAGGAGATGGCAAAGGGGTGGGGTGGGTGAAGAGGCTATAAAAAGAGTGAAGAGGCTATAAAATAAACACACCAGGATGTTTCGGAAAAAAAAACCTAAAACGCCCAATTGGCAAGAAAATCAAATCAAAATTTTTTTTCCTGAATCGGGCAGCTGTACTGCTCAAGCACTGACAGGAAAGTTGACAATTAGCCAATGGCGTAGTAAGGGAGGGGGTGTGGGGTGCAGACCATCCCGGGTGCCGGCACCTCTCCGTCCCACCCACGCCCCCATACCTCTTTAAAATTTTCACCAGTGTGAGCAACTACTCTAGCCTGCTGCTTGTACAGGCCTAGCTCCCTCTAAAATAACTTCCAGGTCGCAGGGCCAGGAAGTGACATCAGAGGGAAAGCCAACGCCAGCGCAAGCAGCAGTCCTGAGAAGCTGCTCGTGCTGGCGATGATTTAAAGAGGTGCGGGGTGGGGAGGGAGGGCACGAGTGGGGGGGTGCAGAAAGGAGCATGTGGGGGGGGGAGGGAGAGGAGGGCTCAGTGGGTGCCACCTACCCTCACTAAGCCAATGCATTTAGCTCTGAGCAGGAGATTTCTGTCATGATTCTAAAGCAGCATGTGAGTACTTTGGTGGACAATTTTAGGAAACCCCTTTTCCATATGGGAAATGAACTTTACGCGTGGAAAAAGATTTCAAAATTACCCGCACATTCAGCGGTGTAGCCAGGGGTGGTGGCACCTGTGACTCTTCCCCCCCCCATCCCTTCGTACCAGCAGTGAGCAGCTCTTAGCTGTTGAACTCTCCTTCTGATGTCACTTCCTGGTCCCACAACCAGGACGTGCCATCAGAACGAAAGCTGAGGGTGGCACGAGCCTGCTCGCTGCCAGTAACGATTTTTAAGAGATGGGTGGGTGGGCAAGGAGATGCCGACGGCCCCCCCTCGCTATGCCCATATTAGTATTTTAGCAAAAGGGTTCTTTTCACCCCATCGTCTGCTTTTCTACACCGTGCTCTGTGTTATAATCCCTCTAAGACCCTGGTCTCAAACCTGTGGCCCCCAGGTCCTATTTTGAGGCCCTCGGCATGTTTATCATAATCACAAAAGTAAAATAAAACCATTTCTTAATCATATGTCTCTTTAGCTATAAATGACAATATTATTATTAAGACTTGGCCAAAAGGAAAGATTTATAAACTATCAAGAGTTTTACCTCATTTCTTTCATAAGAACCAAGTACCTCCAAACCCCAAATGTGGCCCTGCAAAGGGCTTTGAGTTGGAGGCCACTGCTCTAAAGCTATTTGACTCTTTTCTTCACCTCCTCCCCCACTTTACCAGGGTGGGGTAATTGCCCTGACTTTCCCTTCCTGCTTCAGGGTTCAGGTTACAAGCAGGAAACTGCCACTGCTGCCCCCAGACCCCCGGGAGATCCTGTTCCAGAGAGCCACTCCTTAGGTTCCAGCTCACTGCAATGGCTGCTGCAAACCCTGCTCAGAGCCTGAGAGAAGAAGTCTCTTGCTCTCTCTGTCTGGATTACTTCAGCGATCCAGTGACCACAGTCTGTGGACACAACTTCTGCCGCCCCTGCATCACCCAGAGCTGGGAGGGGAGCAAAGGAGGCTTCCCCTGTCCCCTGTGCAGGAAAAGGTCTCGGCAGAAGAACCTCAGAGCCAACAGGCAACTGGCAAAAGTGGCTGAAAGGGTGAAGAACCTCTATGAGAACTTGGGCAGCCCAGTAGAGGAGGATCTGTGTGAGAAGCACAAGGAGAAGGTGAAGCTGTTTTGTGAAGAGGATCAGACCATGATCTGCCTTGTTTGCAGAGAGAGCAGGGACCACAGGGCTCACTTGGTCACCCCCATAGAGGAGGCTGTGCAGGAATACAAGGTGGGTATCAGAGATTTTGCACAATTGGTCTCCGTTTTTCCTTTTTCTGTCACCAAAATTGAGTTTTAAGCTTGCACAGAACTCCCCAGTTCCATCTCTCACTCTCACTCCGAATCTCTTCCCTGGCCCCCCCCGGGCTGGCATCTCCCTACCCTCTCTCCACTGGCTAAGAATCTCTCCCTCCCTCCCTCTCTGATTTTGGTCACTCTCTCTACCATTCCTCCCCCCCCCCCACTTGTGACTCCAGCATCCATGTCTGCCCCCCCCCCCCACACACACACCCAATCACCTCTTTCACTTGCACCCTGAATCCCTGCTCTGCTTTCCCATGATCTGTCATATCGCCTTCTCTTCCTCCCTTCTCACTCTCCTTTCTGGTCTGGGTCACTTCCTCTCCCTACTTTCCCTCCACCCCCACTTATAGTTCCAGAATCCATGTCCCCTCTCCACCCCTTGTGGTTCTAGCATCCATGTCCTCTCCTCTTCCTCCCTACTTGCAATCCAGCATCAATGTCCCCTCTCCTCCCCACCTGTAGGTTCAGCATCCATGTCCTCCCCACCCCCCAACTTGTGGCCCAGCCTACATGTCCTCTCTCCTTCCCTCCTCCTCCTCTCTCCTCTCTCATGTGGGTCTGGCCTTTTTCCGAATGATACCCCCTCCCCCCCCGGTGATTCAACATCAATCCTATCCGCAGGCCTCCCAAAGCAGCAGCAGCAGTAGTCTGTCAGTAGAGGAAACGCTGTGAACAGAGCCTTCCCTGTGCCACGTCACTTCCTATAGACAGACAACGCGGCAGAGGGAAGGCCGTGGTGGGACCAGCCGCAAGCAACCATAACCCCCCTCCCTTATCCACCTGACGCATCCCCCTGGTCGCTCCACCACCCCTCCCAGGCCATACCTTTACAGGCAGCAGTGATGTCCACTTACGTCTGCTTCTGGTGCTTTATATGGAACACTGACCCTACCCAGTGCATCCCAGAATGCAATGTGCTGGGCCGGGCACTGCCATTTTTCAAGATGTTGGCACTGGAGGCAGGAGTGAATGGGCATCGCTTCTATCTCTTAAGCTAAGGCCTGGAATTTTCTTTGGAGTTGGGAGTGGAGGGAAGAAGGGTCATGTTTGTTATAGTAAGGGGGAGGGCGGCACCTGTCTGCCCTCCCTTCCCCCTGCCCCCTACCTCCTTAAACCTTTGTCAGCGCAAGCAACTTCTCTGGCCTGGCTCCCTTCTGAATTCACTTCCAGGTCATAGGGCCAGAGGGAAAGCCAGTGTCGGCGCAAGCAGCAGGCTGGAGAAGCTGCTCAACTTGGTGAAGATTTAAAGATGTCCGGGTGGGGGGATGGGAGGGCACGAGTGTAGCACGGGGGTGGGGGATGGAGTGGGGGGCAACCAGCAACCTGGGCGCCTCCTACCCTCGCTACGCCACTGGTTAAAATGGCTTTCCCAGTTGTCAGCTTGGGAATATCTCCTGTGGGCCTCACTGGTTTCCATTCACACAACTTAACCTTAGCTTTCGGTTTTGGTTGAAAAACAGTAAAACCGTTTCAGTGGCATTTTCAGTTTTGGCCAAAACTAAAAAAAAAAAAAATCTGTTTTGGTTGGCCTGTGGTGTCTGACCAGTTAACACCCAAACCCCAATCCCTTCCTACAGCCAACATACGTCTGGTCTTTATCTGCCATCCTCTACTATGTCACTACGTTACAACCAACCATCAAAAATTTCAAAGACTGGGGGACACTCGATGAAACTGCAGGGAAATACTTTTAAAACCAATAGGAGGAAATATTTTTTCACTCGGAGAATAGTTAAAGCCCTGGAACGCATTGCCAGAGGATGTGGTAAGAGCAGATAGCGTAGCTGGGTTTAAGAAAGGTTTGGACAAATTCCTGGAGGAAAAGTCCATAGTCTGTTATTAAGACATGGGGAAAGCCTCTGCTTGCCCTGGATCGGTAGCATGGAATGTTGCTACTCTTTGGGATTCTAGAATCTTGTTACTCTCTGGGATTCCGGAATCTTGCTATTCCTTGAGATTCTGTATGGAATGTTGCTACTCTCTGGGATTCTAGAATCTTGTTACTCTCTAGGATTCCAGAATCTTGCTATTCCTTGAGATTCTGTATGGAATGTTGCAACTCTTTGGGATTCTAGAATCTTGTTACTCTCTGGGATTCCGGAATCTTGCTATTCTTTGGGGATTCTGCATGGAATGTTGCTACTCTTTGGGATTCTAGAATCTTGTTACTCTCTGAGATTCCGGAATCTTGCTATTCCTTGAGATTCTGTATGGAATGTTGCTACTCTCTGGGATTCTAGAATCTTGTTACTCTCTAGGATTCCAGAATCTTGCTATTCCTTGAGATTCTGTATGGAATGTTGCAACTCTTTGGGATTCTAGAATCTTGTTACTCTCTGGGATTCCGGAATCTTGCTATTCTTTGGGGATTCTGCATGGAATGTTGCTACTCTTTGGGATTCCGGAATCTTGCTATTCCTTGAGATTCTGTATGGAATGTTGCTACTCTCTGGGATTCTAGAATCTTGTTACTCTCTAGGATTCCAGAATCTTGCTATTCCTTGAGATTCTGTATGGAATGTTGCAACTCTTTGGGATTCTAGAATCTTGTTACTCTCTGGGATTCCGGAATCTTGCTATTCTTTGGGGATTCTGCATGGAATGTTGCTACTCTTTGGGATTCTAGAATCTTGTTACTCTCTGGGATTCCGGAATCTTACTATTCTTTGAGATTCTGTATGGAATGTTGCTACTCTTTGGGATTCTAGAATCTTGCTACTCTCCGGGATTCCGGAATGTTGCTATTCTTTGAGATTCTGTATGGAATGTTGCTACTCCTTGGGTTTTGGCCAGGTCCTAGGGACCTGGATTGGCCACCGTGAGAACAGGCTACTGGGCTTGATGGACCATTGGTCTGATGGACCAGTATGGCTGTTCTTATATTCTTAAAGTTAGATTTGTGGTAGATTTCTGCATTAGCCTCAAAGTGTGTCCCTGAGTCACAGATATTACACCGTGATTCCTATAGAGAAGACTATGCATAAATCTCAAGTTTATTATCACAGTTGTGGCAGGTTTACCAACAAGACAGCAGCTGCTCTGGCTAGATTTTCATAGTGAAACCCGCTGGGCGGAGGAATAGGGAGAGATGCTGGACTCACTGGAAGGAGGGAAGGAAAGAAAAAGAGAAACACAACTGCAGTTGCTAAACCTTAGTGGGGCTGTGAGGGAGGGAAAGGAAGGGAAGGGAGAGAGATACTGTACTGCAGGGGATGGAGGGAAGAAAAGGGGAGGAGAGAAATACTGGCCTGGATCGAGGGATTCGAGGAAGGGAAAAGCTGGACATGGAAAGGAATAGTGTTACATGTGCTGGGCACTGGGGGAGTAGAGGGGCAAGAGCAGAGAGCATAATGCTGGACAGGGAGGGAGTTGATAGGGAAAACCTGGACACGTCCTCTTTTCTGAGGACTGGGTGCCCAGACGTTTTCTTTTTTTTTTAATGGGGGAGTCTGTCCAGGTTTAGCCAGCTCTCCTGATTCCCCCACCTACCCGGCTGCCGCAATTGAATCTTCAGACAGCCGGCAGCAGCAACGAGGTAAGCCTGCTATCGCCAACCTGCCCCAGAAACATAGTAACATAGTAGATGACGGCAGATAAAGACCCGCATGGTCCATCCAGTCTGCCCAACCTGATTCAATTTAAATTTTTTCTTCTTAGCTATTTCTGGGCAAGAATCCAAAGCTCTGCCCGGTACTGTCACATTTAAAGCACATACTTTACAAAATGAAGACCATTTAGGAGGGGACCCTAGAGAAGAACTTTCACATCAGGAAAGACTCCTTGTTAATTCCTGGATTTTCAGCACTACTTGACTGGTTAATGCCACTGAAACTGAAGCATCACTAGCTGATCAGATGTAAGATGGTGGGGGGTAATGCTGATAAACAGGAAGTAACATCAAGACCAGTGTGGGTCCCCGTCAAGGCTCACTCCAGTCCATCTATAAGAATAATAGACTTTATTTTTGTAAACCGCCATCCCATGAGTTCTAGGCGGTTTACATCAAGAAAAGCTGGGCAATCAGTGAATCACATTAGACATCACATGAAAGATCTCATAAATACACCCTCCCCGCCATTGAAGCCCTCCCCAGCCCATCCTCCACCAAACGCCCATATACAGATACAGGCCTTGCAAGTACTGGCTTTAGTTCTTCACGATTTACTCTTATTTTCTGATTCTGGGTCCTCTGTGTTCGTCCCAGGCTTTTTTGAACCCCGTCACCGTTTTCCTCTCCACTACCTCTCTCGGGAGTGCATTCCAGGCATCCACTACCCGCTCTGCAAGTCCTCCTACATGGGAACAGGAAGTCGCTGCAGAGAGGATGTTTTAATGAAACGCCATGGTTGAGGATCTCGGGAGAGCAGCTTGGTCATTGGTAAACGCACCTGTAAGCGAAGCCTCACAGGTTCCTGGTTTTCAATCATTGACCCTCCTATTTTATTCTTCTTTCCTTTAAAATTTTTCCAACCACAGATTCTCTGTGAATAATTTATCAGCCACCCAGCCAAGAAACTGAATGACTTATCTTAAACAGATGCGCAAATTCAGAGCCCGCCTTAGAGTGGCCTTCTCAAGGGATCGATCATGGCGCTGCATCACTTCAGCTTGAGGCTGGGTGCTCAAAAGCTCTAGAATCCAAAATTAAAGGGAGTTTCATTGGGATTTTTCCCAGCTCTGTTGGGGAATGGCCAGAAGTTCTGTAGATGCCAAATTTGTGTGGCTTTAACATCTTATGAGAAGCCACATATTGGGGGGGGGGGGGGCTGAAGAGTGCAAACTCTGGTACTGCCACCCCCCAGCCCTCAATATGGCCTGCAGTTGCAGAATGTGCTGAGTGGGTGGTAGCGGGAGGGGTCAACAGGTGGTGGCTTTTTCTCTTTCAAAAAGCTGACAAGCCCAGTTTCGTGGGATCATGGATTTCATTCTGGAGGCTCAAAATTCAAATGACTCGTAATACTGTGCAGCTGTCATATCAGTCATCAACCCTGTCGACTCACAATCTTCTGTATACATTTAGAATTCAATCGTCCAAAGTGGGGAAGAATAAAGTCTCTCACACCGCCGTTAAATCTGAAATGATGGCTCTAAATAATAATCTCGTCTTCTAACCAAAGATATTTCATGTTCACAGGAGAAACTTGAAATGCAGTTGGAGCCTCTGAGAGAGGACCTGGAAGATCTTCTGGAGTTTAAATCTGCTGAAGGGAAGAAAGCGGAAGAGCTGAGGGTGGGTGTCTGGCTCTCCTTCTGCCCCCGGGGCCTTAGGTCCTCTCAATAACGAGAAAAGAAAATAGGGAGAAGCTGTTGTTTGAGATGAATAAGAGAATTCAATTTGTCTTCTTACTCACAGAATGAAAACGATTTATCGGGCCCTTATTAGCGGAGAACAGGCTGAGGCTCAGGCCTGTCCTCTGCTATTTTAACTCTTTGAGTTGCAGGAAACAGATTTCAGTCGGGTTGTGCCCTGGCTGTGAGACTCTTCTCCACACATGTCAAGCAGGTTCGTCCTCTTGGCTTGTAGACAGTGGCATAGTGAGGGTAGGAGATGCCCCCGCTGCTGCCTCCTCTCGGCCCCCTGCTCCTTCTCCACCCCCACCCTCGTACCTCTTTGAATCTTCGCCAGCGCGAGCAGCTTCTCCAGCCTGGGCATTGACTTTCCCTCTGATGTCACTTCCTGGCCCCATGACCATGAAGTGATTTCCGAAAGGAGTCAGGCCGATGCAAGCAGCAGGCCAGAGAAATTACTTGCACTGGTGAAGATTTAAAGAGAGGGTGGAGGGAGAGCATGTGTGTGTGTAGGGAGGGAGGGCGGAGAGGTGCCAGAACTCCATCAATATGGCGCCCAGGACGGTCTGCTCCCCCACCTCCCTCTTACTATGCTACTGCTTTACAGCATGCATTTAATTTCAGTACCATTTCCATAAGAATAGCCTTACTACTCTACCAATGTAATTGGCAATACTCTCTGTAACTTCGCTGTCTAGGTACAGTTTCTTCCTCTGTAAACCGCTCTGAACTGCTTCTGGTATTGCGGTACACAAAAATAAAGTTATTATTATTATTACTGGGTCAGACTAATGGTCCATCAAGCCCAGTAGCCCTTTCTCATGTGGCCAATCCAGGTCCCTAGTACCTGGCCAAAACCCAAGGAGTAGCAACATTCCATACAGAATCCCAAAGAGTAACAAGATTCTAGAATCTCAAAGAGTAGCAACATTCCATACAGAATCTCAAAGAATAGCAAGATTCCGGAATCCCAAAGAGTAGAAACATTCCATACAGAATCTCAAAGAATAGCAAGATTCCGGAATCCCAAAGAGTAACAAGATTCTAGAATCCCAAGGAGTAGCAACATTCCATACAGAATCCCAAAGAGTAACAAGATTCCGGAATCCCAAAGAGTAGCAACATTCCATACAGAATCTCAAAGAATAGCAAGATTCCGGAATCCCAAAGAGTAGCAACATTCCATACAGAATCTCAAAGAATAGCAAGATTCCGGAATCCCAAAGAGTAGCAACATTCCATACAGAATCTCAAAGAATAGCAAGATTCCGGAATCCCAAAGAGTAGCAACATTCCATACAGAATCTCAAAGAATAGCAAGATTCCGGAATCCCAAAGAGTAGCAACATTCCATACAGAATCTCAAAGAATAGCAAGATTCCGGAATCCCAAAGAGTAGAAACATTCCATACAGAATCTCAAAGAATAGCAAGATTCCGGAATCCCAAAGAGTAACAAGATTCTAGAATCCCAAGGAGTAGCAACATTTCATGCTACCAATCTAGGGCAAACAGTGACTTCCCCCATGTCAATCTCAATAACAGGCTAAGGACTTTTCCTCTAGGAACTTGTCCAAACCTTTCTTAAAACCACATACGCTATCCTTTGAGTGTTGGAGAGCTAGTTTTCTGTGCTGTTCTGGCAGTTTTGGGTCTTTAGTGCAGAGGTTGTGAGAATTGGCCTGCAGGGAAATTCAGTGGTCACTGAGTATCCCAGACCAGCAGGGCAGAACTGCGGCTGAAGCAACGCGGCTGCCAGTGATCTCCAGGCCTCTTCAGCTGAAGATTGTGCCGAGCGTTGCTCGCGGTGCATGTCATTTAAAAGAAGGTGTAACGGTGGAAATCTGAGCCACAGGCTCCCACTGCTTCACCCGTCAATTCTGCACATTCGTTGGCTAACGGGGGCCTGGAGAGTCCTGCCAGCCTCGTCGCTTTGGCCTGCGGTCTTGTACCATTCAACCACATGTTCAAAATGGCAGGGGGAAGGTAGAGAAGGAAGCTGTACTAAATACTAGAAGGGAAAATAGGAGAACGAGACTTTAAATGACTGAATAGTGAGTGAGGGAGGGAGTGGGGAGAGGCAGGGGGTGAATGCTGGGGAAGAGAGAAATAGAAAACTGTTTGTGATAAAGGCTAAGAATAGGAATGGAGGGAGAATATCCTTCTGCCCAATATACTAGGCTGGGCACCGTGCGTATGAGTAGAGAGAGAAAGAGACAGAGGGAGATGCTGGGAAAGGAGGGAGATGTTGAGAGGAAGGGGACTTGCCAGGAAGGGGTGCTGTACCAAAGCTAACATGGAGAGTAGGAGGATACTTGAGGAGTTGGGGGAGGGTGGAAGGCTGAAGATTCGCCTAGGGTGCTTAGTCCCCTTGCACGGGTTCTGCTGTCAAGAGAAGAGATTCCTCGTTCATTGCAAGAAAACCACTCCAGGGTCACTGAGAATTCTCTCTCCTTGTTTCATCCAGAGTGAGACGGAGATCAAAAGACAGAAAGTGGAGTCTGAGTTTGAAGAGTTGCACCAGTTTCTGAATAAGGAGAAGCAGGTCCTTCTCTCGAGACTGGAGGAGGAAGAGGAGAAGATTCTCCAGAGAATCAGGGAAAATGTCAGCCAGCTAGAAGAGCAAAGCTCCTCCTTCACGCAGCTGATCTCCGAGATAGAGGAAAAGCGTCAACAGCCGGATGCCGAGTTACTGAAGGTGAGATTAGCGCCTACTGTATATTTCTAGGAGGAATCGGGGAATTCAAGTACTAGCAGATCACACATATCTTAAAATAACGAGGGCCAATTTTTCAAAGCCCCTACGCATGCAACAGCTGCACTGTCTGCTTCAGGGCTTTTAAAAATAATGTCCTGGAAATTATGTGGCCAACAAAACTTAAACCATCTGTCCTAGGGAAGAGGGGGGATGGGACTTTTATGCTTTTCCTGTGCAGTTTACTTATCTCGTACCTGGGGCAGTGAAGTGTTAAGTGACTTGACCAAGGAGCTGCCATGGGAGTTGAACTCGGAACCTCAGGGTGTGGAGATGGTGCAGTGGTCTTGCCTGTGTCCCCTGGTGTTAAGTGTGGAGTTTCTGTTAGTCTCATGGAAGAAGGGGCTCTTGCTAGCTTTCTCTTTTTACATCCTGATTTTTTTAACCGTGAAAAGGGGCCGATTTATACTGGTAACTTAGGTGTCTTTATAAAATAGTCTCCAGAACCAGCCCCGATGGTGCACAAATACCGATGTCCACATGTCCCCCTGTTCTGAAGTAGCTGTAAATTTGGGCATGTGCTATACACATGTGGAGTACTAAAATGCACGCACGTGTCATGACTTCACCTCCACGCAAACGAGACCTTGGAAGTGTCTACCTGCAGTTCATTGATCGTAGTCACTAACACGGCAGAATTAACCAATAGGCCCGAAATGGTCAGGGGGGGGCCCGATGAAGGAGAGCATCAACATTGTATTTTCCAAACGGCGATGGGACCCTCCAACATCGATCGGCAACGCGGGTAAGAAAGGCAACGGGAACTGTAATGGTGCAAGCGGTGCTCTTGCCCAAAGCTTCCCTCTGACGCAGCTTCCTGTTTCCGCCTGGGCGCGTGGTGGGGTGGGGCGGGGCAGGGGGGCCCAGTGTACTTGTGTGCCTAGCGGCCCTCGATGAATTAATCCTGCCCTGGTCACTAAGGAGGTTTCTGCGTTCTGCCCTGTCCAAAACCTGACTTTCTCATTAACTTTGAAGATTTATTTATTTATTTATTCAATTTTCTATACTCTTCTCCCAAAAGTGCTCAGAACGGTTTACATTCATTTATTCAGGTACTCAAGCATTTTTCCCTATCTGTCCCGGCAGGCTCACAATCTATCTAATGTTACCTGGGACAATGGGGGGATTAAGTGACTTTCCCAGGGTCATAAGGAGCAGTGGGGGTTTGAACCCACAACCTCAGGGTGCTGAAGCTGGAGCTTTAACCACTGTGCAATACTAGAAATCAAACTGTAGTAAAAGTGAGCCAAGTATAGGACAATGAAGCCATTGTGACATCACTGATGAGGTTGGCTCTTATTGGTGGAATCAGGCATTATGATGTCATAATGGTTATCCGAGGCTGAAACTTTTCACACTATTTATTTATTCAATTTTCTCTACTGTTCTCCCAGGGGAGCTCAGAATGGTTTACATGAATTTATTCAGGTACTCAAGCATTTCTCCCTGTCTGTCCTGGTGGGCTCACAATCTATCTAATGTACCTGGGTCAATAGGGGGATTAAGTGACTTGCCCTGGGTCACAAGGAGCAGCGTGGGTTTTGAACCCACAACCTCAGGGTGCTGAGGCTGTAGCTGTAACTACTGCACGCTCTAGAATTCAAAAATGTAGCAAAAGTGAGCCATTGTGACATCACTGGCTCTTAGGCATTGGTGGAATGAAGCATTATGATGTCACAACAGCAGCTCTGGTGATCAGAGGCTGAAACTTTTCACACTATTTATTTATTCAATTTTCTCTACTGTTCTCCCAGGGGAGCTCAGAATGGTTTACATGAATTTATTCAGGTACTCAAGCATTTCTCCCTGTCTGTCCTGGTGGGCTCACAATCTATCTAATGTACCTGGGTCAATAGGGGGATTAAGTGACTTGCCCTGGGTCACAAGGAGCAGCGTGGGTTTTGAACCCACAACCTCAGGGTGCTGAGGCTGTAGCTGTAACTACTGCACGCTCTAGAATTCAAAAATGTAGCAAAAGTGAGCCATTGTGACATCACTGGCTCTTAGGCATTGGTGGAATGAAGCATTATGATGTCACAACAGCAGCTCTGGTGATCAGAGGCTGAAACTTTTCACACTATTTATTTATTCAATTTTCTCTACTGTTCTCCCAGGGGAGCTCAGAATGGTTTACATGAATTTATTCAGGTACTCAAGCATTTTTCCCTCTCTGTCCCGGTGGGCTCACAGTCTATCTAATGTACCTAGGGCAATGGGGGGATTAAGTGACTTGCCCAAGGTCACAAGAAGCAGCGTGGATTTGAACCCACAACCTCAGGGTGCTGAGGCTGTAGCTTTTAACCACTGCGCCACACACTCCCCTTGATCAATGGTAGGTTTCAAACAGGCTGATAGTGAATCACATTTAATGGGTCTAGATTAGGTTTCTTAAGAAGTGGGTGAACTCTTACCTTGTAGATCATAAGATCTTTGCTCTATTGGTTAGATTTGGTTGGCATTTTGGGTCGTGTTTATCTGGCATCAAGATTTTGTATGTTCTCGTTCCTACCAGGTTTTGTTGAGTGGAATTCTTTCTCATATTTGGAGTAATTTCTTTGGAGTCTGACAGGGTTCGCCCCTTTCTCCACTTCTTCTAATATAAACTGAGATTTTGGGGCCAAAAAATGTCCCAGAAATGGGGGTTGGTTTGTATTCAAGATGGCGCCCACCCGTCCCCGACCCGGACTTGTTACAGGCCTCCCACATGCCTGCCCTAAGCTCTGGTAGTCCAGCGGTGAACCTGGATTGGGATCCCTCCCGCCTCCTGTCCCGGCTGACTCGAAAACATCCCACCTCCCAGATCTCCAGAATGTCTACCTTGAAAGCCCTGGTGGTCCAGCGGTGAACCAGGGCAGGAGAGATCTTCCTACGCTCCTGCCTCGTGCGAGCTGCTTTCTGAAATAGTTGCCGCGGTCATGAGTTCCCGTGGTCTTGCGAGATTTGCCACGGGAACTCACAGCAGCCATTTTAAATAGCGGCTTGCACGGGGCGGGAGCTAAGGAAGATCACCCCTGCCCCGGTTCACTGCTGGACCACCAGGGCTTTCAAAGTAGGTGTTCTAGAGGTGGGATGTTTTAGAAAGTTTGTCTTTAAATGGTATTGTTTACACAATAGTCACTATTATAAAAATACCAGGAGTACAATTAGAAATCTCACTATGGGTGCACAAGTAGATGCTGTGACTCATAAAGGATTTTTTACACTCTGGAAGTTACGTCCTATTAGATCATATTTTCATGTTGGCAAACCGTTTTTTCTAATGGACACAGATGCTGTGCAATTGTTTTAAATAAATACAATATCTGTCTCATTAAAAAAGAAAAAAGCCCTCCCCCCCTTCCTTGGCCGATAACGGTCCTCCCTGACATCCCCTGACGAACCAGCACCAGGGACCGATACACCGCGCCTGCGAAAATCGGCAGGAGGGATGCCCAATGAAGGACCCCTCACGCCAGGCGGCCCCCCCAAACCATCCCCTCCCCTCCTGCTCCCTTTTCCCCTCTCCCCAAAAAGGCAGGAGGGATGCTCATTCCCCGAACCCCCACCCCCCTGTTTGGGAGCAGGAGGAGAGATGCCTTCCCCTCCCTGGTGAATCATGTGATGCACAGGGAGGGGCCTAAGGCCCCTCAAACTCAGCCCCTCTCCTTATTCCTTCCCTTTCAGCTCTTCTTAGGAGCTCCAGTGCCCGACCCCTTAGCCAGCTGCTCCCTGTCTGTGGGAAGAAGGAGGGAAAATCCTGTCCCACTGCTTCAAGGTTTTTTTCTCCAGACACAGGGGCTGGGAGTGGAATATCCTAAAGCGTCTACTCTAGTATGTTCTCAGAAACTGCAAAATCTAACTAGATATATTCTCTGTCTCTTTCTCCTCTAGGATGTGAAGGACACCCTGAGAAGGTACAAGTTTCTTTTCTGATATTTTGTATGTGTTAGATGGATTTTGACTGAGGAAGAAGGGAATTGATTGATTGGTGAGGAGGATCGGATTGAGTGGTGAGAAGGTGAATTAAGGTGTGGAGGAAGCACTGAGGAATGAAGTAGGAGAGGGGAGAAGCATCACAGACCTTCCCTCTCTTTCCCCTTTTTTCTCCCTGTACTGGCAGAACTACCCTCCCACCAACTCCCCTAATTTCTCCTCTCCTCACCTCCTATGTTTTCCCTCCATGAATCCTCTCACCTCCCAGCAAAATCCCTATTGATTTCTTTCCACCCCTACCCTGTGTTGGTGATGGTCTGTGCTCTGGCACTGGCAATATGAGGGTAAGATGACCAGAAGACACCTAAGCAACTATTTTCCTTGAAAGAATATTAGTGTAACTGGGTACATACACACATATGTAATTAAGTCATACACACGTATGTAATGCAAGTCTATGTACCTAAATCGTAGAGATACACCTCATTTATAGTTTTCTAAAGTTACTTATATAAATGTGTCAGTTCACTCTCCACCCACATTCTTCTTAAAATACTGAGTGGAGTGGGAAGGGTAGATGAATCGCTTGTTCACTCTTTCCAAAAATACTAGGACAAGGGGGCATGCGATGGTGCTAGTAAGTAGATTTAAAACAAATTAGAGAAAATATTTCTTCACACAACGTGTAATTAAACTCTGGAATTTGTTGCCGGAGAATGTGGTGAAAGCAGTTAGCTTAACAGGGTTTAAAAAAAAGGTTTAAGATAAACTTGGGGAAATCCACTGCTTATTTCTGGGAATCCAAGTTTCCAAGTTTATTAAAAATTTGATATACTGTACTGCCTAATTAAAAAGGAGTTACATAGGACTTAAACAGTATTAATAAAATCAGACAATACATAGACTAAAAGGTTTAACTCTAGCCTCAATGAAATGATATTATAGTTATTTTTCTTATGTACTTTAGTTTTTAATTAGTTCTTCCTTCTATGTTTTCTGCTATGTACTCTTAGTCTTAATTATATGTGAACCGAGTCGAGCTCCACTGGGAGATGATCCGGTCTATAAACCAAAGATTAGGTTAGACTAATAAATTAATAAAAACAATCATCGCAAGTATGGTTAGATAACAAACTTATTACTTGAGACGTACTGGGGTAAAAGGGAAGAACTACAGTCTTGAAAGTAAAGGACGTAAAAGGAGAAGGCAGTAGGGGTGGGGGAGAGGAAGGCACAGGTTTAGTTGAATTGGTTGATTTAGTCCTTGGAAGGATGTTAAAAGTCCCAAAGTATCACCAAAGAGGAAAGATCTGTTTTACTCAGGTACTTGTGACCTGAGTTGGCCATTGTTGGAAACAGGATTCTGGCAACTCTTTTGTTCTAACGAAATTACAGGATAGCACTTGGAGAGACTTTTCACTTTTATGCGCTTATGTTTAAACACACACACATTATTTCAAACCAATGAAAAGCTGGATGTGAGAAAACCGGCAATTTGGGAATTGAGGGAGCATAAAGAGCATATCAACAGGCCCCGTCCTTGATATTGGGGACTAGTCCCGACCCCTCCCCACCCTGGAGGAGAGACCATTCCAGCCACCTCCCGACATTGGGGGAGGGGAAGAGAGAAACCCAAACATCTCCCCGTGCTAGAGAAGAAGAGACCAGTCTAGTCACGTCCTCACACTTCTGCCCATATTGGGGGAGAGGAGAACGGTCCCACATTTCTCTCCAAGGGATAGGAAGAGCCACACAAAACACAGCAATTCTGTGAGGACTGATGGATTATTTGATGCTAACTGAATTTTCAGATTTTGCTTCAGCCACACAATCATGGAAAAGAAAGGATTTATGATCGATTGTATTCCTTCCACATGTCTGATCTCTGTCTCCTGGATAAAACATCTCCCAGAATAATCCAGGTGACTCTTGCCCTTAGGTAGATGTCACTCTTTCCACTCTCTAACCTCAAGGTATATCTTATTCTCTCCCTCTATCCCATCCCCGGGCTAATTCCATTCGCTGTTTAACCCACAGGTGTCAGAAAATGACGTTTCCAAAACTAAAGGCTGTTTCTACTGATTTGAAAATGGATTTTGACTTGAACTATCCTCAGCGCCTAAAGAAATTGATCATAAAATTTGGAGGTGAAGCATGGGTTTTGGTTTTGGTTTCCTTTCGAGATTTTTCAGTAAATCATTAACAGAGATACCAATTGGCGGCTGGCAAAGATTTGACAAAGTACAGGGAAGGTGCATCAGAGGGTGGGGGCCAGGTACCTCCGCTCAGGGCACCAGTTTCCCTGGCTACACCACTGCTTACAGAATTACACAACAAATATAGCCATGTATCCCCCCCTTTTATGAAGCCACGTTAGGGTTTTTTTATCACAAGCCACGGCTGAAAAAGCTCCGATGCTCATAGAATTCCTATTGTTTTTAATTTTTTCTTTTTAAATAATTTCTTGTTATTTTGTTAAGCGCTCTGCTATTGTCTAAAGAAAAGTGATATATTAAATTAAACCATAAATAATACATATTTGTGGAATGAATCAGTTTTAAGTGATTTTGGAATTTGTAATAATCGGAAGAACTTCCCGTATTTTTGCTGTTTCATAATTAAATGTCTTAGACCAGATGGATTTATATCTCTTTTTTGCTTTCCTGTCTGTCTTCTGCTCATTCTGTTTCCAGTGATTGCTGTCCATTTGTCATTGTCATTTCTTCTTTCTCCTCTGATCTTGTTCCACTCCTTCACTATACCTGTCTCTGACATATTTATCTTTCCCTTTTAGTTCGTTCCTCGTTTCTTTCTTTTCTGCCTCTCTGTCCACTCGGATTCTACCTAAACCGCTTTGAAAGGTGGTATATCAGGATCCTTCACTTTTCACCTATCAACTTTCCATCTTCTCGTTCTCCCATTTTCCATCTCACTCCTTTCCCAACCTCTTATTCTCTTTTCTCTTTCATCTATTCATTTACATTTCTACCCTGTCTATTCACTATTCTCTCACTCATCTGCTTGACTAGTCCCCAGGGCCTCTTCCACATAGTTCCACCATTCCTAGCATCTCTCCTCCCTATCCCTCACTCCTTGAAGCGTAATATTTCTCTATCCTTTTCCCTCCATCTCCCTCTTTCTTCCTTGTCATCCATTCATCCCTGTGGTCCTGCATCTCTCACTCTCACTTCCCTGTCGTAAATGTGGGCAAATTATGTTGTGCTATCTCAGATTCTCTAGTGTGGGTCGATGGGAATTTCAGACACCTGGTACAATATAATTGTCCACATTTACCCCGAGGCAGCTTGAATGTGACGGGACATCCAGCATTGTTATGTGCAGATAAGTCTTGTTTAATTTCAGTTCATTTCGTGCTCTGTTTTTACACCCATTAGTTTAAAGAAGGCGGAGGGTGGGTTCTGAGGCTTCTTCCTTCCCTTGTGGGTCGGTTGCTCTTGAGTTTATCGTTTGATAGTTTTTATCTGTCATATATCTTTTTAATATGTTGATTCTTAGACATTTGTAGACACTAAAATCTCTTAACATTTCTCTCTTTGTATGTTTTTCTGTACAAAAAAAATTGTATCCTGCAGGACTTGGTAAGTTTTATTTAAAACAGCTACATTTTAAAAAAATATATATAATTGCACTTATTTCTCTTCTTTGAGATCTGATCGCTGTATTTCCTTTTTTTAATGCAGATTGGTGGATGGAATATCACAAATATGGAGGTAACTGAATCCAACATAAAACTAGTTATACCAAAGACTCAAATCTAGTAAACTGATCTGTGACTGTAATTTCACAATACAGACTTAGGGAGTATTTTGGACCAGATCCTGTAGAGCAGTGAGATTGCAGGTGTGCCACAAGACTGCCAACAGAACGTGCCTCTTCCTGTAGATGGTCAGCCGGCCCCAGGGCCTCTCCTCCTCTCCGTGCCTCTCCTGTTGAGCACCCCACCCTCTCCTGGCGGCTCAGGGCTTTTGCACATGCACAAACGTCATCACATCAACATCCACGCACTTCCGGGTGTCCTCCAGCCGCGGCCCGCTGTTTAGCGAGCCATGGCTCCGGATAGATTGCAAGACACTTCTGAAGAGGACGCCTGTATTAGGCATTAGTTACAATAGTCTAGTTGGGACAGTATCAGCATCTGTGGAAGAAGGGTCTGATCAGTCAGAGTTGTCTCATGCTATGGAAGGTCTTTGTTCGTATGTTGGAAATCTGGGGTTCTTAGAATAGGGTTGAGTCTAGTATGACGCCCCCCAAGTATTTTGGAGGTTTTGTTGATATCGAGATTGGTTCCTGTGGACAAGGTAACAGCTGTTGGGAATTGTGAAACCAGAGAGTGCTGTTGTTTTTTACTGCGTTCAGTTGTAGTTTTTTTTTAGTATAACCCACATTTGTATCTTTTCTATGTTGTTTGTGATTCTCTGGGGGATGTCTATGGTGTTGCACTCTATTGGAATGAGGAGGAGAATAATAACTTTAATAATAATAACTTTATTCTTATATACCGCCATACCCAGGGAGTTCTAGGCGGTTCACATTTGTTTATCAAAAAATTACAAGTGGTTCACATCAATTGAACAAAGTTGGAAGCAACGAAGTAGTTGAGGTTAGCAAGAGAAGGGATGAGTAGGTTAGGGGGGAGAGGGTTGTGGCGGAGGGGGAAGGAGGAGGTTACGGTTCATTGAAGAGGGGCGTTAGGGGTCTTGTCCATGGAATAGATGAGTTTTGAGTGATTTTCTAAACCCGAGGTAGGTGGGGGCCTCAAGGATCATTTGGGCTAGCCACGGGTTCAGTTTGGCAGCTTGGAATGCGAAGGTTTTGTCGAGGAATCTTTTGGAGTGACATAGTTTTAGGGAGGGGAAGGCGAACAGCTGAATTCTGCGGGAGTGCTTGTTTGTGCGATTCAGGTAGAAGTGAGGGTTGATGTAGTTTGGGGATAGGCCAAATACTGTTTTATAACAGAAGCAGGCAAATTTGAATAGGACTCTGGATTCTAAGGGTAGCCAATGAAGTTTGTTGTAAAAAGGGGTGACGTGTTCCCATTTTTTCAGGCCAAATATGAGGCGGACCGCAGTGTTCTGGATCATTTTAAGTCTCCTAATGGTTTTTTTCGTGGAGCTCAAGTAAATGATATTGCAGTAGTCTAGTATGCTAAGGATGGAGGATTGTACTAGCAGAATGTCATCAGCGTATGATCTTTAATTGTTGTCGAAGGTAACTTTGCCTAGTGAGCTCATGAATAGATTGTAGAGTATAGGGGAGGGGGGGAGGATCCCTGGGGAACACCACAGAAGGCCAGCCAGCGTTTTGAGAATTCATTGTCTTCCCAGACAAGGTAGTTCCTGCTCTGTAGGAAGTTTGTGCCCGTGATGTCTAGATCTCACTGAGTGTGTTTAGGAGAAGTTGGTGATTGACGGAGTCAAACTCTGCAGAAATATCAAATTGAAGAAGGATGGCTTGATGTCCTTTGCTTCGTAAATGTTTGTTCTAAAATCAGAACACATCACATTCCTTTTCAATATAATATTCTTTCTCATCAGATTCTATCGAGTGGTCTTCCTTTTATGTATAGTTTCCTGGTTCTATACTCGCCACAAAGGACTCTACGAGCTTCAGAACAATAGTTATTAGTCGTTCCCTCATTCCAACAACTCTTCCTTGATTTTCATAGGGATTCTTCATTTCCTTTCATGGCTCCCACTCTCTGGAATGCTTTGCCTTTTTATCTCTGTTCGGAAAAATCTTTTGTGAATTTCAAGACACAATTAAAGGCTTTCTCTTCTTCATTTTCTAGATAACCTTTCTCAACTAGTTTTCTCCCCTATCATATTGTTCATGTCTTCCCTTTCCCCAAACCTTTCTTTGTTTTCTTGTAACCTCCTATTTCTTTGTTGGTTTGACTGTTAAACAATATTTAAAGTTTTTGCTTTTTATTTGTTCCCTATTCAATTTTTATTACTTTCTAAAACCGCTTAGATTTGCCTTTGGGTTTATATCTGCGTTCTATTAAAGAAATTGAACTTGAACTTGGCAGTAGCAGCTCCGTGCTGTGCTTTCGTCAGAATCCGACCTAAGGGCTCCTTTTACTAAGCCGTGTTAGGGCTTTAATGTGTGGAATAGCGAGCGCTACATTGCCGCGCGCACTAGACCTTAACGCCAGCATTTAGCTGCCGTTAGTTCTAGAAGCGTAGCACGTGGTAATTTCCTGCGTGCTCTAAAAACGCTAGCGCACCTTAATAAACGGAGCCCTAAGTGTGTTGAAGGCACGGGTATTTTTCGATATAGGTTGAAAGTTCTTTGCTTATATTTGTTTCTTGGAGTTTGGTGAGTGTAGGGATGCCGGCTATAGGCCTGTAGTTTGATGAATTTGTTAGGTCACAGTTTGAGGTCTTGGGGATTAGGGTAAGCACAATTTGACCCATCTGGGGTGGGAACTGGCCATGGTGAAGAAAACTGTTCAAGAGGTGAGTGAGCCAGGTTATGATGCGGGCTGGTGCATTGGCCAGGGGTATTTATCAAGGATGCTGAGGAGTTTATCTGAATTTTCTAGTGGTGAAAATGTTCTCTAGATTTGGTCAGCAGCCCAGGAGGTGGTTGGATTAGAGCTGGAGTGTTTGAAGCGGTTTCAACGTCTTGTTGTACAGTCTTTATCTTGTTGAGGAAATGGCTGGCGAGGGTCTGGACATTGGGCGGTGAGATCTTTTTGGCCAAACCTAGGTCATAGGCGCAAGAGGCCAAAAATATCAAGCCCTTCTTTAGGTACGTAAATGGGGAAAAAACCCGCAAAGGAGGCGGTGGGACCGCTGGACGACCAGGGAAGAAAAGGGTACATCAAGGAAGACAAACAGATTGCAGACAGACTAAACTCCTTCTTTGCGTCTGGCTTTACGAAGGAGGACACCGCAACAATACCAGAAGCAGTGAAAGCGTTCAAAGGAGTAATAGAGGACAGCCTCACCACAGTAGAAGTGGACTTGGACCAGATCGACACTCAAAAGTGACAAATCCCCTGGACCGGATAGAATTCACCTGAGAGTCTTAAAAGAACTGAAGGTTGAAATCGGAGAACTATTGCAAAAACTTGCCAACCTGACAATTAGAACTGGACAGATACCGGACGATTGGAAGATAGCGAACGTCACGCCAATTTTCAAAAATGGATCAAGAGGAGAACCGGGGAACTACAGACCTGTGAGTCTTACGTCTGTCCCTGGAAAGATGGTTGAAGCACTGATTAAAGATAGCATAGTCCGGCATTTGGATACACACGACCTGAGGAGAGCCAGTCAACATGGCTTCAGGAAAGGGAAATCATGTTTGACGAATTTACTTCAATTTTTTGAGGCCATGAACAACAAATTGATAGTGGAGAACCGGTGGACATAATATACTTGGACTTCCAGAAAGCGTTCGACAAGATTCCACAAGAGAGACTTCTCAGGAAACTACAAAGCCATGGAATAGAGGGAGATATACTAAGATGGATAGGCAATTGGCTGGAGATCAGAAAGCAGAGAGTGGGCATAAATGGGAAATTCTTAGAAGGGGAGAAAGTGACTAGTGGTGTACCCCAGGGCTCAGTACTTGGGCTGATTTTATTTAATATCTATATCAATGACCTAGAAGAAAGAACATCCAGAGAGATCATCAAGTTTGCAGACGACACAAAGCTATGCCGGGCAATCAGATCGCAAAAGGATAGAGAGGAACTCCAGAGTGATTTGTGTCAGTTAGAGAAATGGGCGGAGAAATGGCAGATAAAGTTTAATGTGGAAAAGTGCAAAGTAATGCATTTAGGCAGAAAGAACAAGGAACACGAGTATAGAATGTCAGTAGCAACTCTGGGTAAGCGCGAACAAGAAAAGGACCTGGGTGTACTGATAGATAGGACCCTGAAACCGTCGGCACAATGTGCGGCGGTGGCAAAGAAAGCAAATAGAATGTAATGCATGATAAAGAAAGGAATCACGAGTAGATCGGAGAAAGTCATAATGCCGCTTTATAGAGCAATGGTCAGACCACACATGGAATACTGTGTCCAACATTGGTCTCCCAACCTAAAGAAGGATATAAAACTGCTGGAGAGAGTGCAGAGACAAGCAATGAAGCTAATACTGAACTCGGAAAAAACTAAATTCCTACTACTAGAGAAGGAAAAAAAACCATCTCTCACAGAACTAGTATTAAATACAATCAAGTACCCAATGCAAAGTACACTCAAGATCCTGGGAATTCTACTAGACAGAAACTGCACAATGCAGTCTCAAATCCACAAAATCATCCAAAGAGCTTTCTTCACAATACGTAACCTAAGAAAAATAAGAAAATTCTTCAACAAAGATCAATACAAGATATTAGTACAATCCCTAGTACTAAGTATTGTAGATTACTGTAACAGCCTATACCTATCATGCCCAAACTACATGATAAAACAATTACAGACAGTTCAGAACACAGCCCTCAGAATCATCTACTCACTAGGCAAATATGACCACATCACCAAAGCATACCTAGACTCACACTGGCTACCAATAAAAGCAAGATCCCAGTTCAAATTCTACTGTCTTCTATACAAAGTAATACATGGAACAGCACCCAGCTACCTAAACAACAGACTACACCGTAACCTCTCACACAGACTAAGGAGAACTCAGAGCCTATTCATTCACCCCCCTCTCAAAGGAACACGACGAAAGAAACTATACGACAGCCTTTTAGCGACACAGGCAGCAAAGATCGATACTACCATCACCAATCTACTGACCAAATCTATAGACATTAAAGTATTCCGAAAAGAAATCAAAACTCATCTCTTCAAAAAACACTTCCCATCATCATAACCTCACAAAAGTATTAGGAAATGCTCTCATGACTACCCTAACACCACTACCAGCAACACCCGAATCCGGACAGTATTATCTCTATTCGTCTAAACAACCTATCACTATCTACTACCTGCTATCAATTTCTCCTGGAAAAGTCCAGACTAACAATTGTAACTGGACACACTCTTGATTACATGTACTGCAATGCTACTGGAAATGTCCAGTCCTCTAACTTGTAATCCGCTTAGAACCGCAAGGCACAAGCGGAATAGAAATCACTAATGTAATGTAATGTAATGTAATGTAATAAAAGATATGGAGAACTTGGAATACGAGGAACGACTTAAGAGACTGGGATTGTTCTCCCTTGAGAAAAGGAGACTGTGAGGGGATATGATCGAGTCTTTCAAAATACTGAAAGGAATCGACAAAATAGAACAGGAAAAAAAATTATTTACACTGTCCAATTTGACACGGACAAGAGGACATGGACTGAAGCTAAGGGGGGACAAGTCCAGGACGAATATCAGGAAGTTCTGCTTCACGCAACAAGTGGTGGACACCTGGAATGCTCTCCCAGAGGAGGTTATTGCGGAATCCACCATTCAAGGATTTAAAATCAAACTAGATGCACATCTCCTTACGAAAAGCATAGAGGGATATGGGTGTGCAAATCACCAGACTTGATGGACTGAAGGTCTGATCCGGAGATGGCACTTCTTATGTAGTAAGCGAAATAGTTTTTTTGATATTGACGTTATCATTTTCAATTTCTTGGGCATAGTAGGCTTTTTTTGTGTTGATCACACAGCCCTCCATGCAGTTTTGTGTTCAGGTAGATTACTTTTTTGCCATCTTCGCTCAAGCCTGCAGCAGTGTTGTTTTTCTGCTTTTAAGGTGGGCATGAACCAAGGAGAGGCTCTAGTCGCTCTTGGGTTGCGTTAGCGTAGCGGGGTTTGTATTTTCAGTGTATGTTCAATCGCTTTGTCCCAGGTAGTCAGCATTATGAGGGTGTTTTTTTGGAATTGGGTCTAACATTACAAGCATCAGTATTAGAAGCCAGAGTATTTTGTGGTGGAAAATTAGTGGAGGGGAGATGTTATTTTTGTTAGTCTGTTGAATTTCTTGGGGGGGGGGGGGTTGTAAACCATGCAGATGTTATACCATGTGTGATGGAGCAAATTAATAAGTTGAAGATGCCTCCAGATAGATAGTTTAGCTACCACATGAATGCAGTGGAGTAATAAGGAGGTTGGAATGCCCGCAGGAACGCTGGCATCTCTCCTCCCCATCCCAACCCCATGCAAGGGCCTGTTAAATGCATTCTCCCTCTCCCCACCATATCTCTTCTGATCTTCACCAGCAGTGAGCAAGACTTCCTTCTGTTACTTGCGCGAGTCCCATCCCTCCTTCTGACTTCACTTCCTCTTTACAGGACCAGGAAATGACATCAGAGGGCTGGCTCAGCCAGCATGAGCTGTGGGTAGGAAACTCTGCTCACGACCGTTGACAAGAAGGGGAAGAATGCATTTGAGAGACCGCCCCATCGCCAGAGGGAGGATGCTGGGTTTCCCTTGCTATGCCACTGCATGAATGTTATTGGGGACACAGGGGGCCAATAGGACTATGAGTTATAGGAAACCTGGCAGTGAATTAACCAATTAGAGTCTTTTAAATTACTTCCTTTGGACATACACTCTGACATCCTGACATCTATTAGGATCAGTTAGTGAATAAGAGTAGCAGAGCCCATGACAGAGAATAGATGAATGACTGAAGAACCAGCCAATAAGGAACAGAGCGGGGTTTGTAAGGAGCAAATGGTGGGTGGGGAACCAATGAGAAGTGTTTGCTAATGTTTATTAATATCTCTTCTCTCTATAGTAAATGTGACTCTGGATGTGAAAACGGCTTTTCCCTATCTCTTCCTGTCTGAAGATCAGAAAAGTGTCGGAAAAGAAGGCAGAAAAGAGACTCTGCCAGACAATCCCGAGAGATTTGATCTGTTTCCCTTCGTGCTGGGGTGTGAGGGCTTCACTTCAGGGAGGCATTACTGGGAGGTAGAGGTGGGAAACGTGACAGCCTGGATAGTGGGAGTGTGTAAAGAGTCAGTGAGGAGGAAGGGGGCCATCATTATGTCACCTAGCAAGGGATACCAGGCATTGTGGTGTTGCAATAGAAGAGGATACTGGGCCCTCACCTCCCCTCAGACCCAGCTGCAGCTGAGGGAGAGCCTCCAGACAGTGGGGATTCTGCTGGACTACGAGGCAGGAAAGGTCTCATTTTACAATGCAGATACTAAATCTCATCTTTTCACCTTCACCGGCACCCTCAAAGGGAAACTCCGACCTTTATTCTCTAATTACTGTAAATTTCCTCTGAGAATCCGCCCAGTGCAGCCTAGGAATTAAACAGCAGGGCCCAGAGTTGGTTGGGCTGAGAATTTTTTAGCACCCCCCTCTTTTCAAATAAAAAAGGAGAAACGCCATTATATTATTCGTAACGGTGTTATAAATCCACTTTGTGGGGCAAGGCGGAATTGCAGGAAAAAATATACCGTAGCTAATACGGAAAAATAAAGGAAATTAAACTCCAAGTTCATAATATTTCCTACGGAGTTGATGTTAAACCTTGGAAAGTTGGCTGAGGGGGGAAGTTTAACAAAATAAAGTTCCCAACTGATGTACCCCTCAAGAAAAGCTGCCTCCTTCTCTGAGTAACCCTGGCCACATCAGGAAAAGCTCTAACTTTGCAAACCAGAAATAAAGTGTGTCTATGACGAACGGATAATCTTAACAGCCAGTCACAGTTGGCGTCCAGCACAAACTTAACGATCAGTGTTGCTGGCTTAACCCCAACCGTTTCATCTTCAGTAGTCTGAGTACTTGCCAAAGACTGATGAGATGATTCTCAGGGTTTCTGTAGCAGGTTTCCTGGTCTCGCTGCATCTTGTCGGGTAGAAACCGACGTTTCAGCCATTGTGCTGTGGATTTCTTCAGGGTTTGCTGTAAGGTCTGCAGTTGGTTTTGTTTTTTGTTTTTTTAAATAGTGGGTCCACTGGCCTGATTGGGAACAGGGTAGTCTGTTGGTCACCAATTTGAATTTTGGTGGGAAAATCAGTTGTTTTCTTTTTTTCCCTAGAATGTTTTAAACAAATGGTGGCATATAATATATTTGTAACTCAAAAAGAAAAAAGACATGGAGGAATAAAAATTCTCAATGCTACTATAGCTCCACTGTTTTAGCTACAGCGCCAAACAATCCAACGTTAATGGAGGAAAAGCCTCAGGCTTGAAGAGAGCAGAATAATTGACTCAGCTTCCAGAACATCATCGGCTTCTGGAGGTTTTTTTAAGCCGGTGATGTTCTGGAAGCTGAGCCGATTATTCTGCTCTCTTCAAGCCTGAGGCTTTTTCCTCCATTAACGTTGGAGTGTTTGCCGCTGTAGTAGCATTGAGAATATAACATATCTGTGCCACAGGAGGATAAGAATGTTCTGAAATCCCTAATATCTCTCTTGATATCATTTAAAAGTTGTTAATGATTCACAGCCCTTGAAGGTACTGATCTTTACAATAAATGTGTGATACGATGTCGGCAGAGACTATTAAGCTCCGAGATGGGATCTCTTTCATTTCTGGGGTTGTTTGTTTTCTCTCATGGGGTATCAGGGATGAGGGGAGTATGGGTTGAATAAAGCTATATGCAGGTACTGAAGTTTGTTGATGGTTTATTTCTCTTTACTGTCTATAACTCAAACCATTCTCGCTAAAGGGTGAGGAATAGGGATGGGTTTCAGGATTTGTTAGTAGTTGTATAACAAAATGGAACACTGGAAACTTTTGTGTGACATTGTTCATTGCATTTTGTGTTCTCAATAAAAAGAATTTATATAAAAGTTATTAATGGTGTCCTCCCTCCCGTTATTCCACTCCTTTGGAACTCCTCTAACCCTAACTCCACCAGATCTTCCCAAAAACTGAAACTATCATTCCCTTCTACAAAAGGTATATCCCTCCCCTTTAGAACCACAGAACTCCGGAACAACCTCACATCCCCGCTCAGAAATTCAAACTCCCTCCAATTCTTCCGCAAACACCTGAAAACTTGGCTCTTTTCAAAAATCTAACACCTGCTCTCTGGGACCCTTGTCCCTCTCTTTCTTCTTGTTCCTTTCTTCCTAACTCTGTAAACCGTGCCGAGCTCTACGCTTGTGGAGATGGCGCGGTATACAAACCTAAGGTTTAGTTTAGTTTAGTCACAGCTGGGAAAGTTTGTGTCTTCTTTCGGGACAAATTTTCTAAATTTTCCTATGAAGCTATAAATTATATCTTTCATTAAAGCTAAGTGCTTCTCAGAAGATTCACCAAAATTTCTCTTTAAAGTAGAGATATCTTGTTCTATATCCATTCTTTTCTTATTTAATATCTCCAGAGATGAAAAAGAATCATAATATTTAACTGTAGTTTCCAGCTTGGTTGTCCCATGATGTTCCAGAGTGATTCTGTGGTGATTGTGGAAGGTTTCTGAGGAAATGGAGACTTTGTAATTGAACCTTAAAAGACCTAACAGACACCAAACCCTACATGACCACTAACCATACCCCACCCCCCTCAACCACCCTCTTAGCAGAACACTTCAAGAACAAAATTACAAATGCCAGAGCCACCCTCAATTGTCCCCCATCCCACCTAAACGAACTCACAATTCTTCCCACAGATAAAGAATCAACTGCAGCTGACAGAACATGGTCTCAATTCTCCAACATACAATGGTCTGAATTCAATAAACTCTACAAAAAGTACAGCCACGCATCCTGTGACCTTAACCACTGCCCATCATATCTCCTTACAACCTCCAGCACAAAATTCCATACTCTACTTCTGCAATGGATACAAACCATGCTCACTGACTGCCTTTTCCCAACTGACCTCAGCGAAATCATCATCACCCCAATCCAAAAAGATCCAAAAGGACCAACAGACCAACCATCCAACTACAGACCCATTGCCTCAATACCTCTATATGTCAAACTGACAGAAGGACTAGTAGCCAAACACCTCACCAACTATCTAGATGACCATAATATACTTCACCCCACGCAATCTGGCTTCAGATCCAACTTCAGCACAGAGACATTACTAGGCTCCCTCATTGACACAGCCAGACAACACCTCAGCAAAGGAAAAAAAGAATGCTTCTCATACAACTAGACCTTACCGCAGCATTTGACCTGGTAGACCATAACATCCTATTGCAAATCTTGGATGCAATAGGCATCTCAGATAAAGTATACTCTTGGTATGAAGGCTTCCTAAAATCCAGAACATACAGAGTAAAATCAGATAAAGAAAAATCTGAACCTTGGTCCAACCCTTGCGGCGTACCACAAGGATCCCCACTAGCCCCTACTCTCGGAACATACCTAGATAATCTAGGCATCATCACCTACAGTTATGCAGATGACATTACCATTCTCATACCTTTTGATCAACCAAAGACCGCCATGACAAACATACTACACCGAACACTAGAAACAGTAGCAACCTGGATGAAAGATCACAAACTGAAACTCAACACAGACAAAACTAAATTTATCCTCCTCGAAAACGACAAAGTCCCAACCATAACCAATATAGAAATTAACACAATCAACTATCCCATTCAAACTACCATAAAACTACTAGGAATGACTATAGACCGATACTGCACCATGCAACCACAAATAAATAAAACAATACAGAAATCCTTTGCAGTGATGAGAAACCTAAGACAAGTCAGGAAATTCTTCGAAAAAACACAATTCCAGCTTATAGTACAATCCCTAATCCT
Organism: Geotrypetes seraphini; assembly: GCF_902459505.1. NCBI lineage: Eukaryota > Metazoa > Chordata > Amphibia > Gymnophiona > Dermophiidae > Geotrypetes > Geotrypetes seraphini. The sequence continues at coordinate 5,214,238 of NC_047089.1, read as the reverse complement.
AAATCTACTAGATTACTGCAACATCCTCTACCTCCCCTGCCCTGCTACAATGACTAAACAACTACAAACAATCCAAAATACAGCTCTGAGACTCATCTACTCATTGAGGAAACACGACCATATTACAGAAGCATACATCAACTCACATTGGCTACCAATCCAAGAAAGAATTAAAGCCTTAAACGGAGACAGTCCAACCTACCTGAACAACCGCCTCATCCAATCCACCTCAATCAGACACAGAAAAACACATACCCCATTCACACACCCCTCGATCAAAGAAGTACAACGGAAAAAACTATACGACGGCCTCCTGGCCACTCAAGCAGCTAAACTAGATAACCAAATCTCCAATCTACTGATAACGACACCAGGCTACAAGACGTTCAGAAAAGAAATAAAAACTATACTCTTCAAGAAATTCCTGAAACAGCCTTATCTTCAAATTACCATACTTCCCCCCTCCCTCTTCTCGCCACACTGAAACTATATAACGTACTCTTTACCTCTCTAGAAAGGACAAATGTTCTTCCATTGTAACCCTCCGTTTTTTAATCTCTTTTGTAACCCGTCTTGAACCGCAAGATAATGGCAGAATAGAAATCTCTAATGTAATGTAATGTAATGTAACCTTCACCTTCGGCCAACAACTCTCCAAGACCTAGTTCCTCCTGTAACGGTGGCAAGCACCTCTGAAATCAGCATCTCTCTGGTCACTGGGGAGGTCCTTCTCCAGAACTCTTCTGTAGTAGTAGTAGAGGGCCCCCACCTGTGAACACTAGCATTGGAGGAGGACTCTGCTGATCTGGGCTTAAGAGGGTATCAACCTCTAGCTGTGGTATGGATGGGCAGACTAGATAGGAATAAATACTCAAGGATTAGGGCCCGAATATATCCCTTATTCACTCAAAAACAAGCCCCACACGGACAAACGATACACACACCCAGCAACACTACAAGGCCTTACTTACAACCCACAACATTCACACTCCCCAAAGAGAAAGGGAAAAAGGAAAAAGAAAAGAAGTGGAGAAAAAGGCCTCAGTTCAGCTTCATCTGGCCAAAAAAACTCCACTCCTACAAAAGCTGTTTATGTGTAAATGCTGAAAAATAGTCCAAGAAAACAAGGCAACTAAAGTAGCCTGCCAGGTGGTATCAAAAGGCACGTCTAATACAGATGAAAGTCAGTGGGTGAATGTAACAAAAGGCAGTATAGTCCAGCTCATAACATCCACAGTAAAAGCAAGAAAAAATAACTTAGCTGCTAATGGCCTCCAAATCCAGGCCAGGCAGTCCTTACACCCAACAGGGATTGCGAGTAGATCGGAAGATGTCATAATGCCACTTTATAGAACAATGATCAGACCGCACTTAGAATACTGTGTCCAACACTGGTCTCCATACCTAAAAAAGGATATAACTCTGCTGGAGAAAGTGCAGAGGCGATTTGATTGAGACTTTCAAAATATTAAAAGGATTTGATATAATAGACCAGGAAGCAGCATTACTGACATTTTCAGCTGTGACACGGACAAGAGGTCATAGCCTGAAACTGAGTGGCAGCAGGTTCAGGACAAATGTCAGGAAGTTTTCTTTCACAGAGCGCGTGGTGGATGCTTGGAATGCACTCCCAGAGGAGGTTGTGGAGGAGACTACTGTACTGGGATTCAAGCGCAAGTTGGATGCATACCTTCTTGCATATCATATTGAGGGATATGGTAAATCCGGGTCTCCATAAAGGAGTACCTAAATGGGCCGCCGCGTGTGCGGATCGCCGGACTAGATGGACCTCGGTCTGATCCGGTGAAGGCGTTTCTTATGTTCTTATGTTCACATCAAATCGCTGCGTCAGGGGTGTTCATATCATTGCTTCTCATCCAGATATTCCAGACCCACCATACTCCTTAAACATCCTCACCACTTCATCGATCAAAACTGGAGAAACTCCTGTGAAGTGGAAGCTGATTTTCATCTAATGCAATCATAGAAACATAGAAGATGACGGCAGAAAAGGGCTACAGCCCATCAAGTCTGCCCACTCTGCTTACCCACCCCCTGTCTATGCTCTAATGACCCAATTTTCTTATCTTGACCCTCGTAGGGATCCCACATGGGTATCCCATTTATTCTTAAAGTCTGGCACGCTGTCTGCCTCGATCACCTGCACTGGAAGCTTGTTCCAATGATCAACCACTCTCTGTGAAGAAATACTTTCTGGTGTCGCCATTAAATTTTCCGCCCCTGAGTTTGAGCGGGTGCCCTCTTGTGGCCGAGGGTCCCTTGAGAAAGAAAATATCATCTTCCACTTCGACACGTCCCGTGAGGTACTTAAATGTTTCGATCATGTCTCCCCTCTCCCTACGTTCCTCGAGAGTGTAGAGCTGCAATTTGTTCAGTCTCTCTTCGTACAAGAGACCCTTGAGCCCCGAGATCATCCTGGTGGCCATCCGCTGAACCGATTCAACTCTGCGCACATCTTTACTGTAATGTGGCCTCCAGAATTGCACACAGTACTCCAGATGAGGTCTCACCATGGCCCTGTACAACGGCATTAAGACTTCAGGCTTTCGGCTGACGAAACTTCTATTGATACAACCCAATATCTGCCTTGCCTTAGATGAAGCCTTCTCCATTTGATTGGCAGTTTTCATGTCTGCACTGATGATTACTCCTAAATCTCGTTCTGCTGAAGTCCTAGTTAAAGTTTCTCCGTTCAAGAAGTACGTCCTGCATGGATTTCCACTTCCGAGGTGCATGACCTTACATTTCTTAGCATTGAAGCCTAGCTGCCAGGTTGAGGACCAACTTTCCAATGTAAGCAGGTCCTGCGCCATATAATTCTGTAAACTGCATTCACTTACTATATTACATAGTTTGGCGTCATCGGCGAATAGTGTTATTTTACCTTGAAGCCCTTGAGTCAGATCCCCTATGAATATGTTGAAAAGGAGTGGACCCTGGACCGAGTCCTGTGGCACTCCACTGGTCACCTCTGATGATTTCTGAGAGCCCCAGGGAACAGAGAAGGAAGCTGGGTCTTGAAGAGAAGAACAAGGAGGCAAATGAGTGAATGAATGGAGAGGGAATGTTGGGTACCAGGGGAGAAGCGAGAAAAGGAGGGATGGTGGAGGCGAGGGTAAGAATAGGAAAGGAAGGGGCACCTCTGTTCTGTTCACGTAGAAAAGATATGGGTGCACCAAGTGGTCTTGGAAGAGAAAGACAGGGGGAGTAACTGGAGGAGAGACGGAAGAGATAGCAAAAGGGTTTGCTGCTGGGCGCAGTGAAAGGGGAAGAGAGGGAGTGGGGAGGAGGGAGACCATGCTGGAGTCGGCACTTAAAGGAGGAAGGACCAATTGACAGCAGGAAGGTGCTGGAAGTTGAGAAGGGTCCACCCAAAATGGCAGGGCTGGTTGCAGTGGGTGACCAGACTCTTGACTTCACCAAGGTGCTCCATCTCTTAAAAATAAAGTTACAGGGGGCAAGCGTGGAGTCTGAGAGGATTCAGAAAACAGGATGGTAGAAAGAGAGCCCAGCTGCCGAGTTGCATGTGCCCAGGGATGGGGAGATGGTGCTTGCTAAAGGTGACGGGAGGGGGGGGGCCTCCGGTGTTGAAAGTCCAGGAGTCCTCCCTTGTCCTGTGTAGCAACTTCTCCAGCCACCCTCCTTAGGTCTGTGAACGTGTGTTTTAATTTTTTGCCAGCGATTAATTCAGGCTGCCAATGGACGATGGACTGTTCAAGTTGAAACTCTCTGTTTGAAGAACATCATTAAAGGTCCCTTTTACGAAGCCGCAGTAGCGATGATGCTGCCTATTCAACTCCTAGCTTTGTAAAAGTAGGGTTACCATATTTGTGAATGCAAAAAAAGAGGACCCATGGCCCCACCCACACTCCTCCCACAGCCCCGTCCACACTCTACCCATTTTCTTGGTCCCCCTTCCCATCAGTACCCTTTTAGTGCTTCTCTCTCTCTTCCTTCCTCTCCTCCCCCACAGGGTGCTTCTCTATCTCCCTCTATCTTCTTCCAACCTCCTTTCCTGCCGTTTCTCTCTTTTTTACAGAAAAGGTGATAGATGCGTGGAACAGTCTCCGGTAGAGGTGGTGGAAACAGACTGTATCTGAATTCAAGAAAGCCTGTGTTAGGCAGGAGAGAGGAAGAGATCATGTTTACTGCGGCTGGGCAGACTGGATGGGCCATTTGGCCTTTATCTGCCATCATGTCTCTGTGTTTCCCTTCCCATCTAACTCTACCCTACTCCATATCTTAAAGGCTTACCTATTGAAGTGCCGCAGTAATAGTATATTTTATTCTTTATTTAATTTTATACTTTAATCTTAATTATCAGTGTTCTTTTTTGAAATGATGTATTAATAGCATTTTCATTTTATGTCACTCTGATCTTAATCATTTGTGAACCGAATCGAGCTCCTTCGGAAGATGACCCGGTATATAAACTGAAGATTAGATTAGATGATCTTTCTCCTGCATTCTCTGCTTATCATAATGCTTCTCTAGCCATCCCTCCCTACCTCCATGCTATTTCTTCAGCCCTTCCTCCCTCCCTCCCTGCTTTTTCTTCAGCCCCTCTCCATCCCTCCCTCCATAATATTTCTTCAGCCCCTCTCTCCCTCCCTTTGTGCTGTTTCTCCAGTCTCCCTCCCTCCCTGCTTTTTCTTCAGCCCCTCTCCCTCCCTCCATCCATGCTATTTATTCAGCCCCTCTCTCCCTCCCTCCCTCTATGCTGTTTCTCCAGCCCCCTCCCTTTTCTGACCTCCGATGCTGCTTCCCTCACGATCTCTCTCCTGACTCCCTCTTCTGCCTCCTCCACTGGCCGGCCGCTATAATTTAATCTTTAGGCAGCCGGCGGCAGCAACAGCAAGGTGTACCTGCTGCCATCGGCCTGCCCTGGAAGTGCCTCGCTGCAAGTTCCGCCTATGCATAAACAGGAAGTCGCTGCAGAGAGGACAATTCCAGGGCAGGCCGGTGGTAGCAGGTACACCTCGCTGTTGCTGCCGCCGGCTGGCTGAAGGTTAAATTACAGCGGCCAGCTGGAGGAGGTAGGGGTAGGAGAAGGAGTTGAGAGCAGTAGCATAGTAAGGGGGGAAGGACGATCCACCCCGAGTACCATCTTGCTTGGGGCACGGGCACCCCTCCTCCTCCTCTCCCCCCTTCCCACTCCTCACTCTGCCACGCACAAGCCCCTTCCCCCATACCTTTTTAAATTCAGCACGAACAGCCACCAACTTGCTGCCTGCATTGGCTTTGGCGCTCTGTCTCACTTCCGGGACCCGCGCCTAGGAAGTGGCATCAGAGAAAGCGCTGAAACCACCGCGGGCAGCAAGTTGGTGGCTGCTCACACTGAAATTAAAACGGTATGGGGGAGGGGAAGAGGGCGGGGGAGGGGCACCGCTCCCTCTCGCCATGTCACTGGTTGGAAGATAGAGATTGTGAGGGAAGCAACATCGGGGGCTGGAGAAACAGGTGGGGGGCTCTAAGTGAGGAAATCCTGAAAGGTCTTTGCTTTTCTCTAGAGCAGGGCTGCCCAAGTCCGGTCCTTGAGATCTACTGGCAGACCAGGTTTTCAGGATCTTCACAATGAACATGCATGAGAGAGATTTGCATACCAAGAAGGCAGTGCAGGCAAATCTCTCTCATGCATATTCATTGCGGAGATCCTGAAAACCTGGCCTGCCAGTAGATCTCGAGGACCGGACTTGGGCAGTCCTGCTCTAGTATAATTTAGGGACCCTTTTATCAAGCTGTGAGAGATTAGAGAAACTGGGCCTCTTCTCTCTCGAACAGAGGAGATTGAGAGGGGACATGATCGAAACGTTCAAGATAATGAAGAGAATAGACTTAGTAGATAAAGGTAGAGAGAACGAGAGGGAACTCTCTAAAGTTCAAAGGGGATAGATTCTGTACAAACGCAAGAAAGTTCTTCACCCAGAGAGTGGTGGAGAACTGGAACGCTCTTCCGGAGGCTGTTATAGGGGAAAACACCCTCCAGGGATTCAAGACAAAGTTAGACAAGTTCCTGCTGAACCAGAACGTACGCAGGTGAGGTTGGACTCGTTTAGAGCACTGGGCTTTGACCTGGGGGCCACCCCGTGAATGGACTGCTGAGCACGATGGACCACTGGTCTGACTCAGCAGCGGCAATTCTGATGTTCTTATTTTAGCGCATGCTAAGAACATAAGAATTGCCGCTGCTGGGTCAGACCTGCGGTCCATCGTGCGCTCACTTGGCGGCCCTTAGGTCAAAGACCAGTGGCCTGAGACTAGCCCTACTTGCATACGTTCTGGTTCAGCAGGAACTTGTCTAACTTTGTCTTGAATCCCTGGAGGGTGTTTTCCCCTACGACAGACTCCGGAAGAGTCCAATGCTCATAAAATTCCTAATTAGTCTTACCTCGCTGGCCTGCGCTAAAACCTCTAGTGCACCTTGATAAGAGGGGGGAGGGGGGGGTTAATGAAAATACTGGATTGTGCTGAAATTCTGGATAAGAATGAGCAAAAATATTGTTTAAATGTTGTCAAACAAACTTTCAGAATTAGTAAATTTCGTGCACAGAATTGCGCCTCCTTTGATTCCACTTTTCCAAAACCTCTGCCCTATTCCTGAGATCTTTGCTTGCTGCAGAGGAACCGGGCGGCAGCCCCGGGAGTCTCTCGACGACACAAAGACCCAGTTCCAGACTGTCACTCCTTATTTTCACCGTCACGCAAACAGCAATGTGAAACAGGAACTCAATTCTTGCTTTTCATTTCCTGGACGAAGCATGGCTGCTGCAAACCCGGCTCAGACTCTCCGAGAAGGAGTTTCGTGCTCTCTCTGTCTGGATTATTTTACAGATCCAGTGATGACAGACTGTGGACACAACTTCTGCCGCTCCTGCATCACTCAGGCCTGGGAGGGGAGAGACCCGGACTCCCCCTGTCCCCAGTGCAGGAAGAGATCTCATCAGAGGAACCTCAGACCAAACAGGCAGCTGGCACATATTACAGAAATGGTGAAAAATCTCTGTCAGACTTCAGTGAAACCAAAAGAGGAGAATCGGTGTGAGAAGCATGCAGAGAAATTGGAATTGTTCTGTGAAGAGGATCAGAAAATGATCTGCCTGATTTGTAGAGAGTCCCAGGATCACATATCTCACACCGTGATCCCGATAGAGGAGGCTGAGCAGGAATACAAGGTGTGGGTTGGTCTCTTTATTCTCACAGCATGTCCCAGGGGCACAGCTCAGGAATCTTAATCTAACCCCAACTGTATATCCACATGATGAGTTGTTGTCCACGTGGCCGATCAGATCAGGCGGTGCTTTGGCGGATAGAGAACACGCTAGATCAGGGGAGTCCAACCTGCGGCCCCGTGAAGTATTTTGTGTGGCCCCGGTCGAGGGCGATGCAGTGTTTTCCTCTGCTGCCCCCGGGTGTTTACCGTCTTGCCGGCTCCCTCCTCTGTCTTGCTGCAGCGTTTGCGTATTTGTGCGGCCCCAGAAACATTTTTATCGGCCAGTGCGGCTCAGGGAAGCCAAAAGGTTGGACACCCCTGCGCTAGATCTTAACTTTCTAGGTAAATCTGGGGATAGATGTTGTAAAAAGGAGAATCACAAGGTGTTACAAGATTCTCAAGAGACAGGTTGAATAAAAATGTGCAAAAGTATATTTATTGCACAGATTTATACTCAGAACTGTGAAATAGTCAATTCAGTAAAACTATTAGCATGGAATAGCTTAAAAAAGAGGTTAACATTCAAAATATTTACAAACTAGATAGATAAAATGAAAGACAGCTTCGGATCCAGTTTCAGCACCTATAACCTTCTTGGAGTTTTTAAGAGTCAACAAAAATTCTTTGTCTTTAAACCTGTTTCTGTTTCTCAGTTCAATTTGCTTCTATTTTTTTTAAGTCCTCCCAACTTCTCCTGGTCTTCCAGCTCTCTTGTTATCTGTCTTGACAGGGCAACTTTGTCTTTCTTCTGATCCCTGGTGCTAATCAAAGGGAAAGAAACTACACTCCCTAAGTGCATTCCTTCCCATAGACCAGGGGTGTCAAAGTCCCTCCTCGAGGGCCGCAATCCAGTCGGGTTTTCAGGATGTCCCCAGTGAATCTGCATGAGACCTGGGCAAATCCTGAAAACCTGACTGAGGAGGGTCTTTGAAACCCCTGCCATAGACTCTAATGACTGGGATATCGAAACAAGGAAATCAAAAGCCTATCTGCCCCAATTAATTTCCCTGCTCTAACTACAGTAGATTCTCAGTTATCCGGCACAAATGGAGGTTCGTAGGTGCCGTTAAATGTCATTTCTGGTTGCTTGAGAGTTACGCTTAAATATAGGGCTGACTAATACTACACCCCATACCATAGCATAAACTCTCACACTGACTTGATATTAATATTGAGATGCAGTGAATAAAAGCAAATTAAGACAAAGATAAAAAAAACCCAGCTTTCTCTCCCTTCCCACCTCCTCTTTCTGATCTGTCACTCCCACTTGTAGGTCCAGCATCTCTTCCACCCTTCCCACCCCCCCCTTTCTGGTCTGGTTCACTTTCTATCCCCACTCCCACACACTTAAGGGTCTAGCATCCATCCATCTCCCCTCTCCTTCACCTTGCAGGTCCAGCAGCCATGTCCCTCCCATATACACATACACTTTTGCCCGCCCCCCCCCCTTGTGTCTACCCTCTCTCCATCTGCACAGGTCTGGCCTCCGATGGACAGCCCCCTCCTCACCCTGTAGAGCTGGTATTTCTTACCTGTTGCTTACCCAAAGCAGCAGCGGCAGCCAATCAGCAAAGGCAACATTGTAAACAGGCTGCTTGTGGGCAGCCCCGGCAGGACTCTTCCTCTGTCGTGTCAGAAGTGATGCAGCAGAGAAAGGTTCCTGCCAGGGTTGAAGGAGTGGGGAGGGTTGTCAGACTAGGGTTATAGGAGACGATTTTGGAGGTTGTTGGGTCAGGAGTGCGGGAGACAATTTTTTTTGTCAGTTAGTTGAGTGCTGGTTAACTGGGATTGGGCTGTACCAGGGATCACAGCCTTCAGGGTAGCATTCAGACGTCACTCATGCAAACGAGTTGCTTCTAGGAAATGGTCTCAGAGCAGGATCTGGCCCTCTTTCAAAGTGAAACATTATGATTGGAGGCTTTATAGTTGCCTCCTAATTGTACCAAATGAAGGGCATAGCTCTAAGACCTGAAATAACACCAACAGTTGCTCTGCAGCACATTATGGGGTTCATTTTCAAAAAGAAATGTCCCAAAAGTGACATAAAAGGGTCCTTTGAAACAAATTTCAATGCTGTTTGTCTAAATCTCAAGGGAGCTTCCTTTAGGCATAGTCTGAGTGGGCCTAGGGAGGGTTTATGACTTGGACGTTTTTCAGCAGTAATCGAACATTTAAGAATACGTCCAGGGCACAAATTGGACGTTTGGGGCTAGACCTGTTTTAACACCAAATAAAGGTGCTCAAACTGACCACATGACCACTGGAGGGATGTAAGCATGGCCCCCTCATGCACGCTCCCCCAGTGGTCACTGATAACTCCTACTACCCCCATAGATCTTAGCTTCAGATGTTCTGGGCAGTCCTAGTGGAGCAGCGAGCAGGTGGTCAACTGCAGAGAAGGGGACCCAGGCCCATATCCCCCTTGTGGAAGGTCTGAGTCCACCGAAACCTACCCATCTAGGTGACACCTGCAGGCATAAGGGCTATTGTGGTGCACAATTGAGTCCAGTAGGTTTTGGAGGGCTCACCACACAGTATAAGGGGGTTATGGTGAGATGGTTTTTTTGAAAATGGTTATCTTTTTGACCAATACAAATAATGGCTTGTTCTGAGCATTTTTCTTTTTTTAATGAAAATGGTTCAAAAAGATGGAGAAACTGATTGAAGTCATGCCACAAACTGTAAGATAACCGGTGAAGTCCTTCGAGTCTTGAGGAAGCAGCGGAAGAGCCGTGAAACGTTGACTAGATTTACCGATATATTTTTGACACTCTTTTGACTTATCATTTTCTCTAAATAGCTAATCACGTGTGTGCTGTGAGAAATTGCAACTGAATTGCACTGATTCTGGTAATTGGCCTATGTGAGATACCATTGAAAGAAAGGTTTTTATACCAATGATGTGGTTGGAGCTTAGTAGGGCATATATTTAGAAACATAGAAAGATGACGGCAGATAAGGGCTATAGCCCATCAAGTCTGCCCACACTATTTACCCACCCTCTTAAGTCTACTGACCCCCTAAAATATAATTGTAATTATACTGTCACTCTACTGACCCGCTCATTCAAGTCCTAGTGACCCTATCCCTTGGCATGACCCCGTAGGGATCCCACATGGGTATCCCATTTGTTCTTGAAGTCTGGGATGCTGCGTGCCTCGACCACCTGCACTGGAAGCTTGTTCCAATGCTCGATCACTCTCTCCATGAAGAAGTACTTCCTGGCGTCTCCATGAAACTTCCCTCCCTTGAGTTTGAGTGGATGTCCTCTTGTGGTCGAGGGTCCCTTGAGAAGAAAGATATCATCTTCCACCTCGATACGTCCTGTGATGTACTTAAATGTCTCAATCATGTCTCCCCTCTCCCTACGCTCTTCGAGAGTGTAGAGCTGCAATTTGCTCAGTCTTTCTTCGTACGGGAGACCCTTATCCTGAGGCTTTTTCAGCGTTTATTGTAGGGTGTTTATTATATTTGTATGGGTCAAAAAGATAAACACACATCTGAAAAATCACCATTTTCAAAAAAACAAGATAGAGGCTTTGCAGTTTTGAAAATGGGCCTGTTGGGGTCTGGATTTTTTGTGTGTCTTGGACAACAAATCCTGGAGCAACAGATCTTTTTGTTATCCAAAAACCAATTTGGAGGCATAGAGTGAGAAGCAAAGACTTCTTTGTTTTTCCAAAATAATTTCAAGCAAGTCAGCACAGCTTCTCAATAAGTCTAGCAAATTCTTTCACTTATTTATTTTATTCAGTTTTCTCTCAGGGGAGCTCAAAATGGTTTACTTGAATTTATTCAGGTCCTCAAGCATTTTTCCCTCTCTGTCCCGGTGGGCTCACAATGGGGCCATGGGGGGGATTAAGTGACTTGCCCAGGGTTTGAACCCACAACCTCAGGGCGCTGAGGCTGTTGCTTTAACCGCTGCACCACTCAAATTTTAGCAAGAGTGAGCCAAGTATAAACAATGAAGCCATTGTGACATCACTGATGAGGTTGGCTCTTATTGGTGGAATGAGGCATTATGACATCACAAGTCAGCTCTGGGTACCAGAGACTGAAACTCTTCACACTATTTTAATTTTCTATACTTTTTTCCCAGGAGAGCTCAGAACGGTTTATATGAATTTGTTCAGGTACTCAAGCTCACAATCTACCTAATGTACCTGAGGCAATAGGGGGGTTTAAGTGACTTACCCAGGGTCACAAGTAGCAGTGAGAGTTTGAACCCACAACCTCAGGGTGTGGAGGCCGTAGCATTAACCACTGCACCGCACTCTGAAAGCTTCAAAACTTGCATAGGGGACCTTTTACTAAGCCATGATACGCACTAATGCGTGCTCACTGCTGCTTAAAAAAGCTTACTGTGGTATCCCGTGGTAAATTTGGCAAGTTGTGCATGCTAAAGCAATTTTTATTTTCTGGAAAGAGGGCGTGTTTGGGGGTGGAGAGTAGGCGAGACAGCGTAAATTATTTAGCGCGTGGGGTATTGCTGTGGACTAACTGATTAGTATGGCGTTAGTGCGTAAGTCCTTATCATTTATAAAATCGTTGGCAGTAGAGGCTCACTTGGTGATATTTTTCACGGCTGCATGCTAATTGCCGTTAATTCTGAAAATAAAAAAATTGGCCTATTTCAGGCTGTGGCACAAGTGGCCTCGGTAGGGTTACGTCCAGATTTAGCCAGACATGTCCTCTTTTTAGAGGACATGTCCAGGTGTCCGGATGGCTTTTCAAAACCCAGCACTTTAACCGGGTCTTGAAAAGCTTCCACCTCGGGACCCTGTCAAGAGAGCGTCTGGGTATCTGCTCCCTTACATCCGTTGCTTTCAATAGGAGTAAAACCCGGGTGTCTCAATCCATCCTCCTTTTTCTGGAGCCATATTGTAACCCTACCAAAGTGGAAACTAGATCTCACATTTACTGTTAAGTCTAAAATGGTGGTTACAAACTAATCACATTCTAACCAAAGATGTTTAATGTTCATAGGAGAAACTTAAAATGCATCTGGAGCCTCTGAGAAAGAATCTGGAAGATCTTCTGCAGTTTAAGTCTGCCGAAGGGAAGAAAGCTGAAGAGCTGAGGGTGGGTGTCTGGGTCTCCTTCTGAGCCAGGTTCTGCAGGGCTTTTGTTCCTCTCACTACATCAGTCTCCCGAATGTGAGTAGAATTCAGTCTGCTTAGTTACTCACACTGTGGAAACTGTATCGCAAATTGTGTGCCGCGGTGAGATTCCCCGTGTGCCGTGAGTTGCTGGCGAGGAGGAGAGGCACGTCCTGTAGGCAGTCAGCCAGCGCCTCTCCGCGATGGCCCCTCTCCGTGCCTCTCCTCTACCATCACCCCATCTGGAGGACCTCCGCACAGGCATGGACATCAGCGCGATTACTTCACGCATGTGTGTGACAATATTGCTTCGACATCCACGCATTTCCAGATGCCCTCCAGTCTCAGCCCCGGAGAGTTTGCGAGACACTGGTGCTTCGGTTCCTTAGTGGCTGTGAAGAGGCAGCTTCTGGATCTGTACATGTCCCCTCACTCAGTGGTGGTAGATCTGCCCAGACAATTTAATCATGAATTAATAATGCCTTTGACTCAGTGGACTGTTCTGGACTTTATGTGCCATCATTTACTCAGTTACTATGTTAACCAGGGCTGGTATTACAGACCTGCTAAGTCTCCCACTTTCAGCAGAAGACGGCTGCTTTTGGAGGTCATCTCCTGCTTTCCCACTGATGAGCCTGCAATCTGCTGGGACAGCAGGAATTGACCTCTTATGACACCCTTCCCTGCTGCCACAACAGGGAAGGCAACGCCTTTTGCTTCTGGCTGCCGATTGGCTGTGCCATGGGCAGAGCAATGGGTGGAGCCAGGCAGGGTGGAGTGATGGGCAGGCTGGGGGTGGACCCTGAATCTGCTGCTAAGTGGCTCGTCTTGGCAGCTCTGATGCTATTCTTAGAACTCAAGGGATGCCAAGAATGCCAGAGTTGCTGGCAGGGATCTGAAAATTATGTAGAGCATTGTGAAATCCTATCAAAATAGGCTGGTCTGTGATCCCATGTTTTGAAGACAGCTGCAATGCTGCCATTGAAGAGAAGGCGGGGTACCCTTTGGCTCTGCACAGTCTGTAGCCTGGAGATGCCTACCAACCCATGTTGCTTCAGCCTGCGGTCTCGTACCATTCAACAAAACTTTCAAAATGGTAGAGGCCAGATGCTGGTTGAAGGTCAGGGACAAGATAGTAGAAGGGGAAAGAAGAGAGTGAAATGCTAAATGAATGAATCCTGAGGAAGAAAGAAAATGGGGAGAGGCTGGGAGTGGATGCCAGGATGATTGAATGGAAGGCTGGTTGTGGTAAGGGGTAAGAGGAAGAAGAAAAGATATGGGCACAGCAGTCGTACTGGGATGGGGACAGAGAGAGAAAGATGCTGGGTAGGGGTTGGAGACAGTGAAAGGAGAGGTTGCTGCAGGGCATAATGAGAGGAGGAGTTGCTGGGGGGAAGAGGGAAGGTGTGGTAGAAGTGCTGTACCAAAGCTGCCCCTGATAGTTGGAGGGTGCTGGAGAAGCTGGAAGTTGTTGCAAGACTGAAGATTTGCCCAGCAGAAGAGATTCCTCATTCATTACAAGAAAACCACTCCAGGGTCACTGAGAATTCTCTCTCTTTGTTTCATCCAGAGTGAGACGGAGATCAAAAGACAGAAAGTGGAGACTGAGTTTGAAGAGTTGCACCAGTTTCTGAATAAGGAGAAGCAGGTCCTTCTCTCGAGACTGGAGGAGGAAGAGAAGAAGATTCTCCAGAGAATCAGGGAAAATGTCAGCCAGCTAAAAGAGCAAAGCTCCTCCCTCACGCAGTTGATCTCCGAGATAGAGGAGAAGCGTCAACAGCCGGATGCCGAATTACTGAAGGTGAGACTAACAAATATATTTCTAAGGACTTTACAAATTTTTCAGGAGGAATCAGGGAATTCAAGCAGCAGATCAGAAATATCTTAAAATAATGGGGGCCAGTTTTTCAAAGCCCTTTTGCATCCAGCACTGTGTTGACCACATCAGGGTTTTAAAAAATATTTCTTAAAGATTATAAGGAGAATCCAAGTCATTTATCTTAGTAAGGAGGTGTAAACCAGTATTTCCCAAGTCAGCCCTTTGCTAGTCAGGTTTTCAGGATATCTGCAATGAATATGCATGAAAGAGATTTGCATACATTGGAGGCAGTGTATGCAAATCAATCTCATGCATATTCATTGTGAGTATCCTGAAAATCTAACTGGCAATGGGGTACTCCAGGCCCGATTTAGGAAGCCCTTGTGTAAACCGTTCTGCTACTGCTTTCTCTTCCGATATGGTGCTGTGGTTCTGGTGACTTGTAGGGTTAACTCTGGCTTTTGTTAGTCTCACAGAAGAAGTAACTATTGCAGGCTTGGGGTTCTACGGCCTGATGTTATATCAGGGCATCTATATGAGAAGTCCAAAACAAGGGGCCTATTTTATAAAGATAACGTAGGCTTCTCTGGTGCTCATTTTCAAAGCAAATAAACATCTCAAAATGGCCAAAATATCATCCATCTGCCAAAAACGTCCAGATCACAATTTTCAGAAAACAGAATTTGGAAGTCCTACACTGCAGTTCATTCCAAATAACAAGGGGGGGGATGTTTATGGCAGGACTAGGGAGGTCCCAAATGTTGGGTCATCAAACAGTGATAATAGAACAAGAAGAAGCGACCAAATAAAAAAAGAAGGGCATCCTAAGTTAGATCTCTTTCAATCATGTCCAGAGTATAAAAGTTGCCCTGATTGAGTAGCTGACCACTGGAGGGATTAAAGCAAGACCCCACTTCCTTAAGCCTCCAGTGGTTACTATCCCTCTCCCTTGCCCTTGAAAGTGACCCTCACCCTAACCCTAACCCTGACCCTAACCCTAACCCTGACCCTAACGCTAACCCTGACCCTAACCCTAACCCTAACCCTGACCCTAACCTTGACCCTAACCCTGACCCTAACGCTAACCCTGACCCTAACCCTGACCCTGACCCTAACCCTAACCCTGACCCTAACCCTAACCCTGACCCTAACGCTAACCCTGACCCTAACCCTGACCCTAACCCTGACCCTGACCCTAACCCTAACCCTGACCCTAACGCTAACCCTGACCCTGACATCAGCTATTAGACTAGTTTTGAATCTAGTGTCTGACTGTGCTTCATGCAAAACTTGACAGACAATGATGAAAAATAGTCCTCATGCTTAACGTACCTTGAGCACGGACTTGGAAGAGTCCATTTAGATCCAAATTAAGAACATAAGAATCGCCATATTTGTGTCAGACTAATGGTCCATCTAGCCCAGCATCATATCTCCACAGTGGCTAATCCAGGTCCCAAGTACCTGGCAGAAACCCAAAGAGTAGCAACATTCCAGAGCTGCGATTCTGATGTCATAATGACTCATTCCACCACTGCCTAAGAGCCAACCTCAGCAGAGATGTCACATTGGCTTGATTGTCTTAGACTTGGCTCACATAAGAACATAAGAACTGACCTACTGGGATAGACTGAAGGTCCATCAAGCCCAGGATCCGGTTTCCAACAGTGGCCAACCCAGGTCCCAAGTACCTGGCAGAAACCCAAAGAGTAGCAACATTCCAGAGCTGCGATTCTGATGTCATAATGACTCATTCCACCACTGCCTAAGAGCCAACCTCAGCAGAGATGTCACATTGGCTTGATTGTCCTAGACTTGGCTCACATAAGAACATAAGAACTGACCTACTGGGATAGACTGAAGGTCCATCAAGCCCAGGATCCGGTTTCCAAGTATCTGGCAGAAACCCAAAGAGTAGCAACATTCCAGAGCTGGTATTGTGATGTCATAATGCCTTTCCACCAATGCCTAAGAGCCAGTCTCATCAGTAATGTCTCAATGGCTTGACTATCCTATATTTGGCTTACATAAGAATTGATGTACTGGGACAGACTACAGGTCCATCAAGCCCAGTATCCTGTTTCCAACCGTGGCCAACCCAGGTCCCAAGTACCTGGCAGAAACCCAAATTACTCTTATATTATGACATGTAAAATCTTTATTAGAAATAAAAAGAGAAACCAGTGATTGGGAGAAATCTTGTGTTTGATTTAAACTTGAATTTTGTTCTTTGGACAGAGTCCTGAGAATCTCTGATGGCTTCTTGGATATTGGGCTTGATGGACTTTTGGTCTGTCCCAGTATGGCAATTCTTATGTGAGCCAAGTATAGGACAGTCAAGCCATTGTGAAATCATTGCTGAGTTTGGCTCGTAGGCATTGGTGGAATGAGGTATTATGACATCACAATCTTAACTCTGGAATGTTGCTACTCTTTGGGTTTCTGCCAGGCACTTGGGATCTGGGTTGGCCACTGTTGGAAACCGGATCCTGGGCTTGATGGACCTTTGCTCTATCCCAGTATGGCAATTCGTATGTTCTTAATTAATTGTGATTAAATTTTTTTAAAAAATAAATATTTATTTAGTTTAAAACTAACAATAAGTGCAACAAAATATATAACATTTTACACTTTAACAGCACTTAAATTTTATCAAGTTATATTTCATATCAAATATATGTATCACCCCCCCCATCTATATACCCAACAGTTACACTCAACCATAAGTAAATTAAAGTATTCCCCCATTTTAATTAAATGCAGCCCAAAAGAAAAGTTCCTCAAACCCAGCCCCTCTTCTTATTCCTTCCTTTCTAGCTCTCATTAGGATCTCCAGTGCCGACCCCTTAGCAAACAGCTGTTTGACCCAGGGCTTAAAGTTTCTTTTCTCCATACACAGGGTTGGGAGTGGAGTATCCTAAAGGGTCTACTCTGGTATATTCTCAGAAACTGTAAAATCTAACTAGATCTATTCTCTGTCTCTTTCTCCTCTAGGATGTGAAGGATGCCCTGAGAAGGTACAAGTTCGTTTTCTGACCTTTTCTATGTGGCTGGATGATGTCTTGGTTTTGTTTGGGGAAGAAGGGAATTCTTTGATATTAGTCTGAGGGACAAGGAAAGAGAGAATTCAAACATTCTTATAATGCCCTCCCTCTGGCTTTGGAAAATATCATTTTGGTTGGTTCTGAGACCAGCTTTCATTGTGCATTGATAATGGGCTAGGATCATCGAAGTCTCGTGCAGTGATCTACTATGATTTTATAAGAAGACGGCAGAAATCGTCATTGATCCGTTTTTCCTTCTATGTGAAATTTAATAGCTTTGGTATTGAATAATTTATAATTCAAATATATGCTTAAAAAATTTTTCCTTATTTGAAAGTTAAACACTTCTCTTTTCAGCAAAGTTCTGTCGGCTCTTTTCAGGCTTTTTCAAGGCTGTCCCCCTTCGAGTTGTATTCTCAAGATATTTGTATAACAAGGAATGTTTATAGGTCACACACTAGGGAAATAAGGTTATAAATATAGGGTGATCTAAAGATATTTAGCCATCTAGAAAAACTTGATAATGGACTAAACATAAAAAGCATACTGTATCTTTCAGACCGATTTAATGTTTTTGGTGCACGGAGAAGGTAACAGCCCCGAAGCTCATAGAGATTTAAAGGGCTTCGGAGCTGTAAAACACACTGTATGTGGTTTAACTTGCTTCTGTACCAAACTTTTCAAACCACCTCGTATTTTTCCAATAAGACTAACGATTTAAGAACTCTTTCTGTGGGACCAACTGTGAAGGTTGTCCGTGTGATAATGTCATCAGGGACTGCAAAATTACCTAGTTCTTTATTGCAGATTTTCCAAACATACTCTCAATTTCACTTGACCCAACACCTTCAAAATGGATTGCGGTCTGAAAACATGGTCGTTTACCTTTGTTATTACCCATGGTCAGCCTCTATCTACTAAGATAATCCCAGTGACTCTCTTACCCATAGGTGTCATAAAATGAAGTTTCCAGAACCAAAGGCTGTTTCTACTGATCTGAAAATGGGTTTTGGTTTGAGCTACCCTCAGCAGCTAAAGAAACTGATTACTAAATTTGGAGGTGAGACATTGTTCTCTTTTTAATTAGTATGAATGACCCTGTCCTTTTTCTTTTTAACTTTTTAATTGTAAACCTCTGTCATCTGTTATCCACTATATAGTGTTAGATCAAGAAGAAATAATGTACTTTAACAATAATAACAGCATATGAAAGGTTTTCCATACCTTTTATCAGATGTGTCGCGCTCCTCTGGACCCTTTCGAGTAACGCCATATCCTTCTTAAGATACGGCGACCAAAATTGGACGCAGTACTCCAGATGCGGACGCACCATCGCCCGATACAACGGCAGAATAACTTCTTTCGTTCTGGTCGCAATGCCCTTCTTGATTATACCAAGCATTCTATTCGCTCTCTTAGCGGCCGCTGCGCACTGTGCCCTCGGCTTCATTGTCATGTCCACCATGTAATGTAATGTAATTTATTTCTTATATACCGCTAAACTCCGTTAGGATTCTAAGCGGTTTACAGAAAATAGACAACAGTATGCATTAAAATTATAAGTAATATAGGTTTACAGAGAAAATATACATTAAAGGATACAATAAAAATAAGATGAATAAATAAAGATAAATAAATAAAGAATAGGTACTTAGAACTTCCCTTACTGTCCCGAAGGCTCACAATCTAACTGAAGTACCTGGAAAATTAACAATTAGTTGAGTAATAAAAGTAAGAAATAGAAATAGAAGAAAAAAATAAGAAAATAAAAATTCCAACAAGACTACATTGATCCAAGGACTTTGAAAGGTAGAAAAGAAGAGAGATAGGAATAGCTGCAGAAAGGGGGAACCATTGAGCAATAGAATTCTGGAGAAATTCAAATGTTAAAAAATAAAACAAAACAAGGGGCAAATCAATGAATGAAATTAACAATGAAACATAAACTGGAAAAAAAGTTACAAATAAAAAATCAGAACAGTCGGATTAAAGTCCAGATTGAGATGACTTCACTGTTAGGCCGCCAAATTTCACCAGGTATCATCCAATCCTTGCCAACACATCGGAAGCCCCAAATCCAGTGTCTCTGCTTTTCGAACTCGACCGAGAAGTTCACATCCTCCTCCTGCATGCCAAACCTGATGAATTTGTCTCTTGGACAATGATTAAAAATGCTACAAATTGAGTAGAAATTAGTGACTAACAGTTCTAGAGATCAGCTGTTGTGGGAAAGATTGTGCAGAGCAGCTACCTAAGTACTTCAGATACAGACGTTTTTAGGTGTCTCCTAAATAATTGTTCCAGAACGCAAGTCTTCAGAGTCTATAGGCGAAAGACTGCCAAGGTAGGAAATTTGCCTGGAGTCTTTTGCGAAGACTCTTGTTCTGGAACCAGGCCTAGATTTCTCTGTGGGTGGTTTGGAAGTGCCAGAATCCAATCCCAGCAAGATTCCAGTGGAGCGATAGGCTTCTATTTTTAGCTCAATGCAGTAATAAAGATGTTTCTGTTTACTTTTATACTCTCTCTGTGTTGCCAGGCTGCCACCCGTACAACCACACTCCATGTCCGTTATCATCTGTATGTCCATCCCCATCCCTCCATGTCCAGCATTGCCCCTCTGTATCCATATCCTTTCCTATCCCAGCATTCCTCCTTTGTGCCCCTACCTTTTCCCCATCTAGCATCACCCTTCTATGTTCCTGTTCAAATGCTCCTCCATGCACAACATTTCCCTCCCCATGTCCAGCTTCTCCCCTCTCTTTACCCTTCCTACATAATATGTTCCAGCATCTTTCCTACCTTCCACCACCTCTCTCTTTTCTTCCCCTCTCCCCCTTTATGGGTCTAGTACCTCTCTCTCTGTCGAGTCTCTCATTACACCAGTTGCTCTCTTCCTTCTCCTCAGCGATTTCTTTGCTTATCCTCATGTCCACCACCTCCACTGGGAGGTCATTCCACTTCTACCACCATAAAGAAACATCTTCTTAGATTATTCCTGGGCCTCTCCTTCTTTACCTCCATGTTATGACTCCTGATTCCACGGTCATTTTTCCTTTGGTCTTGGTAGACTATGACATTGCAAAAGAAGTTCATTATCTCGTTTGCTCGGCCCTTTGACTTTTGCCCCTGGTCAGCTCTGCCCACTACTTCTGGCACGATTATCCACTTCTGTGCAGATGGAATATGATCACACTGCCCAGAAGCAGACAGAGGGCCTTTGGAGATCCAGCATGGAGGGCATAGGGCTCAGTTAACTCATCAATAATGTCACGTTCTTACTGTATAACAGAGGAAAGATCCTAAATTGACCATCTTTATAAACTAAAATCTCTAACATTTCTCTATTTCTTTTTCTCTACAACAAAATCACATCCTGCAGGACTTGGTAAGTTTCACTCAACATTAGCAACGTCCATTTTTGTTTTCCTACGTAATTGCACTTATTTCTCTGAGATTTGATCACTGTTCTTTCTTTTAATGCAGATTGGTGGATGGAATATAACAGATATGGAGGTAACAAAATCTGATACGTAACTAATTGTACCCAATGATCAAACAAAACAATGGGAATTCTCACTGTCGTCTCACCTACAGCTAGTGTGTGATAGAGAAGTGTGTGAATAATGGCATTTATGGTGTGAAGTTGCATAACGGATTGGGATATCGAGCTCGAGACTTGAAACATCAGCTCAGTTCACACCTTTGAAAATCATATTGTTAGATTAATCGGGGATTGTAAATCCATCATATATGCAGACATGTCATTTTTTATGATAATGAGATGTGGCACTATTATGAATTAGTATTTCTTTTGGTATTTGAGTATAATTTTTGGTGCACATATATACACACAAGAGAGGTTGTTTTTTTTTAAGAATCCATGATTGAAATCTGGAACCTATAAGTCTTGGATTTATTCCTTGTACCATTAAGGGCTCCTTTTACGAAGCCGCAACTTTTTAACGCATGCTGACCCCTGCGCTAGCCGAAAAGCTACCGCCTGCTCAAGAGGAGGCAGTAGCAGCTAGCGTGGCTGGCAAATTAGCGCTCGCTATTACGCGCGGTAAACCGCTAGCGTGGCTTCGTAAAAGGAGCCCTAAGTTCCGAGCGGGTTTCTGAGATTCTTTTCTTCTCTTATAGGAATATAGTTTATTCTTTTATAATAGTTGGACATTTAATTTATCCAAGTAGAAACCATTTACAGTGGTGCCTCGCATAACGAACGCCTCGCACAGCGAACGCTGCACACAACGAACTTCGTTTCACACAACGAAGTCGCCCGAGCTGCCGATGTATTGCATCCTTCCGCGCAGGCACTGCAGGCAGTCGTTAGTCACTGCGCTTAACTGCCCTCTCTCACAGCCCTTCGCCTGGCTCCCTGTGCAGTGGCGGACCGTCGGCTCGCCTCCTTTTATGGAGGGGCCCGGCGCCTACTGCTGATGCGTTGGGGGGGGGGGGCGGAGCTACTCTCGCCGCTTCCCCGATGCTAGAAAAAAAAAAAAAAAAGAAAAGTTAAGTCCCAGTTTTTGCCGCTGAGACTCTGCCCTCTCTCACTGTATACAGTCGTCCTTTTAAGATAAACTCAATATTTTTTATATATCATGAAGCAGGAAGGTGATTTCTGTTGAAATGAAACGGGGAATAATTAGAAGGAGTGAATGTGGGGTAAAACAGTGTGACCTCGTCAAAGAGTTTGGCCTCAGCAAGACCACCATTTTCACCATTTTGACAAATTTATCTTTTTTTATGTCATCTTAGCATATTTTATGCTGCAGAACGAATTATTTTTTTTAACATGTCTTGTTATGGGAAAACGCGTTTCACATAACGAACTTTTCGCATAACAAACTTGCTCCTGGAACGAATTAAGTTCGTTGTGTGAGGCACCAGTGTATATCTGATACGTAACTAATTGTGCCCAATGATCAAATCCAACAATGTGAATTGTCATTGTAGGTCTTAGTGTGTGTGATAGAGAAGTGTGTGTGTGTATTTCCTGAGCACGGGCAATAGACAACAGACCCCTGGACTGTCCTGGCATTGCGTAGATTGCACCGGGGTAGTCAGAGCCAACTCAACGTTGGGATCTTTCCTACTTGCTAAAGCCACACTGAATAGAGACCCCCTAAGTCTTTACACACAGAGGGCCAGATTCTGTAAACGGCGCCTACAAAAAACGGCGCCGACCACATGTCAGTGACGCTTAGGCGCCATTTGAAGAATCTTGGCTAACTTGAGCATCCGCAATGTAGGCCAGGGTTTTACTGGCCTACATCGATGCCTAAATTCTGTTGAGAATTGTGCCTCACACCCCCTAACCTCATCTTCTGTGACCCTAGGCACCGTCGAGTGACTTGCTGTAGACATGAACACAATGGATATTCCCCAGGTTCACCTTAATAACAGTTTATGAACTTTCTAAAATTTCTGTTAACATGTCAACATCTATCCTTCTGATCATATTCCAAAGGGTGATGGAATGAGCCCTCTGCAATGTGGGAAAATGGAAGGGATTATAGAGCAGAAGCCAACATTTGTCTAATGCGGTACCCTTTGTCACTGCACAGCAAAAGAATGTAGAACGCTGGAGATGTGGATTTTCTATACTAGGGCTTGTCTCTTGAGCGTTTTATTTTATTGTCTGTCTGAAGTTATGAAATAATTAGAATTTATATCAATCTGTACTCCAAGTTCTGGATGAAGGTGAATATCCTAATAAGATGCGTCCTCTCGTATAGCCAAAGCTTTGATTATTATTACATATTTTGGTGGTTGGGAGATGTTAGTTTTGTTGCTCCGCTGGGTCTTTCTCTTGTAGCTGTGGTAAATCACTCAGGTGTTATGGACCATGGGAAATATTTCAAATTGATAAAACTGAAAATTCCCTCTGCGCCCTGGTTTAGCTAACGAGTGGATGTTATTGGATTCATAGGAGTAGGGTTGCCAGATTTTGTCCTCATGAAAAGAGGACCAGTGGCCCCGCCCGGTCTCCCCCCACCCCCCTTTCAACCCACGGCTCTTCCCTGTTCCTCTCGCCCAACTCCAGCCCCACACAAACCCAGTCTCTTCGGGGTCGCGTCTGGAGGGCATCTGCATGGATGCATGCATGGATCCATGCATGGAGGGCATGCATGGATGCCTTCCAGACGCAGCTCCGAGCTCGGCGGTCTACAATACCCATCTGGACGTCTGGACAGTCCTCTAAAAAGAGGACAAGTCTGGGTAAATCCGTACGTCTGGTAACCCTGCATAGGAGACCAATGGAGGTTTGACTTACAGGGAATTTGGCAATGAGTTATCCTGTGAGAGCCTCTCTTTCATTACCTTATTAAGACTTGATATGGGGAACGTTAAAAACCTGATGTTCAGCCAGTGGAAATAGCCAATGGCAGAACTTCTCTCATTGAATAAGTGAGTGACTGAAGAACCAGCCAATGAGGGCTAGGGGTGGGTATAGGGGGAGGGGGCTTCTGAGAAGGGTTTGCTCATGAGTTTTTTAATGTGTCTCTTCTCGCTGCAGTAAATGTGACTCTGGATTCGAAAACTACTCATCCCAGGCTCGTCCTGTCTGAGGATCAGAAAAGCGTCAGACAGGAAGACACAAGACAGAATCTGCTGAACAATCCCGAGAGATTTGATCATTTTCACTGTGTGCTGGGGTGCGAGGGCTTCACCTCGGGGAGACATTACTGGGAGGTGGAGGTGGGGGATAATTCTGGCTGGATAGTGGGAGTGTGTAAAGACTCCGTGAGGCGGAAGGGGGAGCTCACGCTTTCGCCCGGGGAGGGATTCTGGACTGTGGAGCTGTCTTATCTACTTGGCTACATGGCCCTCACCTCCCCCGAGATCCAGCTCCCCCTGAGTGAGAGACCCTGGGCAGTGGGGATTCTGCTGGACTTTGAGGCTGGAAAAGTCTCGTTTTACAATGCGGACAACAAATCTCATCTCTTCACCTTCACCGACACCTTCACCGGGAAACTCCGGTCTTTCTTCAGTACCTATTCTAAAGCTCCTCTGAGAATCTGTCATGTGCCAGCCTGGAAATTAAACTGCAGGGTGCCAAATTGATCAAAAAATACAGAGAAATCGGGGACGCTCTGCTGCCTTTCCTTATGATATCATAGAAACCAGATTCTTTCCTGATACAGAGGTCCGTGTAGCCCATTGCAGACCTAAGGGATGCATAGCACTTAATACGGATAAGAACAATGGTCCATTTAACTCACTATGCTGTTTCCACTGTGGCCAATCCAGGCCACAAGTACCTGGCAGAATCCCAAATAGTAGCAACATTCCATGTGGAATCTCCAAAGAGTATCCAGATTCCATGCTAGCCATCCCAGGGCAAGCAGTGGCTCCCCTCCCCCCATGCCTTGCATAAGAATAGCCATACTAGGTGAGACCAGTGGTCCAGTGTTTGCAACACTGGTCAATCCAGGCCACAAATACCTGGCAGAATTCCAAATAGTAGCAACATTCCATGTGGAATCTCCAAAGAGTAGCCAGATTCCGTGCTAGCCATCCCAGGGCAAGCAGTGGCTCCCCTCCCCCCATGCCTTGCATAAGAATAGCCATACTAGGTGAGACCAATGGTCCAGTGTTTGCAACACTGGTCAATCCAGGCCACAAGTACCTGGCAGAATCCCAAATAGTAGCAACATTCCATGTGGAATCTCCAAAGAGTAGCCAGATTCTGTGCTAGCCATCCCAGGGCAAGCAGTGGCTCCCCTCCCCCCATGCCTTGCATAAGAATAGCCATACTAGGTGAGACCAATGGTCCAGTGTTTGCAACACTGGTCAATCCAGGCCCACAAGTACCTGGCAGAATCCCAAATAGTAGCAACATTCCATGTGGAATCTCCATATTCCATGCTACCGATCCCAAATTTTTGTACCTGGGGCAATAGAGGGTCAGGTGACTTGCAGCTGCAGTGGGAATTGAACCCAGTGGCACTAACCTTTAGGCTACAGAGAAAAATGGAGGTGTAATGTAACCCATACAAATTAAAAAAAGACTTCGATGGTCTTCGGGCTGTTCCGAGCCAATCCAGGAACATTAGTGGCCAGTGATGGACCCATCTCAGGTCCAGATTCGGTCCTGGAGCCGAGTGGGTTGGGGGGGCAGAGCTACAGGATATATATCAGCCTTCTCACACATTGCCATCATCTGCTGCTAATTAATTGGACATGCCGCCTTTTTCCATATTTTACGTTGCTGGTCCAAAACTTTGGTCTTTGACAGATTTTTAAATGGTTCCAACTAGTTTTAAGTATCGATGTTAGTCTGTATTTGATAGGATTCTCCAGTTTTAGTTGTATTAAGATCTTTTATTGTTTTAATGCCATTTAGTTTGTCATTCGGGGCCTGTTTTAAATCTCTATGGGCTTTGGGGCCGTTACCGTGTGGCTTTGTAAAACAGGCCCTTTATGTTTTATTAAGCGTTTTCTTATCTGCTCAGGATTGTAAAGATAGGTGGCCTATAAGTTTTGAAAAATAAACGAAATGCAGACTGAAAGCTGTTTTGGTTAGGAAACTGGGGGTAATTTCCAGAATTTCTGTGGGACCCTGCAAGCTAATTAAAAAAAAAAAAAGCAAAACCTGATAAACTTTCCTACAGGTACTTAACTACTACCATGCTTACCAGGAGACCTGCCAGTAGCAGGACATATGCCATGTACATATATCCATATAGGGTCTTTATGGACAGAGAGGCATTAAGGGGTCTATTTTGATATAACTTTATCATTCCATAACCGTGTTTCAAAGGTCCTAAAATCTGATGTTCTAACCCTGAAACATTTTTGGGAACAATCGGCTCTCCGTAACATTATTGTAATATTATTCACTCTCTTAATACTTATGAACTTAAACGTTTGCAAACATTACAAAACACTGCTGCTGGACTTCTTTCTAACGCTCATGTCTACTCTCACCTTCTGCAATCTCGTCATTGAGTCCCATTTTCACATCGTTTTCAGTTTAAGCTTCTTTGCTTAGCCTATAAGGCCCTTCGCCAGGGATCTACGTCGAACCTTTCCAATTAGAGAATGACACGGTGACAAAATTCATCACCGTTCCCATCCCCACGGATAACCGCGGGAAATAATCCCATGTCATTTTCTAGTGTCTATTTCAACCTCAGTCCTTCTACAAGGTCAGTGGTTGTGGCCATTCATACTCTGATTCTTATGTGAGCCAAGATAATGAAGCCATTGTGACATCACTGATGTGATTGGCTCTTAGGCACTGGTGGAATGAGGCATTATGACATCACAATATCTGCTCTGGATACCAGAGACTGTCATTCTGTAGTGTCTGTTTCAACCTCAGTCCTTCTACATCAGCATTCTTCAAAGCAAAGCTTAAGGGTCAATGGTTGTGGCCATTCATACTCTGATTCTTCCCTCTCTCCTTAAAGAATGACATGAAGATGGTTTACACGGTTATCTGCGGGGACGGGGATGGTGATGAATTTTGTCACCGTGTTATTCTCTATTTCCAATCAAGAGGTCTCTGATCTTTAGGTCCTGCCTCCGTCATCAAAAGTGCACTACGAAGCTACCAGACACTCAGCATTTTTCTTTATTGCCCCCAAAACTTTGGAATCCCCTACCTTAACCAACCAGGAGCCTTCCTACACTGCCTGCTTTCAAGAAAGCCCTGAAAACGTATTTTTATGAGCAAGTTTACAGATGCTCTGTTGGGGTTGGCTTGGCGGTCCCCTGTGTTGGGAGCACAATCTTGCGCATTTCCATTGGTTCATAACACCTTCTCTCATGTAGCGTGAGTGTTGTGTATATGCAGTCCGAGTTCTTTTCCTTTTAATCTACATAAGAAGGTCCATCAAGCCCAGGATCCTGTTTCCAACAGTGGCCAACCCTGGTCCCAAGTACCAAGCTAGATCCCAAGACAAGTCCAGGTCCACTCTCTTTTCCAATAAGGCAACCTCTCAGGACACCCTCTTTCTCCAAAATGGTACCCCCAACCCTTCTCCTTTTCAATCGGGGCATTTTTCTCTTCTGTTCTCCTTCTCCATCAGAACCCTATAGCCCCCTTCCCCCAACAGGGTATCCTTTTTGTCCTTCATAGCACCCTTACTCAATAATAATTGGGATCCCCTACATTTTACCTCAAGAAGTTCTCCTCAGCACATGCTTTCCTTCTCATGGTCTGAGTATGAGTTTTTATTATATGGGGCATAGCTACGGATGGGCTTTGGCTCACTCACCTTGGCTCAGGCCACCCAGCAATGGTGGCCTGACAACACCGGCATCGGGCAGCAAGCTAGGCTCCCGCCACTGTCTTCATACCAGCAGAGTGTAAGAACCCTGTCTTATGGGCTTTAAATCTTTATTGATATCCACAATTCCATCTGTCCAGGAGCTGTGAATGCTCTAACCCAGAGGTAGGAAACTCCGGTCCTCGAGAGCTGTATTCCAGTCGGATTTTCAGGATTTCCCCAATGAATATGCATTGAAAGCAGTGCATGCAAATAGATCTCATGCATATTCATTGGAGAAATCCTGAAAACCCGACTGGATTGCGGCCCTCGAGGAGGGACTTTGAGAACCCTGCCCCTTGGAGGGTTCCCATAGAGCAGTGGTTCCCAAACCTGTCCTGGAGGACCCCCAGGCCAGTCAGGTTTTCAGGATAGTCCTAATGAATATGCTTGAGAGAGATGTGCATATAATGGAGGTGCCAGGCATGCAAATCTGCTCCATGCATATTCATTAGGGCTAACCTGAAAACCCGACCCGCCTGGGGGTCCTCCAGGACAGGTTTGGGAACCACTGCCATAGAGCAAGGGTGTCAAAGTCTCTCCTGGAGGGCCTCAATCCAGTAGGGTTTTCAGGATTTCCCCAATGAATGCAGTGCATGCACATAGATCTCATGCAGATTCATTGGGGATATCCTGAAAACCCGACTGGAATACGGCTCTCGAGGACCGGAGTTCCCTACCCCTACTCTAGCCAATGCAAAGAGACAAAGAGTATTCGTAGGATTTGAACTCTGTCTTCCCTGGTTTCAGAAGAAAAAAAAACCCTAAAAGGAAGCACCAGAGACCAAATGCAGGCTGTAAGATTTAGAGGTCAGTTTATGATTTTGCAGGCCCAAATCCCTTTAGAGTACAATCCCTGCAGGGATTCCACTCGCATCTCCTTTAAATATTCCAGCATTTAGCTAGTCACACCTACACACTGCGTACGGGTAGACCTGCATTGTTTCTCACATTTAAAAGAAAAAGGTGAAGTATTTGCCCAAGTACTGGAGGTGGGTGACAGAGATGAGTTGTTTATTTGTGGCAATTAAGAGTGGTGAAAGCATGGATTGTCTTGTGCTCGTTCTATTTAGAACAACCTCACTCTTCCTAAGCTGAGATTAGTTTAAGTTTCATTGCGAGAACTCTTACCTGGGGTACGTTTTTGTGTGTTCACAGACCACCCCATAATTCACTGCTATTTAACCAGTCAGGAACGGCTCCTGGCTAGTTCTAAATAGCCTTTGGCTGATTGACCAAGTTTAGATAGCGGGTCTATCTTTGGCCACTATGACTTCACTGACCAGCACTCACAATTGACGTGGCCGGCTAAGTTTGAGCCCAGCATTGGACATCTGGACTCAGCCAGCCTCCCTCCTGCAGTCTCAATATCAGCCCTCTAAGGCAGGAAGAGCCCGGTCCTCACTATCAAAGGAGCTCCTAGCTCAGGACTTCAACGTAGGGCTAGATAAACCGACTTTCCATAGCAAAAGTCTCCTTTGCAGAATGAGTTATCATTCCACACTGACTCCCTGAGGATGTTTCTGAGTCACTAATGGGGTGAAACCAATTCAATTATTAGCAATGTACGTATTGCCAGACACTGACTATTGGAAAGGGAAAAGGATTGGGACCTGTATATCGACTTTTTGTAATTATGCAACCACACTCAAAGCGTTTTACATGCAGCTCCTTCAAGCATTCTCCCTGTCTGTCCTGGTGGGCTCACAATCTATTTAATGTACCTGGGGCAGTGGAGGAGAAAGTGACTTGCCCTGGGTCACAGGGAGGAGCACGGAGGTTGAACCCACAACCTCAGGGTGCTGAGGCTTTAGCTCTAACCACTGCACCACACTCTCCTCAAAGACCTGAAGTACCAGATAGGCAATGACTGGCAGAAATAATTTTGCAGAATTAGCTCCCTTTATCTTTTCATTATACACAGGTCATTAATGCATCTGCACGACTGAATCTGGCTTCAGCAGATCAACAGCACCGGCTTCCAGCCTTCGTTCTTCATCTTGACAGGTATCCCTGGACTGGAAGCTGCGCATATCTGGATCTCTATTCCTTGCTGTTTTCTGTACGTCAGCGCAATTATCGGAAACTCTCTTATCCTATATGTTATCAAACTAGAAGCCAGCCTCCACCAGCCCATGTACCTTCTCCTTTCCATGTTGGCCGCTGCAGACCTTACTGAATACACTGCTGTACTGCCAAAGCATTGGGCATCTTCTGGTTTAATTCCAGGGCAATTCATTTTGATGCTTGCGTATTCCAGATGGTTTTTGCTCATTCCTTGTCGGGTGTGATATCTGGAGTTCTGATGCTAATGGCTGTCGATCGTTATGTGGCTGTTTGCAACCCCTTGAGATACACCTCTATCCTTACCAATTCACTCATTGCCAAAATGGGATTTGCAATTCTTATGAGAAGTCTGCTATTGTTCACGCCATATTCTTTCCTTCTTAAAAGACTGCCGTTCTGTAAAAGCAACATCATTCGCCACACGTACTGAGCATATGTCTGTAGCAAAGCTGGCCTGTGCAGATATAACAGTCAATACCCTGTATGGTCTATGTGCGGTTCTTTTGATTGTAGCCATAGACCTACCTTTAATTATTGTATCATATATTCTAATTCTTAAGAAGGTACGAAATCTTAGATCCAAGGAGGCCCAAACCAAGGCTTTCAGTATCTGCACTGCCCATGTCTGTGTGGTCAGTATTTTTTATATACCGATTTTGTTCACCATTTTTGTCCAGCGATTTGGCCATAAGGTCAAGCTGTCTGTCCATATTATCATAGCAAATCTTTTTATCTTAGTACCACCTGTTGTAAACCCCATAATTTATGGGGTTAAAACAAAACAGATCCAGGAGAAGGTGCTGAAAATATTTCAGAGGAGGAAGTTTGCTTTTGGGCATAACTCATAAACAAGAAAAAGAAAGTGTTGTACTTGGAACTGATAAACTAATTAATATTTAAGTGGTGTTATCTACAAAGTTCGATTGTGGGATTTCAGCTAAGGTTTACATGTTATGTGTTGAAAGTCTTAAATTTGCTTATTAACCATTACCAAGGCAGGTTAGGGAACCAGTTAAGTGCCACTGGATATCGTCAGCTGGCCAGCTCAGCGAGGATTAACCAGGAAACTCTCCAACCCCTATATGTCCTGTCTATCTGTCCCTACTAGATTGTAAGCTCTTCTGAGCAGGGACCATCTAGAAATGATAAATAGTAAGAGTAACAGTAGATAGGGTGTCTCAGTTATCTTTTTGTTTGTAGGATAGTTTTGCAGTAGAAATTTTACAGATCCAAGAAGTAGGCAGGAACAGTAGCAGAAATACATTCACGTATAAGCTGCTAGAAAGATAAGACTTTTCATTTTTGATTTAGCAACAGAGTAATAGTAAGAATTAAAGAGAAAAGGACACACCCCTCAGAGTCCAGGTTCCAAAATCGAATCCTGCAAGCTGGCCCTGGGATGATAAAAGGAAAGACAAGCCATTAACTTGCACATAAACGTTATCATCTCAGTAAATAGATAATCCTATTTGAGGACTCAAACATAAGAAGCAGTTTTGCTGCTTATCTTAGTTAATCTGGAGGTCCCAGGAAAGGAAGCCCCTATAAGCGAGAAAAAATGATTTTTAAGGAGGAGTTTCAGTCAAAGAAAGAGAAACTTACTTATCCGAAAGTTGTTCTTTTGCTCACATGTAATTATTCCTGAGTTTTCATTGAAAATATATAATCAAGGCCTTTAATTAAATAGAATTTTGCAGTACCCTGATATCAGGAAAGACTAAAAAGGTTAGGGATCTTCAGCTTGGAAAAGAGACAGCTGAAATCTACAAAATCCTGAGTGGTGTAAGGAAGTTCTTCTTCACCCAGAGAGTGGTAAAAATCTGGAACGCTCTTCCGGAGGCTATTATAGGGGAAAACACCCTTCAGGGATTCAAGACAAGGTTGGATAAGTTCCTACTGGAACAGAACATATGCAGGTAAGACTAGACTCAAGTAGGGCACTGGTCTTTGACCTAAGGGCTGCCGCGTGAGTGAACTGCTGGGCACGATGGACCACTGGTCTGACCCAGCAGTGGCAAATCTTATGTTCTTATGAAAAGAACGGGTACAAGTGGATCGATTTTTCACTCCATCAAAAATTACAAAGATTAGGGGACACTCGAAGCTACAGGGAAATACTTTTAAAACCAATAGGAGGAATTTTTTTTTTACTCAGAGAATAGTTTCAAGTTTATTAGTTTTTTAATATACCGACCATGAACAAATATCTGGCCGGTTGACAATAAAATTTTAAAAAGCGAAAGAAAGAAAAAAGAATAGAATAATAAATATTTGGAAATAGATAGAGTGAACATCAAAGACATTAACTGGACAGACTTGAAAGTGAGGGTAAGAAGGAATGGAGGGGAAAAGTTACATATTTGAGAAGAAGAGGAGAAAGTGGGAGTAGGATAAAACATATAGGGTAGGGTCGCTTTTTTAAAGCGGTTGGTTGCTTAAGAAAGAGAAAAAAATAAATAAATAAAAAAATAAAAAAATAATTGAAAAAGGAAGAGAATAAGTAAAAAAAAAAAAGGAGAAGAGAAGATTGGTCTAAACACAAGCAAATGCGTCACGAAATAAAAAAGTCTTCAGGCTTATCTTGAATTTATCTAGATGTTGTTCATCTCGGAGTTGCTGTGGCAGAGCGTTCCATAACGTTGGGGCGGATACTGCAAAGTTTATTTTCCGGGTGTAATAGAAGTCTTTTATGGAAGGAATTAGCAGGAGTTAAGCTATGGAACCCATTGCCAGAAGTTGCGGTAAGAGCAGATAGCGTAGCTGGTTTTAAGAAAGGTTTGAACAAGTTCCTGGAGGAAAAGTCCATAGTCTGTCATTGAGAAAGAGATGGGGGAAGCTACTGCTTGCCCTGGATCGATAGCATGGAATGTTGCTACTCCTTGGATTTTGGCCAGGTACTAGTGACCTGGATTGGCCATAAGAACAGGCTACTGGGCTTGGTGGACCATTGGTCTGACCCAGTAAGGCTATTCTTATGTTCTTAATGCTCCATCTGTTACTGCCGAAAAGAAATGAAACTGTGTTGATGCTTTATTCAGTCTATAAAATGTATAATTGGAAAATCCACATGTGTGAATGGTGAAGGGGTCCCAATATAAATATATCAAAGCGCATATATGGATCTGACATAAGCCAGGGGTGTCCAATGTCGGTCCTCGAGGGCCGCAGTCCAGTCGGGTTTTCAAGATTTCCCCAATGAATATTCATGAGATCTATTTGCATGCACTGCTTTCATTCATGAATATTCATTGGGGAAATCCTGAAAACCCGACTGGATTGCGGCCCTCGAGGACCGACATTGGACACCCCTGACATAAGCCCTTGTACGTAGGGAACTCTTGAAATGCCTCTCGGAAGCGGTTGCTCCGATAAAGCTCCAAGTGTTATTGTTACCTATTTCTTTTTTCTATAATAAAAATTCTCATTAGCAACACTGAACTGAAATTGCAAATTTCTTCTGTCACCATCTTAAGGGTCCCTTTCCGAATCTCTGCTGTCATGTTTCTATTACAGAAAGGGTGGTAGATGTGTGGAACAGTCTCCCGGAAGAGGTGGTGAAGACAGAGACGGTATATGAATTCAAAAGGGCCGGGGATAGGCACGTGGGATCTCTTGGAGAGAGAAAGACAAAATGGTTACTGCGGATGGGCAGACTGGATGGGCCATTTGGCCTTTATCTGCCGTCATGTTTCTATGTTTCTAATTGCACCAAAGTCCAGGAGCCTTAAGTGAGTTTATAAATATCCACTGACATCTGTTATAATATGAAAAATATATCTAATAAAAATTGTAGGCTCAGCAAGTTATCACATCCAGGGAACTACTGTTTGGCTAACCTCAAAAAAGAGTGTGATGCTGCCAATGACCACAAGGGTGCACTGCACTTATTATAGTTACAGAAGATCATTTATACTCCGCTATTGCCAGCAATTAGCTCTTAGCAGATTACTTATTAATAAGCTAAATTAAAAATTCTAGGACAGGGCTGCCCAAGTCCGGTCCTCGAGATCTACTGCCAGGCCAGGTTTTCAGGATAGATTTGCATAACAAGAAGGCAGTGCAGACATATCTTTCTCATGCATATTCATTGTGGATATCCTGAAAACCTGGCCTGCCAGTAGATCTCGAGGACTGTACTTGGGCAGCCCTGTTCTAAGATATAATGCAAAATTTATAAGAAAGAGAAAAAAAAACATTAACACATTATTTACTTCTAAGGTTAACCCCCGCCCCCCCCTTTTTTTTTTTAACAAAACTATAATGCAGTTTTTAGCACCGGCCATGGCGGGAATTGTTTGAGCGTCAGAGCTGTTGCCGACACTAAAAACTACGCTGCGGTTTTGTAAAAGTGGTGGATAAATTTCTTTAAAAAAGAGTTTTGAGCAGTTAACTCGGTTGTCAACTATAGGCCTAGAGCAGAGGTGGGCAACTCCGGTCCTTGAGGGCCGGAATCCAGTTGGGTTTTCCCCAATGAATATGCAAGCAGTGCATGCAAATAGATCTAATGCAGGGGTGTCCAATGTCGGTCCTCGAGGGCCGCAGTCCAGTCGGGTTTTCAAGATTTCCCCAATGAATATTCATGAGATCTATTTGCATGCACTGCTTTCATTGTATGCTAATAGATCTCATGCATATTCATTGGGGAAATCCTGAAAACCCGACTGGATTGCGGCCCTTGAGGACCAACATTGGACACCCCTGATCTCATGCATATTCATTGGGGAAATTCTGAAAACCCAACTGGATTCTGGCCCTCAAGGACCGGAGTTGCCCACCCCTGGCCTAGAGCCTCCAATTCTTTCTTAGTTAAACTTTTGAGAAGAGGAGACTGTGAGGGGATATGATCGAGACTTTCAAAATACTGAAAGGAATTGACCAAATAGAGCAGAATAAAAAACTATTTACAATGTCCAATGTGACACAGACAAGAGGACATGGACTAAAGCTAAGGGGGGGATAAGTTCAGGACAAATATCAGGAAGTTCTGCTTCACGCAACGAGTGGTGGAAACCTGGAATGCTCTCCCAGAAGAGGTAATTGCAGAATCCACCGTTCTAGGGTTTAAGGGTAAGTTAGATGTACACCTCCTTATGAGGGGGTTTAAGGTGACATAGGTAAGGGTAAGCTAGATGCGCATCTCTTATGAGAAGCTTAGAGTGATATGGGGACTAATACTATTCCAGGGTACACTTGGCGGGGCCTCCGCGTGTGCGGATCGCCGGACTTGATGGACCTAAGGTCTGTTCCGGAGATGGCACTTCTTATGTTCTTATGTCTAGTTTCTCTTCAAGTAACAAGTTATGTGGAACGTTTTGATCTACTGGTTTCAGATCGTTCCATGGTACAGAAACAGTGCTGGTAGCCCTATGGCACCACATATAGGCGCTTCTTAGTAGGGGATTGGGGGCTTTAATTTTACAGTTCAATCTTAGCTGTGCCTTTGACCTTGTTGATCATCCCATATATTACTTCAATGCTTGGATTCCATGGGAATCGTTGGCTGTGTTTCTCAATGGCTTCGTGATTCCTTGTGCTTGCGTTCTTACCAGGTACTATTTGACAATACACGTTCTTAACCCTGGAGCAACCCTTGTGATGTTCCATAAGGGTCAGAGACAAAAAAAACAGTGGAACTGATGATCTTGATAACACCTTTATTTGAACAGGGTGCAGAAAAGTAACAAATTATGACATAGACCCAACACAGGCCGTGTTTTGGTTGTCGAAACAACCTTCTTGGGGTCCTAAGCAATAAACAATACTGCTATACGAGAAATGCAAAACAGCACCATAAAATACCCAGAAGAAGGTTGTTTCGGCAACCGAAATACAGCCCGTGTTGGGTCTATATCATATTTTGTTACTTTTCTGTACCCTGTTCAAATAAAGGTGTTATCAAGATCATCAGTTCCACTGGTTTTTTGTCTCCTGTCTGGTTGTGTTTCTGTGGAACGTCTCTGGTGGACTTTTTTTGTTTCTCCCTGTTCCACAAGGGTCACCCCTTTCACCTCTGCTCTTCAAAGTTTGGGCACTAGGTTATCAGATGGTTTAACTATGCAGATGACATTACTGTCGTCATTTCTAGTGTGTCGGTTCCCTCAAAACATTGCGAGGAAACCTCAAATGTGATGTTGGTTGTCGAGGAGTGGACAAGGGAGGTTAAATTGACACTAAATTTGAATATAACCAAATGGTTCTTTGCTACGCCATGGGGTACAATATCCTTTTCCTTCTATTTTAAAAATATTAGGAGTCCTCTTGGACAGAAATCTTACTATGCGAGCACAAGTGGATTCTGTAGTAAAAAAGGGATTCTCTGTACTAAGGAAATTACGTTCGTTAAGGGCTTTGTATTTCATGACTGCGCATTTCAATGATTGATGCAGTCTCTAGCTTTATCAGTTTTGGACTATTGTAATATAGGGCTTCTTTTACTAAACAGCGTTAGGGCATTAATGCACGGAATAGCACCTTAGTAAAAGGAGCCCATAGTTTGGGGTGAGTTTTGGAGGGATCACCATACATTATCAAGGGGTTATGTTGAGATATGCAGTACAACACCAGAGAAATATATTTCTTCCTGAACAGTGCAAAATATGAGGAAGTGCTAAAAAGATCTCAACTTCCGTAATCTGAGGTTTTTTGCCACTGTAGCTGAAAAGAGTGCTATTTCAATTTTGCAAAGTGCCAATCTGCAGACTCTTACGAACTAAAATAACACTCTTTTCAGCTACAGTGACAAAATAACCTCAGATTAAGGAAGTTGAGATCTTTTCAGCACTTCCTCATATTTTGCACTGTTCAGGAAGAAATATATTTCTCTGGTGTTGTACTGCTTGCAGAGTCTGGTATCGTAGCGTTTCGTTTGTGTATATTGGGGCTTTTAGTTTGCGGTCCTGTAATTTGCATAAGGTTTATCTGTGTTCTGTATGTGTGACCAAGATCAGGTGTTCTAGTAGAAATGAATGTCGAGAAGCGCTATTGGCAACATGGCTAACGGGACCATTTATTTTTTTCATCAAAAGGGGACATCTATTAATTGTTGGTCCCACCCCCAATCCCACCCCTAATTTCTTCCATTCATTTTTCATGTACACATAATATCTTATTAATTCATAATGGTAACCATAAAATTTTTAAAAACTACAAAGCACACTATACGCAAAGAAAATGTTAATTATCATTTATATTTGGGGGGGGGTTTCAAAGATGTCAAGGCAGATGACTTTAAAATATGCAATGTCACCTCAGTAACTTTAGAAAAATAGACAAATATGGTGCAAAATATAGACAGCAGATATAAATTCTCAAAACTGACACATTTTGGTCATTAAATTGAAAATAAAATCATTTTTCCTATCTTTGCCTGTCTGGTGATTTCATGAGTCTCTGGTTGCGTTTCCTTCAGACTGTGCATCCTTTCTTTCATTTCTTTCTTTCTGCACTCGGGCACAATAATTCTCCCTTTCTTTTCCCTCCCTCCTTCCTTCCTATGTCCTTAGTGCTCTCAGTGCCTCCTTCCCATGTCCTTAGTGTCCCCAGAGCCTCCTTCCCATGTCCTTAGTGCCCCTTCCTATGTTCTTAATGCCCCAATGCCTCATTCCCATGCCCTTAGTGCCCCTTCCTATGTCCTTAGTGCCCCTAGTGCCTCCTTCCTATGTCCTTAGTGCCCCTTCCTATGTCCTTAGTGCCTCCTTCCTATGTCCTTAGTGCCCCTTCCTATGTCTGTAGTGCCCCTAGTGCCTCCTTCCCATGTCCTTAGTGCCCCTTCCTATGTCCTTAGTGCCCACAGTGCCTCCTTCCTATGTCCTTAGTGCCCCTTCCTATGTCCTTAGTGCCCCCAGTGCCTCCTTCCCATGTCCTTAGTGCCCCTTCCTATGTCCTTAATGCCCCAATGCCTCATTCCCATGTCCTTAGTGCCCCTTCCTATGTCCTTAGTGCCCCTAGTGCCTCCTTCCTATGTCCTTAGTGCCCCTTCCTATGTCCTTAGTTCCTCCTTCCTATGTCCTTAGTGCCCCAGTGCCTCCTTTCCATGTCCTTAGTGCCCCTTCCTATGTCCTTAGTGCCCCTAGTGCCTCCTTCCTATGTCCTTAGTGCCCCCTGAATTGACGTCAGGAGGAAGGTTTGTGGCCGGCGCCTGGACCTTACTTTGCTCCAGAAAGTTGTGATCTCCTGGCGGGAAGAATTGAGGGGCAGACAGCTCCACCAGGTAGAGTGGGAAGGACACAGCCGAAAGCACTGTTATTTTCAACTGAAATCAAAACAAGGCTGAATTAGGATTTCAGGCCCCTGGTCCCACAATGCATTGGGAGGAGGTGGTTAGAAACCAGAGCGGCCCTACACTCTCCCTCCTGGAACTGGGAAACCTGGCAGCTGTGGGATTAACTCTTTAGTGGGTTCTAAGTAGATAAGCACACTGTATCCTCACCCTTCTAAATACTATAAAAACTTTAAAATCTCCACAAATACAGTTACACTAAGGTCCCATGACCAATCAACTTTCTGGTGGGGAGTGGTGGTGGTAGTTCACATCACATCACCAATTTAAAAAAAATTAAAGAACTGCGGCAACTTCATGCCACCTACTCTCCCCCACAAGCCCAAAAGCTTGTCCTGCTCCTAAGCCTTGCTGCCTCAAATACAGGGTAATGAGATGCAGCCATTTGCTTTCAAGCCTGAGCTCTGTGTGGTCAAAACGCCTCATTCAGCGTTTCCCATTCGCTGCCCCCTCGAGGAGGGAGTTATCACAGGCACTTTTCCCTTTCCTTCACACAAGTTAAGAGCCTAAGAAATTACTGGAGGAATTTTGCTGCCAGACGATAGTCTGTCTCCCCCCCCCCCCCCCCCCAAGCTGGCACTGCAATGGCTGCGCACACCAGCCGGCTTTCTTTCTACCTTGGTTTCATTTACGCCCTGCTTGATGCCCTCCAGGTACCACTTCACCTGCATAAGTGACGGCGGTCGGCAGCGGCGGTGGACGGGGGGTGTTTGAAGCGGCGGTAGGCAGCAGCAGCGAAGGCCAGTCCGGTGGGGGGGGGGCAGGCTTCGGCACTGGAGGGAGGGGAAGCGATCGCCTGTCCCGTTGTCCCCACAGACAGCTTTGGGACGCTGTCCCTGAAAACAGGACATTTCGGCATCCCGAAGCTGTGTGAGGGGACAACGGTACAGGGGATCTAAAAAGGGGACAATCCCCTTCAAAACGGGACGTATGGTCACCTTACCCAAGGAGAGTTCAAAACAGTGCAATATTGCTTAAGGCAACTATATGTCCCGTTTTTGGATCCCCTGTCCCGTTGTCCCCACACACAGCTTCGGGACGCTGAAATGACCCGTTTTCAGGGACAGCGTCCCGAAGCTGTGCGTGGGGACAACGGGACAGGCATTCGCTTCCCCTCCCTCCTTGCCACATCAAAGCTAGCCTCCCACCAGGGCCGATTCAAACCACACACACCATGGTCCGCCGCAACTGCTGTTTGCTGCCCAGAAGCCTTCTTCCCGATGTCAATTCTAACATCAGAGAGGACGTTCTAGGCCAGCCAGGCAGCGATTGTGTGGCCCGGAACTTCCTCTCCGACTTGTAAGCCTGCCACTTGTGCAGTGCACTTGCTGCACACGCCTTGATGTTGCTGGGTCAGGGAAGCAGGGTGCGTTGGGGGGGAGCAGGGAGACAGAAAGAAATGAAAGAGAGGATGCACAATCAGAAGGAAGTGCAACCAGAGAGTCATGAAATCACCAGATAAAGGTAGGAAAAATGATTTTATTTTAAATTTAGTGATCAAAATGTGTCACTTTTGAGAATTTATATCTGCTGTTTATATTTTGCACTGTATTTAATGGGATCCGGAGGATCCGGGATGGATTCTGGATCCAGGGGTCCTGTCCCGTTTTGAAGAAAAAAAATAAATGGTCACATTATCCTTCCCCCTCCCCTTGTACTCTCAGCACTTCCCAGGGTGTATTTCTTCTCTCCCTTGGTTGTACATGTGTCATTGCATAACCAAGTGGAATAGCACGGTATCCCTCTTGCTGCCCACAACTTCAGCCCTCGCTCCTGACTAGAACCTATAAGCGTTTAAAATGTATTAAATTAGTGCTCTCCAAAGCCGACAGTCACCTCCTTTCCTGCCCCGAACCGGTTATGGTACTCCCACGCATGTGCGACCTATGATGTCATCACCACACATGTGTCATGATGTCACGCACATGTGTGTTTACGCACCCGACCCAACTGAAAACTGCTGGCAACTCTAGGCTTTCCCTTGCAGCTGCTCACGGCCTGAAATGGCCGCAAATCCCAAAGAACTTGTGTCTGCCATGATCTCCGCAGCAGACCCCTCAATAAAATCCTGTCGTTACGAAAGGTTCCTCGACAGAACCTTTTCTTTTCAGGCGGCCACACTGAATCCTGTAACTGTTCACTTGTTAATATCCTGTACCTTATTGTAAACACCCCCAGCACCTGCTCACTTTGTATTATCCTGTATCCTATTGTTAACACTGTACTCTCTCTAGACACAACTCTCATTGTAAACCGCTTCAAACTTAGGGTATAGCGGTATATAAGAAATAAAATTATTATTATTACATGGCTTGCCAAAATTGCGTTAGAATCTTCCTCCTATCTTGATTTTAGAAAACAGATAAAAACTCAATTATTCATTAGACTGGCAACCTAATGTATCTTAGTACTTACTTATAATTCTTATCTCATTTTAAATTGTTTGTATCTTCCCACTGTAAGCTTTAACTTTGCCGAAATTTTAGATGATTTCAATTTTAAATATCTATTTGCACTGTATGTATTATGATTGATTGATGTGAACCGCCTAGAACTCCCGGGTATGGCCGTATGTAAAAATAAACTATTATTATTCCTGGGACCCTCCACAGCCCTCAGAAGGGGAGAAAAAACCATTTTATAACCCCTTGTTACACAAAGATCTGGTCCAGACAGCCACGCCTTATTTTCACACTCACTCAAGCTACAAGTGAAACAGAAACTTAATTCTGGCTCTCATTTCCTGTGATAATTATGGCTGCTGCAAACCCTCTGGAGAGTCTGCGAGAAGAAGCTTCTTGTTCTATCTGTCTGGATTATTTTACAGATCCAGTGACGACGGACTGTGGACACAACTTCTGCCGCTCCTGCATCACTCAGGCCTGGGAGGGGAGAGACCCGGACTCCCCCTGTCCCCAGTGCAAGAAAAGGTCTCGGAACAGAAACCTCCGATCCAACAGGCAGCTGGCAAACGTGATCGAAATAGCGAGAAAGCTCAGTCAGGCTTGCGAGAGACCGAAAGAGGAGAATCGGTGTGAGAAGCATGAGGAGGAGCTGATGCTGTTTTGCGAGCTGGACCAGAGAGCGATCTGTGGGGTGTGTGGCAGATCCCGGGATCACCGATCTCACCCCGTGATCCCCATGGAGGAGGCTGAGCAGGACTACAAGGTCGGTACTGTCTGGTCCCAGAGCGGACGATGGACCTCTTCAGGCTGAATCAGCAGAGCTTTAAAACTCCCAAGGCCTGGGAATCTATGTCCCCTTCCATCCTGCGGGGAAGGAGGGGGGGGGGGGGGGGAGATAGGGTTTGTCATATGAAAAATTGTGGGAGGAATGATAGTATTTCATTGAATATTTGGAATGGAAGTCTCACGGCGCTGCGCTAATGGCCCTGAAGCCCATAGAGAATATTTATTTGTATTAAATGTTAAAACAAAACTCATGTCAGCTGTCATAGCAAACATCTTCCATGCACATTTATGGAGGGAGGGGGTCCAGTCCTGGTTAGGTATTTGGGGCTTGCCCTGAATATTGCTGGTGCCCAAGCCCTGCTTTAATTTTGTCCTGGATCAGTAAGGGGGGTAATGGGGGGGGAGGCACTCATCCTCCTCTCCGTCCCCCTGCTCCTTCCCCCCCCCCACCGCACACGTGCACCCCTTCCCGTTCTTCGTGCCTCTTTAATTTTTCCGAACTTGCTGTCCGCATCGGTGTCGCCTCTTTCTGAGCTAATCTAATCTAATGCTTAGTTTTGTATACCGAGACTTCGATCCAGAAAAGCTCGACTCGGTTTACAACGATTAAGTTAGGCCAATAAGGGCATTTAGAGAATTATCAAGAAAGATTAGTTTCCAAAATGTTTAGTAAACAGAATGGTTTCCAGAGACTTACGACAAAAGGGAAAGGAACCAGAACTTCTTAAGCGAAGTGGAAGGTCGTTCCAAAGACGAGTCAACTTAAAAGACAGAGATTGACCAAGAGTCTTGATTCTTTTAATACCTTTACCCAGGGCAGGATTAATTCGTCGAGGGCCCCTAAGCACCCAAGTACACTGGGCCCCACCCCACCATGCACCCAGGCGGAAACAGGAAGCTGCGTCAGAGGGAAGCAACACCGCTTGCACAATTACAGTTCCTGTTGCCTTTCTTACCCACGTTGCTTGCTTGTCTTACTTTCCGTTGATGGGGGTGGGGCCGTGTTGCCAAATGGGGTGAGGTCCGCTTTGCCAATCGATGCTGGAGGGGCCCATCGCCATTTGGAAAAAACAATGTTGATGCCCTCCTTCATCGGGCCCCCCTGACCATTTCGGGCCCTAGGCACGTGCCTACTTGGCCTATGATCACCCCTTGCAAGAGAGAATCTATAAGAGTTCCAAGATAAAGGAACTAGAGGAGTAAATACCACAGAGGATTTTAAAAGTGACACAGGCACATTTAAACTGGATTCTAAAGTATACAGGGAGCCAGTGGAGATTATAAAGCAGTGGGGTCACACGATCAAACTTGCATTTCCCAAAAATCAGTCTAGCAGCTGTATTCTGGACCAATTGTAGTCTAGAAAGACAGGTTTTTGTAATAGTGAGGTCAAGGTGAGATAAAATAATCGACTGAACCAAGATGGAAAAATGGTGTTGATGAAAAAGATGTCTGACCTTCCTCCGCATGCGTAAGTTGAAAAAGCATTTCTTAATCACAGAGTTGATTTGATCCTTGAAGGAAAGTAAGGATTCGAGGAGGATTCCCAGGATCTTAGCAGAAAACTCAATTTGTAGGGAGGATCCAGAAGCCATTGCTACAGATCTAGGGAGACAATCCAATTTTGGGCCGAGCCACAGCATTTTCGAGCCCCGCGCCTAAGAACGGACATCAGAGGGATAGCCGATACGACGCGGGCAGCAAGTTTGTGCGGTTGCTCGCACCTGGAAAATGAAAAGGTTACAGGGGAAGGGAAGGGGCGGGAGGCGGGGGAAGGGCGCCACTGCTGTCCTGGATTGCTGGGTTACAGCTGTGGTCAGGTGGTCTCCACAGATACTCAGCTGCTGCATGTTGGGGGGGGGGGGCCAGCTGCTCCCACTTTAACCCCCAGTTAAATCACTTTGAATACTGACCCTTCAAAATTCATTCATTTCAAAGAAATGATCTAATTTACCATTGAGTGTGAAATTGTTCTTTTAAAAACAATAATATTCTAACAACAGATGTTTAATGTTTACAGGAAAAATTTAAAATGCACCTGGAATCTCTGAGAAAACATGGGGAAGCTCTTCTGAAGTTTAAATCTGCTGAAGAGAAGAAAGCTGAGGAGCTGAGGGTGGGTGTCTGTGTTTCTGTCTACAGTCAATCTCCTGAATTAGAGAATGACACAGGGACAAATTTTTCCCCATCCCTTCAGGAACTCATTTTCCCATCACCGCAAGTTCTTTTCCTGTCCCTGCCCCATTCCTACAAGCTCTGCCCTCATCTGCACAAGCCTCAAACACTTTAACATCATAAGAAGCAACATTCTAGAGCTCAGATTGTGATGTCATAATGCCTCATTCCACCAATGCCTAAGCTCCGTCCTCATCTGCACAAGCCTCAAACACTTTAACATCATAAGAAGCAACATTCTAGAGCTCAGATTGTGATGTCATAATGCCTCATTCCACCAATGCCTAAGCCTCAAACGCATTAGAATCCTAAGTAGGAACATTCTAGAGCTGAGATTGTGATGTCATAATGCCTCATTCCACCAATGCCTAAGCCTCAAACACATTAGAATCCTAAGTAGGAACATTCTAGAGCTGACATTGTGATGTCATAATGCCTCATTCCACCAATGCCTAAGCTCCGCCCTCATCTGCACAAGCCTCAAACGCTTTCAAATCCTAAGGGTTCTAGGCTTGTGTGTTAAGACAGAGCTAACAGGAATGGTATAGGGACAGTGACAAGACTCGCTGTGACGGGACAGGGAAATTGAGTTCCTGCGGGGACGGGGACAAATTTGTCCCCCGTGTCATTCTCTATCCTGAAAAAGAGAATAATAGAAATCAATCTGTCTTGTTAGAGAATGGCAACTATGTCTTGGCAGATTCTGAGCAATGAAACGTTTTAACATTGTATTTACCCAGAGAAATCAGGTGGTTTAGCTGACAGAATGGGAAATTGATTTACCTATTTTCTATCCCGTTCTCCCCCAAACAGCTCTGGACAGTCAACAAGCTCCATTTGTCCTTGAGCAAGAAGCATTGATTTCCAGCTGTTTGGAATGGGGGATTCTGGAGCTGGGCAGGATGGCTGCAGGGCTGGGTGTTCAGGGGCAGGAAACTGAGGACCTGGTGCCTCCAATGCTCCAAAGGGTTCTTGGGGGCTTTTATCGATTGCCATAGCAACCACCAAGAACCCTATGCAAATGCATTACAGGCAACTCATTAGTACTTAAACGAGCTCTCCCTATAATGCACAAAAGGGAATGCCAACCTCTTTGCAGGCAAGGTGCGTCTATGTTAATACAGGCACATCAGTGCATTAGCCTGGCATCTCTTTATCCGTTCTTAGGGTCCTGCTGACTTGCATTTGCTTTCAGCACTGTTTGGTATCCAAGAGAAACTCTTCACAGCAAGTAATCTACACACTCACATGCCACACATTAGCATCTGAACTGAAACCGGTTTCTTCAAGCCCGTGACTTCAGCAACTCCAGCAAAATGCAGGAATAGGTCTCACAACCTCTAAAGTCTCCCATGGGCTCCTGTCATCTATCTCAGTGGGTTTTCAGTTTGCTTTAAACAAGGCAAGGGACTTGGCGGAAAACTGGCCCAAGGGCTTTGAGGGATCATGTGAGGAGCTGGTGCCCGAAAGAGATTGAGACCAGAATTCCGGGTTTCTGAGTGGTCAGCTGGTAGCACAGGGGCAAGCGATG
Source organism: Geotrypetes seraphini (assembly GCF_902459505.1). NCBI lineage: Eukaryota > Metazoa > Chordata > Amphibia > Gymnophiona > Dermophiidae > Geotrypetes > Geotrypetes seraphini. The sequence goes on along the minus strand of NC_047089.1, from coordinate 5,169,523 downwards.
CAGCCTGTACTTTCCAAGGAACCATTGGCATAAGTCTCGCTCACTCTCCAAATTAGAATTGATGATTAATTCTACATTCTAAGGAGAATTTCCTATAAAATATGCATGTTTATTTCCTTTATGGGTTGATCTCCTGCTTTGAGGGCTTGTTATAAATAGTATAATCTTTATATTAAAATTATGTAATCACATGTTTAGACTCAATATTTTATTTCTTTTTAAGCCATTTAGATTTTTTTCTGTTTCAGGTTGTTATCTTGAAAGTAATAATTACAAAATTTCAATAACTGAGTGACACTATTGTGAAAAATGACAAGGCCTGGAATTTACGGTGTGACAGCTGAGCAACTGTGATTTTAATTAAGGTCATGAGCAAATGTAATTAATGCAGAATTATCTGTCTTTGTGTAATGCAGAGTGAGGCACAGATCAAAAGACAGAAAGTGGAGTCTGAGTTTGAGGAGTTACTCCAGTTTCTGGATAAGGAGAAGCAGTTCCTTCTCTCGAAACTGGAGGAGGAAGAGAAGCAGATTCTTCAGAGAATCGGGGAAAATGTGAGCCAACTTCAAGAGCAAAGTTCCTCCCTCACGCAGCTGATCTCCGAGATCGAGAAGAAGAGTCAGCAGCCGGCTGCTGAGTTACTGAAGGTGAGATTAGCAAATATATTTCTCAGGAAGAATCAGGGAATTCAAGTAACACATCAAAAGTACCTTCAAATAATGGGACCGGTTTTTCAAAGCCCCTATTGATCCAGCGACCACATCAGGGCTTTTAAAATAATTTCCTGAGGTTTACATGGCCAGATTCTCCTGGAAGTACAGGATAAAAGGTAAGGAAGACATCCTTTCAACCAAAAGCAAAGTCTTTATTCGAAAGTGTAGTCCCAAAAATGATCCTAGTTTCGGTGAACGAGAACGTCTTCCTCAGGGGACTCTAAGGAAACATTTAAAGCATTGATAAAACACATTTAAAATACAGAAAAAATGTTGCATCATAATGGCATTTATATAAAGCACATATTGAAACCAGCACGTTAAAATCAAAACAATAAGAGTGTGGAGAACTATAAAAGGTTGGCTAGAGAAATAAAAACAAATATGCTAAAATGGTCATAATAAAAATATGATAATCATAGGACAATATCTTACTGGTTTATTTCTTGATTAAATTGTTGGATGGGAGGGGAGGGATATTTTTCTTATGCATTGTTATTGATGAAATTTAAGTGCTTACGTTGATTATTAATGTCTGTATAATTCTTGGCACTTTGTATTAGTTTTGAAAATTAATAAAGATTAAAAAAAAAAGAAAAGCCGTCCAGATCCCCGGACAAGTCCCAATTCCTTTCACTGTTGAGATGGCCAATTTGGATCCAAAGTATGTACCAGAAAGCTCTTATCAGAGATTCCCCTTCAAACTCAGCCCCTCTCCTTATTCCTTCCCTTCCAGCTCTTCTTAGGAGCTCCAGTGCACGACCCCTTAGCCAGCTGCTCCCTGTCTGTGGGAAGCAGGAGGGATAATCCTGTCCCACTGCTTAAATTTATTTTCTCCAGACACAGGGCTGGGAGTGGAATATCCTAAAGCGTCTACTCTAGTATGTTCTCGGAAACTGAGGGTGGTGGATGCCTGGAATGCGCTCCCGAGAGAGGTGGTGGAGAGTAAAACTGTGACTGAGTTCAAAGAAGCGTGGGATGAACACAGAAGATTTAGAATCAGAAAATAATATTAAAGATTGAATTAGGCCAGTTACTGGGCAACTTGTACGGTCTGCGTCTGTGTATGGCCGTTTGGTGGAGGATGGGCAGGGGAGGGCTTCAATGGCTGGGAGGGTGTAGATGGGCTGGAGTAAGTCTTAACAGAGATTTCGGCAGTTGGAACTCAAGCATAGTACCGGGTAAAGCTTTGGATTCTTGCCCAGAAATAGCTAAGAAGAAAAATAAAAAAAAATTTAAATTGAATCAGGTTGGGCAGACTGGATGGAACATTCGGGTCTTTATCTGCCGTCATCTACTATGTTACTATGTTACTGCAAAATCTAACTAGATCTATTCTCTGTCTCTTTCTCCTCTAGGATGTGAAGGACACCCTGAGAAGGTACAAGTTTCTTTTCTGACCTTGTTCTATGAACATAGATGATTTCTTTTTATTTCTTTGTTTTTAGTTTGGAAGAAGGGAATTAATGGGTTAGAGAGAGAGAGAAAGAATATCTCCCAGAATAATCCTAGGATTCTCTAATCTTTAGGTGTCAGAAAATGAAGTTTCCACAACCAGAAGTTGTTTCAACTGATCTGAAAACGGGTTTCAAATTGAGCTACTGTCAGCAGCTAAAGAAACTGGTCACAAACATTGGAGGTAAGGAATTGTTGTATAAGAGCATAAGACTAGCCTTATTGGGTCAGAGCAATGGTCCATCAAGCCCAGTAGCCCGTCCTCACGGTGGCCAATCCAGGTCACTAGTACCTGGCAAGAACCCAAAACGTAGCAACATTCCATGCTACCGACCCCAGTAGCCTGGTTTCTCTAATTGTATTAACTCATGATCAGGTGTAATATATTATATGATATATCTAATCTAATCTGGGATTTATGAGTTGCACTATGTCTAAATAGGGTCAAAGGAGATACAACAGTTAGTGAGATGATACAATACAAGAAGAGATAAGACTAGTACTGTTTAAAGAGTGGAATTACGAGGTAGAAGGTGGAGGTAACTTATAGTCCAAAGTCCTGTGGTCAAAATATAAGTTGGGTATGTCCTAGGACATTGCAGGAAAGTTAACTCCTTAGACTCCACCAAAACTATATAAACCTCAAATCTAAATTTTTAAGATACGGAGCATCCTCAGCGTGAGTTTGAAAGCTTTAAAGAGGAACTCAAAGAGCAGCTCTAGTGCAAAGCCAGCCAGAGATTACCACTCACTGCCAGCCGCACACCATCATCTGGGAGCTCCTGTGTGCTTTAAAGTGCAAGTCAAGTGCAAACAGTGTGCAATAAATGAATATATATAAAAGTGGAAGACAAAAAGTTCACTGTCCTGCAATGCGCCAAATGCCTAATAGAGAATGAAAAAATTAGTAGTCACTTGTGCCTCCAGTTTGCTGTAGTCAAATAGTAGCAAGGAGAGTCCAGCTTTTTTTTGGATCAAAAGCCAAAGTTAAGGTGCAGTCCTCTTTCAACACGGCTCGACCCAGCAGGGTTTCAAGGCAATAGCCCCTTCCTCAGGAACCGAAGAGGCCAACACGACTGTAGGTCAGAGTGATTCCAGGCAGGCAAGGCCAAAAGGGGGAGGAACCGGAGACACAGCAACACCAAAACTCTCTAACATTTCTGTATTTCTACATTGTTTTCAATCCAAAAATTCATGGCCTGCAGGACTTGGTAAATTTTACTCAAAGTTAGCAACATATATTATTGACATCTTTCGACTTATTTCTCTCCTGTGAGATCTGATGGCTGTTCATCTTTCTTTGAATGCAGATTGGTGGATGGAATGTGGCAGATATGGAGGTAACGGAATCTGATATACTCGTGGAACTAATTCTATCCAGTAATCAAATCCGCTCATAACACAGGCAAATACAGCCAGTGTTCAGGATCATTTTCTCTGCTGTGATAGAGAAGAGTGTATGAGTTTCCTGATCATATACTGTAGGGTCGGGAAAGGATCCCTCTGGTAACGATGTTGGGTCTGCTGGAAAATCGTGATCAGATACAAGCTGGTATCTTGAGAGAAGTCACTGACGAAAATGACCAAGGCAGCATTTAATTTTTGAAAGGGCAGCTAAAATAAACTGAAGAAAATGGTTAAAAGAAGCGAAAAGATTAAATCAGAGATTAAATCAGTAACGGGTGCTGTTTTAAATTCCAATATTCTTTTTTTTATATATATATAAATCTTTATTGATTTTCAAGTAGTAACAGTGCAATACATATGAATCTGCACGTATAACAAATCAAGAAAAGCCCTTTGAACTTATTCTTTATTGAAATTTTAATTATAGTATAACAAACTGTAAGAAAGGTTAAATCATTCAAAGAACAAGCGACCTAAACGACTTCTTGACAGGTTAGGGCTCCAAATCTTCATAAACTTTTCAACGGAGTTAGTTTCAGCTTCTACAGACTTATATTTAGAAATCAAACTGAGTTCCACCAAAATGTTATCTTTCTATTCTACCATGATGGTTTTCAATGCAATTGACATTCAAATATCCAATGGTTATCTTATGTGGTTAAGCGTTGACTATCAACATTAACATTGACTCCATTCCCGGCCCGGTTTCCGTTTAGGCTCTAACTGGGCTCTAACTGAGCAACAGTATCTGGTTAAGTGCCAGCGAATATACAATAAAGTTAGCCTCAGACATGAAATTTCAATGGCCAGAAGCCATTTGAATATCGAACCTTTAGTGAAGGTTTGAGCAAAAATGTATGCACTCAGCTTTGGTAAATGTTCAAAGATGTCAATTAACTCAAAATTGGGACCATGAATCCTTTCAATATTGGGCCCATAATATATTTAAGAGCACTTCTGAGTTTTGGATAAAGGCAAAGTTTCTCAGGTGATTCTTCGAAGCTGTTTCTTCCGCTATCTGCCGAGAAGAAATAGTGTTATGCAGCTGATGTAGTTAACAAGTGAATGCTATTGGGGATAAAGGGGACCAATAGGGGTATGAGTTACAGGAAACCTGTCAGTAAATTAACCAATGAGAGCCTCTCTTTCATTACCTTATTCAGACATAGTTTGAATACACTCAGTCCAGTGAAAAAGCTGGTGTCCAATAGGATCAGTGGATCCAAGGCAGCCAAAGAAAAGTAGCCAATAGCAGAGCCCCTATGATAGAATAAGTGACTAAAGAAACAGCCTATGAGGATTAGAGGTCTGTGTGTGTGTGAGGAGCCAATGAGAAGTGTGAGCTCATGTTTATTAATGTGTCTCCTCTCCGCAGTGGATGTGACTCTGGATCCCGAAACTGCTCATCCTAAACTCATCGTGTCTGAGGATCGGAAAAGTGTCAGACGTGGAGACACGAAACAGAATCCGCTGGACAATCTCGAGAGATTTGATACTGAGCTCTGTGTGCTGGGGTGTGAAGGCTTCACCTTGGGAAGACATTACTGGGAGGTGGAGGTGGGGGATGATCCCAGCTGCATCTTGGGAGTATGTAAAGACTCTGTGGGGAGGAAGGGGAAGTTCAAACCCTCATATGGGGCGGGATACTGGACAGTGCTGTGCGGTGGGCAGAGATTCTGGGCCCTCACCTCCCCTGAGATCTATGTGCCCCCAAGAGAGATCCCCCAGACGGTGGGGATTCTGCTGGACTGCGAGGCAGGAAAGGTCTCATTTTACGATGCAGAGAATAAATCGCATTTCTATACCTTCACCGACACCTTCGCAGGGAAACTCCGACCTTTTCTCTGCAATCAATCTGAATTTCCTCTGAGAATCTGCCCAGTACCAGCCTTAAAGTAATCAAAAAGCTTCGCTGCTCTTCCTTATGATCTCATATAATCCTGCTCTATAGGGGTAGGCTGGTGTTACACAAAACACAGACCGACCTTCAAATACAGAAGAATAGATCACGAAACAGAAATATGAACACCAAAACCCCCAAATGTTAAACTTGGCAAGTACTTCATTTTGGCATAACCATGAAGGGGGCTGGACACCTCAGTTTAAGCTTATTTATTGAATTCTTTTTGTATACCAAAGAGCTCAGAACAGGTTGCAGGTTAAATGTACATAAAGATTTAGAATCAGAAAATAATATTAAATATTGAACTAAGGCCAGTACTGGGCAGACTTGTACGGTCTGTGTCTGTGCATGGCCGTTTGGAGGAGGATGGGCAGGGGAGGGCTTCAATGGCTGGGAGGGTGTAGATGGGCTGGAGTAAGTCTTAACAGAGATTTCGGCAGGTGGAACCCAAGCATAGTACCGGGTAAAGCTTTGGATTCTTGCCCAGGAATAGCTAAGAAGAAAAAAAAAAAATTTTTAAATTTAAATTGAATCAGGTTGGGCAGACTGGATGGACCATTTGGGTCTTTATCTGTCGTCATCTACTATGTTACTATGTTATAATACAGGTTACGATTTGCACTGGATTTGCCATAATTTCAGTACAAGTTTGTGTTACAATTTTTTGATCCTAACTTTGACTGTATATATGTTGGTGTTAATTTGGGGAATAGCATTACTTGCACTGAACTAATATTTAAGGAAATATACTTTGAACATTGAGGAAGGACCAGATTCTTAATCTACAGAAGATGTTTATCCAGTAATTTTAGGTCTCAAGGGGAACATGTTGCAATTTAATTGAAGGATTAGTTAGGCTGGATTAAGCGGAACTCATTCCGATTAAGGCCCAGACGTGTTTTTGTTTGGAGTGGTGAAGGAGGTTTTCGGTTGCATCATGCTTAGCCGTGGATCCTGGAGTCTTGGATGCAGATGAGATGGTCCAAAGGGAAAAGAAAAAACTTCTTTTGGGCTTTAGGAGCTGCTGCGGTTATGTCATGGAAATAACCATACGTTAACTTAAAGACCAAATAGTATCTGGATCTCATCTTACGTGAGAGACTTTGAAAACATACTTATAGCTATTCTTTGTATAAATTGCTAGTTTTATAGTATTTTATATGTTATTTCTTATTTTAGTATTATGTTTAATTTTATGTCACTTTTATATATTGTAATTCGCTTAGAAACAATTTTAATTAAGCGATTAATCAAATATAAATAAAACTTGAAACCTGTAGGAGAGAGGTTTGCTTTGATTGTGAGTTTGCTGAGCCAGAGAGATTTTTCTGCTTTGAATTTTGTTTAAAATTCATGTTTGATGTGTAAATGTATTTGCTCATTTGTATATTGTTCGTACACTGATTTGGTATAAAGCAGCATATCCATTTTTAAATACATTAACTTGACTTTGTATATCTAACATTACTGTACAAATGTAAATGCATAATTGGTTTGTCTACGCTTTATGTCTGTCAAACTTGCATTCTGAGGACGGGATTTAAAACTAACCAAAATGAATGAATAAATAGCATCCCAACCACAGCTCGGATGAAAGCGTGGATTTCAGCTGGTTTGGCTGCTCCTATGTTTCCTGACTGACCAAGGTGCTGAGTCCTGACAGGATTAAGAGGGTCTTTGTCTGGGAGCCCCTTTGATTGTTGTAAATGTCTTGGACAATAGAGGTCGTTAGCGCCGCTGCACCAGCCCATCCTTCCTTAGTTATCCACTGATTGGGTAGTTAACTTCTTTTCTTTCAGGCTTACATCTGGCACTGTCATGTCACCTCCCTAATCCCCAAGAGGGTGCTATCTCCCTCCCTCCCTTCCCCCTGAATGTGAAACCTGTGAGGGAATGGACATTCTTAAGTCTGAGGGGTAGCCTGAGAATTAGTACCAAATGTAGAGTGATCTAATTCCCTATATGTAACTCAGAAAGAACAAACCATGCTCTGTGCATTAAGAACTAAAGCATGCAGGTTTCAATCCCACCTTAGCTCTCTGTGGATTTGTGGGGTTTTTAAAAAAAAAATTTTGCGTCTTCCAGGGACAGAAAATTACCTTACTACTGAATACTGCATTGGCTGCCAGTAGAAGCATGAGAAATATCTAAGTTTTCTTGTATTTGTTGTAAGCTGGTTTGGGGATTGGCCCCTAGCTACCTTTTATCTCATTTCGTGGATAACCAGGACTTGTAATTTCTTTGCCTACCCAAAGATCACTGGTTGTAAATACAGGTCTTATTTGGATAGGATGCTTGCATTTCAAGCAAATAAACAACAGTCCTGGTTGGTTAATTATATTGGTGGAGCCACGAAAAGAAATTGACTGTACTATTTGATAAATTCATCTCTTAACTGAAGTTTTTTTTTTATAACAAAAATATTATATCGTCTTTCTCTAGGTAACATGTTGTACTTTTATTATTAATATTCTGTATTTCGCTGATTGGCCAGTTTCTCTTTTGTGTAAACCACCTAGAAATCGTCTGATTGTGGCGGTATAGAAGAATAAAGCTATGTTATGTTATGTAGTGTCTATTCAGCTATAATTTATATTTTTCTGTCTCTGGATAGAACACAATTTTAAAAAAATGGGATTTGAACCTGGGCCCTCTGGAACTCTACTCACTTCCCTAACAATTAGTGGGGATGACAAATGACGCTCACACATCCAAATCTCTAACCTCAGTTTATATTTGAATCAACCTTTTTTTCCTCCTTTTTGGGGGGAAAAAGGTTACCTCAGTTTATATTCAGTTACATCTAACTCGTATTGTTTTATTTCTCTTCTCCTGCCAGATATTATGGCACTTAGTAGCAAAGGTACTAAGCTCTTGTTGGTGATTAGCCGTTCTCCATCCAGGCGTTCCTTTCATCCACTTGTTCAAATCCAATGTAGAGATCCTACAGGGTCATCCCTGTTTCGCTTCCATGGCTTCGTCAGGAATCTTCCAGAACAATCCAAAAAGAACGGGTTCAACGTCAAGCTTTACCAAAATACAGAGTGACCACATACAGGTGGAATATTTCATTTAATAGATTAGGATTTGTATTCTGCCTTCTTGGGAGTTTGGGTGTTTCCAGAAAAGGGGGGCTAGCCTAATATGCAAAACCAAAGGATAACCCAATCACACTAGTGATATCATGATCACCAATTCATTTCATTTTGTTAAGACACGAGGAGAAGTTAAACAAAGAAGAAAAAAGAGAGAATATAGCCAACACATCCAATCTTCTGCAAGGGTCAGTGAAATATGGAGAGGTCTCAAGTATAGGGGAAATCAAGCCTTGAAGCAGCAGCCCGCAAGACTTGAATTCATGTCGGCAAATTTTCCACAGTATATATTTTTAAGATAAGTACAACATATTTAGGTTTATACTCATAAGATTAAAAGACGAAAGTATTAAACACATTTTTTCATCCATATCATTTATTGTTCTTAATTCAAGTGCCGTGTTCAAGATTACCAGATTATCTAAAAGGTAATTCAATTTCGATTCCATTAAGATCAGTATGGAATTAATTATTGAAATTATGGGATTATCATCAGATTGTTACATATTTTTTGCCTATTCAGGGAAATGGAGATTTTACCCCGGGTATGACTAATGTCATTTTTAGATCCTGGGCAAATAAAGGGGTTCAGTTTATTGCTCAGATTTTGGATGAGTCAGGGAGGTTGAGGAGATTTCCAGAACTACCCTTAACTGTTGGAAATGGGCCAAGGTCTATGCAAATACAACATTACATGAGTCCAATAAGAAGAGGGGTCTTTCATTGGGTGTTCGTGAAAGGTTTATAAATTTTTTTAATCAATGTAATGAGTCTCCTATCTCTGTATTTTTGTTACATAAATTGTGGTGGTTGTTTGATTCCAAATACAACATATGAAATATCAGCTGCTTAGTAACTATTTTATAGAAAAATTAGAAAAAGACCAAGCCCAAAAGAAAAAAGAGCGAGAAGAAAGAGTGAATGAGTCTCCACCACCACTTGTTCCAGCAAAACCTGCAACACCTACCAAGAAAAGAAAAAACAGCAAAGGTTCTCCTCCTATTTCTGTGCTGTTATAGGGAGCTTGTTATAAAGCCCAAATGAGAAGGCATTAGAAGTTTAGTATTTTCCCAGCAACATTAGGGCAATAATCCGTATTTCATTCCATCATCAAAGGATCAGTCCCGACTAATGGGATCTCTGCTCAGAAGAGCTTACAATCTAAACTGGAATGTACGTAGGTGAGGCTGGACTCATTTAGAGCACTGGTCTTTGACCGGGGGCCGCCGCGTGAGTGGACTGCTGGGCATGATGGACCACTGGTCTGACCCAGCAGCAGCAATTCTTATGTTCTTATTATACAAAAATGGTGTGATGAATTGGGGATTCAATCACTTCAAGATTTTAGTCAAGCTATTCATCGTTTGCCTAAAATTATTACGGGATATGTTTGGAGAGAATGTACCTATAGAGTTTTGCATAGGGCATATTTCTCACGGGTACAAGCATTTCATGCAGGATTAGTTAATTCTTCTATTTGTATCAAATGTGAGAAAGATCCAAATACTTTATCTCATACATTGTGGAAATGTCATCTTATGAAATCTTTCTGGTCTGCCATCCTATTATTTTTAGGTTCGTTATGGAATTGTCAATTGGTGGAATCTTCAAGGGGGATGATATTTGGTAAAGCTGCGGCTTGTGGGGTTTTTGGTCAGGGAAGAAGTATTCTGTTTCAAAAGGCATGTATGATTGGGCTCCGTTGGAAGCGAAGCTAGCCTGAGATGAGGGTTACTTCTGTCACTCTTGGTCATCGAAACCCCTCCTCATCTTCATAGGCTCTATTCCCATCTCTGTCCCTGTAAATCTCAGATTTCCTCATATTATACTATAATTTCATGTTTGAAACTCAGAAAAGTGTTGTGGCTTCCATGTTAGTCCATTGGGATAGGAAGAAATAAACTTCATGCTTTAAAGAAAAGAAAGAAATCCTGAAACTAATATTTGTGTAACAATGATATCTTTGAACATATTTAACTCAAATCTGTAAAGTCTTTCACCTTTCATAATCATTTCAGGAAATCTATCCGGAAAGAAGCCAGATTATATGAAATCATAAGGAAGAGAAGCAAATATCCCCAGTACCGCATATAACAGACCTTAGCGACCCAGATACAAATTGTTAAATAGAGAGAGAGCTCCGCCGTTTAATTCCCAGACCGGCACTGGGCGGATTCTCAGAGGCATTTTAGAACAATTGTAGAAGAAAGGTCGGACTTTCCCTCTGAAGGTGGTGGTGAAGGTGTGGAGGAGAGATTTATTATCTGCATTGTAAAATAAAACCTTTCCTGCCTCATAGTCCAGCAGAATCCCCATTGCCTGGGGTCTCTCACTCAGGCGCCCTCGGAAATTAGGGGAGACGAAGACCCAGTTTCCATATTCATCTGACACCATCACTATCCAGTATCCTTCCGCAGGTGACATTCTGATCGGCCCCTTCCTCCCCGCAGAGTCTTCACACACTCCCAACATACAGTTGGTCATATCCCCCATCTCCACCTCCCAGTAACATTGCCCCGAGATGAAGCCCTCACTCCCCAGCACACAGACATAGACATCAAATCGCTCGGGATTGCTTGGCAGGTTCTGTCTTGGTTGTCCACATCTGACACTTTTCCGATCCTCAGACAGGATGAGATCATGATGAGCAGTTTCAAGATCCAGAGTCACGTCCACTGCAGAGAGGAGACCCATTAATGAGCATGAGGGCACATTTCTCATTGCTGCCAGCCCTAACCCTCATTGGCTCCCCAGCCAACCACCTCTAATCCTCATAGGCTGGTTCTACAGTCACTCACTTATTCTTTGGCAGGAGCTCTGCTATTGGCTGTTCATTGCCTGACTGACTGTATGTTTACATTTTTTACCAAAGTTGTATCTCGCTTAGTAAATTTAAATAAGCGATTTATCAAATCAAAAATAAACTTGAAACGTGAAACCATCCCCCTGAGTGTGTTCCCAAATGATACTACAGGCCAGATATTCAAAGTGAGTTAAGTGGGCAGGAGATGCTTCACTCTGGTTCGGCCAACCTCCGCTATTCGGCAGGACTAAACTACTACTACTGTTTATGATTTCTATAGCACCAAACATTCAAGAAAGGATAGGCGTGGAATAAACTGGGCAGTGCCGCGAATATCGTCTCTGACCGGCCCAAAAACCAGTGGACAGCTCAGAGGCGAGCCAGGGGGCAGCACTCTTCCACCGAGGCCTGCATAATCTATGTGGCTGAACTCAGCACAGCTTAAAAGCAAGAGGTGGCGGCAAGCATTCTGGATTGCCTCCGCAAGGGGCAAGAGCGGGTTGGCTGTGCTCCTGCCCCCAACAACCTCTGCTGGACCACCTGGCAGAATCCCCAAAAGAGAAGCATCAATATGAACAAAGAAAGTCCGGGATAGATATATGTTACATCAGAACCACACACACACTCTCTCCTTACCAGAGGATTCATTCCCTGACCCCCCCCTCCCCCCCCCCAGTATATGATCAGAGGAAACACACACAGCAGAGAAAATGGCCTCAAACTAGGGTTTCCAGACGTCCGGATATCCCTTTTGAGGACATGTCAAGTTTCAAGTTCAAGTTTATTAAAATTTCATATCCCGCCTTATCAATATTCAAAGCAGTTTTACAAAATTTTAGAAAAACAAAAAGCAGCGTCAACAAAAAAGGGGAAAGAACTAAACCAAGGACAAAAAGACGTAAGACAAAGACAAACAAATAGGCAATGACTATCTGGAATGAGAGGAAAAGGGGGGAAGAACTACAATATCTGTACAGTGAAGAACATAAACGGAAAAGACCAAAGGTGGGGGAAACCAGGAGATCGGCTAACATGAACTTAAAACATCCATAAAAGGACGATCATGCTTCAAAAGAGTCTTTAAAAAAAAAAGGTTTTAAACTGGATTTGAAGTTATCTAGGGATGGAATCTCTCTTAAGTAGTTTGGAGCCAAGTTCCAAAACAAAGGAGCAGTAACGGATAAGCTTTTTCCGGGTTTGGGCAATGATGTCACATGTCGCATCCGCAGATGTCCTCCTGCCTAACGAGAGCAGGCAGTGGGGGGCAGAGCTGGAGCGGGACTGGGGCATGAAGGGGCAGGGATGGATGGAACTGGGCAGGACAGGGGGGCGGGTCTAGGGTTACCAGATTTTCCAAACAGAAAATCTGGTAACTCTACCTCTAACCCCTGATTGGATTTGATTATTAATAATCAAATATATCAGATTCAGTTACCTGCAATTCTGCCACACTCCATCCACCAATCTGTATTAAAAGAAAGAAGAAAAGCAATTAGATCTCAGAGAAGAGAAATGAACTCTTGGGTAGATGGGCTGATCAACATAACTCCAACAAATCATTCAAGTACCAAATAGCACAAGTGTGGACTGAAAGGAGGCTGCTGTCTTTGGTAATGACCACACCACAACACATATGCTGTATCAAGTATATCTTTATAGATAATAAATCAAAAGTCAGCTTACATGATTGGCATCAAATATGATTGATCATACAGCAATGTGCCAAGAGGAGGAACCAGTCAGAGACAGTCAAGTCCTCTCTGTCTAGTTCCTCATTCCTGGCCTTTATATCCCTGAACCTGGAATGTCAGGGTATCGCTCTGATTGGAGGTTGCATTAGCATTCTGATTGGTGGTTACGCTATTTAATTAGTAATTGGTTGTTTTTACAGGTAACATTGGGTCATTGCAAGGGTTGGGTGTTGTCAAAAAGCAACTTCTCTATCTCCCCTGGCAGTTAGTCCTTGGTGCTAATTTCTAAACCCTGTGGACATGGACCCCACCCTCCCCAGTGGCTTCTCCTTCTTCTTCTGCTTTCTGGGTATTACGGTTATCAGCCCTTCTGTATGTTGTGCACTTAGCACATACCAGTTATTCTTAGTCACTGTCTTTTTCAGGGCATGTCTGCAGTTTAATGGGTCAGAGATGAAGTTTATTAGAATCCATTTTGTCCTTGGCCTGTCTTCCTAAGTAGGCCTCTCTTAGCCCTGTGGCGCAGGGTCTTTCTCTGTTGGTTCTTCTCTCATTTCCCTCTCGATGGCACTGAGGGTCCCACCCAGTGTCAGGAACAAGCAGGGGCGGGCAAGGATCCAAAGCATGGTGTCCAGGGCCTTAAAGAGGAGTTAAGGGATTCATAGCCCATGAGTCTAGTTCTGCAAACCAAGCAGATATCTAGAGCAAAGTATTATGTCAAAATAATAGCTACATAAGATACTATAGATACTTATTCAAAGCATAGTCCATCAATGTAATAATTACACAGAAGAATTCAAGTACTCAGGGTCTTCAGTGAGTATGACTAGATAGTCTGGGTCACAGACGGGAGGAATGTGTGTATAATATGCATGGGAAAGCATTTAATGAGGGTCAAACAAATAGTCGAACCACTTTTTAACTGGCATATGGAGTATGTGGTGCCATTGTGGTAGCGTGATCAGATATAATCTTTATGGTACATCAAGATATGAGTTACCTCTAAACCAGTCGTGGTCGAAGAGATGTAAGGGGTACAAGATAGGGGAACCGCAAGGATCAAATTCACTGGATAAACGCCATAGCTGAAATATATGAGATCATTTAGAAAAAGGCTAAACCCAAACGGGGACAGCCACATTTTGTTCATCCTCAAAACAGAAGCCAAGGTTAAACTTACACCAATTAATAATTCCTACAATATTTCCACTACACTGTACTATTATAATAGCAACCAGGAAAAACAGAATATGCTGAGAATAGTGACTATCAGTCCACCAGCTCATGGAATCAAGTAATCACTGGGTTTTTATCTCTGTGGGAGCTGGTTTGATGTCCCTGTAATTTGACTGCAAAAGGATAAGATTCCTCTATGATGCATGGGCCGTGGAAAGCCAGCTGTTTCCAGTTGTTTCTGTGGAAGGCGCGCTTCTATACTTCTGGACTTGAATGCCCACGGCATTGGGACCCTGGTAGAGGACTTTCTTTTGACTTCCAGCAATTACAAAGCAGTCTCTAAAGGAAACACATAATCTGATATAAATTGGGGCAACGCCCTTTGGCCTGGTTGTTCGAACGGGGGAAAATAAGGAAGCCTTCCAGTGCACAGTTGGAATGGACTGGTAGTGAGATCCTTACACTGTAGCGTCCGATTTCAAACAGTGGCATGAATTGCTTGGTTGCCGGTACCATAACGATCCTTGCAGGCTGCCACCTGCCTCCGCAGCTGTTGTTCCCTCTGCCGCGGTCCCACCCCTCCTCTGACATCAGGGGCGGGATCGCGGCAGAGGGAATGACAGCTCCGGAGGCAGGTGGCAGCCTGCAAGGATCGTTACAGTACTGGCAATCCTCTCTGCAGGCTGCTCTGCTGCTGGAATTAGATAATTAGGTAAACAAACAGAACAAAATCCTGGAACCTGTAGCCCTACTCTGTCCCCTCACCATTGGCTGCAAATAGTAGGATGGCGGAGAATCTGAGCCCTAATTGGTAGCTTTCTTCTGTCTATCCGACGAGGTTTTCCCCTGGTTGGATGAAAAGCAGTTTATCTTTTATTTTCTTTCTTGGAGCTCCTGAACGCTCCAGCCCTGCCCCTTCTTGCAGCAATTAGCTCGAAGAATGATTTTATTGTATTGTCTTCCCCCCCCCCCCTGACAAGGCGGAAGGGGAATAGGCTGGGGGAAACGGGGAAGGTGAGTTAGCGAGGACCGCAAACAGCTGAAGTCTGAGTCATACAGGAAGAACTGCGGGAGATACAGATGTTCTAAATTTAAGAGCGGGTGGTCAGGGGGGGGGGAGCCGGAGGTCACTGCGGCACTTCCCGACTGACCCTCCCCCCTAAAGCAGGAGCGGCAACGGCTGGCCAGCCAGCAAGAGGCAGTGCTGCCGCTCCTGCTTTAGGGGTCGAGGGGGAAGGTCAGTCACCGAATCAGGAGGCCAATTTTTTTTTTTTTTTTAAGCAAATCAATTCGAATCTGAAATTGGGCAGCACTAGTGTGCATTGACTATAGAGTGATGAAAGCATAAAGGAGGAACTGGGAGGCACTTTTTCAACTGGTGTATCCGGAAATAAAGCAAATGGTGTTATCTTTCGACCACCCCTCTTGAGAGTTAACAACATATAAATCAACAGGGAGGGAATTTTCTGGGGCTTTTTCTAAATCCAGTTTTAGGGATTTTATGACATCTGTATAACATAGTAACATAGTAGATGACGGCAGATAAAGACCCGAATGGTCCATCCAGTCTGCCCAACCTGATTCAATTTAAATTTTTTTATTTTATTTTTTTTAATTTTTCTTCTTAGCTATTTCTGGGCAAGAATCCAAAGCTTTACCCTGTACTGTGCTTGGGTTCCAACTGCCGAAATCTCTGTTAAGACTTACTCCAGCCCATCTACACCTTCCCAGCCATTGAAGCCCTCCCCTGCCCATCCTCCTCCAAACGGCCATGCACAGGCACAGACCGTACAAGTCTGCCCAGTAACTGGCCTAGTTCAATCTTTAATATTATTTTCTGATTCTAAATCTTCTGTGTTCATCCCACGCTTCTTTGAACTCAGTCACAGTTTTACTCTCCACCACCTCTCTCGGGAGCGCATTCCAGGCATCCACTACCCTCTCCGTAAAGTAGAATTTCCTAACATTGCCTTTGAATCTACCATCCCTCAACCTCAAATTATGTCCCCTGGTTTTACCATTTTCCTTTCTCTGGAAAAGATTTTGTTCTACGTTAATACCCTTTAAGTATTTGAACGTCTGAATCATATCACCCTCTCTCTCCTTTCCTCTAGGGTATACATATTCAGGGCTTCCAGTCTCTCCTCATACGTCTTCTGGCGCAAGCCTCCTATCATTTTTGTTGCCCTCCTCTGGACCGCCTCAAGTCTTCTTACGTCCTTCGCATCCGCAGCAATCAATTTGATCTTGTCTACCTCCTTTAAAGTGTGTTCTTGGCAGTACCGTATTTTGCAGGCGTTTATAGCTCTTTCCTGATAAGTAACTGCATGAGCTTATCAGTCAAGTCCTGGCACACAAACGTGGAATCAGAGGGCTTAGTTTTCTCTGAAGTCCTGCAGATCATATGAAATGACTCAAGCGAATACTCCAGGGCTCGTAACGTAAAATTATGGAGTAAAAAGCTTTTTTTAAAGTCTGTAACAGAAAACCAGGTATGTAAATTTTGTGATGTGAGCAAAGTGACAGGATTTGAAACTACTGGATATTCCTACACTTAGGGCTCCTTTTACAAAGGCGCTAAAATGGCTAACAGGGGGTAAGAGGCAGGTTAAACCTCTTAGGTCATGCACTAAGCAACAACGAAAGGGATCTTTTCCTGCTCTGCAATTTGTAAATGTTTAATGGCAGAGATACTTAGGCTTATTGGTGTAATCATTGCTCATCGAATGCATTCTTCGAAGAGAACCCCTCTGGGGGATCTGGGAAATGTGGGGCATAATCCCAATCATTATTATTGTTTGTTGGGGGCAGACCTCGGCCGAGTCCACCTCCTTTTCCACCTGCCCTTTATTTAAGTCTTGTCCAACATTCTTTGGCATAGTGTCCGTATTTGTGGCAAGCAAAGCATTGAACCTTTGCTTTCTCTCTGCAGCCTGGGCCTGGGCCAAGTCCCCTTCCACTGTAACTTTGTCCAAACCCTCTCTTATTCTGAGCCCATTCGATCTGTGCAAGCTGCACAGCTTCTTCCACTTGTGTGGCAGTGTCAGTTCTGCCACACTCCATCCACCAATCTGTATTAAAAGAAAGAAGAAAAGCAATTAGGTCTCCGAGAAGAGAAATGAACTCATGGGTAGATGGGCTGATCAACGTAACTCTAACAGCCTGAACCTATCATTCCCACCTCTGAAAGATACCAAATTCAAGACGTCTCCCAGCAAATCGTTCAACTACCAAATAGCAAAAGTGTGGACCTCACTTCCCATGGAAATTAGCACAACCTGTTTCACGAAAACCTAAAGACATGTGTTTGGGTTTTTTTTAAGAGACCCAGACTAATAATACAAGTCATCCAAAATAAAGACACTGTTAATGGTCAGCTACTATCACTGATATCTTACCTCAGATGGTGTACACAATTTGATAACTTCCCACCTCCTTTTACAAAACCGTAGCGAGGTTTTTAGCGCCGGCTCTGATGGTAACAGCTCCAATGCTCATAATGCTCATTAGAATTCTATGAGCATCGGAGCTGGCACTAAAAACACACTACAGTTTTGTAGAAGGCCAAATAGATGACGGCGAAAGCTAGAAGGATGCTGCGGTGCATAGGGAGAGGTTTGGCCAGTAGGAAAAAGGAGGTATTGATGCCCCTGTGTAAGACCTTGGTGAGACCTCAGTTAGAATATTGTGTGCAATTCTGGAGGAGGAAAGAAGGTACCAAGCCTCGAAGCAAAGCAAAACTAACAGGAAGAGGCACTGGAGATGTCAAATCCAACCGAACGGTCAGAGATCCTTTATTTGCAGTTTGTATCAAAGTTTTAAAAAAAGGCAAAGTTCCAAAGACAAAGTCCCGACTAGGATCTGAGTTTCGGCGATACCATCGCCTTCCTCAGAGGACAGTTGAAGAGATACTGACACGTTCACAACTGTCCCCTGAGGAAGGCGATGGTATCGCCGAAACTCAGATCCTAGTCGGGAGGACTTTGTCTTTTGGAACTTTGCTTGTTTTAAACTTTGATACAAACTGCAAATAAAGGATTTCTGACCATTCGGTTGGATTTGACATTTCCAGTGCTTCTTCTTGTTAGTTTTGCAATTTTGGAGGCCACACCTTCAAAAAGATATAAAAAGGATGGAGTCGATCCAGAGGAAGGCGTATGGGGACAGACTTTGAAAGAAAGGTGGGAGAGGGGAGATATGATAGAGACGTTGAAATACCTACATAATTAAAATGTACATGAGTCGAGTCTCTTTCATTTGAAAGGAAACTCTGCAATGAGAGGGCATAGGATGAAGTTAAGAGGTGATAGGCTCCGGAGTAATCTGAGGAAATACTTTTTTATGGAAAAGGTGGTAGATGTGTGGAACAGTCTCCCAGAAGAGGTGGTGGAGACAGAGATTGTGTCTGAATTGAAAAGGGCCTGGAATAGGCACGTTGGATCGCTTAGAGAGAGGAGGAGATAATGGTTACTGCGGATGGGCAGACTGGATGGGCCATTTGGTCTTTATCTGCCATCATGTTTCTATGTATAATTCTTTGTAATATGTTTTGCTCCAGAGTCTCTCAAACTGTGTGCCCAGGCACAGTGGGGTGCCCTGAAGAGATTCCACAATTTCCTTCATAACTATACGCTAGAACAACATCGGTGTGTGTAAGGATATAAATGCCCAGAGAAGTGCATTCAAAACCAAGCCCATCCACTGCATTGATTAGCAATTCTAGTCTATCTGCGTTAGTTTCACCGTTGTTGCAATTACCTGTATGTAGCTTAAAGAACTTTAAATAAATATCTCTCAAATTTAATTTTTTTCTTGGTTTTACAATTTTATAATTTCAATTACAATGTGCCTTGAAAAACATCCACATAGTGTGCCATGAAAAACATTTGCTCTGTTTAGTGTGCCAGAGCTAAAAAAGTTTCAGAGACACTGTTTTATGCTGCCTACAAATCTAATTAATGAGGATTCGGTGGGATACAAGGTACAATGATATGAAAAAATATATGTTTCTAACTTTGAATAAAGCTTACTGAGTCTTATAGAATGAGTTTTGTAGAAGAAAAAAATGAAGAAATAGGGAGTTCTTAGAAATTTTGGTTTATAAAACTGTCTATCAATGAACTTATGACTTTTCCTCTGTTACAAATTACCAATGTGACATTATTTATGAGTTAACAGAGCCATAGAAAACTGAAGGCAGATAAAGACCAAACGGCTTCTCCAGGCCATTTACTCTCCCTGAGAGATCCAGCGTACTTGCCCCCAGATTTCTTCAATTCACCTCCACCAAGAAACTGTTCCACAAATCCATCACCCGTTCCATAAAAAAAATATTTCTTCAGGTTACTTCTGAGTCTCTCTTCTATCATCGTCCTCCTATGTCCCCTCATTCCAGATACTCCTTTAAACTGAAAGAGACTCTCCTGTGCATTTATGGTGGGGAGTGTGTGATGCAGTAGTTAAAGGCTAAAGGCTCAGCATCCTGAGGTTGTGGGTTCAAATCTGACACTGCTCCTTGTGACCTTGGGCAAGTCACTTAATCCCCCCATTGCCCCAGGTACATTAGATAGATTGAGAGAGTCCATTGGGACAGACAAGGAAAAATGCTTGAATATCTGAATAAATTCATGTAAACCGTTCTGAGTTCCCCTGGGAGAACAGTAGAGAAAACGGAATAAATAGTGTGAAAAGTTGCTATTATGATGTCATAATGCCTCATTCCACCAGTAAGAGCCAACCTCCTCAGTGATGTCACAATGGCTTCATTGCCTAGACTTGGTTCACTCTTGCTATATTTTGATTTCTAGATTGGTGCAGTGGTTAAAGCTACAGCCTGAGGTTGTGGGTTCAAACCCCATGCTGCTCCTTGTGACCCTGGGAAAGTCACTTAATTCCCCTCCCCCCATTAGATAGATTCTGAGCCCACCAGGACAGACAGGGGAAAATGCTTGAATACCTCAACAAATTCATATAAACCATTCTGAGCTCCCCTGGGAGAACAGTATAGAAAATTGAATAAATCAATCAATTCTAAATGGAGTCTCACCAATATTATACAGGGACACCATCACCTCCTTTTTCCCAGGCATCCTTCTAGCTTTTGTCATCACCTCTTCCACCTGTTTGGCTACCTTAAGATAATCACATACAGTCACACCCCCTGACCACTTCCTGGCATTTTGATGGGAGATAGAGCTTTCCAAAAGAAGAGAAACTGAAGATCAAGGGGTCAGAGGTTAAGGGGAGGAGGAGGAAGACTCAAGAGCACCTGAGGATATAGTTTTCACGCAAAGGGAGGTAGATCTGTAGAAGAGTTTCTCACTTGGGTTGCTCAAACGGATGGATGGCAATCTGCGGTAAGCGAGAAGGGCAGACTGGGTGGGGCTTAGGGAGTATCTCAAGTATTCTCCAGTGGATAATTTCTTGGTAAACTACCCCATCACAGTAGCGTACGAGCGCCACAAACAGATTGTATCCTGTATCTAAGGGCTGCTGAGCAGAGATGATGCCCATCTATCAAAGAAGGGAAGACGTTAGCAGACCGGCTAACCGAGAGAAGATCCATCAGCAGAGGGCCCTGAGTCCCAGGGCTAAGGGATGGGGCCTAATGAGAAAACCAGCCAAGGACAAAATGGATTCTATAAAACTTCGTCTCTGCTCCATAATTGCTTACAACTACTGCAGTTGCTGGGGAATTTCCACACAGCAGTGCTGGTCACAAGATAATGTCTAAAAGCAGAACAACCTAATGTGCGTGGAAAGACAGTCACAGAGAGGTGATGAAAGAATAACTGATACGTCCTGAGTACACATCATGCATGTCCTAAGAAGAAGAAGAGGAAAGAGGAGGCTACTAAGAGGGGTGGGGTCCATGTCCAGAGGGTCTGGTGATCAGCACCAGGAACAAACTGTCAGGGGAGTTGTTTTTCAGACTTGTAATGACTTAAGGTAACATGAGAAATAAGAACATAAGAATTGCCACTGCTGGATCAGACCAGTGGTCCATCATGCTCAGCAGTCCGCTCCCGTGGAGGCCCTTAGGTCAAAGACCAGTGCTCTAACTGAGTCTAGCCTTACCTACGTACATTCTGGTTGAGCAGGAACTTTGTCTTGAATCCCTGGAGGGTGTTTTCCCCTATAACAGCCTCCGGAAGAGCGTTCCAGTTTTCTACCACTCTCTGGGTGAAGAAGAACTTCCTTACGTTTGTACGGAATCGATCCCCTTTTAACTTTAGAGAGTGCTCTCTCGTTCTCTCTACCTTGGAGAGGGTGAACAACCTGTCCTTATCTACTATGTCTTGAATCCCTGGAGGGTGTTTTCCCCTATAACAGCCTCCGGAAGAGCGTTCCAGTTTTCCACCACTCTCTGGGTGAAGAAGAACTTCCTTACGTTTGTACGGAATCCATCCCCTTTTAACTTTAGAGAGTGCCCTCTCATTCGCTCTACCTTGGAGAGGGTGAACAACTTGTCTCTATCTACTAAGTCTATTATCTTCAATGTTTCGATCATGTCCCCTCTCAGACCACTCAGAAAGCAAACATGTAAAACAACTAATCAAGATGCCAATGTAACTACCAATCCAAATAGCTAAGTAGCATGCCATGTAAAGGGATAAAAGAAGGTATCGAATGAGAAACCAGGTAGAGTGGACTTGTTTCCTCCGCGTGGCACAATTGCTGTAGGATCATTTTTCAGATGCTGATCTTGTAAGCTGCCTATTGATCGATTACTAATAAAACTATATCTTTTGATACAGCAAATGTGTTGTCATAGTGTGGTCATTCAAATACAGTGAAAGGCAGCAGACTCCTATCATAACCTACTGAAGAAGGCCTTAAACTAGAACCACTGGGGCAGACTAAAGCCCCCAGGTAAGTCCAAGTGCTATATATATCTACCCAGATGAAAAAAAAGGCACAGTCTAGAAAGCTGTACACTTCCCTCCTCTGCATTCACGGAAACAGGGGATCAGCATGGACGCAAATACAGAAAAACCACAAATAACTTTTCATATGTTGTTCGTGGTTTTTCTGTAAAAAGCCCGAAAAAACCGAAAATAATCTTACCTGTTCCTGTGAAGAAAGTGCTGTGATTTTCTCTATACAATGCTGAGAGGATCAATTTTCTCCGTGCATCGCTGGGAGCAGCTACTTCTTTTGACGTAAATTGGGGGGCGGAGCTGGTGCTCGAAAAACCGCGGACAACGAAACCGCAAATACGGAGAGGGAAGTGTATACGCTAATCTCCGAAGAGGGGAAATAAGGTTTTTCCCTATCTGTCCCGGTGGGCTCACACTCTAACTGATGTACCTGGGGCAAATTCTGTAAGAAGCGCCCAAAAATGAGGCGCCGATATAGGCACCGTTCAGCGTGATTCAAGTCAAATGGGATGCTGTTTAGTGAATCACGCTGAGCGGCACCTATTTTGGAGGCACCCAATAAATAGGCCAGCTCTAGGCACAGCTAAAAGTCAGGCGCCCATGCATGCGCTTAACCGCGCTTAAGAGCAATGATTCTGTAAGAAGGCGCCCTAACACATAGCCACACCCACATCTAACATGCATAGCGCCTATTTTTTTGGAAGGCCGCCTGAATTTTTAGAGGCGTCTTGTTACAGAATCGCGCTTTCTTGATGGGCGCCTACGTTTCAACCAGGGCTGATTAAAAAGCTTAACTGGGCTTGTTATTCAGTTTAGATAGGCGCCTGTCTAGTTGGGCATCGCCAAAATAGGTGCCTACTCTTAGGCGCAGGTTACAGAATTTGGGCCTAAGTGACTTGCCCAGCGTCACAAGGATCAGCATGGGATTTGAACCCACCACCTCAGGGTGCTGAGGCTGTAGCTCTAATCAGCACGCCACACGTTCCGCTAAAAAGCCTAAGTGCAACATACACAATGAAAACATAGTAACATAGTAGATGACGACAGATAAAGACCCGAATGGTCCATCCAGTCTGCCCAACCTGATTCAATTAAAATTTTTTTTTTTTTTTTAATTTTTTCTTCTTAGCTATTTCTGGGCAAGAATCCAAAGCTTTACCCGGTACTGTGCTTGGGTTCCAACTGCCGAAATCTCTGTTAAGACTTACTCCAGCCCATCTACACCCTCCCAGCCATTGAAGCCCTCCCCTGCCCATCCCCCACCAAACGGCCATACACAGACACAGACCACATGACAGTAAAACTTCACAAATCTCCTAACATCATATCAACGCTACACGCCGAAGATAAATATGAAAGCTACACAAAGGCAGGATCTAAAGCAGGGGTAGGCAGTGGCGTACCTAGGGTATGTGGCACCCGGGGCCCATCATTTTTTGACACCCCCCCTCCCCCCCATGTAAAAAAATTTTTTTTTTTTTTTTTTGCAATAACCATGAAATGGAATAAATGGTCAGAATAGAAACAGGCAGTGAAAATTTTCTTTTATTGAACCTCATATATGTAACCATTATTCCAAACATAACAAAACATAAATTATGTCTAAATTGTCATGACATTAGAAGTACATATGGAGTAGTTGCAGGCAGTGGTGTACTTAGGGTATGTGGCACCCAGGGCCCATCATTTTTTGACACCCCCCCCCATCTATATGAAAAATATGATTTTTAGTACCAATCTACATATCGCACCACAAGAGTGTACCTAGGAAAAGGCTGCATCTTAAACATTGCAGTGAGCACTAGAACACCAACACATACATTGTAAAACTAAACAAGCCAGATCCCGCACAGTCAATTGGTCCTGTAGTCAATGCCAACTGAAAACTATGTCTTTTTCATACACACAGAACAGAGATACACCCTCGCCCAAAATGGAATAATCACAAACTAAAAATAGAAATATGTAGACAAAAGTTAAACTGATCCGCCAAGAAACCAGACCCTGGATACAATGCAACACCACAAAAAACAGTAACACATGTCCTCTAATACAGTGCAAAATATAAAGACAGTAGATGTAAATTTGAAAAAACTGATACATAACAATCACCACTTTATAAATTAACAAATAAAAATAAAACAAATAATGAGATATAAAAAAATACAATTTTATTGGACTAATCCCCGTAAGCTCGGTCCCCATCCCCGCAAACCACCTGATTCCATCCACACAAGCCTTGAATTGTTTATATTAAAGTATAAAAAGAAACAATATTCTGTACAATTGTCAATTTATAAATCAGCGTCTTCTCCCCACTCTCTTCCCCATTTCCCTTCAGCATCCTCAGCCCACTCTCTCTCCACTTTCCTTCAGCGCACGCACATAAAAACAAGCAAGTAATTTTATATCATTTTCATTCTATTCATTCATAGAAATTAAAGTCTAGATAATGCCAGTCACATAACAAAACATGATTTTACAAAAATAATTCCCTGCAGTCAAGCCTGCAAGGATTATTAGATGTCTTTCAGCAGTTCCCCTCCCTCCCTCCCCCTTACCTTTGTGGCCAAGTCAAAATGATCTACCAACAATAAAATTTTAAAAACACAAAGCACGCTGTACGCAGAGAAAATGTTAATTATCATTTATATTCCGCGGGTTTTCAAAGAGGTCAAGGCAGATGACTTTATGCAATGTCACCTCAGTAACAACTATACAAAAATAGACAAATATTCCCCCTCCCTTTTTACTAAACTGCGATAGCGGTTTTTAGCGTAGGGAGCTGCGCTGAATGCCCCACGCTGCTCTCGACGCTCATAGGCTCCCTGCGCTAAAAAACTCTATTGCGGTTTAGTAAAAGGGGGCCATAGTGCAAAATATAGACAGCAGATATAAATTTTCAAAACGGACACATTTTGATCACTAAGTTGAAAATAAAATCATTTTTCCTACTTTTTTGTCTGGTGATTTCATGAGTCTCTGGTCCTTCTTCTGATCCTTCTTCTTTCTCTCTCCCCCTGGCTCCCCTCTTTATTTCTGCCTTTCTTTCTCTCTCCTCCTGGCCCCCCTCTTTCTTTCTGCCTTTCTTTCTCTCCCCCTTGACCCCCCTCTTTATTTCTGCCTTTCTTTCTCTCCCCTTGGTCCCCCTCTTTCTTTCTGCCTTTCTTTCTCTCTCCCCCTGGCCCTCCTCTTTCTTTCTGCCTTTCTTTCTCTCCCCCTTGACCCCCTCTTTATTTCTGCCTTTCTTTCTCTCCCCTTGGTCCCCCTCTTTATTTCTGCCTTTCTTTCTCTCCCCTTGGTCCCCCTCTTTCTTTCTGCCTTTCTTTCTCTCTCCCCCTGGCCCCCCTCTTTATTTTTTCCTTTCTTTCTCTCTCCCCCTAGCCTGCACAAAGCCATCGTGCCGATTTCTCCACTTCCACGATTCTTTCCCTACCCTCACCCCCAAGCCAGCAGCCGATTTCTCCCTGCTCCTTCCCCGATGTCCTGATGTTCTGAACTTCATCGGGCAGCAGCAGCATTCACAATTCACTGATGTTGCCCGCTTCAGGCCTTCCTCTCTGTCGGGTCCTGTCTTCATGAAAACTGGAAGTAGGCAGGACCCGGCAGAGAACAAGGCCTGAAGCCGGCAACAGCAGCGAATTGTAAACGCTGCTGCTGCCCGAAGAAGGTAATGGAGCACCGAGGCAGTCCGCTTCTCCCCCCTCCCAGCCGAACCCCCGCTGACCCTCCTATCTCCCCCCCCCCCCGTGAACCTTTCCGACCTTCCCAGCGAGAGCAGCAAACCTCCTTCGCGGCTTTCTCCTCCCTCTGCCGCGTTACTGATGACGTCATCAGTGATGCGGCAGAGGGAGGATAAAGCCGACGCTACTGGAGGGAGGTTTGCTGCTTTCGCTGGGAGGGTCAGAAAGGTTCACTTGGGGGGGGAGAGAGATAGGATGGTCAGCGGGGTTTCGGCTGGGAGGGGGGAGAAGCGGTCTGCCTTGGTGCTCCAAGGCCTGGCGCCATTACCTTTTTCGATAATGGCGCCGATGCTGCTTTCGCTGGGAGGGTAGGAGCGCGATAGGGACCGGGCCAGCTGTGCACCCCCCCCTAAGGCGGCACCCGGGATGGACCTCCCCCTCGCCCCCCTTGGTACGCTACTGCCCTGGGGAAACAGCCTGCAACAAGATCGCGCGATGCCAGAGATCTTTGCCTGCTTCGGCTGTTTCCTCCGCCGCGGTCCCGCCCCTCCTCTGACATCAGAGGAGGGGCAGGACCGTGGCGGAGGAAACAGTCGAAGCAGGCAAAGATCTCTGGCATCGCGATCTTGCTGCAGGCTGTTTCCAGACGCGACACCCGGCGCAGGGGGGGGGTAACTGGACCGGACCGGGAGCACCCCCTCAGGGCTTGGTACCCGGGGCGGACCGCCCCCCCCGCCCCCCCCTTGGTACGCCACTGGGGGTAGGGAACTCCGGTCCTCGGGAGCCGTATTCCAGTCGGGTTTTCAGGATTTCCTCAATGAATGTGCATTGAAAGCAGGGCATGCAAATAGAGCTCATGCATATTCATTGGGGGAATCCTGAAAACCGGACTGGAATACGGCTCTCGAGGACTGGAGTTCCTTACCCCTGATCTAAAGGGTAAGAAGACGCACTGGGTCGATGGAAAATGCCTCCTTCACAGTCAGAAGAAGTGGACAGAGAATTTAATTGAAGACATTCCAAAAAGAGCTGTGGAAGGGGAAGGATTACTACATTTGGAAACCAGATGTTGACTGGGGTATTCCCTAAGGCAAAGGTAATGCCCTAAAACAAATACCCTATCACACTGCTGCCTGTGATAAAAAAAACCCTAACACGATTTGTTAAAAGGGGTGGGGCGGGGTGTGTGTGAAGAATTATTTAAAATGATACGTGTTTAAACCCTTTTGAAATGATAAATTAGACGGAATAGCTCTTAGTTCAACAGGCAAGGAGATCCAGGCTGAAATGATTCAATACAAGAAGAGAAACCGAATTAAAAAGAGAACAACACCTCACCTCCAAATTTAGCTATCACTTCCTTCAGCTGCTGAGGGTAGCTCAAGCTGAAACCGATTTTAAGATCAATAGAAACAGCCTCTGGTCCTGGCAACTTCATTTTATGATACCTGTGGGAAGAAAGTCACTGGGATTATTCCAGAATGGGATGAATCATCACGGCCATTTCACGGCGGGATGTTTCAGCCCTCTCTGCGATGAACCATGAGGAATCATGCCCCAGTGCCCCCCACCGGTGCCTCTCCGACCTCCGTTGGTGCCTCGCGTCGACTCATCCCACCAATGCCTCTTCTCCTCTCTAACCCCCACCCCTGCTGGTGCCTTTCCTCCTCTCTTCCCCCTTCCTCCCCCCCCCCCCGCATACCTCTTAAAAAGTTCACTGGTGCATCTTCCTCCCCCTGCTTGGCTGGTTTTGGCTCCCTTCTGACATCATTTCCTACTTCCTGATTGTGGGACCAGATACATGGGGGATGTGTAGAGGGGAGAGGCACTGTGAGGGGCACTCCTAGGCTAGGGTATCCCATTACCATAGGGATACCCCACAAGAGGTCAGGTGCTGCCATCGACAATTCATCGTGGCCGATTCAGCAATGAAACGGCCTTGCTGAATTGGCCACGATGAATTGTCCTACAGCCTTACAGAACAGAGATGGGACAGGGACAGGGACAGGGAATGAAATATACCAAGAGCCCTTTGTTTTCCATGATTACGTGACTGAAGCAAAGTCTGAAAATCTAGTTATTATAAAAGAATTTGTCAGTCCTCAGAGAATCACTGGAAACCAGTTATGTTATCTGGTCTCTACCCCACCCCAGACCTGAGGCCATTTTGAGAATTAAGTTTGAGGGCTGTGAGTGGAATCCTTAAAATTAGTCGCTCTGAAGAAGCCGTCTCTCTGTAGCAGTGAAACAGGTCCCGCCGGGGAGTGCTTTAAATCTGGAGTGCTATGTTTATGAGGGGACAATTGGAATTAAGATAAGTGTATTCTTTATGAAGTATTTTGTAAAATTTGTAAGCAAGAGAAAAAATATTGAAAATCAGCCTAAATATACTGTATCTTGTGTGTACGATGTTGTTTAAAGGTTTGATGGTAGAGAGATTTTTGTAGGATTGAAGAGATACTTGAATGTGTAAATCACATGCATGTGTTGGTTGATGAGGTCCTTTTCCTCTCATTAAGTTGGTGATTCTACTGTTTAGTGAAATCTCAGTGAATGTGCTTAAAATTTATATTGGTGAAGTCTATGTCCTAATTGTTGGATTGGAAGCTTCTGCTTGCCCTGGGATCAGTAGCATGGAATGTTGCTACTCTTTTGGTTTCTGCCAGGTACTTGGGACCTGGGTTGGCCACTGTGGAAGCAGGATAATGGGCTAGATGGACCATTGGTCTGACCCAGTACAGCTATTCTTATGCTCTTATGTGAGCCAAGTCTAGGACAATCGAGCCATTGTGACCTCACTGATGAGGTTGGCTCTTAGGCATTGGTGGAATGAGGCATTATGACATCACAAGCTCAGCTCTGGAATGTTGCTACTCTTTGGGTTTCTGCCAGGTACTTGGGACCTGGGTTGGCCACTGTTGGAAATGAAGACCAGCTGCGAAAGTCTCCATCAATGACCTCACGACAACCCAATTAGCTGTATAGTGTATATATTTATTAGTAATCAATAATAATCTGTTTTTCAAAGGATAAGTCTCAGCCAATTGAGTTAACATAAAATATACAGAATGTCAGCCTTCTGAATACCTAGTGAGTTGGCCTTTTATACATTCTTAACAACTTGAGACCACGTTAGTACATGTTACGTTCTTAATTTTTATTGGCTATTCATAATTGTCATTTCTCTTATCAGTTCATTGATTGATTAACATTTATACTTTTCTGAGTCATATTGAATGTGATATTCTGTTTACCAAAAGGCTTGTCTAATTTCCCGACATATGTCCTTTTGATATCAAGAATCATCAATTTCTGAGCAAGGGCCTATGTTATTTCACTTTTACTTCTTTACACAGTTTGTCAATTTTATATCCTTGTGGTTGATCTTATTTCTGGTAAATCAACTTAACCTAGGTTATACAGATGTGCTAATTTCCTTCTGATGTCGGTAATTTTCCTTTCTCACAAAAAAAACTTCTGTTGTGAAAGATGAGTTTTGCATGAAACTTGCTAATTTTTTAGCAGAGAGAGAAATTATGTGAGAGCTGGCAGTTTCTTCAGGGTGTTTTCAGGCCTGTAATATGCACTGCCATATTTCCGTTAATCTGGGGATCACAGGGGTATGTTTTCACCTGTACACCTGTACAGGTCTTCTCTTCACCTGTACATGTCTTTTGTCCTTCACCTGCTTCTCCTTCCTCAGAAACAGGAGACTGGGCTTGATGGGCCTTCAGTCTGTCCCAGTACGGCAGCTCTTATGTTCTTATGTAGAATA
The DNA here is from genome assembly GCF_902459505.1 of Geotrypetes seraphini. Taxonomy (NCBI): domain Eukaryota; kingdom Metazoa; phylum Chordata; class Amphibia; order Gymnophiona; family Dermophiidae; genus Geotrypetes; species Geotrypetes seraphini. The sequence continues at coordinate 5,139,942 of NC_047089.1, read as the reverse complement.
ATGGCATGCACATACATATGTGTGCATGTACATACATAAAAGCCAAAACTCCACCTAAGCACTAGAGGGAGAGCGTGGGTGGAGGTCAGATGTGCCTAACTCAGAGAATACTGTAAGTTATGCACATACCTTCAGGATTTTAGCATTTTGAGTAGGTGTCACATAGGCCTCCTCCAGGCACCTAATTATAGATACAGTGTTATGGAATTAACCAACAACCTCTCCTATACTAGGATTGAGAGGATAACACTGACAGGGTAGATGTGGAAAGGAGACCACAGGATGGATTTTGGAGAGGGTTGAAGGGAGGATACAAGGAAGAACAAATAGGAGGTGAACGGAGGAAAAATCAGGGATGTTGGTGGAGAAAAGTTCTTCCAGTTTGAGGAGAAAAAAGGCAGGGACAAGAGAGGGATGGTCTGTGATCCTTCTCTTCCACTTCATTCCTCAGTGCTTCCTCGACACCTTAATTCTACCTCCCTCTCTCATTCTCAATCCCACGTCTCTTTCTCCCTCACCTGTGGCCATATGGAAATACAGGCACTATGTCCCTTCATCCCACTCAAAAACAAGGAACATCCAGCACTTGCAAAATATCAGAAAACTAACATACCTGATGAAGGCGTCCCTCACATCCTAGAGGAGAAGGAGACAGAGAATATTTCTAGTTAGATTTCACAGTTTCTGAGAACACATTAGACACTTTAGGATATTCCATTCCCAGCCCTGTGTCTGGAGAAAAGAATTATCCCTCCTGCTTCCTAAGACAGGGAGAAGTTTGCTAAGGAACCGCTAGGAATGTAGAGGTCAGGCTGCCAAATAAGGAAGTCGACAGCCTGATCCCTAGCAGAGTTTCAGGGAAAGGTTCCAGAGTTGCCTGATTTAGCACAGGGGATTGAGGGAGGCGGGAGGTCTGGTAGGGGCAGATATTTGAGAAACGCTCATTTCAGACTCCTTCCTGATATTCTCTCAGTAATAAATGCTAGTTTGCCACTTCCGTGACTGCTGCTAGGGTTGCCAGATGTCTGGATTTTTGAGGACATGTCTGGGGGTCCAGATGGCTTTTCAAAATCCGGGGAGATATGATTGAAGTCTACAAAATCCTGAGTGGAGCAGAACGGGTACAAGTGGATCGAATTTTCATTCCGTCAAAACTTACAAAGACTAGGGGACACTCGATGAAGCTACAGGGAAATACTTTTAAAACCAATAGCAGGAAACATTTTTTCACTCAGAGAATAGTTAAGCTCTGAAACGCGTTGCCAGAGGATGTGGTAAGAGCAGATAGCGTAGCTGGTTTTAAGAACGGTTTGGACAAGTTCCTGGAGGAAAAGTCCATAGTGTGTTATTGAGAAAGACACGGGGGAAGCCACTGCTTGCCCTGGATCGGTAGCATGGAATGTAGCTACTCCTTGGGTTTTGGCCAGGTACTAGGGACCTGGATTGGCCACCCTGAGAACGGGCTACTGGGCTTGATGGACCATTGGTCTGACCCAGTGAGGCTATTCTTATGTTCTTATATTCATATGGATAAGCAGACTAGATAGATCATATGGTCTTTATCTGTCTTCATGTTTCTCGGTTTCTATAAATATCATCGTTAATCAGCTAGGTGGCCGCTCTGCCCAAACTCCGCCTCTGTCTTGCCCTTAACCTTCCTGGTTAGGGGCTGGTCATTAAAAGGCAATACTGAGCAGCACTTTCCAGTTAAAATCTGTTGAATAATGACCCTTAGCCCTGACAAGTGATTTAAACAGTCGTGAGCCTCTCCTAACCATTTAAATCACTTTATTAATCTCACCTTCACTGACTTGGCAACCAGCTGCTGACCCTTCTCCTCTATCTCGGAGATCAGCTGCATGAGGGAGGAGCTTTGCTCTTCTACTTGGGTCACATTTTCCCTGATTCTCTCCAGAATTTTCTTCTCTTCCTCCTCCAGTCTCGAGAGAAGGACCTGCTTCTTCTTATTCAGAGTCTGGTGTAACTCCTCAAACACAGACTCCACTGTCTGTCTTTGGATTTGTGTCTCACTCTGAATTAAACAAGGACAGATAAGTCTCAGTAACGCTAGAGTGGTTTTGTTGCAAAGAGCTCCGGATTCAGAATCTGCAATGAACAAGAAATCTCTTCTGTTGCAAATTAGAGAGTGACATGGTAAACGTTAATGTTTTCGCTTGGTATTAGCCCAGCAACGGTTGACCATTCCCTGGAAGTGCCACGGTAATACAGGGCACCCTCCCCAAGCCTACCTTTTCATGTCCCCAGTGGTCTAGTGGCTTCTTTGGGAGCAGGAAAGAACCAATCTCTTTTCTGCTTCCCCCCCCCCTGCTTCTAGAGCTGCCCCAAATTTTTGTCCTTATGTCTCTCTCTAAAGCAAGCAGTCAGTGCAAAGGTCCAGAGCCCCCTAGGATAATGTTGAGGCTTGTCACACCCATCCAAATCACCCCTCTCTCTCTTTCTCTCCCAGCATGCAGTTCTTCCTCTGTCTCTCCACTCTGTCTTTCTCCCTCCCCCAACATCAAGCATTGCCCCCTCTCTGTCCCACCTGCCATACATCATCTTCTCTCCGTCTCTCCCTGATTCATGCAGCATTGCCCCTGTATCTCTCTCTCCCTCTGCCATGTGGCAACTTCTTTTGTCTGTCTGTTTTCCCCAGTCATTCCCCAGCTTTTATTTCTCTCTCCCTCTGCTGGTCATGCAGCACCTCCAGTTCTCTCCCTCCATCTGCCATGAATTATGTCCTATTTCTCTTTCTCCTCCAGCCATATTCTCTCTCTCTCTCTCTGCCATGTAGTACCTCTTCTCTGTCTCTCTCCTGCCCCCTTCAGCCATCCAGCATCCTCCTCTCTCTCTCTCTCTCTGCCATGCAGCACCTCTTTCTGTCTCTTTCTCTCTTCCCTTGTTATCCAGAATCCGTTCTCTCTCCCCACCACCACCACCACGCAACATCTCCTCTCTCTGTTTCCGTCTCTCTCCCTTGTCATGCAACACCTCCTCTGTCTCTCCCCACCCCAGCCCTACCATCCAGCTTCATTCTATGTCAACGTCTTTCACCCCCTCCCCATTGTCCCATCTCTTTTTCTTCACCTGCCTCACTGTTAGCTCACTAACTCACTCATTTGTCAGTCTGCTGCTTCCCTAGGCCCGAGATTGTGATGAAGACAACAAACAGAAGCCCCGCAAAGAGCCACTGCTGAATCTGCTAGTCAGCAAGCAAGTAGGAAGCATGGAGGAGAAGGTGGAGGGTGAGTCTTGCATCCAGTTCAAACACCTCTCATAAGTTTTATTAAAACCTGTTACAACGCCTGTTCTTACATTATATTACATTGCATTAGTGACTTATATTCCGCCTGTATCTTGCAGTTCTAACAGTATAAGATAACAGTAACAGATTACAGTATAAGATAACCGGACATTTCCAGGAAGTTACAATTTGGGGGACGCTTACACAGTAGAAGGTTTAATAGAAGAAGCAGAGGGGAGAGGATGGGGAAGAGAGGAGAATTAAGGAATACTAGTAGGGAAGAAGAGTTTAGGGTCGGTTACTTGTTAGGGTCGGTGGGGAGGTTGAGTAGTTTTTTTGAATAGTAGGGTTTTGATTTCTTTTCGGAATGATTTAAAGTTACTTGTAGTTGACAACAAGTTGGAGATATAGGGGTCCAGTTTCGCTGCCTGCGTCACTAGGAGGCCGTCGTACAGGTCCAAGCGGTTTACAATTAAAAATACATAAAAAGAAAGGAACTCCTTGTTAAATAGGACAAATCTAAGTAGAATACGCAGCATGCACTCCCTCATTCATACCTACAAATTACAACAGTTAAGTAAAAATTCTTGTATCAATTCTGTATCACAGTGACCCTTTTGAAAGACCCATTTCCACTAATATATATACAAAGTCTTCATGAAAATAAAATGTTTTCAACGTTTGCTTCCAATCTCAATTCTCATGGAACATGATTCCACAATTGCGGAGCGATGAAATAAAAGGCTTTACTTCTAGTTGACTCTTTGTCAAAGGAAGAACTAAGCTCTTATCTTGTAAAGACCTTAAGGTTCTTGCAGGTGCCTATGGGATTGTCAGATTATACAAATAATTAGGTTGCTGATAAAAGAAAGCCTCATGTGTATGTGTCAAAACCTTAAAAGGTATCTTATAGAAAACTGTCAAAGGAGGAACTCTATCACGTTTCTTCTTATAGCCCAACCCTTTGATTGCAGTATTTTGAATGGTTTGTAATCTTTTCAAATTCTTTTTTAAAGAGTCCTGAATAAACTATAATACAGTAATCTAATTTGGAGATTACCAAAGCATGTATTAAGGTATAAGTTCTTTTCCTGGAAAAGCCCTCTGATTGCCCGTAGTACGCTTAAAGAGTAAAAGCCAGCAGAGTTGAAAACCAACAACTCCAGGGGATTTAAAGGCCTTCACTGTTGTCATTTTCTGCCCCAAAACAGAGATCTCTTTTGTTGGTTGTGGATAATGTCCTTTATCACTATTCAGAGCCAACCTATGCTCACCCTGCCAATGAACTATTGCTTTAAGACCTTCTGTAATCATCGTCAAGTCTAATGAAAGTGGATCGATTTTTCCAATGATAAGAATGTCATTTTTAAACTCTTTTATTGAAAAATTTTATATAAGAAATTATACAAGTATATCATACTGTATAGATGATACAGACATGTCCATAGGTGCAAGGAAACAACAAGCACCTATATAAAATGAATATAGAATAACCATTATATGAAGCCATATGTAAAAGGAACAGCAGAAAGTCCCTACGAAGACCCATAGCATCTGGTAACTGTGATTTGGGTTATTCTTCCCAATATGCATCACTTTGCAGTTGTCCACATTTCATCTGCCACTTGGATGCCCAGTCTTCCAATTTCCCAAGGTCTGCCTGCAATGTTTCACAATCCGCCTGCGTTTTAACAACTTTGAACAGCTGTCTTCCCCTTTTAACAGCAGTGACTCCAGCACAGTCTCCCTCCTCTCAACACCTTATTTTTCCTCTGCAGCTCCCCCTCTCTCCATGCCCAGCAGCATAAGCCCTTTCACTATCTCCTCCATCCTCTGCACAGTCTTCGGCTAACGGAGCCTGGATATCTCTGCCAGCCACATTGTTTCAGCTGAAATTCCGCCCTGCTAGTTTGCCATTCTTGTTGACCAATGAGTTCTTCTAATGATAACACCAGACCTGGGTACCATAGTTCTGCTGAATTTTGGGGAACCAGAAGGTCCAGTATTCAAAACTCTCAGAAGGTTCTCAGACACTAACCCAAAGTTACAGATACCAAATGATTATAGTAACATAGTAAATGACAGCAGGACCTGAACGGTCCATCCAGTCTGCCCATTAGTTATTCTCATTAAAAATACATGATTCAATTAACTTGTCTCTTCTTTGATATTTCTGGGCCATAGACTAAAGTCCACCTGGCATTGTGCTAGATTCCAAATGTTGAAGTTGCCGTCCATCTCACTCCAGCCTATCCAACCATCCCATTGTTTGCAGGATATCTACCATAAAGTCTGGACAGTAACGTCCTCATGTTCCAAGTTAGTGGAGTTCCCATTGATGCCCTCCCCAGCCCATCCTACACCAAATCACAAACCAGCCTTAGTTCTTTAATGTATACCAGTGTCCCGCAGACTTTCTCGAGCTGCGGCACACTAAAGGTAGTGGCCACAGCTCGAGGCACCTGGAAGGCTCATGCGTGTCATCATCACTTTGATGTCCATGCATGCGAGAAGGCCGTTCAGATGGGCCCTTGGACACCAGTGGAGGGTGCAAGCAGGGAAGAGGGCAGGAGAGAAGGAGAGGTGCTGGCACCGACTGGTTGCATACAGGATGTGCTTCTCGCTTTGAGAGGCACATCCTGTTGGCAGTCAGCCAGCACTGGTGCTTCTTCTCCTCCCCAGTGTGCCGTGGCACACCTGACATCTCAGGAAGAATACAGTTTGCGATACACTGATGTATAGCATTTGATTTTTAATTAGAGATCCTCTGTGTTTATCCCACACTTGTTTGAATTCCATCACCGTTTTCTTCTCCACCACCTCCCTCGGGAGGGCATTCCAGGCATCGACCACCTTCTCCGTGAAAAAGAACCCTGCAACCTCAAGTTATCTAATCTAATCCAATTCATAAGGCCCCTTTTACTAAACCGCGCTAGCGTTTTTTAGCGCCAGGAGCCACGCTGAATGCTGCACGCTTCTCCCAAAGCTCATAGAGTTCCTATGAGCATCGGGAGCAGCGCGGGGCATTCAGCGCAGCTCCCGGCGCTAAAAAATGCTAGCGCGGTTTAGTCATATATACCACTAAGCATAATCTTTTGTTAATCGCATTGAACTAAGGTTATGCGGTCTAGAAATTCGTTGTTATGTTATGTAACATTCATTGACGCCATTGCCTAAAAAGCGATGAAACATCGTGGCTTTTAAGGTTTTGCAAAAGATCTGAAGAGATAAACACGATCTCATTTGAGGAGGTCGTCCATTCCATTTCGCAGTTAGTAAGTATGGCGAGGAGTGTGAGATTTTACTAATGGACTTGATTCCTCTCAGTGATGGAAAAGAAAGCTTAGACATATGAGTTGTTCTCGGACCTGAAGATCTCATGGGGTTTAGAGATAAAGACATCAAAGGAACAATTTTTAAGACTCTACAGGCACATTTAAAATGAACTCTCAATTGAAACGGAAGCCAATATAATGTCCTCAACAGAGGTGGCACGTGATCACATTTTTTTCCTTCTAAAAATCAGTTTGGCTGCAGTGTTTTGAATCAATTGCAGCCGTTCCTCGTTTCCTTTGCTTAATCCCACATAAATGGAATTAGCCTCCACGTCACAGGAGTTAATTTAAGACTGAAACTGTATCCTGCATCAGGACAGACCCATTCCTGGGCGAGTAGACTTGTACAGATCCGGTATCTGCCTGTTCTGAGCTAATAAGGAACCAACCAATAGTTTCCATTCTGTGAGTAACAAGGAAGACTGAATTCTCTTATTCAGGTACTTCGGGGGATTGATATACTGAGAGGAATGAAAACCCTGCAGAAACTGGCTCAAAAAGGAGACCCACCTTCAGCTCTTCAGCTTTCTTCTCTTCAGCAGATTTGAACTTCAGAAGATCTTCCAAATCCTTTCTCAGAGGATTCAGGCATCTTTTAAGGTTTTCCTGTGAATATTAAATATCTTTGATTAGAATGTGATGGATTTTCATAGCCACAATTTCGGACTTAATGTTAGATATAGTTTCTACTTTAGGTAATTTCTTTGAGGTGATTAAATTCTGAGGGGTCAATGATCAAGGCAAGTAAATCACATTCAAGTGGCCATCACCAGCGCTTAAATGAGCTCTCCTCTCTGGGCAGTGGAAGGGCAATCTAGGGGTAGAGCTGGGTTGGAGCAAGAAGATATACAGATACTGGCAATATTCAATACTGTGACCCATATCTAACCAAGCAAGTTCGGCTGTGCTAACTTGGTCCGGTTAGGTAAATAGGTATGGCACTGAATAAAGGCCATAACCACATGGTTTATGGCAATGGTTCCCAACCCTGTCCTGGAGGAGGGTTTCATGCATATTCATTAGGGCTGTCCTGCAAACCTGATTGGCTGGTGGTCCTCCAGGACAGGGTTTGTAACCGATGGTTTATGGTGTTTGGTTTATTTGACTTCCCGACAATCATAACGGAGCAGTTTGCATTAAATGATATTAAAATAGAAGGAAAGGAACACTAAATCATAGAATAGAGGAGAATAAGGAAAGGTTGTGGAATGTTGATAGTCTGGTCCTCACATGCCCAAGAGCCAACTAAATGCCATCCGCTTTCTCCAACAAAGAAGTCTAAACTTCATAAGTGACTGCTCTATACACAGAGCCAAGTGAAGAGACTGTCAAAGGAAGGGGGCAGTGCAGAAAAAAAGCATTGCAAATAGAGCTGTAAAAGGGGAAGTATACTCGTAGGTGATTTGAACATGCCAGATGTTGACTGGGGTTTCTAGAAGTAGGGAGATCCTGGATTCTCTACAAGGAGAACTGTTCCAGCCGTTGGTAATGGAACCAACGTGGGATGAGGCATTCTGCGGATGGAGACCTTGCTCATCACTCTAATAATGTCATCACTCCCAACAAAATCACCTGGGAGGAGTCTTCATCGTCGGACGCTGGAGACCAGCTGAGCCGAGTGTGGCAAGCATGAGCCACAAACAAGGCCGCTGCTGCAACCTTAATTCCTGGAGCTGAGGCTTCAAACTGCCTCTTAAGGATCATTCTTGTAATGGCGTCCTGAAGTTAGGCAGCAATAGGGCTTCCTACCGCCGTCTAACTAACCAATCAAGACGCACGTTTTCAAAACAAATCAATGCTGGGAATAATGCTTACATTGAAGGCGCCGTTTGTGCACCTAAGGACGCCTGAGGCCTGCGTGGGCGTGGTTTACGCCGGAAGTGGACTTAAGCATTCTTAGGTGCACAACAGGCGCCTTTAAAGTGGGCCTATGTTTAAGGCGCCTGTTTTAAAAACAGCTGCAAGTCTATTAACGGCGCCGATGCGTTATTGTCATGCAATCAGCGGCTGTTTATAGGCGGCCACCAATTCTGGCGCCGTTTATAGCAGAGGTTCCCAACCCTGTCCTGGAGGACCACCAGCCAGTCGGGTTTTTGGGATAACCCTAATAAATATGCATGACAGAGATTTGCATATAATGGAGGTGACAAGCATGCAAATCCGCACCATGCATATTCATTAGGGCTATCCTGAAAATCTGATTGGCTAGTGGTCCTCCAGGACAAGATTGGGAATCACTGGTTTATAGAATCCGGGTCCATATGTAGCTCTCCATATAGCAATAACTAGGGTTACAATCGGGACCCCCTAGACCCGCCCCCAGGCCTGGCCAGCGCCACCCATCCCCGCCCCGTTTTGCGCCGATCCCGCCCCAGTCCCGCCTCCAATCCCGCCCCCGCTGCCTGCTCTTGTAGGGCAGGATATCCACACATTGTGACAGTTCTGACCCATTAGTCAGCCCTGACACACAGGGGAGTGAAGAAACTGTGCTCCCAGGCCACAGAAAAACAGGGTTAGTAAAAGACAGTATAAACCACCTAGAGCTGTCTATCCCCCATTTCAGCCAAGGCAGCATCCTTTCAGCAGGAAAATCTCCTCAATGACCACCGGAGGAGCCAGAGAGAGCTGAAGTCAGCTGCCACCTCAGCTAGGCTTGGGTGTGGTTCCAACAGATTTAAGCCTAGCTTACAGAAGCTGGCTAGGGCAGTTCAGGAGCAGTGGCTGAGAAAACCTCTCCAGCCAAGGCAGCAGACCCCAAGGACTGGTAGGATCATGAAGATTCCCAGACACCGGAGCCTGGACTTTCCTGAATCCGAGCCAGTTCCTAACCCGGCAGAGGCCATGGAGATTAACCTGTGCACTGTGGGCAAGTAGCCATTTTTGGCATGTTTTTGTGTTTTTTTTTTAAATCCCAAAAGCCCTGCAGTGTCTTGGAGATGGTGAGGAGTGCATAAGGTTATAGGGGATGTGTATGCTGTGACATCCGTGAGGGATATTTTTTGAGGGACTCTTTCTCTGATATCATTTAAAGAAAAAGTGATTAAGCTACATAGCAGCCTTAACCCCCCACAATCAGCTCTGAGGAGCTGAACACCTGCTAAAACTGATAATAGGCGGGCTTGGAGAACCTGGACTGTTCCTGTTGTTGAGAGCTATTTGCTGAGCCAACAATTAAATGCAAGGCCCTGGTGAAGGGGACTTTATTTGGGACTACAGAAGTCTGGGTCCTTTTTGGCCAGTCCAAAGCAAGGCTTGTGTTTGTATTTTTTCTTTTCCTTTTGTGCTTTAGTTTTGCTTTTCTGATAGTTTTTGTTCCTGGGCCTGTTTGGGCTATGAAAGTAGCCCAGAATGCATTGAACTTTTTAAGAGTTGCCTAAATCCTGGATGCCAGAGTTTGTGAGTTTTTTTTGTTATCTCTTTTGGGCCTACCTGATAAACTTACCTTGGAAAGCTCTCCTGTTTGAGAATTGTTTTCTTTTACTGTTTTGAACTTTGAGCTGAAACTAACTTGGGCAGTTTTAACCTGCTCACCCTGAAGGGCCATTCTCCCTTTGGAGTGGCGTGCAGAAATCGGCCTAGTCACCCTTGCCCGCCCTTGCGCTATCCAGCGGAAGCCGGGAAGGTGACAATGTGCGCGGATGCCCTCCTGGCCGAAGGAAAGCTTTTCAAAACCTAGACAAAGTGCTGGGTTTTGAAAAGCTGCCAGACCTCAAAAGGAGAACATATCTGGGAAAATCCGGACGTCTAGTAACCCTAGAAATAACGCTGCATGTAACCTGCTTTGAACTCCGAGGTGCCAGGATTTGCAGGATAGAAGCTTATTTGTAATACAAATAGCATAACTGGAATGGAAGAAGGCGGTCAGAGAGATGGAATTGGCTGGATGAGAGACAGGTGAAGATGGTGGGAAATTGCCAGATCCAGCCGGGTAGCCAAGATTTGCAAGAGACACACACCTTGTATTCCTGCTCCGCCTCCTCCACGGGGATCACCCTGTGGAAGCGGTGGTCCTGGGATTTCGTACACTGCAGACAGAGCGCTCTCTGGTCTTCTTTGCAAAACAGCGTCAAGCTCTCTTCGTGCTTCTCGCACCGACTCTCCTGGTTTGGCCTCTTTGGAGTCTGCCCGAGCTTTTTCACCATTTCCGTCATGTTTGCCAACTGCCTGTTAGGCCGCAGGGTGCTCATCCGAGACATTCTCCTGCACTGGGGGCAGGGGGAGGCCGTGTCTCTGCCCTCCCAGAACTGAGTGATGCAGGAGCGGCAGAAGTTGTGGCCACAGTCTGTGATCACAGGATCCGTAAAATAATCCAGACAGATAGAGCAAGAAGCTTCTTCTTGCAGACTCTCCACAGGGTGTACAGCAGCCATGGTTCTGCCTGGAAGTGAGAGCGAAAAGCTCGTTTCAGTTTCACGCGGCTTGAAATTGAGGAACAAGATCTTTGTCTGGGGCTTTGTGTAACTTGAACGCTCTTGGGCTGTTTCCCCTCCCCTCCCCCCTCTGCTCCTCCCTAAATTTCTAGTAACAGAGATCAAGGGGTCTGGGAGCTTGGTGGAGGGCAGGAGTAACCTCTCTTCATGGAGAATCCTGTATGTTGCTTTGGGGCTCCTGGGGCCGAGGAAAAGCAAGTTAGTCACTGAAGCAATGCTGGGCACGGAGAGGGACAGACATGGAGAAGAATGCTCGATTGAAAGAGCGCTAGACACGGGGACATTGCTTGAAAAGGGGTGATTCTGACAGAGGAATGATGAATGCAGGGGACGGATGCTGGACAGGACACTTAGGGACAAAATGGACAGGCCATCCTGGGAAGATAGTTATGACAAAACTAAGAATCAGAAAAAGGAACTCTGGGACCTAAATGAACGGAAAAAAAGCTGCTCTGAAAACAGTATTTTTATTCTGAAATTATTGAAATATCTCAGTTTTCAGAAGGCAAAGTACAGTAAAACCTTGGATTGCAAATGTTTTGTAAGACAAGCAAAACATCTCAATACATTTTAACTTGATATATACAAGCAAAGTCTTGCAATACGAGTACATACAGTATACATAAGGTGACCATACGTCCCATTTTGAATGGGACCGTCCTGTTTTGAGATCCCCTGTCCTGTTGTCCCCGCACACAGCTTCGGGATGCCAAAATGTCCCGTTTTCAGGGACAGTGTTCCAAAGCTGTGCGTGATCGCTCTCCCTCCCTCCCTGCTGCACCAAGCCAGCCTCCCTCCTTCCCTCCCTACAGCGCCCGATTTCAAATCCCCCTCAGGTCCGCAGCCGCTGCTGCTTGTCAGCCTCTCTTACCTCTCTCCAGCCAGATTCAACCTCTCCCCCGGTCCGCCGCTGCTGCTTGCCGGCCAGAAGCCTTCTTCCCGAGGTCAATTCTGACGTCAGAGAGAAAGTTCCGGGCCAGCCAATTGCTACCTGGCTGGCCCGGAACTTCCTCTTTGACATCTGAATTGACGTTGGGAAGAAGGCTTCTGGGCAGCAAGCAGTGGCGGTGGCAGACCGGGAAGGAGGGGTTGAATTGGTGGTGGAGGGAGGTAAGGAGACAGGCTGGCAAGCAGCGGTGGCGGACCCAAGGGGGGGGGTTAAATTGGGCATGGGAGGGAACAAGAGAGGCTGGCTTCGGGGGAGGGGGTGGGACAAAGGCTGGAAGGCAGTAGGGGGACATAAGAAGGAGGCACTGGGGGCACTGAGGACATGGGAAGGGGTATTAAGGACATAGGAAGGAGGCACTGAGGGCACTAAGAATATGGGAAAGGGCATTAAGGAAATAGGAAGGAGGCACTGAGGGCACTAAGGACATGGGAAGGGGCACTAAGGACATGGGAAGGAGGCACTAAAGGCATGGAAGGAGGCACTGGGGCCATTAAGAACATAAAAAGGGGCACTAAGGGACATAGGAAAGAGACATTGGGGCAATAAGGATATAGGAAGGGGCACTAAGGATAAGGGAAGGAGGCACTGGGGGCACTAAGGATAAGGGAAGGATGCACCGGGGCAATAAGGATATAGGAAGGGGCACTAAGGACATGGGAAGGAGGCACTGGGGGCACTAAGGACATGGGAAGGGACACTAAAGACAAAGGAAGGAAGTAGGGAGGGAATAGAAAGGGACAATTGTTGGGCCTGAGTGCAGAAAGAAAGAAATGAAAGAAAGGATGCACAGTCAGAATGAAACGCAACCAGAGACTCATAAAATCACCAGACAGCAAAGGTAGGAAAAATGATTTTATTTTCAATTTAGTGATCAAAATGTGTCGATTTTGAGAATTTATATCTGCTGTCTATATTTTGCACTATATTTGTCTATTTTTCTATAGTTACTGAGGTGACATTGCATATTTTAAAGTCATCTGCCTTGACATCTTTGAAATCCCCCAAATATAAATGATAATTAACATTTTCTTTGCGTATAGTGTGCTTTGTAGTTTTTTAAAATTTTGTGCTTACCATTATGAATTAATACGATATTATGTGTACATGAAAAATGAATGGAAGAAATTGGGGATGGGATTGGGGGCTAGGCTAGGGTGGGATTGGAGTAGGACTGACAATTAATAGATGGGAAAAAAATGGTCATATTAAGTAATAACACTTCACATCATCGTGACTGAGCCGATGGTTCTTCTCTGACGCTCCAGGAGTGTAGTGACTGTTCTAAACGAGCGAGGTCTTGCAATACGAGTATATGCAGTATACACACGTCACATCATCACAACTGAACCGATGGTTCTCTCTCCGACGCTGCGGGAGTATAGCGACTGTTCTAAACGAGCGAGGTCTTGCAATACGAGTATATGCAGTATACACGCGTCACATCATCACAACTGAGACGATGGTTCTTCTCTCTCTGATGCTGCGGGAGTGTAGTGACTGTTCTAAACAAGCAAAGTCTTGTAATACGAGTACATACGGTATACACGCATCGCATCATCACAACTGAGCCGATTTTCTTCTCTCTCTGACGCTGCAGGAGTGTAGTGACTGTTCTAAACGAGCAAAGTATTGTAATATGAGTACATACGGTATACACGCGTCACATCATCACAACTGAGCCGATGGTTCTTCTCTCTCTGACGCTGCGGGAGTGTAGTGACTGTTCTAAACCTCTGCTCAGTCTGCAAATCGAATGTTAGTAAAGGAACGGGGAATAAAGCAGTGAATATTGCAATATCTTTGTATCGTTCCATGCTTTAACATAAGAACATAAGCAGTGCCTCTGCTGAGTCAGACCAGAGGTCCATCGTGCCCAGCGGTCCGCTCGCGCAAGTGGTCCCACAGGTCCAGGACCTGCGTAGTAATCCTCTATTTATACCCCTCTATCCCCTTTTCCTTCAGAAAACTGTCCAATTCCTTCTTGAACCCTAATACCGTACTCTGACCTATCACGCCTTCTGGAAGCTCATTTCAGGTGTCCACCACTCGCTGGGTGAAGAAAAACTTCCTAGCATTGGTTTTGAATCTGTCCCCTTTCAACTTTTCCGAATGCCCTCTTGTTCTTTTATTTGTTGAAAGTTTGAAGAATCTGTCCCTCTCCACTTTCTCTATGCCCTTCATGATCTTATAAGTCTCTATCATATCCCCTCTAAGTCTCCTCTTCTCCAGGGAAAAGAGTCCCAGTTTCTCCAATCTTTCTCTCTCTCTCTCTCTCTCTATTTCTTTCTATCTCTCTTTCTATATATTTCTCTCTGTCTCCATTTCTCTCTCTCTTTCTGTCCCTCTCCACTTTCTCTGTGGCCTTCATGATCTTATAAGTCTCTATCATATCCCCTCTAAGTCTCCTCTTCTCCAGGGAAAAGAGCCCCAGTTTCTCAGCGTATGAAAGGTTTTCCATACCCTTTATCAGACGTGTCGCTCTCCTCTGAACATATGGAAAATGTCTCACAAAAGAATTTATCTGCATAAATTTGCACATGGAAATAAATTTTAGTGGAGCAAAACGGAAGAGAAGAGGAGGAGAAGCCCCTAGCGTTTAGAACACAGGGCTGTTCCTGGAGGGCATTCAGTTAAAAAAGAAGAAATGTTAATGGGAGATTTGATCCTGGGTCTGTGGTTCATAGTCTACCACTAGGCTGAATCTCTGCTCTGCCTGGACATCTGCATGGCCGTTTTTTAAGAATGCTGCTATACAGACATCTGTGTCCTTGTGTTCTCCTATACAAAATTTGGATATTTCCGTTTGTAAAATGGATGTTTGTGCTTTCAGTGCCTGGACATCCATCTCACGTATTTATGAGCAGACTGTATTGGGAATGTTCTGTCCTGAATGTCACTATTCCGACTTGGACATCCTTTTGAAAATACAGTAGGTCAAAGGTAAAGGTCGTCTCCCTGTGTTACCAATAACTTGCAGGGGTCATCACTTTTAATGAGGTGGTTTGCCATTACCTTCTAAACCAGTGGTCTCAAACTCAAACCCTTTGCGGGGCCACATTTTGGATTTGTCGGTACTTGGAGGGCCGCAGAAAAAAATAGTTAATATCTTATTAAAGAAATGACAATTTTGCATGAGGTAAAACTCTTTATAGTTTATATATCTTTCCTTTTAACTGTTAAAGGAAAGTTTTATAAACTATAAAGAGTTTAACCTCATGCAAAATTGTCATTTCTTTAATAAGACATTAACTATTAGTTTCAATGGTTGGATACCTCTTGCAAAGGAGAATCGGTAAACATTCCAAAATAAAGGAATAAGAGAATTAAAGAGACAAATATAGAATTTTAAAAGAAATACAAGCACATTTATTTCTGCCCTCCCACCCCCAACTAAAGCCATCTGCTCATTTACCAACTGCAAGTGAATGGATGGATGAGTTGGTCAGACATAGCAGAGTGGGATTTGAATTCCAGTGTTCTGGGCACTGATTGCTACACAATAAAATACTAGGAGTAAAGTGGAAGAAATCATGGCTGGATGGAAGACAGAAATATTTACACCCCGCTCAGGAAAAGGCATAAAGGTTAACTCGGAAAGTATGCACTTACACACGTCATTTATAAACCAGTAATAAATTACATTACATTACATTAGTGACTTCTATTCAGCCTATACCTTGCGGTTCAAGGCGGATTACATAAGAATTGTTGTGATCTTAATACATAAGCTTGTATGGTAAGGTTTTCTAGTTTGCTGAGGCGAGTGAAGTAGGTGGAGTTTGGAAATTTGTTGGTAGAGTGATAATTGGTTTTATGTGTTTTTTGAAGAGTAAGGTTTTAGTTTCTTTTTTGAAAGTTTTATAGTCTGTGGATGAAGTCAGCAGGTTGGCAAGTTGTCGGTCTAGGTTAGCTGCTCTGGTGGCCAGTAGGTTGTCATATAAATGTTAGCTGTTTCACTAAACCAAGTATACAATCAGCTTGAGAGTGAGTATGTTTATCTGTTAACATCCTTCAAAGCGTTGTCATGTAAGTTTGTGGCGTTGTGCAGCAGTTCTGGACGTTTCTCCCGTACTGCAGAAATGACTTGTAATACTGTGCATTCACCACCGTGTGTCCCTCACGAGCTGGATGACACACAAGACAACCTGGGAGACCTACTTTGAAGGACGTTAACACTTAAACAGTTTGTCCTTGTACTTTGCTGTTCATGTTGTACACCGTATGCCATAATAAAACGATGATTTCGAATGTCATGTGTTGTGCTTCTTCCCTCCCAGAGGCCATTGCACTCATCTCTCATCTGGTGGCAATATTAAGAACATATCACACACTTTCAAATGTATATATTAAATTTTCAGCGTTGGTGCATTTTCGAGAGAAAAAAAAATAGTTGCCATGACTTATGAATCAACCCTCGGATATGTGAACTACTGTGATTGTACCACACAAAGGTAAATAGGTAAATGAATAATTCTGCCTCTGTATTTTTGATGGTGAAAAGCAGAAATGGGAAGACCCGATGTTCCACAGAAAAAGGAACAATCCAAGAACGAAAGAAACTGTAGACAAAACACAACATTCTTGACCTTCCTTCATTTCTTCAATCAACGTCAAGATAAATATCCACATCAACCCGACACGGGCCGTGTTTCAGCTAACAAAGCCTTTTTCGAAGGTCCTAACATGGCCCATATCGGGTTGATATGGATATTTATCTTGACGTTGATTGAAGAAATGAAGGAAGGTCAAGAACGTTCACTGTTTCATCCACAGTTTGTTTCGTTCTTGGATTGTGTATTTTAGATATCAAAAAGAGGTCCTCTAAAGCTATGTACCAATATTCAGCCAGAGCAAGCTGAAGCCAGTCTGTCGCACTTATGTGGATACACCACATTTTTACAGTGACCCTTCCCCCCCCCAGCAGAGTTTGAGCTGAAAACAAATGGAACCATTGAGGACATGGTTCAAACTGGCCCCTCCCCCATATGGTTCATTTAAACGCACTCATTCATCACGTTTTACCATTCATCCAAAATCAAACGCACATCCCTCCCCGATTAAAAAAATGCAATCAAGTTTTGAGGTGAGATTTTCTGCTAGTGATACTACAGTATGTTATCCAGAACCCTGACATCCTGGTCAATGATGTTGAATTAAGTTTCTGCAGAAACCCCTAATAATATGCAGCCTATTGATGAGATGATAAATTCTTTCTTTAAACTCTTTCCACCATAAATTATCTGGGTCATCAGGGCACCTGCATGTTAGATAGGCACTGGCCGATAGTCTTACAGGAAAGTCTTATCTGCCCAGTTAGGAGTACAGAAACCAAAACTGAATTATCATTGGTGTTCACAAATCTTCTGGATCTGCCTCGACCTCCTGCCCCAGCCCAGAATGTACCAGGGAACTGAGTAACAACACTTAGTAACACTAGCCAGTTAAAATAGGGTTACCAGAAGTCCAGCTTTCCCCGGTGGTGCGGACGGCTTTTCAAAACCTGGCACTTTGTCCGGGATATGAAAAGCCTCCTCAAATTGTGTCGGGCAGGGAGGAAATCTGAGCATGTGCTGATGCCACACGATGACATCACACATGCGTGTGCGTGCCGTCATCGCGTGGCATCTGGCATGCGCGGATTTCCTCCCTGTCTGGCAAGAGCAGGCAGCGGAGGTGGGACTGAGGGCGGGATTCAGGCGTTACAGGGCAGGGATGGGTGGACCTGGGCAGGCCTGAGGGTGGGCCTAGGGGGTCCAGATTCTCCGACTGGAAAAACTGGCAACCCTAAGTTAAAAGCCACTCTAATCAGCAGACAACCCTTTCAGTGTGCTTTAAGCAGGCAGAAGTCTCTCCTGCCCATTTAAATTATGCTGAATGTCAACCCTTTATATTATGCAATATGTGGACCCACCAGCCTTGTTATGAGCTCAGGACTGTAGCAGAAAGTACACAAATCCAAGTTTCCAAGTTTATTTGTGATTTTTTAATCCTGCTTATTGTACAAATGTCTAAGCGGCTTATAGTTTTTACTAAAAAAAAAAGTGGAGGAGTCTGTGCAGTGTCAAGACTTGACAGTAGTGGGAAAAAAGGGAGGAGTCTGTGCAGTGTCAAGACATGACAGTGGTGGGAAAAAGGGGAAGAACTACAAGAATTCATAGCATAGAGGGGCAGGTACTTGAGAGAGTCCAAAGGAGAGCAACGAAACTGGTAAGAGGGCTGGAACACTGCTCATACGCCGAGAGGTTGGATAGGCTGGGGCTCTTCTCTCTGGAAAAAAGGAGGCTCAGGGGAGAAATGATAGAGACCTTCAAGATCATGAGGGGCATAGAGAGGGTGGATAGGGACAGATTCTTCAGGCTGAAGGGGACAACAGGTACGAGGGGGCATTCGGAGAAACTGAAGGGAGATAGGTTCAAAACAAATGCAAGGAAGTTTTTTTTTCACCCAAAGGGTCGTGGACACTTGGAATGCGCTACCGGAGGAAGTGATCAGGCAGAGTACGGTACAGGGATTCAAACAGGGATTGGACGGATTCCTGAAGGATAAAGGGATCGTGGGATACTGAGAGAGGTGTTGGGATGTAACACAAGTATAGAAACCAAACCAGGTCGTGCAGGTGCAAGACCGGAGGGTTAGGACTTCGATAGGAAGACAGGACTTAAATGAGAAACCAAGGTGGCAAGGGAGCCCCTTCTGATGATACAGACAGGTCGTGACCTGTTTGGGCCGCCGTGGGAGCGGACTGCTGGGCAGGATGGACCTGTGGTCTGACCCGGCGGAGGCACTGCTTATGTTCTTATGTTTGAACAAAAGGTGCGAAGTCCACTTCCAATCTCCCATCCAAACAATTGTCTAGGGCGATAGCTTGGGGTGGGGGGGGGGAGAACGCATTTTTGAATAGTTAAGCTCTGGAGGTTGTGGTAAGAGCGGATAGCATAGCTGGTTTTTGAGAAAGGTTTGGACAATTTCTTGGAGGAAAAGTCCATAGTCTGTTATTGAGAAAGACATGAGGGAAGCCACTGCTTGCCCTGGATCGGTAGCATGGAATGTTGCCACTCTTTGGGATTCTAGAATCTTGTTACTCTCTGGGATTCCGGAATCTTGCTATTCCTTGGGATTCTGTATGGAATGTTGCTACTCCTTGGGTTTAGACCAGGTACTAGGGACCTGGATTGGCCACTGTGAGGATGGGCTACTGGGCTTGATGGACCATTGCTCTTACCCAGTAAGTCTATTCTTATGTATGTATCAGGCCTGGGAGAATAGAAAAGTTTTTATATTGGCCTTAAATTTATCTAGGGATATTTGAAGTCTTAAAAAGGAAGGGTGTTGGTTCCATAGCTTAGGGCCCTGAACTAAGATAATAGCACTACGGGTGGGGTCCAATATAATTTCATGGAAGGTAGGCACAATGAGATGATTTTGATCTAAGGATTTGAGAGTTCGAGTTCTAGGGGGTCAGTTATCTGTAAACGTTAGGGAGGTGTTTCAGCGAGGCAGATCTTGAAAACAAGTAAAAGTGTCTTGTAAGTTACATGTATGCAGTGTGAAATGGGAAGCCAATGAGCTGATGCAAGTGGTCAAATTTGCATTGTGGTGTGATGAGTTTTACGGCAGATAGCCTTTCTGGCTCCAAGATGTGGGGCCAGAAGAGCTAGGGCAAAAGCAGAAGGGCAAGATGATGGCAGTGAAGGATCAGGGAGGGACTCATTGCAGGGTCAAAGGTAGAGAAGATTCTCTTCAGTATTGGGGTGTCAGGGAAAGGAGGGGATTCATCACTGGTCTTTGGTGTTCTCTTCAATACTGGGATATCGGGAATGAGTAGTATTGTCTTCTATTGTGAAGAGAACCAGCCTGCCTCACTTAAGAATTTAGGCAGTAGACCTCTATATATTATTTTTATATTCAAATTGCTATATTGTCTGTTCATCTAGACCAGGGGTGTCAAAGTCCCTCCTCGAGGGCCGGAATCCAGTCGGGTTTTCAGGATTTCCCCAATGAATATGCCTGAGATCTATTTGCATGCACTGCTTTCAATACATATTCATTGGGGAAATCCTGAAAACCCGACTGGATTGTGGCCCTTGAGGACCGACTTTGACACCTGTGATCTAGACTTAGCCAGTTAAATCTTTTTTGATCACCACACCTTTAACTTTCAGGAGCTATACTGGTGAGTGGAAGAATTTATCAAATCCAGAGGGAGAGTAGAGCATGACTGCTCTTTTGGAGACTTCGGTATTACTGGGTCTTTAGTGACCTCCATTTTCTTTCAGCACAAACATCTAAAAATTCTCTCTCGAATTGCCTTTGTCCTCACAGCATAAACAACTGGGTTCAAGACAGGGGGCACCAGGAGGTAGAAATTGGCTAGAAGAATGTGCACAGAAGGAGCAACATTTCGACCAAATCTGTGAGTTAACGATGAAATGGTGATTGGTGTGTAGAAGGCCAAGATGGCACAGATGTGGGAGCTGCATGTTTTGAAAGATTTAAGCCGAGCTTCCAAGGATGTGAGACTTAAAACCACTTGGGCAATCTTAAAATAGGACACAACAATGAGAACTGAGTCTAGTATCAACACAAAGAGCCCAATAGTAAAGCCATAGAAGTTGCTGATGGAGATGTCATCGCATGAAAGCTTCACCACAGCCATATGCTCACAGTACGAATGAGAAATAACATTAGTTTTGTAGTGCGTAAACCTTGTAATAATAAAGAGTGGCAGAGGTAGAATATAGACCACACCTCTCAACACAGCCATTAATCCCATTTTGGCTACGACGGGATTGGTCAAGATTGTTGTATGTCGCAGAGGGTCGCATATAGCAACATAACGATCGAAGGCCATAGCCAAGAAAATTCCAGATTCCATGGTAGCCAATGAATGAATAAAGAACATCTGGGCCAGGCAACCATTGACGGCAATTTCTCTAGAATTAAACCAAAAGATGCTGAGCATTTTAGGGATGGTGGTAGTGGACAGAATCATATCAATGATTGCCAGCATAGCAAGGAACATGTACATAGGTTCCTGAAGACTAGATTCAGTTTTGATAATAAATATAATGGCAGAGTTTCCTACAAGGGCCATAACGTACAACAAAAAGAAAGGGATGGAGATCCAGATGTGTGCGTCTTCCAAGCCAGGAATGCCACTCAAAATGAAGGTTGACAAAGTGAAACAGCTACTGTTGGCCATTGTTAATTACCTACTGTAATACAGCACATCTTCTGAGGAGCTTCATCCCCCTGAAAGAGTAAGAGAAATGGGTTTTATACTATTATTAATTACACAGCATTATATAAAATAACTGATTCTTTCACTTCTAGATTTCTCACACTCACATCCTCAATCAATCTTCAACTGTGCTCTATCATCCCCACACACCAGAATGGCCATTGCCTCAACCTTGCCTTCTCCTCCAACTACTTGATCACCTCCAACTACTTGATCACCTTCAGCATCTGAAGTCTTCCCCTCTTCCACCATCAATCTCTACCACTATATTTCGGAAGCGCCAGGTCATTGACCCTCACAATCTTTGCACTACTTTTTCATCCATCCCCCAACTACTGTGTCACCTACCTCCATCAACGAAGGCGTCTTCTCCTACAATACCATCCTCTCATCTGCTCTAGATACCCTTGCTCTTCCCACTCTGCATTCTGTAAGACATGCCAAACCCCAGCCCTAGCTAACCTCCAAAATCCACAACTTATGCATCTGTGCCTGGTCTGCTGAACACTTATGGCTTAAATCTCACACTCACTCTGATTTCATCCACTTCAAATTCCTACTGACCTTCACTTCCTAAACAAGAATGTTACATGCACTTAACTAACTCTCTTGGCTCCATCTCCCACCATCTCTTTGCCACCCTAAAGTCCTTACTCAAAGTGCCCTCACCTCCCATCCCTAATCAATCTTTCCCCAGACCATGGCTAAATACTTCCACAACAAAGTTCACAAAATCAACCTTGAATTCTCAATCAAATCACCTCCCCTTCCCCACACCCACCCACACCCTACCCCACACCTACCCACCCCAACTCACCCTACCCCTACCCACCCAGTCTCCCTCCCATCTATCCTTGTCACCTCTTCCTTCTCTGAAATCACTGAAGAGGAAGCTACTCATCTCCTCTCCTCCTCCAAGTATACTACCTGTTCCTCTGACCCACTCATCTGCTCAGCATCATCTTCCCCATTGTCATCCCCTCTATCTGTCATATCCTTAACCTTTCGCTTTCTACCACAATTGTCCCCGATTCCTTCAAACTTTCTGTAGTCACTCTCCTCAATAAACCCTCACTCAACCCTATCTGCCCCTCCAACTATTGCCCCTCTGTCGTTACCTGGACTTCCTCTCATCTCAACATATTCTCAACCCACTTCAGTCACGCTTTCACCCTCTGCATTCCACTGAAATTGCCATTGCTAAAGTCTTTAATGGCTTCTTCCTGACCAGATCCAAAGGCTTCTACTCCATCCTTATCCTCCTTGATCTCTCGGCTGCCTTTGACACTGTTATCTACCACTCTGACCTCCTGGGATTCAAGGGCTCCATAATCTCCGGGTTCGCTTCTTACCTTGCCCAGTGCATTTTCAGCATATGCAGTGGTGGATCCTCTATCAATCGGAGCACCTCAAGGCTCTGTCCTAGGACATCTCCTCTTCTCCATTTATACTTGCGTCCTCAATACACTACTCTCCTCCCATGGTTTCAAGGAACCTCTATATCGATGACTCCCAGATCTACCTCTCAACACCTGAAATCTCTGCAGGCATTCAGGCTTAGGTCTCAACCTACCTGTCTGACATTGCTTTCTGGATGTCTCATTAGGGCTAGCCTGAAATCCCGATTGGCCTGGTGGTCCTCCAGGACAGGGTTGGGAACCACTGGTCTAGAGAATCAAGGACACACATACACACACAGTCCATTGACCAGTTAAGTCCATAGTCTCAATAATAGACTATGGACTTTTCCTCCAGGAACTTGCCATTTTCATAATGCATAGAATGGCTGCAATACAATTACCCTGTAAATAAAAGTAGACTTGTAATCATACTGGCATCAGGTGGAGGTGTGATATAGGGCACATTTTGGACGTCGTGTGAGCAGAGGCAATATTTACACATATACTTTACAAATTTACACAATGAATATATATCATACGTGTCTACATTTTCTCCTGCACCTTTTAGCTTAAATGTAACCAGGCACTGTTTGCTCACAATTACCGCGAGATTTGAGCTACAATTCTATAAAAACACATAGGATCTTATATACTTGTATCTTTAAAGTATAGGCTCTATAAAGTGCCTTTTTTCCCCCGTTTAGTCCACGTAACTTGTTATAAAATTACCTTCCATGAGTCTGCCTGTAGCTCTTCACCAATCCAACACCGTCTCAAAGTCTTCTAGACCACAGATACAAATAATCTTCCTGAACTTATACAAGTATACCCTAATCCTTTGGAAAAGCTACTCAGAAAGGTCAGGCTGAATTTTTCCACCACATGTAAGAAGAGAGCAAATGACCACTGAGGTTTTCTTATTAGATGACAAGAAGGAATCTTTCTCCTTCACTGTGTGGAAAATGAGCTCAAGGTAATCTCAACAACTGAAACATGCATAGCAACATAGAGAAATGACGGCAGATGAAGGCCACATGGCCCATCCACAGCGTAAACGATCACACATGCCTATCCCAGGCCTCTTGCGGGAGACTGTTCCACACATCTACCACCTGGACCCAGTGATCATAAGAACATAAGAAGTTGCCTCCGCTGGGGCAGACCAGAGGTCCATCTTGACCCGCGGCGGCCCATCAGGCCTAATTGCCTGAACAGTGCCCCTGACTAACTTTGTAACTGCCACTAATCCTCTAATCCTATCCCTATAACCTACCTCTACTCCTATCTATACCCCTCAATCCCTTTGTCCTCCAGGTACCTATCCAAACCTTCTTTGATCTGTGGTACATTGTTGTCACCTAAACCTCCATTGGATAGATATAAAAGTAGACTATTTTCCATAATAACTGGGATAGCCACGCAAATGGTTACCAAGAACTGGAAAAATTGGGATAGACCTAATTTCTCATTTTGATGGGGTTCTTCATGTTTATGTTACAAATATGAGAAAATGAATTCAGAAATTTTGTGTAATAATAAGCTATTTAAATTAACGTAGGGTCCATTGACAAATTTTGTTGGCTGGATTAATCCCTTATTTCCAGGGAGGGGGGGATTATATTTTGTTGTATTCATTGACCAAATGAAAGTGCTGTTTAGGATTTTTACTGTATGTATCCACTTTGTTTTTGTTCTTGAATTAGTATCTATTTGATCGATTGTAAGTGCTGTCTTGAAGTCAGTTGTATGTATATTTTAATGCACTGTTTTTGAATGGAAAATTAATAAAAAGTTAAAAAAAGATTACTCCGGAGTCTATCACCTCTTAACTTCATCCTATGCCCTCTCATTGCAGAGTTTCTTTCGAATGAGAGACTTGACCCATGCGCCTTTACGTCATGTAGGTATTTAAACGTCTCTATCATATCTCTCCTCTCCCGCCTTTCCTCCAAAGAATACAGATTGAGATCTTTAAATCTGTCCTCAGACGCCTTATCACGAAGACCACATACCATTTTCGTAGACTTCCTCTGGACCAACTCTGTCCTTTTAATATCTAGAATTCTACGCAATCTTCTAAATGAGGTCTCACCAAAGTCTTATATGGGGGCATCAATACCTCCTTTTTCCTGCTGGCCATACCTCTCCCTATCCACCCTAGCATCCTTCTAGCTTTTACCCTGCACAAACCAAAGTGAAATCCGTCCTCAGAGCAAGTCAACAGGATCTCGTAGCTCCAATCACAAACAAGTTACGCTCATCACTGTATCTTTGACAAAGCGGCATCTTTCTACAGTTATTATTTAATCAAAACCAATAACATGACCAGCATAAATGGTGTGACAGCAAGTTTTTCAATAATCAGTTCCACTTTACCTTTCCACTAGACGTCTTCCCATGAAATACGAGAGGCGTGCTTCCAGGTCTTCATCGTAACACTCGGCTGACGCATGGGCACGAGAGCTGGGAAATGTCTGCTCTCTGTGCTGGAATGATTGGACTTGAAATATAATGCTGGGTGCTTTATAATGTATCCGTAGAGGGATCCCCACTGGTAGCCCAGCTTCAGCTCCTCCAGGAGCTCTGATCATTCCTCCAATTCCTTCAAAGTTCAGAGGGAAAATCAGGCAAGGGAGGGTCATTAGTATTCTACCTAGCCGAAGCTCCAAACACCTTAAAGTGATATATGACATTCATTGTATTGAAGCTCTCAAATGAAGCATGCTTTGAATTGGTGCTCTTCTTTAAAAAAGTGCAATAAAGCTGTTTTTTTTAAAAACAGTTTATTCAGGAAATAAAGCCTAGAGAAATACAAACAGAAAAGAACAGCAAAACCTAACAGATACAAGAGAGATGAAACAATCAGGCCCGGATTCTATAGACGACGTCCCGATTGTAGACGGCCAACTGCTGCCTAACCAGCCAATCGGGATGCATGTTGGGGGCACCTCCGGGAGCTCAGGGAGGCACGCAAGCCTGTCTAAGCTCGCCTAAGGCTAGGCGTGGCTTGACCCGGAAGTAGCCTTAGGCAGCCGAACGCATCTCCATAGGCCCCTGGTAGATGCATACAATGTAGGCCAGCAAAATATTGACATGGCCGCTGAGCTTATCACGGCAAAGGATCTTCCTGCTGTGATAAGTTTAACGGCTGCAGGTGTGATTGCCTGTGCCCCCCCCCCCCCCCATCACCGGCAGGAAGAATGCCCAATCCCTTTTGCCACAACCCCACCCCCCAAATGATCACGGCAAGAGGGATGCCCCCGAACGAATGCACTGGGAGACGGGCCTAAGATTCAGTTTGGCCAAGTTGCCTAAGGACCCTCCTAAATCAGGCCCTTAGGCCCCTTCCCGGTGCATCCCATGATGCACTGTGAAGGGGCAGGCCCGCCACTGCATCGGAGGTTGGCCTGCTGGACAGTTGCAGGTAGGAACCAGTTGGCCAACAATTCCAGGTTAGGGGTGGTCCGGGGGGGGGGGGGGCCCTGGTGAGGGAAGGCATGAGGAGTGTGGAGACAAACTTTGGGGGGGGGGAGGGGGGGTGTTGGCAGGAGGGACTGGGCATCCCTCCTGCCGGCGATGTTCGAGGGAGGGTTCATGAGTGGTGGGCAGGAGGGACTAGGCATGTTGCTACTCTGGGTTTCTTGCAGGCATTATAACATCAGGGAAAGGGATTAGGACTTGGATACAGCCTTTTTGTAGTTTTAAAACCACACTCAAAGCAGTTTGCATATAGGTACTCCAAGCATTTTCCTTATCTGTCCTGGTGGGCTCACAGTTTATCTAATGTACCTGGGGCAGTAGAGAATTAAGTGACTTGCCCAGGGTCACAGGGAGCAGTGCAGGGTTTGAACCCACAACCTCAGGGCGCTGAAGCTGTAGCTCTAACTACTACGCTGTAGAGAAGGATACTTTATTGAAGAAACTTTGCCCGTTGCTAAAGACTAGGATTAATTCACACATATATTAAAAATGGCAATGTCAGCCAGGACAACATTTCAGAAAACCAGAACCCTGCATCAATGAATTTACGGTGAGAATATTAAAAGGAAATTTTAAGACAAATCAGCTTCCTACGTACTTTAGTATTGGCAAGAGTAAGTAATTGTTTCAGATCGTTACCCCATAATGCTGCTTGATAAGAGAGAAGATGTTGGTGATGTCTTTTAAATTTACATCCTCTAACCGGGGGAGAAACAAAATTCAAGTTTGAGCTTCTCTTATTTCTATTGATTGAAAAGGAGAATTGGTCGGTTATGTATTTGGGGACTAGGCCGCAAGAGCCTTTGAAGAGATGATGGGACGCCCAGGGGGATTTTGCAGACTTTTATGGATCTTTGGTAGTAAATACAGGACCGGTGTAATGGGATGTGGAGCCATTAGAAAACCATATTCCGTCCTTGTGATGTAACGTAACTCTAAAGCTTCAGTGAGAACCACATCAATTTCTGCTTTAATTTGTACAGTGGGGTTATGATCTAAAGGTTGGTACAAAGTGTAGAAATGTACAAGTTCTCTTCCCAGCACCATTGCTTACTGATGAATGGTGCCACCTATTGGTGTTTCAGTACATAGCACCAATGGATAGTGTCATTTAACTGTGGACAGTGGGGATGGCTGGAGAGCCCACACGTCCCTCCTGCCAAGGAAGATGAGAAGCCTTCAGGATCATAAGTTGGGAGGTGTCTAGGGAGGGTGCATTAACTTAATGCTGGGATTGGAAGGAGTAGGGTAACCATATAACTCCAGATTGAGATGATCAGATTTTACTTCCTTTGCTTTCAATGGAAGTCAAACCCGGATGTCTCGATCCATCCTCCTTTTTCTGGAGCCATATGGTGACCCTAGGAAGTAGGGGTGGGTGAAGTCCCACATGACAGCTGAGAAGGAAATAGAGAGTTGCGCGGGGACAGAAATCCCACCCGTCCCCGCCAAAATCCCACCCATCCCCACCCGTCCCCGTGAGGAATCCCTCCGTCCCCACCCGTCCCCGTGAGGAATCCCTCCGTCCCCACCCGTCCCCGCGAGGAATCCCCTCCGTCCCCACCCGTCCCCGCGAGGAATCCCCTCCGTCACCATCCTTCCCTATAAACTTCAGAAATAGTTATTTTATTTAATTATGCTACTGAATTAAAGGCTCTGGTACAGACCCATTTACAAATAAGCAAAGAGACTTTATTAATTTGGA
This sequence comes from Geotrypetes seraphini, assembly GCF_902459505.1. Classification (NCBI taxonomy): domain Eukaryota; kingdom Metazoa; phylum Chordata; class Amphibia; order Gymnophiona; family Dermophiidae; genus Geotrypetes; species Geotrypetes seraphini. The sequence continues at coordinate 5,112,158 of NC_047089.1, read as the reverse complement.
AATATTAATTGGGAAGAATACATACTTTGTAAACGGGTTTCTACCAGAGCCTCTAATGTAAATATAAAATATAAATACTCAGCTGCTGAGAACCCCCAAGCTGTCAGAAGAGGACTTCCTTTGCAGTTGGCCGGGGGTCCCTTTTGCCAAGCTTGGCAGGCAGCAGTAGCGTCCCTGAGTCACAGATGCTGGCACCTCAGTGGCTCATGGATGCTGCCAGCAACTGCTGCGCTTGGTGGAGGGGAGTTCTGACCACCTCTAGAGGAGGTCCTCTGCTGGCGGTGCTTGGGGATCCCCACCAGTCACAGCAAGGGCCAACAAGTACTTCAACACTGTAGAAATAAAACCAGAAATGCATTTCCTTTTCTTTTGAACACAAAACAAAGATATCTGCCATATACATTTCCCAAGGCAGATGACTCTATGCAATGTCACCTTGGTAACAAAATACAAAAATAGACAAATACACCCCCTCCCTTTTTACTAAACCACAATAGTAGGTTTTAGCACAGGGAGTTACGCTGAATGCCTCGCACTGCTCTCAATGCTCATAGGCTCCCTGCGCTAAAAAACAATATTGCGGTTTAGTAAAAGGGAGCCATAGTGCAAAATATAGACAGCAGATATAAATTCTCAAAACAGACACATTTTGATCACTAAATTGAAAATAAAATCATTTTTCCTATCTTTGCTGTTTGGTGATTTCATGAGTCTCTGGTTGCACTTTCTTCTTCTGACTGTGCATCCAATCTTTCTTCCTTTCTTTCAGCCTCCTGTATGTTTCCTCTCCTCCAGACCTCATTCTCTCCCCCAACTTTTTCTTTCTGTCTCCCTGTTCCCCCTTCTTTCTGTCTCTCTGTCTGCCCCCTTTCTTTCTTTCTCCGTGCCCTCCCCCAAGCCACTCGGTTTGCTGCCACCGCCATCGGGGAATAGTCCCCAAGCCACCGCTGTCCCAAGCTTTCCCTGCAGAAGCGTCGCGCTGACCAGCATTCCGCTCCCTGACGTCAATTCTGACGTAGGAGAGGAAGTTCCGGGCCAACAAGGCATTTCTCCTCATTCCATCCAGCCTGAGCCCCATCTCTCCTTGATCCAGCATTTCCCTTCTGTGTCTGTCAGAATTACCATTCCACCTATTTTCCAGCATCCCCCTTCTTTGTGTCCATCTCACCTATATCCCTATCTCACCACTTTTTCAGAATCTTCATTTGTCTCTGTCCTTGTCTTTACCCCATATTCACCATTTGCCCTTTCAATGTCTTTATCTCCCCCCCCCACACACACTTTTTCAGCATTACTTCTATGTCTCTATTTCACCTCCTCTTCATGTCCCCTCTGTATCTCTATCCTTATTCAGAAGGTCCTGCTTACCCTTTCTCTTCTTTGTGTCACTATCTCCATTTTCAGCTTTCCCCCCTTTTCCTTTATTACTGCACCCTGTAGCCAGAATCTTTCCACCCTCTCTCCACTCCGGCCCAGCCCAGTATGAAATATTTCCTTTTGTTTCTCTCCCCTCTCTCTTCTTCTCCCTCACCCACGAGTCCTGCATCTGGCCCTCTCCCTTCTACCTGCACCTGGCAACACCCCCCCTGCTCCGCGGCTCTCTTAAGCAACTCGTCAGCAGCGGTGATCAAGACAAGCTGCCGACATCGAGGCCTTCCCTCTACGAGTCCCACCTTTGTGGAAAAAGGAAGTTGAAACAAGCGGGACTCGCAGAGGGTAGGCCCCGACGTCAGAAGCTGCTGCTGAGTTGCCGAAGAGAGCCGCAGGTAGAAGGGAGAGGGAGATAGGAAGGCTGTAGAAGCTCCGGAGCATGACACCGAACCCGGCCAGGATGATTTCTTTTTCAGGCTGTTGCTGCCGCTGCCATCCCCCACCCGAAATGACAAAAAACAGCCTAATGCCCGCGTCGGGAAATAGCCATGCTGAGCAGTGAGCTCAGCACGTACACAGATGAAAGCCTTGCTTGCTGATTGGTCCGGCGGCACGGTGGGGCGGGGCCGCCGGACCAATCAGCAAGCAAGGCTTTCATCTGTGTACGTGCTGAGCTCACTGCTCAACATGGCTATTTCCCGACGCGATGCCAGACTTGTAAGCTGCATGCTTGCATCGCCAGAATTTAGGTAGGTTGTTTTCATCCCCGTGGGAGTCCCGTGGGCAAGGGGGCGTCCCCGTGGGAGTCCCGTGGGTCAGGGGGGCATCCCCGTGGGAGTCCCGTGGGCCAGGGGGCGTCCCCGTGGGAGTCCCGTGGGCCAGGGGGGGAACCCGCGGGATCCCCGCGGGACCCGCGGGATCCCCGCGATCCCCGTTCCCGTGCAGACCTCTAGAAGGAAAGTCTTTCTTTTTCAAAATACCTATTTTAGGCAGGCAAATGTTCTGTAGATTGAGGAGCTTACTTTCACTTTATTGACCAGTCATACACTAAGCTAAGTGAAGGCTTATTGACAGGCGCAGTGAGTCTGCCCTTTGACTGCTTGAACGTGTAACCTCTAAAAGTGGTCAGCGGTGAATATGCATGTTAACAGAGTAGGGGTAAATGGACAATTCTCAGACTGGAAGAGCATCACCAGTGGGGTGCCACAGAGCTCGGTGCTTGGACCCATGCTCTTCAACATCTTTATAAACGATATGGGCATTGGTACGACGAGTGAGGTGATTAAATTTGTGAATGATACGAAGTTATTCAGAGTAGTGAAGACACAGGGGGATTGTGAAGATCTGCAATGTGACGTAATCAAGCTCAAGAAATGGGCATCGACATGGCAAATGAGGTTCAACATGGATAAGTGCAAAGTGATGCATGTCGGGAACAAAAATATCGTGCACGAATATAGGAAGTCCGGGGCGGTACTTGGAGAGACCTCCCAGGAAAGAGACTTCTGCACAATGTGCTGCGGCAGTGAAAAGGGCGAACAGAATGCTAGGAATGATCAAGAAGGGGATCACGAACAGATTAGAGAAGGTTATCATGCCGCTGTACCAGACCATGGTGCACCCTCACCTGGAGTACTGGCCACCTTACATGAAGAAGGACACGGTACTACTCGAAAGGGTCCAGAGAAGAGCGACTAAAATGGTTTAGGGGATGGAGGAGTTGCCGTACAGTGAGAGACTGGAGAAACTGGGCCTCTTCTCCCTTGAAAAGAGGAGACTGTGAGGGGACATGATCGAAACATTCAAGATAATGAAGGGAATAGACTTAGTAGATAAAGACAGGTTGTTTACCCTCTCCAAGTTAGGGAGAACGAGAGGGCACTCTCTAAAGTTGAAAGGGGATAGATTCCGTACAAACGTAAGGAAGTTCTTCTTCACCCAGAGAGTGGTAGAAAACTGGAACGCTCTTCCGGAGTCTGTTATAGGGGGAAACACCCTCCAGGGATTCAAGACAAAGTTGGACAAGTTCATGCTAAACTGGTGAGACTGGACTCATTTGGAGCACTGGTCTTGACCTAGGGGCCACCGTGTGAGTGGACTGCTGGGCAGGATGGACCACTGGTCTAACCCAGCAGCGGCAGTTCTTATGTTCTTAAAAGTCCCCGCCTCATAGAGCTTACAAACTCAGGGTTTACATAGGAAGATGAAGTGACTGACTAAAGAAGGGGAGGGGAGGATGGGGTAGTGGGCTTGAAATCCGAGGATGAAAACATTTCACACTTCTGCCTTATAACCACAAGGCCTTGCCCTACTATTCAGCACAGTGGCTGAAATGTTAACAGTGCGCCCCTCAGGTGGAAATTAAAATTCAATCAGAAGGAAGTAGAGATAAACATCAGGTGTTCTGCTCTGTCCCAGCAGGATCCCTAGAGTTTAATAAGAGCAATGTATGCAATAAGCAAACATAAAATGCACAAGGGCTTCTGAAGGGGAATGTGATGATGTGTGGTCCAGGAGAGCCCTCGTGTGGCTGAGCCCTGAATTGCAGGAAGAAACACAGCCGGGCGGTCAGTCAGTGCCTTTCTTTGCCCTGCAGGAATCATAGTCACAGCTTAATAATGTACAACTATAGCGATGATGTTTAACTCTTCCTGGGCTCAAGGATTCAGATCACATTATATAAGCATCCCAAATGCACATAGTTTATTTCAGAGCACAGTGATATGCTGGATCACTTCAGCTCGAATGTGGCTGATGTCACAGTTAACTGTTTTTATGACATCATAAAGGCAATCTGTCAGTTCGAGGAAAACCAGAACCAGCACCAGCATTCAGTTTAATGCAACTAACACTTGCACAGCAGTGAGAGAGTGCACTGGGCCATGCAAGGTGTTATTACATTTAATACACTGGATTATACAGGAAATAACAGCAGATCAAGACCCCCATCCGCTTGTACCCGTTCTACTCCACTCAGGATTTTGTAGACTTCAATCCTATCTCCCCTCAGCCATCTCTTTTCCGTTTTAGTCTTTCCTCATACGAGAGGACTTCCATGTTTATTCAAGTTTATTTAAGATATTTGATATAATCCCAATATCCAAATCCAATGCGATTTACAAAGATTAAAAATAGGAAAAATAAAAAAAATCCAACAAACAGGACATTAAAAACAATTATGACTTAAAAATGCAATTGAGAAGGAGGAGGGTTAAAAAAAATTGGATTAAATACAATTCCAAAATAAATGAAAAAGGGTGGGAAAGGAGACAAAAGGTTAGGGAACTTTACCCACTTAATTTCTGCCTAACAGTGTTCCTTGTCCAGATAAATTCCAGAGTTAGGTCATATGATTTTAATTGGGTCAGTTAAAGACGTCCTTAAACAGCCAACTTTTTAGGAGGCCTTTGAACTTATTAAGTCATTTTTCTTCTCTTATGTTGAAAGGAAGCAAGTTCCAAATTTGAGGAGCTGTAACAGAAAAGATCATATCCCTCCTTGAATAAATGATTTTTAATGAGGGAATTACTAACAGAGATTTTTCTTCTGATCTTAGAGATTTTACAGGGATGTATGGTATTAGAAATCTTTCTAAAAATGCTGGGGCTTTATTTACTAATATTTTATGTGTGAGTAAAGCTATTTTGTAAGTAATTCTATGGTTTACCTGTAACCAATGATTTTCCTTTAACAGTGGAGTTACATGATAATTTTTATTGCGGTGTTTTGGAGAATTTGTAGTCTACGTATTTCTTTTAAGGCCGTCCCTTTGTATAGGGCGTTGCAATAGTCAATTTTAGAAATGACTAGGGAATGTATTAAGGTGTTTAGTGATGATTTATCGAGAAACGCAGACAGTGATCTAATTAATCTTAACCTGTAGAAACGAGTTCTTACCAGAGAACTAATTTGGTCGTGGTAATTGAGCTTTTGGTCTAATATGACCCCGAGAATCTTTACCTTAGTAACTACTTTAAGGTTAGTTGTGTTTATGATTATATTGGCTCCTAATTTCTGACCCTCCCTACACGGAAAGAGCATAGTCTCGGTTTTGGATGTGTTGAGGGCCAATTTATTGTCATGCAACCATTTTGATATTTTAGAAAGTTTCTCATTGATTGCTGTAATTTCTCCATCTGCACTAGTGTCTACGGGGTATAATAGTTGTACGTCATCTGCATATGCACATGGGATAAACCCAATTGACTGACTGAGGGTTAACAATGGTGCCAGGAATATGTTGAATAATAGTGGAGATAGAATTGAACCTTGCGGGATCCCGAAGTTTGTCGAGGTTATCCTTGCCGAAGAGTTGTTAAATATAACCTTAGATGAACGTTCGTGAAAATATGATTGAAACCACTGAAGAACAACTTCCGAGATTCCCATAGATCTTAGTCTGCGTAAAAGGAGATAGTGATCAATGGTGTCGAGCGCTGATGATAAGTCTAAGGATATAAGGAGAACTGATTGATGCTGATTCCAAAAATATAGTACAGAGGATGTCAGGCCGATTAAAGAGTGCTCGGTTGAATAATATTGTCGAAATCCTGTTTGGTGATGGTGTAATACTCCAGTTTTCTCTATGAATTCTGAAACTTGATTAAAAACTAATTTTTCCGTCATTTTTTGCTAAAAATGGAATGTTTGCTATTGGCCTGAAATTACTGGAATCGTTCAGATTCCCTTTAACATCTTTGGGTATTGGGTGAATGATTGAGTTTTTCCTGTTTTGGGGTATAGTCCCTTTCTCTAGTGAGGAAGAGATTAGTTGGTGAATGTATTTGCCGAAAATGTTGAAAAGTTTTTCATAATACGTGGGGGGAGTGAGTCTTCTTGTTCCCCTTTGTATTCAGTGAGGTAAACAAGCTTCTCAGATCTGATAATGAGGGTAATGTAAAGTGGGAGCACTTTAATGTTGGAATACAGGAATCTGGATCTGAGTTGTTTTCCTTATCCCTTGAATCTTCTCTACAAAATAATTAGCCAACTCTTGAGCTAATTGCACCCTGTGCTGAACTTGATTTGAATGTTGTTAAGGATTTTAAAATGGAGAATAATGTTGCAGAATTGTTTACTATTCTAATGCGGGAACCATAATATCTTTTTTTTTTTTTTTGTCTCTTTGATTTTGTTTTTATAATATTGTGCTTGACTTAAATATCTAGCTTGATTGGCAGATATTTTTTCCCTACGCCATTTTTTTTCTAAGGAACGCAGTTGTTTTTTGATAAATGATAATTGTTTTTGTTACTATTGGAGCGAGTTTGTTACGTAGTGTCTCACAAAGATACTCCCACTGACTTATTTGCTCATCACTTGATAATTTTTTAAAATCTTCTATGGATAGGTCAATCGTTGCATTCAATTTGGGTTCGTCTAGCTTGGTCTCTTTTCTTTGAACCTTTTCTAGCACCACTCTATCTTTCTTGAGATAAAGAGACCAAAATTGAACACAATAGTCCAGATGAGGTTGCATCATGGAGCAATACAGGGGCATTATGACATTCTTAGTCTTGTTAACCCTAATTCCCAGCATCCTGTTTGCTTTTTTGGCCGCTGCTGCACATTGGGCGAAAGGTTTCGTCGTGTTGTCTTCAGTGATATCCAGATCCTTTTCTTGGGTGCTAACCCCCAAGGTGGACCCTAGCATCTGGTAAATGTAGACAGGTAAAAGACTGGTCTTGACCAGTTGCTTTTTTTGGATCGCTAAAAGCGTTCACTTTTTTTAGTGCATCGGGAAGCCATGTTAGAGCATCAGTCGCTCTACTAGTTTACATGGCATTTTAATATTAATGAGCTTATATGCATGATTGGATCGGGGAATGAGTGATCGTGCAGAAAACCATTTCCTGCATTGGGTTGGCAAATGCACGCTGGCTTTAGTGCATTTGCCCAGAGTTACATGGAGCTGGCTGGAATTGAACTGAGGCAGCAGTTCTAAACTTCTCCCGCCCTATTCGCTGTGATAGGGGATTAACAGACCCGTGAATACAGAAAACCGCAAATAACTTTTTCATATGTTATTTGCAGTTTTCTATTAAAAACCATCGTGAATATGGTGGGAGACGTGGCCTGTTCCTGAAGGAGAGGCAAAACACGGTGAAGAAAGTGCTGGGAATCGGCGATTTCTCTATACAAGTTGATGTAGTTGGGGAGGAGCCAGCAAGCTAAAAGCCATGAATAATCGAAACCGTGAATACAGAGGGAGAAGTGTATCTACTACGTGCGAGTGGAAAAATGAGGTGTTATATTTTTACAGTGCTGACAGGGATCATGTAAGCTCGTATTACAAAAAAACGACACTGGCTGCCAGCAAGGGTCATCTTTAAGTTTGCCTGCCTTTGCTTCAAAACCATCACAGGTTCATCCCCAATCTATCTGTCTCATCATTTCAAATGTCCAGGCACAACTTGCACATGTAGTGCTTACCTGTTCGCTTTTCCATTCTTGAAGGGCTGTAAGAACATAAGAACATAAGAAGTTGCCTCCACTGGGTCAGACCAGAGGTCCATCGCGCCCAGCGGTCTGCTCCCGCAGCGGCCCATCAGGTCCATGACCTGTGAAGTAGTTCCTGACCATTTTTATAACCTACCTCTACTTCTATCTGTACCCCTCAATCCCCTTATCCTTTAGGAATCTATCTAAACCTTCCTTGAACCCTTGTACTGTGCTCTGGTCTATCACAACCTCCGGAAGCGCGTTCCATGTGTCAACCACCCTCTGGGTAAAAAAGAACTTCCTAGCGTTTGTTCTAAACCTGTCCCCTCTCAGTTTCTCCGAGTGTCCCCTTGTACTTGTGGTTCCCCACAGTCTGAAGAATCTGTCCCTGTCTACCTTCTCTATGCCCTTCAGGATTTTGAAGGTTTCTATCATGTCTCCTCTAAGTCTCCTCTTCTCTAGGGAGAACAGCCCCAGCATTTTCAACCTGTCAGCGTATGAAAAGTTTTCCATACCTTTTATTAGTTTAGTCGCTCTTCTCTGGACCCCGTCAAGTACTGCCATGTCCTTCTTGAGGTGCGGCGACCAGTACTGGACACAATATTCCAGATGTGGGCGCACCATTGCAAGATACAGCGGCATGATGACTTCCTTCGTCCTGGTTGTGATACCCTTTTTAATGATACCCAACATTCAGTTTGCTTTTTTTGAGGCTGTCGCACACTGTGCTGATGCTTTCAATGTTGAGTCCACCATCACCCCCAGATCTCTTCCAAGGTTGCTCACCCCTAGCAATGATCCCCCCATTTTGTAGCTGAACATCTACAAGAGATTCCTTGATAAAACATTATCATTCCAATCAGGCAATGGAATTTATTTATTTATTTACAAAATTTCTATACCGGTTTATTCCAAAACGGTTTACAATAAAATTACATGCATAAAATATTGCAACAGGTCAGAACAGATAAAAGCAGAAAGATTCAATCCTTGCAATAATTGCGTTTTCAACAGTTTAGTGAATGAACTCCTAACCCCACATTTCCGAATTTGACCAAGGCCATTCCACAGTTTTACTCCTGCACATGAAAAGGTCGTGGCATTCGTTTCCATATACTTGGGATTGGCCTTTGTTTTCAACAGTGCTGAATTTTCAGAGCGCAGACATCAAACTCTTAAAAAATTTGGGAATCGTGCCATATAATCGCTTTATATTGGGTTCTAAATACAACTGGTAGCTAATATGGGGTGATATGTTCATATCTTGGCATTCCGGTTATCAATCTAGCCGCGGCATTCTGGATCACCTGGTTTTCGTTATTCCCAGGTACAGGACATTGCAGTAGTCCAGCCGCAACAAAATCATTACTTGTACAACCAACTTTATTATCAAACTTTTAGGAAGTCAATCAAAACTTATCGCTTTGATAAATTTCTCTGACTCCATTTCTGCCTTGATGTATTTTTAAGACACTTCCAGATAAATTTGATTAATCTTAGTTTTCTGTAATATCACTGTCTATATACAGTCTCCTCCTCAGTAAACCGCTCTGAACTGTTTGTGGTATTGCGGTTTATAAAAATGAACTTATTATTATTACAAGTGGCAATATGAGATAACATCATATTTATACAAGGTATGAGTGGCAGTAGGAGGTGTACAGGGTCATTAAAGCTAGTTTTTTATTTATACAGTGCTATGAACCCTATAAGGTGTTATATTATATTTATATTCATGAGTGGTTGTACAAAGTGTTATGATATTTATATGTACAATCCAGACAGAGTGTGCAGGGTCATAAAAGTTCATTTTAAATTTACACAGGTCTAATGAGGAGCAAGAAGTCCTCAGAGCTGTTACTGGCTTTATACAATGCTGACAAGGTGCCAGGGACTGTATGAGGTATTATTAACCTCTATTTCCTAGTGCTCAAAGAGCGCAAAGCCTCCCAGTAAGGGTTAAAGCAACCCTTTAAACTCCAGTAGGGCAGCCAAGTGGAAAAACTTTGCTCGTTCTGAGAATCCACAGACCCCAGGGACGATTCCTGTTTTGTCAACAATTTAATAAGGTCTGTCCAGTCCCAGTTCACAGGGCAGTGAGAATAATTAACCCCAAAGCACTTTGCAATTAGTCTGACCTGTGGCTGTCCAGCACTGCCTGGCACTAACATGGGTTCACCAGGGGATAGAATAACACAGGTGGGCGCTTTGCATGCTGGCTCCACAGGCTGCCCTGGATGAGGCTTTGACAGGCCGATGTAATCCTGCTGTCACCGTTACTGCACCAGAGGCAGCCAGTGGGTGTGATGAAATGGGAACCATGATAACAGCAGCAGCTGATATAGTGATGGGGGAAGGAACTGAGTTTATGGCCAAGGCTGTTGGGTTCAAAACTTCTGCAACACTAGGTAATGGAGCCACCTTTAAACTGGAGGAAGGAGAAGGTGAGGGTCAAAATAATCACCGGAAATGGAGGGAAGGATGACCTTAGGACGAGAGTGAATAACGGAGGCTGCCATGGTGCTGAGAGGAGCCACAGCCCAGTGAGCTAGAGAAGCAGATGCCGAAAAGAGAGCCCGAGACAATCAAGGCACAACAAAGGTGTCGTGAGGATGAGATGTCAATAATTCAGCCACGGGTTCAAAGTTCACTCTGCGAGGACTCGAAGACTCGACACTATTGAGCCTTGACAAAACCAATAATAAAAATAATATGAAGCACATAATATAAACTCATAATGTTCGAGTCCTCGCAGAGTGAACTTTGAACTTTGCACCCATGGCTGAATTACTACATAACATAACATAACTTTATTCTTCTATACTGCCAACAATCAAATGACTTCTAGGCGGTTTACATAGAAGAGAAATGGACAATCAGCGAAGTACAAAGTATTGAGAATAAAAGTAGAACATGTTATCTAAAGTACAGACAGTTTAAAATTATTGTTAAAAATAAAACTTCAGTTAAGAAAATGAATTGATCAAATAGTACGATCTTAATCCCCTTTCGAAATGCGCTGTAAGATTGCATGGTTCCGTTAATATAATTGCCCGACCAGGACTGTAGTTTACTTGCTTGGAATGCTGGCATCTGATCCAAAAAAGACCTGTATCTACAGCCAATGGTCCTAGCATAGGTAAATAAATTGCAATTCCTGGTTATCCTGGTAGGGTTGAATAGCCCAAAATGAGATAACAGGTAGGTAGGGGTCAGTCATCCTCATAGAAACATAGAAACATAGAAGATGACGGCAGAAAAGGGCTAGAGCCCATCAAGTCTGCCCACTCTGCTTACCCACCCCCTGTCTATGCCCTAATGACACTCGTAGGGATCCCACATGGGTATCCCATTTATTCTTAAAGTCTGGCACGCTGTCTGCCTCGATCACCTGCACTGGAAGCTTGTTCCAATGATCAACCACTCTCTCTGTGAAGAAATACTTTCTGGTGTCGCCATGAAATTTTCCGCCCCTGAGTTTGAGCGGGTGCCCTCTTGTGGCCGAGGGTCCCTTGAGAAAGAAAATATCATCTTCCACTTCCTCACGCAGAGAAGCTGCCTCAGCTCTTTGAGGCTGTTGTGAGTTCGATCCCAGCCTGCTCCCCATGACTCTGGGCAAGTCACTTAATGCCCCCCATTGCGCCAGGTACCACAGTTGCAGTAGGCAGATAGGGAAAATACTTAAGAGTGCCGAATTACTATTGTAAACTGCTTTGGGTGAATCTCTTTGTGAAAAGGTGGTTAATAAATCTAAATACATGATGGGAGGCTGCCATGATGCTGAGAGAAGCCACAGCCCAGTGAGGTAGAGAGCCAGATGCACCAAGAGACTGAGGTGCAGAAGTGAAGAAGTGATAGTTTTTATGTGCCAGTATCGCTGTATGGAGCTAGGGGGAGGGGCTGGGCAATATTGGATTTAGCTCAGGCCTTGTTCAATGGTAGCTCAAAGAGAGTTACATAGAGGTCCAGTAGGTATTTCCCTGGCCGCAGAGTAGACTTGCACAAATCACAAGAAGTCACAGTGGGATTTGAACCTTAGCTTCCCATCACACTGTTCTACTCCTGCACAGGAGTCAGTGTCCAGTGGCCCTGAGGGAGGGAGAAGAGCCAGGGCTCCACACTGATGAAGAGAAAAGAGGGAAGCTAAAATAGCAAGTCCTATGTGATGATCACCCTACAGTGATATGACCAATGTCTGTCTGAGCACTAGCCTTGTAACCTAAGCAGGCAATGTACTCATCTTGCCCACTGCAGGTCTCTTCTGATTGTCCCCTCCGAACCAGTCCTGAATGTTCATGTTACAGCCTCCCCTGCTCTGGCTGTCTACACTGGTCAACCTGATCGTCTCAGAGCTGCTGGGCTGGGCTGGCTTAACCACTGGGCAATCTAGGCAGGGGCCTAGGGTAGCATCTTCTAGAGAAGACAGAAAAGAGCAGCTGCAATGAAAGCAAAATAGATCCTGACTGCCAAACCAACTTAGAATCCACCAGCTCATGCTTTTCACCTGTTTATTATTTCAAAGTACGACATCCAATTACGTTTTCTACAAGGTCATTCTGGAAGGGATGGTGTTGGGATCGATTGCTGAGTTTAATTATGAAAATGAGACCTGGACATGTGAAGGGGAATGGGAGGGATGCAAGGCCGAAGGATCATCTTGTGGAGTGGTCTCCAATCTTTTTCATGTCAAGGGGTCACATTGGGATTATGAGGAAGCTCTGAGGGTCACCAAAAGATTTCAAGCTTACACATACTACTGACTTTGTAAAACCATCTTGACCTGCTTGGTCAAACTCGATATTGAACATTACAAATTAATACTACTATTGGTTCTACAATGCTTCAAGGAACTTCAAGGATACGTTTTTTAAAAACTCACTTTATTGTGGATTGGCAACAGTAGCAAATTCCATGAATGAGACACCTGGTGAAAGAGGACGTGTGACCCCGGCCCACCCTATTACTCCCCTGGGTCTTCCCCAATCCACTCCCAGCCCCACCGCACTCTGCCCCCAAACCCAGCCCCACACAAACCTCGTCTCTTTGGGCCGGGGCTGGAGTGCAGAGGCGCGTGATGTCATCACACCAGCTTTTCAAAACCCAGACAAAGTGCCAGGTTATGAAAAGCCATCCGGGGAAATCAGAGCATCTGGTAACCCTACATCTGAGTAACACAGATGTTCGCGGTTACTCTATTAAGCGGGCAAGATTGAAACGACCACTTTCACAGGATTTGAAGAGCATTTCGGGCCTTTGAGGGCTGCAAGTGACCCTGGGGCCATATGTTGGAGTCCACCATCCTTCCTCCAGCCCTGATGCTCTGCCCTGTCTTTGGACTCCTCCAGACCTTGTGAAATATACAAACATATCCCCAAAGTACAAGCACTTAGCTGATATCACTATTCATTAGCCTCAGGCTACAAATGGTGATATGCCATAAAGTGATGTAGGAAGTGTGAGAAGCACCCGGGGTGGTGGCATCCCTTCCCGCCTTCTTCTCTGCCTCTCCCCATCCCACATGCACCACTTCCCTTCCCCCGTCCCTCTGAAACGTTCCTGGCACGAGCAGGAACCCCCAACTTGTTGTCGCACCTGCATGGGCTCTCCCTCTGACATCAGTTCCTAGGTGCAGTCCAGGAAGTGACATCAGAAGAAGAGGTCCAGGAAGTGACATCAGAAGAAGAGCTAACGCAGGGGTGACAGCAGGTTGGGGGGTGAGGAAGGAGCAGAGGGTGGAGAGGAAGACAGGTACCGCAGACTGTTCCCCCCCCCCCACTCCCCTCTAACTATGCCAGTGATCCCATAATCCTCCTTCAGTGCAACCACAGCATAGGCCGCAACTCAAGGCCCAGGACACAGATCATAGAAATGTCAGTCTCAAGTGCAGAGATGTCAAATGTCAAGTCTCAAGCAGTGGCTTAGTAAGAGGGGAATGAACCACCCCGGGCACCACGTGGTTGGATGCCCCAGCACTGGCACCTCCTCTTCGCCCACCCACCTACCTCTCAAAATCTTCTCCACTGCAAGTCCACCCCCTCGGCTCTCCTTCTGAAGTCACTTTCAGGTTGTGAGAGATCTGAGGCTGGGCTGAGTAGCAAGGAGAGGGGCTGCTCGCTGCCGGCCATGATTTCAAGGGGCACGCATGCACGCAGCAGGGAAGCACATGCCACTACTCCAGACGTCTCCTTCCCTAGCTTACGTCACTGATGCCAAGTTACCCAGTTCCATCCTGGAGATTTTGAGCCACTCCTATTTTTGAACTTACACTCCAAAGCTGAGTGGGATTTTCAGTGTCTGATCCTGCCCATTGAAATCAGTGATGTAAGTCCCATAATGCACCAGGATGAGTTGCTCAGAAATCCAGGTCTGTCCCAAAATCTCCAGCCTGGAACTGGGTAATTTGGTACCTTTGCAAGTAATTAATCTGAATCGTGTGTAGAGGGAAAAGATCTTCAACTATTAAGAAATCTACACACATACACACCCATTTTACAAAACTGCACTACAGACACAGTGAGAGACCAAGAAAATGGGGCAGAAGGATACTGAACTATTTCCCATTATTTTGGGTGCCACAGGCTGCATTAAAATGAATTCCAAGCATTGCTGGATACGTGTAACACCTTATGAAGTCCAGAGGGAAGCTATCTGCGCAGGATGCATGTTCTGTGGTGAGTGACTGAGGTCATAGTCCACCCGCCCAGGCTTAGGAGTGAGGTTCAGTGCTGTCACTGTATGCACGACTATCCCATTTGGAGATGGAAAACTCTTGTCCTTCTGCCCAATTCCTCTTCTAAGCCCTGTCAGATGCACCCGTGCAGCACGGGTGCCTGGGTGCTATTTCCACAGGATACCTGCTGAATTATCACCCTGAGGCCCTAGATTTTCATAGGCCAGACAGCACCTTTGATCTCACCAGTGCATACAAGACCCAGTTTTCACTTTTTGAACCCAGGACTCTCTTTGATCAAAGCCTTCTTGGCTTTAACCATCTTTATTCTAAAAATAATTTTCCCGGAGTTTCCCCTAATTGTTGTCTTCTCTGTGTAATTTGATTAGACTGTAAGCGCCACGAAGCAGGGACAGTCTCTTCTGTGTGTAATGCTTAATAAACTTGATATGTCACTCTTTGAAAGCAAACAGTCCATATTTTATAAACATGATAGACATCGGTCGAGTCCAGATAATCACAGACAGCCTGAGCCAGTCCGGAATTTACTTTCTAGGTTTTCATTAAAGAAGGTGAAACAGCAATGCCATAGAACAGTGGTCTCAAACCCGCGGCCCACCAGGTCCTATTTTGAGGCCCTCAGTATGTTTATCATAATTAGAACTCTAAATTTTCTTCATACTTCTACCTCTAACCCTCTGTTGTAGTTCCTTCCTATTTCTCCTACTGTAAACCGCGTCGAGCTCTACGAACGTGGAGATGATGCGGTATACAAACCTAAGGATTAGATTAGATTAAAAGTAAAATAAAAAGAGTTTCTTGATCATCATATGTCTCTTTAGCTATAAATTACAATATTATTATTAAGACTTAGCCAAAAGGAAAGATTTATAAACTATAGAGTTTTACCTCATGCAAAATTGTCATTTCTTTAATAAGACATTAACTATTTTTTCTGAGGCCCTCCAAGTACCGACAATTTGGCCCTGCATAGGGTTTGAGTTGGAGACCGCTGGCTAAAGTATAACCATGACATCCTGTTTGTCTTTGGGAAGCAGAGCTGAGATTATGATGTCATAATGCCTCATTCCACCAATAAGAGCCAGCCTCATCAGTGATGTCACAATGGAATGATAACAGTTTCTTGATCATATGTCTCTTTAGCTATAAATTACAATATTATTATTAAGACTTAGCCAAAAGGAAAGATTTATAAACTATAAAGAGTTTTACCTCATGCAAAATTGTCATTTCTTTAATAAGACATTAACTATTCTTTCTGAGGCCTCCAAGTACCTACAAATCCAAAATGTGGCCCTGCAAAGGGTTTGAGTTTGAGACCACTGCCATAGATGTACCGAGGTAATCCAGGACAGGCCCGGGCTCTCCCCGATGGCTAGGAGTTTGCTGGCGACTCGAGTTTACACTTATTTCTAAAGAACAGGCCGCCCTGGCCCTGCTCAGCCCACACAGAGAGCTTCGGTCCCAGAATCCCAGCCTGTTGCCGTGGGCTGAAGCTGAGCTTTCTGAACACAACAAGTTACAGAAGCAGATCACTGCCCCGGGACCTGTGGCCGGAGACCTGTTGATGAAAGAGAGCTGATGTAAAGCCCTGCAGGAGTAGCTCCGTGAGGAGGAAAGCAGGCCCAGTAATTGAGCCACGGGTGACTGGAGAAACTCCTGTGCAGGCCGCACACAGGCCAGAGCTTCTAGCCACCGCTAATCAGCTCCCTGGACATGGTTATTAATTGCTGTCCACCTCATTAGTTTAATTGGCAACCAGGGTCAGCGGAGGCAAAGGCTCTAAGGGAGTAAAAGGAAGAAAATAACAATTTCTGTGTAGCTTTAGAAGTATGAAGCAAAACAGGAATGAGGACTGGGTCCAGGGAGATATTTTTGAGCACTGGATGTGTTTTTTTTCTTTTGTTTTGAAATTCTTGACAGCATGGATTGAGTGGAAGCTCTGAGGAGATCGAGCGCAGCTGCCCTCCTGTTTCGTGCTCTCAGAAGCTGTGTGCACACTCCCTGTCGACCCACAGAACACGTCTGTGTGTGTGTATTCATGCCTTCCCACCTCATCTACTTCCTTGCATAGAGGAAACCTAAGAATGACAGGGGTCAGCTACAGAAGGGGTTTCAAATGCTATCGTCACAGCAGGCCTGTCTCTGCCATCTACATGCACGAAGTGAATTCAGCCAGCCTGCTTCTCCCACCGTCCTGTTTGTATCACATCGACACCATGTGCAGAGCCTGCTATGTCTCTCTGGTCCTCCTGTCAGCGTCACATGCTCATAATGTACACAGCCAGAAAGTCTCTCTCCTTCATTTTAGTTTATTTACTTATGAGAGTTTCTTTGCATATTTCTTTTATTTAAGGTTACCAGATTTTCTCGAAGGAAAATCTGGACCCATGACCACGCCCCCCAGGCACGCCCAGTTCTGCCTATGTCATGCCCCATTCTGCCCCGCCCCGCCCTCCAGACGGCATCCACACATGTGCGGACACGACGCAATGACGTCATTCGTCTGTATCATATCTCCCCTATCCCTCCATTCCTCTAGGGCAGGGGTGTCAAAGTCCCTCCTTGAGGGCCACAATCCAGTTGGGTTTTCAGGATTTCCCCAATGAATATGCATGAGATCTATTAGCATACAATGAAAGCAGTGCATGCAAATAGATCTCATGCATATTCATTGGGGAAATCCTGAAAACCCGACTGGATTGCGGCCCTCGAGGAGGGACTTTGAGACCCCTGCTCTAGGGTGTATATATTCCAATTTCTTCTGATATATCTTTCGGCACAAACCCAATAGTATTTTTGTCATCTTTTTCGGAACCACTTTGAGTCTTTTTACATCCTTAGTGAGAAACGTCATCAACACCTCCTTTCTTCTTCTCGTTATGCCTCTCCTTATGCAATCTAGCAACCTTCTGGCTACAGCTACTGCCCTGTCACACTGTTTCTCACCTTCAGATTCTCAGATACTGTAGTAGGGCTCATTTTCAAAACAGAGACTTCCAAAGAACGTCCTAAAGTGGCATTTCAACATCTTAATTGCCAGCATGTCCAAACCTCCACTTTCAAGAGCTTAGAGGAAAGGTATCACTGTTTGCCGACGACGCCAAACTATGCAACATAGTAGACAAAAGCAGTGTGCCTGACTTTATGACGCAGGACCTACGACAGCTAGAACAGTGGTCATCAACTTGGCAGTTAGGCTTCAATGCTAAAAAATGTAAAGTAATGCACCTAGGCAAAAAAAATCCACACAGAACTTACACACTAAATGGTGAAACCTTGTCCAGGACCACGGTGGAACGTGATTTAGGAGTGATCATTAGCAATGATATGAAGGCTGCCAATCATGTGGAGAAGGCTTCGTCCAAGGCATGACAAATGATGGGCTGCATCCGTAGAGGTTTTGTCAGCAGAAAACCTGAAGTTATAATGCCACTGTACAGATCCATGGTGAGACCTCATCTCGAGTATTGTGTTCAATTCTGGAGACCGCACTACCGGAAAGATGTGTTGAGAGTTGAGTCGGTTCAACGAATGGTTACCAGGATGGTCTTGGGACTCAGGGATCTCACGTATGAAGAAAGGTTAAAAAAACTGCGGATGTACTCACTGGAGGAGCGAAGAGAGAGGGGGGACATGATTGAGACCTTTAAATATATCACGGGGCATATAGAGGTGAAAGATGATATCTTCAGCCTTACAGGGCCCACAGTAACCAGAGGACACTCGCTGAAAATCAGGGGAGGGAAATTTCAAGGTGATGCTAGGAAGTACTTCTTCACCGAAAGGGTGGTCGATCATTGGAACGAGCTGCCTCAGCAGGTGATTGAGGCCAGCAGCGTGTCAGATTTTAAGAGAAAATGGGATATTCATGTGGGATCTATAGGGGAGTAAGAATCAGGGAGTGGGTCATTGGTATGGGCAGACTCGATGGGCTATGGCCCTTTTCTGCCGTCAATTTCTATGTTTCTATGTTTCAAAACTTACCACTTCCTGGACATCTTCAAGTTTCAAGTTTCTTTGTTTTTGATATACCTTCTAAATAGTGTAGAATAAAATAAGAGTCAAATTAAAAGAAATATCTTATCAAATGTTAAAAATATTGGAAAAGTGCATCTGAAGTTCAAGGGGGCATGTTGGAGGAGTGTTTTGGGGGGGCCTAGGTCAGACTTAGCACTTGACCACCTTGTGGCGATAATCGAACATTGCCCAAGACGCCATCTAGACATCCAGAGCTAGAACTGTTTTAAAAGTGCATAACCAGATGACCACTGGAGGAATTAGGTCATGACCATCCCACACTCCCTCAGTGGTCAATGACCACCTCCCACCCCCCAAAGATCTGAATAAAACAATATATACCTGTCTATAGAACAGCAACACCTGGTGTCTGGAGTAGCCTGATGGGTTGGGTAGTGAACTATAGAGAGGGGGATCCAGGCCCATATCCCACCCTACCCACTACATTTATGGTGGAAAGTGTGAGCCCACCAAAACCCTACTGTACTGCTGTGTAAGTGCCACCTGCAGCCATAGGGACTAATGAGGTGGTAGACAGCTGGGTATAATAGATATAGGGGCAGTTTTGGAGGGTTCACCATACATTATAAGGGAGTTATGGTTAGATATGTACTTGGCACTCTTTATGTGAAGTTCACAGAAGTGCCCTTTAAGGTGCCCCACTGCTCTGGTGGCATGTCTGTGTGGCTTGTCGACTAAAAATTCTGGCCCCTCCTACCTCCAAATGGCTGTCCCATGGCTCAAAAATGGTCAAAAAAGATAGACCCAGAGGCCCGGATTCTGCAAAGAGCTTAGGCGGTCTTGCGGACCTCCCTAGGCTCCCAGAGGCACCTTCAATATTGGTGGCCTGCCTGGGGAGCATTTGATTTTTTTAAAAGCATGTGTCCCGATTGACTGATTAGACAGCTGTAGGACGCCTACAGCTGCCTAAAATTGGGACGCTTGCTTAAAAAAAAAAAAAATGCTCCCCAGGTAGGCCACCAATATCGAAGGTGCCTCTGGGAGCCTAGGGAGGCCCGCAAGACTGCTTACAATGTAGCCAACAAAATGCTGGCCTACATTTTAAGTAGACGCGGCCACTATACTTATCACGGCAAGGGATCTCCCTGCCGTGATAAGTATAGCAGTCGCAGCTGCCTGTCTCCTCCCTCCCCCCCCCGATCGCCGGCAGGAGGGTGCCCAACCCCTCCTGCCGAAGGACGCCACCCATCCGGATCCCCCGCACTAATGCCCCCCTATGCTAACACCGCTCCCTGTGCTAATACCCCCCCTGATAACCCCCCCTAACCTCCCTCCCCCCAACTAACCTCTAAATTGTTGGCCGGCTGTATGGATCTTGCTGCCGGCCAGCAGGCCTGCCTTGTCGAAATGAGGCGGGCCCGTCCCTTCCTAGTCCATCCCCACTAAGCCTAAGGCCTGATTGGCCCAGGCTCTAGAAGCAACCCTAAGGATGGGGGACCACCAGGGAATACCAGGTGGGGTAGGCTGCAGTGATATAGTGGAGTCACACACAGGAGAAGGCAGTAGCAAACATCACAGGGGGGATTCCTCACTATGCATTCGGCCTTGGGTCAGTGGTCAACTCAAAGGCACATTCACACACATTTATAATGACAAATATGACCTCTATGTGGCCATTATCCCTGTTTCCTGAAGATCATATTGCCACAAGTTATTCTCAGAAGCGAAGGACATGAAGACAGTGGCTATAAAAAGCACAGCCGAGGGAGGGGATGTTCCTCGGCTCTGCCAATGCTAAGCTCTGCACTCAGTGTGAACAGAAAGCAGAGGTGAGACACAACCGTCAACGGGCCAGAGAAGGTAAAGGTTTTCACTCTTTTAGCTTAGGATCTGGACAAACATGAGGGGTAGCCCCGATGCCCAACTTACAAACATTATAAATATCATTGATTTATAGCACAACTTCTTCTAAACATTATGACTCGTGTGTTTTCTTGGTGCTGTAGTGAATGTCTACAACTCAAGCCTTAGGAGACAAATAAAAACCACAATACGTACGGGATTGAATGACGCGCTGAATATCCGGAACCTACAGATACAGAGAGAGCGGACGAGGGTGGTTGGAAAAATTCAGTAAAAAACAAGGTCAATATTTTTTTTAAACCGTTAGATTTCTCCGCATAATCTCCATCAAGGGCTCTTTTTACTAAGCTGCGTTAGTGTTTTCAGCGCACGCTAAACCCGCACTGCGCGGCTAGAACTAACGCTGGCTCAATGCTGCCATTAAGGTCTAGCGCACACGGCAATTTAGCGCGTGCTATTCCGCGCGTTAAGGCCCTAACGCGGCTTAGTAAAAGAAGCCCTTAGTCCAACAAGTGTCCAGTTTTTCCCTCCTGTCGGAAAAATAGATTTTGTCCAGTTTTAAAATGTATTTGTTCAACTTGGTTTTTTTTGCTGAACTTTACGAACCAGCCTCACATAACTATTGGTACATCCCAGACTCGATAACACAGAAAAGCGTCCCAGGGTGCCACCCTCTGGGCAGTGTGTGAATTGCATCACCTGCTCTGCTTAGACACGGTTTCATTTATGTCATGACTGCTTCTGATCATGTCTTGAATCCATGCGTATCGATTGATGGTTGATGTGTCTGCGTGTAGGCCCAGTGTCTATATTTCAATTGTTTTAGTTCTTCACTACTTAGCATTATATCAGGCAGATTATGTTTTTAATTAATTATTAGTTAAAACAAAGCCTTCTATAAGTGCTACCTTGCTCAGGCCCACTTGAAAAGGCCTATGAGGTCCTGATTTCGCTCTATCACCTGCATGAGGCTGTAGTTCTGAATCCCCCACTCAAGGGGGTAAAACCAGGGCTTCATCAACCTTTCTAGGCTGATCCTGGAACAGGGCCTGATGATAAACACTGGGAGAGATGCATTGTATAGAGTTACATGACATTAAAAGAGTTAATGTAGCTCAGGAAAAACCCTGGCTGTAAGATGAATATACACAATTTAATTCCCAGTTTTTTTGGAACAAATATTTTGCTCAATATGCTTCACATTTAAAAAATATATATATTTGCTCTATAATACGTAGGGAAGGGGCAGTGAAATTGAATCAGATGGGGGGGTTGCTTCTATTTTTCTTTTTTATCTGGGTGGTGGGGGCAATGACAAAACTCAACTGGTTGTTTGCTTCTTTTTTCATGTCACTGTGTCAGTGCCTGAGCCATTCGTGGCTCATACACAAGCAGGTAAGATGGCATTTTTCCATACCACTGCTGTGATTTTTAACATCGCAGTAGTCCACATGCTCAATGACATACGGCATCTCATGGGCTCTACCTTGTGACTTTCTGCATCAGCCCCTAACTGAGAAAGGAGAAGTTTTTGAACCTCATTCTAAGTTTTGATGCCTTTATTGAAGTACGATACTAACAGGGTAGCGCTACAGGAAAGGGCATAGAGAGGATGCCTGAGGGCTCCGGAAATAAAGGGATCCATATTCTACAGCACATATCTGGGTAGGAGGGGCTCGTTCCTAGAAATATGCCGCTCGCTGGAGCCAGTTCTTCATTTCCAGCAGCACTATCCAGATACTGTTGGGTTGGTTGGGGGAGGGGGAGCCAAAAGTTATTTGGGCACTGGTGCTGTCCTAACAAATTCAGAGAGTCGTCTGGCTACTGGGACTGAACATTGGCGGCACCTGGATAACCTCTGACGGCCATTTTAAACCTAGTTATTCAGTGCCAATAATCTTTATCGCTTATTGAACTTTTTCTACTAGCGTATATCTAGGTGACCAAATGCTCAATATCTGGCTATTTTTTTTTTTGTTATAATGAAGTAATCAACCTGGATAAGCAATTTCTAGATAGAAAGAGAGAGTGAGGGCTTTGAGGTAGTTTTAATGCCTTTCAAAGATAACAGATATAGCATCGAAGTGGATTGTCTTTTCATAACTAGCTGTGATTGACTATAGCTTTCTTGTTAACCATCTGCAAAAAAACCTTCACATTCAACCCTCAGTCTGCAAAACCCCGATTGCTCTTCTGCATTGAGCATTTAAAACACATGCTTGAGAGTCTCTTTCAGTTCAGCACCTTCCAGTTAGCAGGAACATTAAAGATTAGCTTAAAACATTTTCAAACAATTTATTCCTTTTCATTAACCTTCCTTGACAGATGGCCTGGAAAGAGTTTGTATTTGATTCCTAAGAAGAAAGGCAAGAGAGAGGAAATATGATTGAGACTCACACACACACACACACACACACTTACACAAGCAGGCATAGAAGAGGCACAAGCAGGCACAGAAGGGAACACACACTCACACTCACACAAGCAAAAAAGGTACCAGTGAAATAAAAAGAGAGCACTCCAAAAAGGCGGACTGCAATTGAAGCAGAGGGAATCCAGAAGATGAGCTTTCCAGTGTTCTGCACAGTCTGTCATATGTATGACTACCTCCCCTCGGGGAGGCAGTCGTATGTATGCAGTCGGTGTCAGGAGCTGAAAAGCTAGAAGAAGGAAGTTAGTCGATTGAAGTACAGGATTCATGAACTGGAGGGACTTTACATCACAGAAGACCCAATCAGGACAGCTGAAGATCCTATGAGAGAGAGGCACATCAAGGAACAAGTCAGGGAGCTCGAGGAATTCATTGAGGGGGCCTACAGGAGGGTGGAAGAACACGAACAGCATAGGGAAGACGAAGATACACCCACATGGAATGGAGAACAAGAGCAATCTGATTCCAAGGAAGAAGAAGCCCATAGAGGAATCCCGCAGGAAGGGGAGGCAAGGTCTTGCCGATGCCTAGAAGAGAAATCAGCAAAGCACACTGAGGACACAGACCTGCGACCGGAGTGAAAACTGAAAAAGGAAAGTCTGCGATCCTAGTGGGAGACTCAATCCTAAGGCAGTAGATAGCCACATAGCAGGAGGAAGAGAGGATCGACTAGTGACCTGCCTCCCAGGAGCAAAAGCAAAAGACATCGTCAAAAAAATTGAAAGGATCCTAGAAGGAGCAGAGACGGAAGAGACTACAGTGATGATCCACATTGGGACAAATGATGTCAGCAGGAGAGACTACAGTAGGAATGCACTGATCGAACAGTTCAAGATTCTGGGAAGGAAGTTGAAGATGAGGATTCAGAAGATAGCATTCCTACCAGTGCCAAAGGCAGATGTGAAGAGGCAGACGGAACTACAATCAATAAACGCATGGATGAGGAGATGGTGTGAGGAAGAGGGGTTCCACTTCGTGAGGAACTGGACAACGTTTTGGGGCAAGAGCAAGCTCTTCAGGAGAGATGGACTACACCTGAGCGCGCCAGGAACTAGACTTCTAGCAAACAACATCAAGAGAGGAATAGAACAGGCTTTAAACTAAGAAGAAGGGGAAAGCTGACAGTCGACCAGGTGTCGACGATTCGGAAGAAGGTATCCTGTGAGCATACTGAGTGGGAAAAATGCTGGGAAGACACAATGGGGAAGACACAATGGGCAAAACACAGGAGATGACTGATCCAGAGGAAAATAAGAAGATTGTAGCACAGGAGAAGAAAATAAAGATCGTAGCACAGGGAAAGGAAATGAAGACAATAAAATACCAGGACCTAAATTGCATGTATACTAATGCAAGGAGCCTAAGGAACAAAATGGGAGAATTAGAAGTCATGGCCAAGAAAGAGAACCTGAACATCTTTGGGGTCTCTGAAACATGGTGGAATGAAGAAAACAAATGGGACATAGTACTGCTGGGGTACAAACTCTATCGCGAAGACAGGTCAGGTCAGAAAGGAGGAGGAATAGCCCTATACATAAATGAAAGCATACACTCGACCAGGGTGGACACAGCAGTGACGACCAACAAATTGTAATCACTATGAGTTAAAATACTGGAAAGGAAAGTGCCTGAGATAAAGATGGGCCTGTACTATCATCCACCTGGGCAAACCGAAGCTAACAACAAAGAAATGGAAGCCGAGATGAAGCGAGAATGCAAAGACGGTAACACGATTGTTATGGGAGACTTCAACTATCCTGGGATAGACTGGAGCCTTGGAATCTCACAATGCGTTAGGAGACCGGATTCCTGGAGGCTATACAGGACTGCTTCATGGAACAGCTTGTCAGAGAACCGACGAGAGGGAATGCCACTCTGGATCTAATCCTTAATGGGCTAAGAGGACCTGCAAAGGAAGTAGAAGTAATGGGACCGTTGAGAAACAGCGATCACAATATGATCAAGTTCAAAGATGAAGCAGGAATACCGAAGGGAAAGAGAACCACAGTGACAACTTTTAACTTCAAGAAAGGAAACTACGAAGCGATGAGGGTAATGGTAAGGAAGAAACTTAGGAACAGCTCAAAGAAATGGCAGACTGTAGAGCAAGCCTGGTCTTTATTCAAGGACACGGTGAGCGAAGCGCAAAATCTGTATATCCCTAGATTCAGAAAAGGGTGCAAAAAGAACTGAACAAAAGACCTGGCGTGGATAACTAAAGAAGTGAAGAAAGTGATAGGAGATTAGAAGAATTCATTCCGGAAATGGAAAAAGGACAAAACCGAGGAGAATTGGAAAGAGCACAGGGAGCATCAAAAAGAATGTCACCTCGTGGTTAGAAAAGCAAAAAGAGAATATGAAGAGAGGCTAGCCAGGAAAGCACAAAATTTCAAAACGTTCTTCAGATATGTTAAAGGGAAGCAGCCAGCTAGGGAGGAGGTGGGACCGCTGGATGACGGAGATAGGAAAGGAGTGGTGAAGGAGGAGAAAGAAGTCACGGAAAGACTAAACATGTTCTTTTCATCAGTATTTACAAAAGAGGACACATCCAACGTACCGGAACCTGAACAAATCTTCAAAGGAGACCAAGCAGAAAAATTAACATCCATTGAGGTAAGCCTTGAAGACATACACAAGCAGATAGAAAGATTAAAAACTGACAAATCTCCGGACCCGGATGGAATCTACCCTAGAGTACTGAAAGAACTAAAGGAGGAAATAGCGGAACTACTACAGCAAGTTTGTAATCTATCCCTGAAAACAGGCGTGATCCCGGAGGATTGGAAGATAGCCAATGTTACGCCCATCTTTAAAAAAGGATCAAGAGGTGACCCGGGGAACTACAGACCGGTAAGTCTGACCTCGGTTCCGGGGAAAATGGCGGAAGCGCTGATAAAAGATAGCATCAATGAGCATCTAGAAAGGAATAAACTTATGATAACAAACCAACATGGCTTCTGCAAGGGAAGATCATGCCTAACGAACTTATTGCACTTCTTCGAAGAAATTAACAAACGGATGGACAAAGGGGACTCCATAGACATCGTATACTTAGATTTCCAGAAAACCTTTGACAAGGTACCCCATGAACGCCTGCTTCGGAAACTGAAGAACCATGGGGTGGAAGGAGACGTACACAGATGGATCAAGAACTGGTTGGCAGGTAGGAAGCAGAGGGTAGGAGTGAAGGACCATTACATGGACTGGAGGAGGGTCACGAGTGGAGTTCCGCAGGGGTCGGCGCTCGGACCGCTGCTGTTCAATGTATTTATAAATGATCTAGAAACAGGTACGAAGTGCGAAGTAATAAAATTCGCAGACGACACCAAACTATCCAGTAGGGCTAGGACTAAAGAGGACTGCGAAGATTTACAAAGGGACCTGAACAAACTATGGGAGTGGGCGATCAGATGGCAGATGAAATTCAATGTAGAGAAATGTAAAGTCTTGCATGTAGGAAACAGAAACCCGAAGTACAGCTATACGATGGGAGGGCTGTTATTGGGTGAGAGTACCCAAGAAAGGGACTTGGGGGTAATAGTGGACAAGACAATGAAGCTGTCGGCACAGTGCACAGTGGCCGCTAAGAAGGCGAATAGAATACTAGGTATAAGCAAGAAGGGTATTACAACCAGAACGAAAGAAGTTATCCTGCCGTTGTATCGGGAGAAGGTGCGCCCACATCTGGAGTTCTGCGTCCAATATTGGTCGCCATACCTTAAGAAGGACATGGCGATACTCGAGAGGGTTCAGAAGAGAGCGACACATTTGATAAAAGGTATGGAAAACCTTTCATATGCTGAAAGATTAGAGAACTGGTGCTCTTTTCCCTGGAAAAGCGGAGGCTTAGAGGGGACATGATAGAGACTTACAAGATCATGAAGGGCATAGAGAAAGTGGAGAGGGACAGATTCTTCAAACTTTCAAGAACTACAAGAACGAGAGGGCATTCGGAAAAATTAAGATGGGACACATTCAGAACCAATGCTAGGAAGTTCTTCTTCACCCAAAGGGTGGTGGACACCTGGAATGCGCTTCCAGAGGGTGTGATAGGACAGAGTACGGTTTTGGGGGTTCAAGAAGGGATTGGATGATTTCCTGAAGGAAAAGGGGATAGAAGGGTATGGATAGAGGATTACTATACAGGTCCTGGACCTGATGGGCTGCCGAGTGAGCGGACTGCTGGGCATTATGGACCTCTGGTCTGACCCAGCAGAGGCACTGTTTATGTTCTTATGAGACATGTAACTATCTCTGTGGTGCAAATCCGCAGGAGGCAAGTCTTTTTCAATTGAAAGGAAGAGGAGAGATATCATAGAGACATTTAAATACCTACGGAATGTAAGTGCACATGAGTCAAGTCTCTTTCATTTGAAAGGAAACTCTTCAATGAAGTTAAGAGGCGATAGGCTCCGGAGTAATCGAAGGAAATTCTTTGTTCCATGCATCTACCACCCTTTCTGTAAAAGTCTCCCAGACGAGGTGGTGGAGACAGAGACTGTGTCTGAATTCAAAAGGGCCTGGGATAGGCACGTGGGATCTCTCAGAGAGAGAAAGAGATAATGGTTACTGTGGATGGGCAGACTAGATGGGCCATTTAGCCTTTATCTGCCATCATGTTTCTATGTTTCTAAGCTCTGGAACAAGAAGGCATAAGATGAAGTTGAAGGAGGGATGCACATGAAAATAATCCAAGGAAATACTTCTTCACAGAAAGGGGTGGAAGATATGTGGAATGACCTCCAAGTGGAGGCAGTCAAGACAAGGACTGTATTTGAATTCAAGAAAGCATGGGACAGGCATGTAGGATTTCTTAGGGGCAGGAAGAGACAGCAGATGATGTGGATGGACAGACTGAATGGATCATAAGGTTTTTATCTGCAATCATTTTCTATATTTCATAGTTCCACTCACTGTGACTGCTGGAGAGGCAGTTTTTGGAGCTTCTGTGCAGATGACACCTCTCTGCTAGAGATAGAGTGCATAACATAACATAACAAAATTTCTTATATACCACAGCTACCTTGCGGTTCTGTGCAGTTAATTAAAATACAAGTATACACAGTATAAACAAAATTAATTAATGAAAATATTTACCAAATAGATCAGTCTTCATAAATTTTCTAAATGCCAGATAAGAAGTAGAAATAGAAAGATACAAACTAACTTGTGCGCCCACATCTGGAATACTGCATCCAATTGAGCAAGGGACATCGACGCCTCTTGAAAGCTTAGGTTTGAAAAATAATAAAACATGCACAATGACACCAGCGCAAGGTTTTAAAAATTAATTAAGATTTATTGAGTTATTGTTTCTATTTTTCCATTATGAGATCAAAAGAATCAAGCATAATTGCTTAACAGTTGTGCTAATGGGAGATCGTTATAGTTGCCAAATGCTGGCCTTCTCATAACGAGCTCATCTTAATAGCTCCGGTCATTCTGTTATATACTTTTGGCTTATTGTGACATCATCAGGTTGACAACCAATAAAATAACATGGGTGGTCTTAAAAGTTAGACAAGGAAAAATTCCTCCATGTTTCAAAGTTAGACAGTTTTAGAAAATTACTTTTGATTTCTGAATTAATATTATAACATTATAACATATTCAAGAGAATCTACAATTATTAACAGGGTGCTGAGAAGTTCTCAACCTCTCCCTAAATTGACAGGTTCAAATTACATAGCCTTAGCCTGGAGGAGGAGGGGCTGGTCTCCCCCTCTCCTCCTAAGCTGACAGTCTCACACACAAAGAGCAGGAGTCTCTGACTTAATTACTTCCAGATGTTGCTGTAGGATTTCTTTAGGTTGCAAAGATATATAAATATGTTTTTCAAAACTCATTCCTTTGTTTAATACAGTCACACAAATCACTCCAGGGGCCCCCATTCATTCATAACTCGGCCATTCATACTTAATGCATTTTATATCTTAGTTTAGGACACGTTATCTTCCTAGCCAGTCTACAGCACATGTGGTATTAATTAACACCACGATGCTAAGAACAAAGACCTGGAAACACAAAATGGATTCCATCCTCTGGTTTCCTTCATGATCTGGCACAACAGCAAAGTACATAAAAGAACACCATTCTTTCCCTTATATTAATCTGTAGTGTGTTTTTCTGGCCTTGGCTTCATATTTAGATTTTTATTCACCCTTTTTCGTACGCTTCTATTTGGGCGTAGTCCTTAACTAACACATATATTTGTATCTAACTAGAATTACCCAGAATCATACGAAAACAGGCGCTTTTGTAGAAAAACTCCACAAAAAATACTGCACAATTATGTTCTGAAATCCATTCCATTACCTTCCCATAAACATCACCCCCTGCTGGCCACGAGCCACTACTCCTCACCAATACTGGTCGCCATACCTTAAGAAGGACATGGCAATACTCGAGAAGGTCCAGAGGAGAGCAACAAGGATGATAAAGGGCATGGAGAACCTTTCATATGCCAAACGGTTGGACAAGTTGGGACTCTTTACTCTGGAAAAGCGGAGACTGAAAGGGGACATGATAGAGACTTATAAGATCATGAAAGGCATAGAGAAGGTGGAGAGGGACAGATTCTTTAGACTAGCGGGGACATCAAAAACAAGAGGTCATTCAGAAAAACTGAGAGGAGACAGATTCAAAACGAATGCAAGGAAGTTCTTCTTCACT
This sequence comes from Geotrypetes seraphini, assembly GCF_902459505.1. Classification (NCBI taxonomy): domain Eukaryota; kingdom Metazoa; phylum Chordata; class Amphibia; order Gymnophiona; family Dermophiidae; genus Geotrypetes; species Geotrypetes seraphini. Next base: position 5,082,708 of record NC_047089.1, on the reverse strand, counting down.
AAACGGGTGGTGGACACTTGGAACTCGCTTCCAGGAGAGGTGATAAGACAGAGTACAATAATGGGGTTCAAAAAGGGACTGGATGACTTCCTGGAAGCAAAGGGGATAGCAGGGTACAGATAGAGGGTTACATCACTGGCGAACAGGGTATGGAAGTTGTAGGTTAGGAGCACTTACAGGTCATGGAACTGGGGGGGCCGCCACAGGAGTGGACTGCCGGGCACGATGGACCCCTGGTCTGACCCGGCAGGGGCAATGCTTATGTTCTTATGTTGTTTATCCCGTAATGCTGCCTGATACGCTAAGATCTTACTAAGGAAGAGTTTATACACACATCCTTTTACAGAAGGACAATCAAAGAGCCAAAGATCACATAGTTGTTTTCTACTGGCAAATATAAAATGATCCATGAGATAACTGGGTAATAACCCATTGAGAGCCTTGAAACAGATATAGCCGAACTTAAAAATCACACTTGCCTCTATTGGCAACCAGTGCAGTTTATGTAATACTGCGTCACGTGATCGGATTGTTTCAGTCCAAAACTCAAATGCAAAGCAGTATTCTGGATAATCTGCAACCATTTTCGATTTTTCTTGGATATCGAAAGATAGAGCAAATTACAATAATCCAATGTACTGAGTACAAGAGATTGAACCAGCAATCTAAATGAGAAAAAGTCGAAATACGAGTTACAATTTAATTGTTCTTAGTTTCCAGAGTAAGAAATAAGATTTCCTAACTAGAGAGTTAATGTGGAAGTCAAAAAAGAGTTTATGATCAAAATATATTCCCAAGATTTTTACAATCGGCAGAATAAGGGGTCCTTTTATCAAGCTGTAGTAGGAGTTTAACGGGCGTAATATGTCGTGTTAAACCGCCTGCCACGCTAGCTGCTAATGCCTGCATTGAGCAGGCATTAATTTTTAAACGGCCACGGGGGTTAGCGCGTGATGAAATGTCCAACGCGCTAAGCCCGCTAGCACGACTTGATAAAAGGACCCCTAAATTGTGCCATTGAGTCGTCTTTGATCGTATCGGATGGAGAAGCCAAGAAAAATTTTGTTTTATTTGGATTAAGCTTTAACCTGAAATTCTTCACCCATATTTCAACAACCTCAAGGATCAATTGAATAAATGATAGGGTGTCCTTTGTAGGAGCTGTTATAGGTATCAGTATGGTAATATCATCCGCATAACTATATAATTTTATCTCCAGAGAAGAAATTTGGAACCTGAGGGGAGGAAAATAAAGATTGAACAATGTAGGAGATAGATAGAGTGCATGCTATCCAAGGTCCAGAGAGATCCATGGCTTGTTGCCCTAACTGACAAATACAGTATAAAATGCAGAAATCCCCAAGTGGTTGTAAATGAAGGATCTTAGTTCAACAGTCCAATAAAGTCTGGTTTCAACTGACTTGGAAACGTGTCTGTCGTCAAAAATAAATGAACTTCTTTTTGGTTTCAGAAGCAGCTAGTAAGGATGGGGCCCCCATACACACCAGTCCTCGGCCTTCTCTCAATTGTGTTGTTGATGGACGTCCCTCAGGTAATCAACGCTTTGGTGTTTGACGCTGTAATTCTGGTCTGCCTCAACTCTCTTCTTACAAAGAACTAAACATCCTTCTGGTTCCCCTGACTTCAAAGTCATCACATTTACACATTTCACTTGTATTTAATACACTGCAAATAAAATATCTAGTCGGTTTTACATTTAAAAATAATAAGTACTAGAATAAGAATGAGGAAAGTTACATAAAAAGAGGCCTAGGTTACAATCAAATTTAAAATAAAGAGAGGAAGCAATTTTCCTCCTAAGGACATCGGAGCAAATACAGGATTATTATCTGTGACTGTTACATGAACAATCCTTGCCTTGGTTATTCAACTAGTCTAGAGGGTAATGATTTTTTGTCATTGTAGACAGAGGCCCAAAATGTCCAGAAACCAGATTAGACATAGAAAGAGTGAGACAAGCATTGTCCTATGGACCTACAGACAAGCCACAAAGCAGCACTTCTCTAAAGAAACCTAGTGCCTCCCTTGTGGTCACTCATGGGCAGGTTACAGCAGTTCGTTGCTTATTTCTGCTTGGGGTAAAATATGGAACACAAATGACAAAGAGGCCAATGATACCTTATAGACTAACTCATTGGTTGAGGCTATTGTCCTTCGTGCAAAATGGACTCTTATCCAAACTGGATGTCTCAAAGTATTAGTCTACAAGGCGCCACCAAACTCTGTCATTTTTGCAGCAACTTCTCAACCTACACTTCTACTTGTAAAGGACGGTGTGATGCCACTCTTTTTCTAGGAGGTATAGGTTTCTGAAACTGGCTCCCACTGGTTTTGCCAATATTCTTATACATATGCAATTAGCAGAGCGTATTGTAAAATACTGGGGGAATTGAGAGCATCCCAACCTGGATGTCCCATCTCCTGCATAGACATTCTATGTAAACAGGGCTCAAGTTAAGGGGATGTCACTATCCACCCATAGCTTGATGTGTCTGTTTCCTTCACCAGGCAAGATCTTACAACATCCAGAAGCGAGGCATCTTCTCACCACATGAATCAACATTAGACATGGCGCGCGCCTCTTTTGACGACCAGTATGTGGGATGTACAGATGTGATGGAGGCAGAGCTTGGCCAGCTAAATCAGACAGAATACACCACAAACAGAGATTATGCTGAAGCCTGGGAGGCAGCGAGATCCCAATGGGAAGACAGAAGAAAAAATTTTGCTTTGCCCCATGGCTTCAAGGATGAACATGCCATAGCTATATTGACCTACACCACCAATAGCCCTCTCCACAAAGAGTTCAACGCAGCAGTGAGAGAAGCAGGTCGATCCAGAGAATATTATCTAAAAAACTTCAGATTCAAAACACTTCATTTCCTACTGACCAAAGCCCTTCAGATCCTGGATAAGGAAACAACCCCAAAATGCCACAGGGTGTACCGGGGTATCAGGGGCATCCGGTTCAGATCGGAAGAGAAGAAACCTGTCCGCTTTGGCCAGTTCACATCATCATCATTAAGTAATGAGAACGCATTACAATTTGGGCAGGACACCCTCTTCAACATAGAAACCTGCTATGGCGTCAACATCAAGAACTTCTCCTTCTTCCCGCTGGAAGAGGAGGTGCTAATTCCACCCTTCGAAACGTTTAAGGTGACCAATTTCACCAAACTCCAGAACAGGACTGTGATCAACTTGCATTCAATAGATGTATCCAGCAACTACAACTGTGAATTTGCGAAAGGTGAGTCTGCCATGAGGGATTCTCTTCTTCATCTACCTGGAACATATGGGGCTGAAGAAATCGTTCCTAGTAGTTGATCTTTCTCCAGGCATTAATATCCATTACTCAGTATAGCCACTCTGATCAGTGGCATAGTAAGGGTGAGTGGCACTGGGGCGGTGGCATCCCTGCCCCCTCCCCTGCCATGCGGCTGCCCCCTTCCCTTTCCCTGTACTGTTTTCACTTCTCTGGCATGAGCAGCATGTCTACATCAGTGTCAGCTCACCTTTTGACGACACTTCCTAGAGGCAGGTCTTGGACGTGATATCAGAGAGAGCACCGATGCTGATGTGGGCAGCAACCTCACGCCGAGGAAGTAAAAAAGGTACCAGGGAAGGTAAGGGGCGGATGTGTGTGGAAGGAGAGGGGGAGGGGTGCCGTGCCCTTTGCAAGACGGTGCCTGGGGTGGACCACCTCCCCCCCTTGCTATGCCACAGACTCTGATTAGGGTGTGTCAATTTTAGGGTAGGTAGAATTCTATTTTTACAAACTACTAGTGAACAAATGATACAATGTTGCATGCTGAATCTAAATCTGTCTTCAGAAACTGCTAAAAGTAGCTGGTTTTAAGAAAGGTTTGGACAAGTTCCTGGAGGAAAAGTCCATAGTCTGTTATTGAGAAAGACATGGAAGCCACTGCTTGCCCTGGATCGGTAGCATGGAATGTTGCTACTCTTTGTGTATAGGACAATCAAGCCATTGTGACATCACTGCTGAGGTTGGCTCTGAGCACTGTGGAATGAGGCATTATGACATCACAATCTCAGCTCTGGAATGTTGCTCTCATTGGGGTTCCGGAATCTTGCTATTCTTTGAGATGCTGGAATGTTGCTACTCCTTGGGTTTTGGCTAGGTACTAGGGACCTGGATTGACCACCATGAGAACGGGCTACTGGGCTTGATGGACCATTGGTCTGACCCAGTATGGCTGTTCTTATGCTCTTATGTGAGCCACGTATAGTACAATCAACCCATTGTGACATCACTGCTGAGGTTGGCTCTGAGGCACTGTGGACTGAGGCATTATGACATCACAATCTCAGCTCTGGAATGTTGCTCTCATTGGGGTTCCGGAATCTTGCTATTCTTTGAGATCCTGGAATGTTGCTACTCTTTGGGTTTTGGCCAGGTGCTAGTGACCTGGATTGGCCACCATGAGAATGGGCTACTTGGCTTGATGGACCATTGGTCCTAAGGCTAGTCTTATGTTCTTAAGGTGAGTCTTACGTACCTCAAATCACAGTTGAAATATGTAGAAATTAAGTAATATTTATGTGAACATAGAAATAGTCTGAACTATATCTGTAGCCACATCCTTGTCTTTATAATGTCATTTAAGCAGTTCATTTAATCTAGCAAAGAGGCCGTGAGATCCAGAAACCTGCAACAAGCAGGCCACATCTGGTTTGCTTCTGTTTTGGCTCATGAGCTCCCTGCTGACCATCTGACCCCTAATCTAATGTTCCCTCCGCTCCTGATTACATACATGACCAGCAGCCTCATTTGCCATTTCTACATACCTTTCTATGGATTGAGTTTGGGATGGCCAGTCTAGAACTACCATGGGCTTGCTCAAATATGCCTCAGTCTCTGCTGTCATGGTGTAAGTGGAGGCTCAGAGATTCCAAAGCTCCAGTCAAGTGAGGGTGAGTGTAGTTGCTTCACTGTTGATGGATGGTGTTTTCCTGGTGTCCCCAAGCTGTGTCTTCTCATCTCCTTCACCTCCGATCTTCAATCTCTCTTCCACTTCATCTCTTCTCTCCTGTTTGGCTTCGCCGCACAACATAGCTTGCAGAACCGACGGGCTGTAACCATACCAAGCTGACCTTCTCGTTGTAAGCATGATTATCGTCCTTACCTCTTCACACCGTTCTTTCAACAGTTGCAGCTGGAAGAGGAGATGCCTGGGACCTTGTTTCCAGGTGCTATTTATTTTTATATTGAACCAGTGTACCATATAAACCCCAGCAAAGAACTCTACAATCATTCTGGGTAAATACGAGTAAATAAGTAAGATAAATTTCTAATTGAGACACAAAGTTCCAGATTCTATAAATGACGGTGGCCAATCCAGGTTACAAGTACCTGCAGAAGCCCAAAGAGTAGCAACATTCCATGCTACCGATCCCAGGGCAAGCAGTGGCTTCCCCCATGTCTGTCTCAACAGCAGACTATGGACTTTTCCTCCAAGAACCTGTCCAAACCTTTTTAAAAGCCAGATATGGTAATTGCGGTTACTACTTCCTCTGGCAATGAATTCCAGAACTTAACTATTTTTTGAGTTACAAAAAGCAATTCCACGTATTTCTTTAAAAACATGCTAAATCAATCTTTCTTCAGTCGAGACACCACTAGCAGCACCATCTTACTTATTCGAAAGACAGAAAGTGAGAAATGTCTGTCTCTGTCAAGGTGCACTCAAGCGATTGGGACTTGTATATTCCCTTTTTGTGGTGACACATTCAAAGTGGTTTAGATATATATAGGTGCTTATTTTGTACCTGGGGTATGGAGGATTAAGTGGCTTGCCCAGGGTCATGAGGAGCAGTGCTGGGATTTGATCCCACAACCTCAGGGTCCTGAGGCAGCAACTCTACCACTGGGCCACTCTTCACTCCTCACCTCTGTGTCATGTGTCAGAACATTGTTCCTCTATTAGGCATCACCGGTCTCTTTGTCCTGTTTTACTCTCAGATCTAACACGTTCCTATAATCGTAACGGGAATATGTTTTTCCTTCGTAATAAGCTGACTGGGTACGGCGCTAGGTACGCCTGTCAGCCTTTTAGAAATGATCACCAGTAGTAGTTCTGGAGCCCTTCACACACACACTGCCTTTCCCTCTGTAGCTGCCTTTTCACCGGCACTCCTAACATACAGGGGTTCCTTCAGAATTGTAGGGTCTCATCTGAACTTGAGTACCTCACGTTCTTCTGAATTATACACAGTTTTTCATTTCATTTTTTTAAATAATTAAAATTGTGTACTCTTATTTCAGAGAGAAAATGCAAATCACCAAAGTGTCGTTTCAATTCAGGTAAGAAAGCCAACTGCAACGGTGTTTACTGGCTAGTCACAGCCATCCCTCGGTCATTAGAGTAAGGGGGGTCCAGTCCTGTTTGTCTAAATTTAAATCAGAATTAGTACAAGGGGGGCACTCGGAGAAATTGAAAGGGGACAGGTTTAGAACAAACGCTAGGAAGTTCTTTTTTACCCAGAGGGTGGTGGATACATGGAACGCGCTTCCGGAGGTTGTGATAGGCCAGAGCACGCTACAGGGGTTCAAGGAAGGTTTAGATAGGTTCCTAAAAGATAAGGGGATTGAGGGGTACAGATAGCAGTAGAGGTAGGTTATAGGAATAGTCAGGGACCACTGCACAGGTGATAGGCCTGATGGGCCGCCGCAGGAGCAGACCGCTGGGCGCGATGGACCTCTGGTCTGACCCATAAGAACATAAGAACATAAGCAGTGCCTCCGCCGGGTCAGACCATAGGTCCATCCCGCCCAGCAGTCCGCTCCCGCGGCGGCCCGAACAGGTCACGGCCTGTCTGAGTCACCAGAAGGGGCCCCCTTGCCACCTTGGTTTCCCATTGAGTCCTATCTTCCCATCGAAGTCCTAACCCTCCGGTCTTGCACATGCACGACCTGGTTGGATTTCTATACTTATTACCTGGTTAGCTTTCTATACCTGTGTTACATCTCAGCACCTCTCTCAGTATCCCACGATCCCCCTATCCCTCAGGAATCCGTCCAATCCCTGTTTGAATCCCTGTACTGTACTCTGCCTGATCACTTCCTCCGGTAGCGCATTCCAAGTGTCCACGACCCTTTGGGTGAAAAAAAACTTCCTTGCATTTGTTCTGAACCTATCTCCCTTCTGAACCCCTTCTGAACCCAGTGGAGGCAACTTCTTATGTTCTTATGGGTCTGGCATAAACTCTTTTTGGTTTGACCAGTGCACAGAGCATTACAGTTGTCTAGTCGTGATGGATCATGGCTTGAACCACTGTGTTCAGATTCATCGTTTCAACTCATATGAAGAGAGATTTTTTTAGCTCCTGAAGGTGATAGAGACAATTTTTAAAGGTTGTTTGAATGTGCAGGATCGGAGTGAGGAATGAATCTAGCAGTATCCCAAGATTCCTGACCTGTGAATTTAGGGGGAGTTCATACGTCCAAAAAGGTATTTTGAAGTCAGCTATGGATATCTCATCCATTTTATGTGGATTTTCAGCAGTGCTATCCACATAAGAGACTCCGTTGAAAATTCACACCTAAAGTTAAATGGATCAGATACACATTTAACCATATATTTCTTCTTTATATGCTGGTATTGAAACAGATACATTATTCATGTGAAGGATAATTTTAAAAAGTAATTTTCATGTGTATTCGCCAGTATACCCATGTAAAATTATTCTTTTACCTTCATTGTGCAAAACAATTGTAAAATTTTTCAGTGACCCAATATTCAAAACTCACTTATCTTACAAATTATCTTGAAAAAACTGCAGATCGGGTCAGACATGAATCTACATTCGCACGGGGGGGGGAGCATCTATTGGCAGGAGGGAGTGGGCATCCCTCCTGCCATATTTTTTGGTTCGGGAAGGGAACGCTTTGTTGGGAAGGGGGAGCGTTTTTTCGGGGAGGGGGGGCGCTGTCAGGAGGCTTTTTTTAACTGGACAGATATTTTGCATGTATAATACACACAAAATATTTGTGTCATTAAAAAAAAAAACCCCGGCAGAATCCCTGACAGCAGTGAGAGGATGCTTCCCCTGTCAATCGCTCACTGAGTGTTGAGTCAGTGGGTTTGCATGCAAATGATTTGCACCTTGCAAATTTAATAGTGAATCAATCGCTGTTGTAAAATCGGTCAGAGAATAGGCCAACAGCGATTAAGTCGCTATTGTTAGTGAATCTAGCCTGTAGTGATTTACATGGTCAATTATCCCTAACACGTAGGCCGGATTTTCACACAACCCAAAGCATTCAATGAAATAATATCTAACTCTTCCTAAAAGGGGAAACCCTAGCTGCAAACAGATTGTCAAATAATTCATAGGCTTCAGTGACTTGTGTAATCATCGCTTCAGCTTAATAAACTCATTGCACAGTATCGATTTTTGATGTTATGTATATATAATTTTGTAATGTACCATCACATTGTTCTTCTTCATGTTGAAAACTTGGCATAAGAAAAGTCGATGATCAACAAGGTTCTACGGTACAACACTTCAAAAACTCTAGAAATGATAACGTAGCTTTCCAATTTTCCAAGAGGAGGACTGACACCTTCTATTAAACACTACATAAGAGGATGAAGCTAGAATGTCCAAAGGTCTTCACTGCCCCAATATAATTACCCTCCAAAATTTGTGTTTCAGCATCCAAGAATGCCTTCTCAAGGAGTAACAATATACCTTAAACAATTGTGCGACTAAACATTTTCTGGTTGTGAGTCACTGGGCCATAGCCTCTATTTGGAGACCAGAACAACATTTCAAATGCAACCCGGAAGTTCACTGTCAATACTGCTATACACACGGCTTCAACCCCAGGCCAGGCTTCTGCTCTTCAGGCTGAATGGGGCAAGGGATGCTGTGTTGGAAGTGTTCATAGCTCAAGGGGTGGGGGGAAGGAGAAAGGGAGATGCTTCAGCTACATCATGATGGTGACACCAGGTTCTGGAGGGTCACGAGGCTTATAGGGTAGCTCTTGGCCACAATCTGCCCTTCTGATGGCCGATCTACACTGGAGTGTGTGTCTGTCTGTGTGTGTGGGGTAAAAGTAAAATGGGAAAAAGTCATAAATAGTTGCAAATGAATACTCTTGGTGCCATAAATCCAGGGGGAACTTTTTCCCCAGTTGGCCAAGAAGTCCAGAGTAACATGAGCCAATCAATAAATGAGTCAATTGATCAATATATAGCATGCAGGACATTCGAGTGACTCTAAAAGTCCAGAAATCCAACACGAAAGCAGGCCTACAATTCCTGGGTTTCTTCACTCTGTTGGAGCCTACAATTTCAACCCAGCCCTTCTAGACTTCAGCAACATGCGCAAGACCATGATTTTGGCTCCATTGAAATATTTTGAAAGATAGCGGGGTCTTGACAAAATTCATTAATGACTAGACCAGCATAAATCGCAAGACCCTATCGCAGTATCATGGGACTGTAGGTCTCTGTATCCTCAAGACTTATCTCGTCTGTTCTCTCTCTCTCTCTCTCTTTCCTCATTAGCGGCAACTTATGCTCGAAGTTTGGCTTCAGTCCTGCCACTGCTGTCCGCCTGTTGGGGACTGGTAATGATGATGGATGCGTTGGAAATTTCATGTCTACTCCACTGAAATCTGTTTTTCTTGCCCTCTTCTGGGTAGTCTGTTTTCATGAAATCTCTGGGCTCGTTTCCTCTGTGTACATTATGGTTCCAGTTTCCACTGGCCAGTAGAAAGTATTTATGGTGTCTGATGTAGGACATTCTTAAATAAAATCATGTCATGCCTACTTTTGATGATGTTTAAAGATTTAAGACTAAAAAAGGCTCAATTCTCCAAAAACTTAGGCCTACATTACCAGCGCCTACGTTTTTTCTTAGGCACCAGTAGCGCTTAAGTGTGATTAAGACCACAAAACATGCCCCAGACACACTAAATCCTAAAAACACTTCAAGCCATTTTCTTCTGTGCTCAGAGCTGTTGTAGATATCGAGACTGTTGAGAGAGCCAAAAGCCCACTGTGGGAAGAACCGAAGCAGAGACATCGTGAGTAGAGTCCTTTCAAGACCAACAGGGTTCTCTGAAGCAGCCGTTGGTGGAACGGGTCAGGACCCGTTAGAGGAAGAGTCACCCTTTTTTCTCAACAAGTTAAGTGCATGGTGGTTTATACAATTTAAGGAATGTATTGTTGAATAATAGTCAAGTATACAAGTACAGCTGTTCGATGAACAGGAAAAGAGCCGTTTAACAACGGGCTTTTGGCTTTCTCAACGGTCTCGATATCTACAACAGCTCTGAGCACAGAAGAAAATGGCTTGAAGTGTTTTTAGGATTTAGTGCATCTGGGGCATGGTTTTGTGGTTTTACTCAAAGAGGTCTTTTGCAGCAGGTGTTTCCCAAACTTTCTTTTTGGGTTTCCTGCCTAAGTGTGACTGGCATGCAGCTGGTGCCCTTTTCCTAGGCGCTGGCCGATTTAGGTGGCGTTTACAGAATCCGTGTCTAAGAACCTACATGTGCTGCAGCGAATGATAGAATACAGTGGTGCACCCGAATTATGAGAAGGAGTCCCAATCAGCTATGAAAATTCAGTTACAGAGTATTGGGAGCAGTGGTGTATTAAGGGGGGGGGGGTCCACCCCTCCTCTCCGCCTCCACCTCTTCCCACTCCTCCTCCCTTCCCTTCCCCGTACCTCTAGTCATCCATCACCGCGAGTAACAAGTATAATGCGCTCCTCACGACCATGTCATCTCTCCCGCTGACATCACTTGATGTCAGCAGGATCGCAAGGAGCACATTGAAATTCTTGTTTCTCGCGGCGGTTAAAAGCTAGAGATACGGGGGAAGGAGGGAGCGCTTGCTGAGCAGGGGGGGGCAGAGATGAGGACAGGAGAGGGGCACCACCAACCAGGGCACCTCTACCCCTCTTGATGCCGCTGAATGGGAGTGCTTTATAAAAAATGAAAGCTATGAGGGGGGTTGGGAGCAGGGTGGCGAGGACTAAAATCAGCAGATAACCAAGCAGAAGGGAACCAAACTTGCCAAAACAGCAAAGGGACAGAGGTTTTTATATTCCTTTTTGCTGGAGAAAAGGAAATAGGCAAGTGGAACATGCTGTCATAATAAGAGCATGAGTGGAATAACTTAGGCCCCTCTTTTACAAAGCCAATTACCGTGGAAGGCCATTGGGAATTAACGGGCTTCGGTGCAGTGCAGCTTTGTAAAACGGGGGGGGTTAGCTTTTACGCAAAATTTTTCCCAAAGCTTTGTCCCAGAAAGTTCAAGCAGCTCAGGAAATGGCCCCTCCCTGCCAGACACAGGCTCAAAGCACAACGGCGGCCAGACTCTCAACCCCACTTCCCCATAACAAGACTTTCCAAGACTTTGAAGCCCCACCTTTTTCCCAGACCAGAACTCAAGGCATTGAAACCGAAACCTACACAAACTTCAAACCTGAAACCCACAGGGAAGGTCAGGCTGGGCGGATTCTGAGAGGAGTTTTAGAATTAGTGCCGAAGAAAGGTCGGAGTTTCTCTGTAGGAGGAGTGTGTGGCGCAGTGGTTGGATCTACAGCCTCAGCACCCTGGGGTTGTGGGTTCAAACCCCGCGCTGCTCCTTGTGACCCTGGGCAAGTCACTTAATCCTCCATAGCCCCAGGTACGTTAGCTAGATTGTGAGCCCACCGGGACAGAGAGGGAAAATGCTTGAGTACCTGATTGTAAAAACCGCTTAGATAACCTTGATAGGCGGTATATAAAATCCTAATAAACTTGAAACTTGATGACTTTTCCTGAAGGTCAGGAGATGAGATTTATAATCTGCATCGTAAAATGAGACCTTCCCTGCCTCGTACTCCAGCAGAATCCCTACCGCCCTGGGGATCTCACTCGGGGAGAGCCGGGTCACATGGGAACCGAGGGCCACGTATCCCTGCCCACCCCAAAGCCCCACTAGCCAGTACCCCTCCCCAGGTAACAGTTTGATCTCCCCTTTCCTCCTCACAGAGTGTTTACACACTCCCAATATCCAGTCAGTCCCATCCCCCACCTCCACCTCCCAGTAATGTATTCCCTTGGTGAAGCCCTCACACCCCAGTACACAGGAACCAGTGTCAAATCTCTCGGGGTGGTCCGGCAAATTCTGTCTTGTGTTTCCCAGACTGACACTTTTCCGATCTTCAGACACGATAAGTTTAGGATGAGCAGTTTGAGGATCCAGAGTCACATCCACTGCAGAGAGGAGACACATTAATAAACATGAGCAAACACTTTTCATTAGCTTGTCACACACCCTCCTCTAACTCTGATTGGCTCGTAATATACCCACCTCTAGTCCTTATTGGCTCCTTACACAACCACCTCTAAACCTGGATCTTCAGTAACTCACTTATTCATTTGAAAGGAAACTGGATTGAGAGGGCATAGGATGAAGTGAAGAGGTGAGAGGCTCCCGCGTAATCTGAGGAAAGGGTTGTAGATGCGTGGAACAGTCTCCAGGAAGAGGTGGTGGAAACAGAGACTGTCTCTGAATTCAAGAGGGCCTGAGATAGGCAAGTGGGATCTCTTAGGGAGAGGAGGAGCTAATGGATGGGTCATGTTTCTAGGCTGCAATAGCACCTAAAGCCAAACAGGGCTCTTTACCAATGGAACGTATTATTTTATTCTAGTATTAGATTAAACAGTAATATCTGGTGTTTTCGCAGATTTTTTGGTCACCCCCTTCCCACCCTCACTGTATTTTCCCCCAGATAGTAAATGATATGTATACCAAGTTTGGTTGAAATCTGCCCATGCGTTTCAGAGCTATGCTGGAACATACATGCAATCAAACATACATATATACATCCAATTTTATACCTATAGATTACATTCAGTTACCTCCATATCTGCCACAGCTCGTCGTCCAACCTGCATTAAAAGAAAGATGAAGAGTCATCAGATCTCAGAGAAATAAGTACAATGATATGAATTTTTTTGCTAATGTCAAATAAAATTTAAGTCCTGCAGGATGTGATATTTATTATTTTTTTTTTTTTAATGTAGAAAAAGTGTAATATTAAAGATTTTGGTTTCACTGATATTTTTATAACTTAGGACATTTCTTCTGCTACAAAGTAAGAACAAGATATGTTTTTAGCAGACCAAACACACCTATTTCAGCCAGAATATGTGCTTGATGTGGCCACGTTTCACCTGGAGGGTGCATCAGAGGCAAGGATTAGAGAGGTATATAACCATACAATACACGTCTTCCTAGAACAGGGGTAGGCAATTCCGGTCCTTAAGAGCCATAGGCAGGTCAGGTTTTCAGGATATCCACAATGAATATGTATGAGAGGGATTTGCATGTACTGCCTCCTTGAGATGCAAATCTCTCTCATGCAAATTTATTGTGGATATCCTGAAAATCTGACCTGCCTGTGGTCCCCAGTTCTGCCTCTGTCATGCCCTGTTCCGCCCCAAAGCCCCGCCCCTAGACAGTATCCAAGCACGCGCAGACACAGGTGTCAGGTCAAAAGCGCGCCGGGAAAAAGGCGCGCGCAGACAATTGAGCGCAGCGCGGAGGCACGCGCCACACAAAATTTTTATGGCTCCGAAGAGGGGGGCGTGGGTGGGAACCCCCCCACACTTTACTTAATAGAGATCGCGCCGCGTTGTGGGGGGTGTGGGGGGTTGTAACCCCCCACATTTTACTGAAAACTTCACTTTTTCCCTGTTTTTAGGGAAAAAGTTAAGTTTACAGTAAAATGTGGAGGGTTACAACCCCCCACAACGCCGGCACGATCTCTATTAAGTAAACTGGGGGGGCTCCCCAACAAACCCCCCCCCCCCGTCGGAGCCCCTAAAAACTGTAATTTTCTTCGGCGCGCGCCTCCGTCTTGCGCTCAGTTGTCGGCGCGCGCCTTTGTCTTTCGCCGACTTCATAGGAACCAATGCATTAATGTCTTGCGTGCGTGACGTCACCGTGTTGTGTCCGTATGCGTGGATGTCCCTTCCTGATGAGATTTTGTCGGGAAGCTTATCAAACCCCAGACAAAGTGCCAGGTTTTGAAAATTCGTCCTGATCCCCAGACATGTCCTCTAAAGGAGGACATAGACGGGAAAATCTGGACATCTGGAAACCCTATTGAGGACCAGAATTGCCTATACCTGCTCTAGATTAACAGATCAATAGGGAAAGGGAATGGGGACTTGTATGTACAGTACACTGCCTTTTTGTGAGGCAGCAGCTCAATCAGAGAAGGGAAAATGGTAAAGTAAGGATGTAAATTGAGGTTGTGGGGTGGTAGACATTGGAGTAATGTTAGGAAATTGTTTTGCATGGAGAGGGTGGTTGATGCCTGGAATGCCCTTCCAAGAGATGAAGACAGTGACGGAATTCAAAAAAGCGTTGAATGAACACAGTGGATTTTTAACGAGAAAATGTGTGGAAGAACCTCTGTGGCCCATAGATGGCAATTCAGTTGAGGATCGCCTGGAGAGGGCTTCGATGGGAACTCCAGTAATTTGGAATGTGAGGATGGAGCAGTCTGTATCCCACAAATGCTGAGATGGTTCAGATAGGCTGGAGTGAGCTTCGACAGTAACTCCAGTGGCTGGAACCCAAGGACAGTACCGGGTGGACTTCTATGGTCTAGGACCCAGTAATGTCAAAGAAAGAATTCAATTTATAACATAACATAATCTTGTACTTATTAACCGCGTAACCATAAGCTTGTGATTCTTCTCCTTTATCTTGAGGATCAGCTGCATGACGAAGGAGCTTTGTTCTTCCGCTTGGGTCGCATTTTCCCTGATTCTCTGGAGAATCTGCTCCTCTTCCTTCTCCAGTATCCAGAGAAGGACCTGCTTCTGCTTATTCAGAAACTGGTGCAACTCCTCAAACTCAGCCTCAACTTTCAACAATAAAAACAGAGAAACATAACATAGAAACATGATGGCCCATCCAGTCTGCCCATCCGCAGCATCCGCTATCTCCTCCTCTCCCTATTGGCTAAGGCTCTTTACTCCTGCATTGTGAGGTCACAGAGCATTATTGTTATACGCTAAGGGGCTCATAATAAATTTAAAAAGTCCAAAAACCGGCCTAAGTCAGTACTTGGATGACCTAAAATACAGGTCGTCCAGAGACTTTTTAGGCCTCTAAATCCCGCCGTGCACCCAGAGCTCAAAGGAGCGGTTTTGGTGGAATGGTTAGGGTGGGAGATAGGCAGGACATGGACTGACCTAGGCTTAGTCGTCCTGCAGCGATAATTGAAAGTTTGATGAGGTTGCCTAGAATATTCTGGAACTTCTACATTGTGACTTAGATGAAGTTAAAACAGGCATAAGTTCCAGATCGGCTTGCCGCTGAGCTGATCGCAGATGCTGGGATCAGTTTAGCGGCCCAGACAACCTGTCCCGTTCCTCCCCCCCCCCCATCCCCCGCAAAGACTACTGGCATGAGGGATGCTCAGTCCCTCCTGCTGGAACCATCTGCGTACCCCCGCAAGCGTCGCAGCAGGATGGATGCCCAATCTCTCCTGCTGGAATCCCCCCAAGTATTGTGGCAGGAGGGATACCCAGTCCCCCCTGCTGGACACCCTCCACCCCCCAATAGTTAGGCCACCAGACACCCCCCCACACCCAGATCCCTCCCTCCACGCCCACCCGGCCAGACCCACCCCCCAAAGCCTACCCAGACCCCAAAAAGTACCTTAGTACATTGGTCAACCGGACAGATGCTTCGTCTGGCCAGCCAGCAGGCTAGCCTTCACCAGAATGATGGGCCTACCCCTTCCCAGTGCATAGGAGGGGCAATAGGCGCCTGGGCCGACTGGAATCTTAGGCCTGTCTCCCAGTGCATTCTGGGATGCGCTAGGAGTGGCCTAAGATTCCGATTGGCCAGATCCCTTAGGCCCTCCCAGTGCATCCCAGAATACACTGGGAGACAGGCCTAAGATTCTGGTTGGCCCAGCAGTAATGTCACAGTGGAGTTGCCCTACTGAGACAGACTGAAGGTCCATCAAGCCCAGTATCCTGTTTCTAAGAGTAGCCAACCCAGGTCCCAAGTACCTAGCTAGATCCCTGGGAATAAACAGTGGATTTCCCGGTCTACTCTAACCTAGTCTGAACATCTGTATCACACTTAACCAAAATAGGTTCTAAGTTATTTAGAACTAAAGAGGCCCTTATTATAATGCGGAATGACAATGACAGTTGAAGGATCCCTAGCTAGCTGACATAGCCGGGTCACGGTGTAGATGAAGAAAATTCCATTTTAGATCAGTGGGTCATAATTAGTATAAAGAACAACTTGTGACTCCACTTTATTGCTCTGAGAAATCACGTATGCATGCAGGCCTGTTCTATGTATCTGTCTTAGTGCCAGGCACAGCCAGGAGGCAAAGGAATGTAGATGTTAGCTAGCCATTGATGTATAGATTATAGGATGGATTTATGGTTTTGTTTTTCTCTCTGCTGTTACCTTTTGGTCAGAGCTGGTTAGAACTGGTTTGAACTGGTTAGGATCCTATATAACTTTGGTGTCCGAGATCCTCAGGGTCTTCTGTTTATGCAGCCAGTTCTGCCCAGAAGTCCAGCATATATGCTTGTTTAATAAAAGCCTTTTTAAATCTCTTCAGTCTCTGGCTCAAGTCTCTGCACTACTAACGGAGGGCCTTATCCTAAAAGGTACCTTCATTTGGCGCAGCCGAACAGGGACTTGATCTACAGACTTGAGCCTGTTTGGCACGATCGTCTCCCTCGGAGGATTTCAAACCTTGCCTCCTACGAGACCCGTAATAGCCGGCATTAACCTGGTGGTTGACCAGGAACGGTTTCTCGTCGAAGACAACGGATTGCACCTCGAGAAGGAACGAATCGGTGGAGATTTCTGGCTCCTGGTTTTGTTGTGCCGGTACCGGACCTGTCTTGGTAAGTGAGAAGTTGATTCCTTCTCTATCCTGTCTCTATCTCTTCTGTCTAGTAACTTCTTAATCTGTTGTGAAGCACAGAGAGGTATATAGGATTCTGGTTTCTGGAAATTGGAACTTTTGTTGGGTGCATATATAGATTGTATAATATGGGTCAGAACACCATCGAGCCCCTTCAGATCATGCTTAAATATTTTACAACTGCCTTTTCTGGCGATTATGGCGACCCTAAGATTTTTTATTGTTTTCTTCACCCTTATTTTTATTGTTGTCAAAGGCTTAGTATTTGGAATTTAATCAACTTTTTGTCATACTTGTCAAATTAATAAAACAAAAGCTCTGGGGACACCTGACAAGACACAGAGAACAAGAAATTGGTGATGTTGAGAAATTACCCAGGGAGATGGAAATAGCATTTAGGTTGGAAACCTGGGAAAAGTTGGTAAAGTAAGCCAGCATGATTGTTTTGCCGAAAGTTGCAGACAGGATAGTGTAAGTTGCTTAACAGGGTAAAATGCATGTGGATCAAGACAGAATTAAGAATGTGAGTTCGCACTGATGAACGAGAATAAAGACTGTGATTTTAGATATATGTTGCGTGCAGTGGATTTGTTACAGACAGTGAGTAATTTAAAGAAAGTTGAGCCAGATAGTTTACGTGTTCTCGCAGTTGTCAAAGTGTGTCTGCTGGTAATAAAAAAAGAAAAAAAAAAAGCAACCGTTTGTCAGACATGTGGGGTTTGTGTTGGGCACATCCCTGCCTTTGTATCCCAGTGTTGGGGGATTTAAAGTACAAGACTAACAATGATAGAGGTTAAGTATCCATATTTTTCTGAAAATTGAAATATTTGCTAAACATGGGCTTGATAATTCAAGTTCAAGTTTCAAGTTTTATTATTATTTGATGAATCGCCTATACAAACATTCTAAGCGCTGAACAATTAAAAAAAAAAAAAAAAAAAACATTTTAGAGGACAAACAATTTTAAGACACAAGTACAAAGTTAAATAACAAAGTTTTTAAGAGTTTTATAAAAGAGATAAGATCTTTTTCTTTTCTGATGTACAGTAGCAGTGCATTCCACGTTTGTGGCGCTGTAACAGAAAACATGTCATTTCTTCTTGTACCCACAATTTTTAAGGAAGGGACAGTTAATAAGTCTTGTGATGATGATCGTAGAGAACGAGGGGCATAATAAGGAATGATCATTCTAGACATGAATTGAGGCTCATTGAAAGCTAGAACTTTAAAAACCAAGAATAATATCTTAAAAGTAATTCGGTGGCTAATAGGTAACCAGTGGGACTTAATCAATAGCGGTGTAATGTGGTCAACTTTTTTTTTTTCCTTTATGAATGAGTTTTATTGATAACGGATGGATTGAGATTACTTCTTTTGTGCTAACAGTCTCCCTTGCTTTCCCGTATTGTGTCTTTATCCTGGTGTTCTTTATGAATTCTTTCTTCCCATGCATGTTTGTATAAAGTGTTATTGTCAATCAGATTCTAAATACAATTGGAAACAGAAATACCTTTCAAATAAACTTGGTAGCTCAAACTCCAGAGGAAGGGGGTAGTTATTATGTAAGGACAGTGCAGAGTAAAGTAGCTACATCTAGTCTGCAGCAGTGCCCACTCCTCAGAGTGTAGCGGGACCCAGGTGGCAGACAAGGGTTCCAGGTCTGCCTGCAGGGAACATGGCTAAGTGACCTCAGGGGTGGTGTCACGTTAAAATGTCTCTTCTTTGTCTTCGCAGTCATACATACAGAGCTGTTCTGGACCTGTTACAATGAGTCTTTATCTACCCAGAGAAGGAGGACAATGTTCTGCTTTCAGTAACCTTGAAATGACCTTGCACTTAACATTTAACATGTTTCTTTTTTTCCCCTTTGAATTGACATTGCCATACTTCAGAATACCTCTATATTTAACATTGTACACTGTATCTTACTTTACCTAGTAAGTTTTGCTTATTTTTCAAGATTGAAGCACACCCTAGCAGTTGCGTCCCTGTCTGTCTTATGAATGTAATTGGCAGGGCACCAAGCCAGAGTGATAACATTCTTACGTTTTCTCTTTCGGACGTTCCAGTAACCATTTAGATGCCTTTTATGATTATGTGATTATTATGCCATGTGTTATATCACACTTTACTTTGTCACTGTGTGCACCCAATTATGATTCGTGCTATGATGGATGTTTGTTTTTGTATCACTGTGCATTTATCTGCAGATTTAAGTTCAGCTCTGAATCCTTGCCAGCTGGAAGAAAAGTTCCACGCCTTTTGTGTTTTCTATGTTTGTTTATGCCCTGTAATCTTTGTGTTGTCTATCTGTTTGGTTTGTGGGGTACCCCGGGGAAACTAACTATACCATTGGCCATTTTTGGAGATTTTTCTCTCCCTTTTTGCATTTTTGTTTTTTTTCCTATCTAAATTGCCTTTCTAGCTGTTCACGCCCACGCTGTCCTCTGGCGCCAGCGTTCCTTCCTCACCTCCTCTGGATCCCCTATCCAACACCACCAACTCATCCTGGACCTTTTGGATGCTATCCTGCTACCCTCCAAAGTTTCTATCATGCGCTGCCGGGCCCACCGTCGCCTCCATGATTTCATCAGCCGCGGTAATGCCTTGGCTGACCGCTCGGCTCGCCAGGCGGCCCTCCAAGGTCCGCCCACACCCCCTCTTCTGTTATCCCTTTCCTCCCCTCAACCTTTCCTTCATTCCCTTTCCCCCCAGTACACTGACCCCGAGCGCAAGTGGGCCACGCAGCAATCTGGCCATTGCACCCTCCCATCTGGATGGATTACTATACCTTCCTCTCACACATCCACCCCCCTCCTGTACGTCCCTCAACTCCTGGCCCTCACTGTTGTCCAACGTGCACACGATTTTTCTCATGCCGGTAACCCACCTCTCCGCACTCTTCTCCGACAGAATTTCTATATCCCGAATCTCTCTCAACTCATCTCCCATGTTCTGCTCCGCTGTGTCATTTGCCTCCGACACAACCCCTCTTCTGTCAGATCCCCCGTTCCTGGTCACCAGCCTATCGGTTCACACCCTATGCAAGTCCTCTCTACTGATTTTACCCACTTGCCCCCCTCCCATGGGTTCCGTTACCTCCTGGTTTTCATTGATTCCCACACTGGGTGGCCAGAGGCCTACCCAGTGCGCACAGAGAAAAGTAGGGAAATAGTAAAGGCTTTACTCCATGACATCATCCCTCGCTATGGCCTGCTCCTAGTGATTGGCAGCGATAATGGCCCCGCCTACATATCACAAGTCACACAAGCTGTCTCTCAGACTCTGCAAATCACCTGGAAATTATATGCGGCCTATCACCCCAGAGCTCTGGCCAAGTTGAACGCATCAATAGAACTATTAAAACCCTCCTCGGCAAAGCAGCAGAAGAAAGCCGCCTGCCATGGCCCAAACTGATCCCTTCTGTTCTATTTCGCATCCGTTGTACCCCAGGTAAACGCAATCAGTTGTCCCCATTTGAGCTCATGTATGGCCGACCCCCGCCGATAGTCAGCCCAGACCCTGAGTCTCTTGAACAGATAGGGAACGCTATCACAGACGCAGAGATAAAGCAGCTAGGAAAGACCATTATGAAATTACAGAACTGGGTCATTTCTAGAGCCCCGCTGCCAATTACAACCCCTGTTCACCTCTACAAACCTGGGGACCAAGTGTGGCTGAAAGTATGGAAGAAAGAACCGCTGAAACCCCTTTGGACAGGGCCTTTCACTGTCTTACTTGCTTCCCCCACAGCTGTCAAATTGTCCCGCCACGAGTCTTGGATTCACTACAGCCGTGTGAAGCCCGCTGCTGAGTATATTTGTGAAAAAGGGCCTACTGACCTTCAACTGAAAATCACACGGCTGCCCCACACTCTGGAAGAGTAATCACGCACATCTGATCCAGAGATCTGTCAAGATATTTAATATGAACTCTGTTGTGTATATACTGCTTGTGATTTGCGTCTTGCCAACATTGTCCATGTCCCCTACCCCTCCCACGCCTGGGTGTGCCCCTTGTGTGGCACTAGTGGACAATGGGGGCAAAACGGAAAATGTTATTAGATTTCAAACTAATTATGAGTGTAAGGGTCAACTAGTGACCCCTGTATGTATATATAACAAGGTTGAATATTCTATATGTAATAATGGAGATTCACAGATCTGTTTCGACCCCAGAGCAACTAATAGGGATACTTGGATAGAGGTCAGGTCAGTCTGGGATCAGGGCCCCCTGATTCAACAAACCCTGGTCACTAATCCCTATGTCCCGGCCTCAGTCCTCTTTGATGCTTGCCATGCCATGGACCAAAACCCCACCTTCCTTGGACGTTGTGGTGCCCTAGCATGGAGGAGGGAATATATGCACAACGATAAATACATGTGCCTGGCGGGACAGAAGCCGTCCCACTGTGAAGGGTCTTCCGAACACTACTACTGTAACTACTGGAGATGTGTATCCTGGGCTACTTGGGGTATGACCCGACTGCCCACCACCCGAGCCATATTATCCAAAGTGGTGACTACCTCTGACTGTGGCCTCCAGAACTGTAATCCACTTAACTTCACTATTCTACAGCCGTTTAAATGGAACCTCGATGATAGCCTCCGGAAAGCTTGCTATCTTTTGGGCCTACAGATATACGGTAAGGGCACAGACCCTGGTACTGTCTTGCACATCAAACTCGTTGAGAGACACCGAATCCCTGAACAACACAGCCTTGTGTTTCCTGACTTTTATGAACATATGAAACTTGACCAACAAGACTTTGTGCCCTCTGACACCACTCGCAACCTTTTCATACAGTTCGCTGAAGCCATAGGAGCCACCTTAAATCTGACAAACTGTTATGTCTGCGGGGGCACCCAGCTGGCCTCTGAAAAACTCCATTCTGGCAAAACACTGCATACAGCGTCTCGGACCATCCTTTACCACTCGTGTTGGACACCTGCAGTGCCAATCCTTATGGACTACCCCACTCTACCCTCAAATTGGACTGGCACTTGTGTTCTGGGCACTATCAAACCAGCCTTCTTCCTCCTCCCGTTATCCGAAGGAGAACATCTGGCTGTCCCAGTATTCGATCAACGGGCCCGTTCTGAAAGAAGCCTGGAAATTGGTAAATGGGAAGACACTTGGCCCCCGGAGCGCATCATTGCTGTCTACGGTCCTGCTACTTGGGCTGATGATGATATGTTTGGACTTAACTCACTGACTGATTGGGCCTCCAAACCGGGACTCTTTAAAGCCCTCACCATAATTTTCCTGGTATTCTCTGTCATATTTTGTGTTCTTCCTTGCCTGTTACCATGTTTATTGAAAACCCTTAACCGTACTATTAGGACTACGATTGACAAAAGTACCACCGCTCTAGTCCTGGCCCTTTCCTCCTATCACCCAGTCCCCACCTCTGATACAGATGGCCCTGACCTCCCGTAACCCAGCTAGTCAGCTAGCCTACAGAAGAAAAGTTGGGAATGAAGGATCCCTAGCTAGCTGACATAGCCGGGTCACGGTGTAGATGAAGAAAATTCCATTTTAGATCAGTGGGTCATAATTAGTATAAAGAACAACTTGTGACTCCACTTTATTGCTCTGAGAAATCACGTATGCATGCAGGCCTGTTCTATGTATCTGTCTTAGTGCCAGGCACAGCCAGGAGGCAAAGGAATGTAGATGTTAGCTAGCCATTGATGTATAGATTATAGGATGGATTTATGGTTTTGTTTTTCTCTCTGCTGTTACCTTTTGGTCAGAGCTGGTTAGAACTGGTTTGAACTGGTTAGGATCCTATATAACTTTGGTGTCCGAGATCCTCAGGGTCTTCTGTTTATGCAGCCAGTTCTGCCCAGAAGTCCAGCATATATGCTTGTTTAATAAAAGCCTTTTTAAATCTCTTCAGTCTCTGGCTCAAGTCTCTGCACTACTAACGGAGGGCCTTATCCTAAAAGGTACCTTCAACAGTGACATTTTGAATACATAGTCAGATACGTAAATTCCAATATTTTTGGAGGTTTTCCACGGTCCATCTTTATAATGGCTTATGGACTTTCCTTTGGGAAATTATCCAAACTTTTTTTAAACACCTCTATGCTAACTTCTTTTATCACATTCTCAGGCAATGAATTCCAGAGTTTAATTACCCGTTGTGTGAAGAAATATTTTTTCCACTTTGTTTTAAATGCACTACTTTGAAACTTCATCACATGTACCCTAGTCCTAGTATTTTTGGAAAGAGTGAAGAAGTGATTCACAGCCACTCTTTCTAGGGTCCTCTAGACCCGCCCCCAGGTGTTCCCAGTTCCACTCATCCCTGCCCCGTTACACCCCAGCTTTTCCCTCAGCTCTGTCCCCAGCCCTACTGCCTGTTCGTTGGGCAGGATGACATCCGCGCATGCGTGGATGCCTCCTCCTGATGCAATTTCTTTTCAAAACCCGGAGAAAGTGATGGGTTTTGAAAAGCCATCCAGACCTCAAAAGGAGGAAATGTCCGTGGAAATCCAGACATCTGGTAACCCTATCTGTTTCCACTCCACTCTATAGACCTTTATCATATTCCCCCTGAGTCGTCTCTTCTCCAATCTGAAGAGCTCTAGCCGCTTTAGTTTTTCCTCATAGGGAAGTCGCCCCATCCCTTTTTTCATTTTTGTTGCCCTTCTCTGTACCTTTTCTAATTCCGTTATATCTTTTTTGAGATGTAACGATCAAAGTTCGATACAAGGGCATTATAACATTCTCATCTTTGGTTTTCATTCCTTTCCTGATAATTCCTAACCTTCTACTTGCTGTCTTAGTTAGACTGAATTCTTTTATTCTCTTATTCAGGGGATTGATATAGTGAGAGGAACAAAAGCCCTGCAGAACCTGGCTCAGAAGGAGACACACAGACACCCACCCTCAGCTCTTCAGCTTTCTTCCGTTCGGTAGACTGAAACTTCAGAAAACCTTCCAGATTCTTCCTCAGAGGATCCAGGTGCATTTTAAGTTTTTTCTGTGAAGGATTAAACATCTTTAGTTAAAATGTAATTAGGTCTATAACCACAGTTTCATACTTAGCGATAAATAATTTAGTTCATATCTTTGAGATGATTGAATTCTGAATGTATATGGAAGATTCCAAATACCGTATTTTTCGGTCTAGAAGACGCACCTGACCATAAGACGCACCTATGTGTAGAGGAGGAAAAACCAAGAAAAAAAATTTGGTTCAGAATTTTTTTTCTTGATTTTTCCTCCTCTACATGTAGGTGCGAAGGTACGAATCGCAAGAACTAAGGGCAGCCATTCATGGAGCGGCACGGGACCAGACAGGAAGCGAAAAGTTCACACTCCTGCCTTATGCGCCGCTCTGCAGCAAGAAAGGAAGCAGCCGTCCAGCAGGAGCACAGAAAGCTCCTGGCGAGACCGCGCTGGACCACTGACATTTTCAAAAAGGTACCGGGGGAGGTGTTAATAAAAGAAAAAGAAAAAAAAAAAAAAAAAAGAAAATTGTATTCGCTCCATAAGACGCACCCACTTTTCCACCCACTTTTTTGGGGGAAAAACTGCGTCTTATGGAGCGAAAAATACGGTAGATATCAGTCAGGGTTGAAACCTCAATAGTAACATAACTGTTCACCAGTTTGAAAGAGGTAAATTTTCAGTAATGTTACTAAATATAAGCACTTGTATTTCTCAACAGCCTCCGCTCTAGGGATCATAGTGTGAAGTCTGTGACACCCCCCCCCCCCCCCCTTGACACAGTTTGACAATATAGATATTGATACACACCTTGTATTTCTGTACAACCTCCTCCATGGGGACCACGGTGTGATATCTGTGCTCCCGGGATTTGTCACACACCACGCAGATTGGCTTCTGGTCCTCTTCACAGAACAGCTTCAGTTTCTCATTATGCTTCTCACACTCAATCTCCTCTTTTGGTTCCTCTGAATTCTGATGGAGATTTTTCACCATTTCTGTCATGTTTGGTCTGAGGTTTCTGTGCAGAGACCTTTTTCTGCACTGAGGACAAAGGAATATAAATTTCCCCTCCCAACTCTGAGTGATGCAAGAGCGACAGAAGTTGTGTCCACAGTCTGTCAGCACTGGGTCTGTAAAGTAATCCAGACAGATCGAACAAGAAGCTTCTTTCTGTAGACACTCAGCAGACTTTGTAGCAGCCATGATTCGTACAGGAAATGAGAGCAAAGATTTTGTTTCTGTTTCTGTGAAATTAGGAGTGCCTCTCTGTGTAGGTATCTGAGTGTCCCCACCCTCTTTCCTCAGGGTTTCTCGCTTCCCAGCGACAAAGATCTAGGAGGCCGGGAACTGCAAGAACTTTCCTGTGTGTAACCTGGAACCTGAGACGGGGACATGGCTCAGCTCTCTACAGTAAGCAAAGATATCAGGAAGGAGACAGAGCAAAAACCCTGAGACTCAGGTAATCCCTGCCTCCTATGCTGTGTGAGTTACTATCAGAGGCAGTGACATAGCTATGGCTGAAAATATCCCCATAACACAATCACTCCCAAGATAGGGAGGATGCACATTTTCCAAAGCTGCAAATTACAATTTTTAATAAACTCAGAAAAAAATACCTTTTTTTTTCCTACCGTTGATGTCTGAACATTGGTTTGGAGCTAGCTTTCTTCTGCTTTTCTGGGATTTTAAGAATTCTCTCTAGGGTCAACTGCCCTTGTGACTTTTCTTCTCCGTGTCCATCATCCATCATTCTTGTGTGCCTCTATCCATCCCTCTGTGTCCCCGTCCTTATGCTACCTCCAGAGCCAGCATTTCTTTTGTGTCCCTGTCTCTCCCAATGTCCAGCATCATTCTTCTATCTTTCCTTCCTCCTGTGTCACCCCCAACCCCCCCCCCCCCATCCACCCTCTGTGGTCTTGCAATTCTTTCTTTCTGCCTCCATTGGTCCAGTATCTCTCCATCTTTTTTTCCAAGGTCCAGTCTCTTTCTCTCTCTCTTCAACTTCCTCCCCTCCCAAGTGCAGAATCTCTTCCCCCTCTCCTTTGGATCAACAGGTCTCTCTCTCTCTCTTTTCTCAGCTCCCCTTCTATCTTAGGCTAGCATCTCTCCCCCACTCATTTGGCCCAAGCCTCCCTTGATCTCTCACTATTTCTTCTGTTCTTCACAACCCTCCCTCCCTCCCACCGCCCACACCACTCCTGTAAATGCTGCAGGAGGTGGCAGCAGAGGTGGCACTGAAGGTTACTCTTTGTCCGACAGGACCTTTCCTCTGCTGTATCCCATCTGTTATAGTCCTTGCAAAATGTTGTCAGACAAAAAATTAAGCTTGCTTCACTGCCAGTTAAATCAGAGTCACCATATCTCAAAAAAGATAGAGCAGCGCTAGAAAAGGTTCAAAGAAGAGCGACCAAGATGATAAAGGGGAGGAAACTCCTCTCCTATGAGGAAAGACTAAAAAGGTTAGGGCTCTTCAGCTTGGAAAAGAGACGGCTGAGGGGAGATAGGATTGAAGTCTACAAGCCTGAGTGGAGTAGAACAGGTACAAGTGGGTCGATTTTTCATGCCTCAAAAATTACAAAAACTAGGGGCCACTCGATGAAGTTACATAGAAATGCCTTTAATACCAATATGAGCAAATTCTTTTTCACTCAGAGAATAGTTAAGCTCTGGAATGCGTTGCCAGAGGTTGTGGTATGAGCAGATAGCGTAGCTGGTTTTAAGAGAGGTTTGGACAAGTTCCCGGAGGAAAAATCCATAGTCTGCTATTGAGACAGACATGGGGGAAGCCACCGCTTGCCCTGGGATTGGTAGTATGGGATTCTGGCAGGTACTTGTGACCTAGATTGACCACTGTGGAAACAGGATAATGGGCTAAATGGACCTTTGGTCTGACCCAATATAGCTATTCTTATGTCCTTATTTATAGGACATCACTGAGGAAACTCAAAACTCTTGAACAAATCTTCTCTAATGCAACAATCAAAAAAAAAGATCATAACTTACAGTTGGAGTGTGGTACAAGAGTCTTGCGTTTGCAACTGGCAGTCTGTCTCTCTCTTTCTTCAAGCATGAGAGCTGGACAGAATTCAGCACTGTGTGTAAATACTTTTCCACTGGTGAAAAGTTGATGAGTTTATACATTAGCAGCCAGAAACAGGCAAGCATGCTCTTTGCTCTTACCAGCTTGGATGGAACAGGGCAGTGGCGTACCAAGGGTATGTGACACCCGGGGCCCATCATTTTTTTGACACCTCCCCTCGGCACGCCACTGCTACGTTTCGAAAAAGACTGTGGGTTCAAATCCCTGCTCCTTGTGACACCCTAGGCAAGCCAGGTACATTAATAGATTGTGAACCAACAGGACAGACAGGGGGAAAATGCTTTAAAAATGCCTGTACATAAACCGCTTTGAGTGTGATTGTAAAACTAGAAAAAGTGCTATATAATCCCTTTCCCTGATGTCATAATGCCTGGCAGAAACCCAAAGAGTAGCAACATTCCAGAACTTGTATTGTGATGTCATAATGCCTCATTCCACCAATGCCTAAGAGCCAACCTCAGCCGGCGGGGGCGGCGAAAGCATCCTTTAAATAACACCTTGCCTGAGTCGACCAATGGCTGAGAACGCTGTCCAGTGGCGTCATGGAAGGGGGCGGGATAGAGCCAGATCGAGAGGGTGTTCCTTAAAGGATGCTTTCACCACTCCTGCCAGCTTCTTAGCCTTTTTCTTGGCCGCAGAGATGGACCAGAAGCCGCACTGAAGTGCAGGACCCAGGAGATTCCGGACCCGGCCAGCCGTGCACCCCCCTAGGGCGTGCACCCTGGGCGGTCTGGCCCACCCTCCCCCCACCCCGCCCTTGGTACGCCACTAGAACAGGGAAAACAGGGTCCCATCAGACACAGGGATCTGGGGCATGTGCTCAGGAAGAGCCTATCACAGAGAACTACAGGATGCAGAAATGTGTAGTCCTAAGTCACATTTTCTTTCTTAAAGGCATAACCACTGACTACTTTATAGGCAATGCTTTAGATATATACTGTGTATATATATGGAAGTATATTTAGTCATGTGGAAATATTCAGGTCTTTATTAAGAAATATTCACATAACGATGTCAAATCTTTTTTTAATTTCTCGCTGGAAAAGAAATTGATGTAATTGCAGGTAAACAACAAAAGTTTTCCTTGATTTACTCATGAAACAAAAGATATCCACAACAATGTGTATTCTAACAGAGGAATAAATTAGGACACCCCCACATATCTTCCCACTTAAAGTGGCTCAAATCACATCAGGTGCACATGATTAGAGCATCGTTATTCAGCATTTTCAAGGAGGTTTGCCCTACTCAGACGCCCAGTTTCAGAAGCCTCCTCAGCAGCTTTTGAGAATTGCACCCAGGTGTCCTATAGAGAATCATGTCTGTCCTCACGGACAGATGCCTAAGCCCACCTAATAACCGGATTCCATGTCACAGGCACTGGTTAGAAAATTGGGTGACCACTGAGCTTATCGCAGCAAGGGATCTCCCTGCCGCGATAAGTTTATCAGCCGCCCGTCCCCCCCATACATTGCCAGGAGGAGGGATGCCCAGTCCCTCCTGCTGAAAACCCCCACCTTCCTGTACATCGCCGGCAGGGGGGATGTCCAGTCCCTTTTGCTGGACCACCCTCCAAACAATGTGGGCAATCCCCCAACCGGACCTCCACAGACTGCTCCAGCCCCACAAAGTCCCCCCTACCTTAAATCATTGGCTGACCAGAGGCATCATTCCTGCCTCCAGCCGGCTGGCCCACCTTCTCAAGAATGGCGGGCCTGCCCTTTCCTGGTGCATCCCATAAGACCCCTCCCATAGGAGGGTCCTTAGGCAGCTGGACCAACTGGAATCTTAGACCCAATTCGCAATGCATTCTGGGATGCACTGGGAGTGGCCTAAGATTTCAATTGGCCAGATCCCTTAGGCCACTCCCATGGGGAGATTGTTCCACACATCTACCACCTTGTCTGTGAAAAAGTATTTCCTTATATTACTCCTGAACCTATCACTTCTTAACCTCATTGCAGTTCAGGTTTTTCTGATTACACCAGGATAAAGTGGTCCTTCTGACAGGAACAACGCTTTAGACATAAGTACCATAAAGATTTATTCTCCAAACAATGATAAAATAAATCACGAAATCCTACTTACACAAATCTCATTTTGATCCAGACTATTAAAAGAACTCTAATGTATGATTGCACTTCCCTTTAACAGTGGGTATGAAGGTCACACAAAGTGCTCACTCCTGAAGCAGAGATGGAACTTCATACCGGAGGCTGCAGGTTCTTGGACACGCTAAACTAGTACAGAAGTGGTTTCACATTGGAAACTAAGTTCTTTGGCATATTGAAACAGTACAGGGGGATTATTTAGGAGGCTCTGGGTTCTAGATTTCTTTGGAGCAGTGTGAGAGAATTCTAGGCATTATTGAGACCACATAGGAGGATCCTGTTGAAAGGCACAGATTCTCTGATTCACTTAAGCAATGGTGGAAGTTCATACTATGAGGGTCCTATAGAGAGATTCAGGTTCTGGGCTCCTTTAAGACAATGGGAAAATTAAATAGCAAGCTAACAAAATAAATTATATTGTGTCAACAAGAAGAACATATGAAGTGATGCTGGTTCAAGATTCTTTTGAAGTCTGGGCAGATCACACAGAAAACTAGGTTCTAGGCTCAGCTGATGCTTTGGAAAATCAAAGGGTTGTAGTTTCCAGGCTCTTTCAACATCGGACAAAAAGCTTTTGGTTCCAGCCTCTGTTGAGCAATTAATGATGCTACAAAGAGCTGCAGGCTCTAGGTTCTGTTGAACAAATGAAAAGATGCTCCAAAGAGCCACGGGTTCTAGGTTCTCTTGCTGCTGTGCATACCATCATACTGTGTTCTGCCTGCGTACTCCTCCATTCTGTAGACGGTTCATTAGAGTCATCACACAAAGAGCTATGAGAAAGGTGATTGCTATAGCAGTAGAACACTGAAATAAAAATTAAAAAAGCAAAGAAAACATGGCCTCAGTGCTATGAAATATGAAGCATTCCTCTCCATCTGTATTTGCAGAAAGAGGTCAAAGCATTAAAATGTGATGATATGATGCATTAATTAACCCCCACTAAGGGCCCATGGTAGAGGCTAAAAGCAGAAACAAATTAATTATAACTCCAAAAGGTGAAGTTGCACTTTTCACACCAATGGCAGTGTGTTTGCATTCATAATCATTTCTAAAACTATCTTTGCACCTAAACTGCTGTTTTATGCATGGAAATGGCTTTGGACTTTTCCTCCAGGAACTTGTCATTCAGTATGAACCAATGGGGCACCAAATTTGATAATCTTATAGAATTATCTCCTACATGTCAATGTATCATCTCCAGATGGTGAGGACTCAGAACTGAATACTTATATCTTATCCTTATCATGAGGGACCTACCCACTGCAAGGTCCTTTCTTAGGAGGAAAGTCTGAAGGAGCTGGATAGATAAAGACTGAGGAGGAACCTAGGCAACAAGAGGCTGGAGATCTGTTGTACACTGAGGAAAGGGCATAAAGTAAAGGATTTAGATCATGGCAGGGGAGGCCAAGGTCTGACATCTGGATGAACTTTCAAACCATAAAGGTAGTTAAGCACTGGAACCAGTTACTGACCCTGGAGGTTGCAAATATCTGTCCACTCTAGATCAGTCTGGTGTTTGGGATAGCCCTAATGAATATGCATGAGAGAGATTTGCATATAGTGGAGACGACATGCAAATCTGCCCCATGCATATTCATTCGAGCTATCCTGAAAACCCAAATGGCTTGGGGGTCCTCCAGCACAGGGTTGGGAACCACTGTTGTAGATGACCTCTTATAATTCCTTCCAGTCCTATCTGTCCATGATTATATAGACTCTTCCAGAACTCTGTTACATAATACGTGCGTTCTTGCTGCTTGCTTGATTCGTGTAAAATTCCAGAAAGAGCTTTTTAGGTAGCTAATCGATATGCTGGGGCAAGATGAGGTTCCTAAACAAAAAGGCCACATTATCATTACCAACCCCCCCCCCCCCCCCCATTATAAAAGACCAGAAACTTCCAATAACTCAGGTCTCTAATTACAGACCCATTGAGTCCATAATGGAAGGCATAGTTCATATTTAGAATGATCTGCCCTATTGCATAATTCTCAGCCAATATTCCAACCACTTTATAGCACCGAAACAGTTTTGGCTTCAACATTGGACCATCTATTTACTTTATTTAATAGAGGGCAAGGAGTATTGATACTGCTTTGCCGCTTTTTAGAAAATTATTAAACACTTTTTTATATGTTAAAGATCTTACATTACATTACATTAGTGATTTCTATTCCGCTTGTGCCTTGCGGTTCTAAGCGGATTACAAATTAGAAGTCTGGACATTTCCAGGAGATTGTATGAATGATTGTAGCAGATTTCCAGGTCTCGCCGCATCTGTGTAGAAAGAACCGACGTTTCAGCCATCATGCTGTGAGGTGTGCCTCTCCCTCCATCACACAAGTTCCAGCCGCTTTTCTGACAATCATCCTGGATTTCCAATGAACTTTCCCGCCTAATTTCAAACTCATGACCAACAGATTTCTCTGTTCTCAATCAGGTCAACCCAACAAACTTTCTCGCCAAAAATTCAAATTTCTTACCCACAGACTGCTATGTTCTCAGTCAGGTGAACCCACTATGTAATAAAGACACACTGCAGACCTCAAAGCAAACCCTGAAGAAAGCCACAGCATAATGGCTGAAACGTCAGTTCTTTCTACACAGTCGCGGCGAGACTCGGAAACCTGCTACAATCATGACGCCCGCCACGGAAGCCTAAGAGAACATCTTTCTGAATGATGCTGTTTAATTCACTATTGTTCAATATTTTTTTATGAATTGTAAGCCGCATTAAATTTCACGATATTGCACATTATAAATAAAATGTTATGTTACTATTATTAGGAAAGGACACTTCTTAATCGATTCCTTCCTTGCATTGGGGCGTTTTACCTGCACTGTGAACCGGTGGAATGTCCAGATGTATTGCAGGTGAGTGTTGAGTAAGGCCAGGCTACAGGCCATGTAAGAAGCATCTCTTTCATGGTCTCTGCACCTGTGAAGATAATGGAGAGACTGACCTCAGTCCAGCTGGATGTCTATTAGATCTGTTTAACGACCCTTATAACTAATTCTCGCTACATCTATGCTCCGGAGCTGCTACAGCATTCAGTTGTTAATAATTCTAGGACACTATTCACATAAAGTACACAGCACTGAACCTCAGAAATTGTGGGGTTTGACAGGTCCTACGTATGGTTCTTCCAAAAGACTCAGAGGTACACTGAAGTACCCAGGTGGGAGCCTTTGTGGAAAGTTCAGACTCACCTCCCTGATCTACAGATGCATTCGCTCAGCTGCCCCTCACTATCTCTCTTCACTTATCTCCCCACACCCCCCCTCCCCATGAGCTCTGCTCAGCTAGTGGGACCTCCTGTCTGTGCCCTTCTCCTCCTCTGCCGTCCCATCTATCTTGCTGCACTGTATGCCTGAAACAAACTGCCCGTAACCCTACAGCGGGCTCCGTCTCTGGCAGTGTTCAAGGCCCAGTTAAAAGCCCACCTCTTCGAGAGTGCTTTCAACTCCTAACTCCTCTCACCTATACTGTGTCATGTCTTGTCTGTCCAAGTTAGATTGTAAGCTCCTCCAAAATGTACAGCGCTATATAAGTGATAAATAATCCTGGGAAGGACATAAGAACATAAGAAGTTGCCTCTGCTGGGTTAGACCAGAGGTCCATCCCACTCAGCAGTCCGCTCCCGTGGCGGCCCCTCAGGCCTATCACCTGTGCAGTGGTCCCTGACTATTCCTATAACCTACTTCAACTCCTATCTGTACCCCTCAATCCCCTTATCCTCTAGGAACCTATCCAAACCTTCTTTGAAGCCATGTAACGTGCTCTGGCTTATCACAGCCTCCGGAAGCGCATTCCATGTGTCCACCACCCTCTGGGTAAAAAAGAACCTCCTAGCGTTTGTTCTAAACCTGTCCCCTTTTAATTTCTCTGAGTGCCCCCTTGTACTTGTGGTTCCCCACAGTCTGAAGAATCTGTCCCTGTCTACCTTTTCAGTGCCCTTCAGGATCTCCTTGCTAGAAAGGTCTGGGTGGGAACACCTCCTCTGTGGCACAGCCCGTGAGAGAACAAGTAGCACGGCGTGAACACCACCTTCTCCAGCACCTGCTATGCAGGAACCACTGGTTAAGTGTCACCTGTTGGTGTCGCCCTCCAGTAATGTCTCTTTCTATGACCACCTGACCTTTTGTAGAGCTCTATGAGGATGGTAAAGTTATCGGCAATGATGGAGCGGTTTAAGCCTAGCATCTTCAGCGTGGAGAAGGGGAGAGAGACGCCGTCTTTCACCAAGATTCCCAGGCTGTACAATCCCTGCAGAGAGAAGGGGGCCGTGATTCAGGGACACCCAGCATATCAGAACTTATCTAACACAGATAGTGCGCATTTGAATGATCTTCTGTTCCTTCGGTGATGACGACCCCCAAAGC
This sequence comes from Geotrypetes seraphini, assembly GCF_902459505.1. Classification (NCBI taxonomy): domain Eukaryota; kingdom Metazoa; phylum Chordata; class Amphibia; order Gymnophiona; family Dermophiidae; genus Geotrypetes; species Geotrypetes seraphini. Next base: position 5,049,186 of record NC_047089.1, on the reverse strand, counting down.
TCGTCTTACCTGCGGGTCCTGCTGTAGAGCTGCCGCAGTATACATTCTCACTGCCCCTTGAATGTCTCGCTTCCTCCTGGGGTGTGTCACATAGAGCAAATCTCCCATTTTAATTTGAGCTGGAAGGTTCAGAGGTAAAAGGTTAAATCGGCTTGCTGTCTGTCATCCTCAGGTGGTAGGGTTATGTCATGACACATTGCTATATTTGTTGGGGGTGGGAGGGGGGGGGGGTTTGACGAAAACTGTGTGAACTAAAACAGACCTGAGGCACGTATAAAACCAGCCCAGTATATCCGTGTATTAAAGCCAGTTGCTTACAAAATAGATTGCTTTCTTTTTTCCGAGATATGGGGGTAGACTTCAGTGCAATAAAATGTTAATTCAAAACACAGCAGTGCGTTTAAACTTTAGTCTGAAAAAAATCGGAACATGTAACACCTTACTACCTAAAAGTTACCTTGGCTTCCAGTAGAAGCGAGAATACTTTTTACATTTGCATGCTCACGTTATAAAACACGGTTTACTCTTCCTCCAAGCTCTCTTTTAAAACATTTTGAATTGTCTGAAATGAATCGCCGTACCCCTGGTATCACTTTGTTTTCGTTTCCATCTTTAAAAAGTCCTACATGTAAAAGATTCCTTCAAAGGACTTTGGCCTTCCAAGCAGGTAAATGGAATGAGAATTTAAGCGGTCGTCTGATTATTACATTACATTGGTGTCTTCTATTCCGCCAATACCTTTCGGTTCTAGGCGGTTTACAAGAAGAATTGGCCTGGGCATTCCCAGGGAGAATACATGTTTAATAGATGTAGCATGCGTCGGGATATGGAGAGGGTTGATCAGGTTTAGTGGGATCATTTGACAAATTTCTTGAATAGTATAGTTTTAAGATTTTTCCTCAATGTTTCCTAGTTGGGCGTCATGGTCAACAGATTGGAAAGATGTGGTCTAGTCTCACTGCTCTGGTGGCTAATAGTCCATCATATATTTTTTTGCTTTCCATGCCTTTGATTGGGGGGTGGGTAAAGTGTGCTTGAGTTCTCCTTGGTCTGGATGTGTTTTTCCTGATTAGGCGGTTGCTCAGATAGCTTGGTCCGTTTCCATTTTGTGTCTTCCCTTTCTTGCCAGGATTTTAGAAAATTATTGAAAATCTCTTTGATAAATTTGTATAATGATTTTAATGATCTTTAAGCAGAAAATAATTGGTATATATTGAAGGAACTAAGGCCAGTATGTGGACCATATATGGACATTCAGTTGAGGATGGGTTGGGGAGGGCTTCGATGGCTGGGATGGTTAAGATGGACTGAAGTGAGCTTTGACGGAGACTCCAGTAGATAGAACCTAAGCACACTACCAGGCAGGGCTCTGGTTTTCTGACCCAGAAATATCTACACTAAATAATTAATTTATGGAGCATGTATGGTTGGGCAGACTGGATGGACCATTCGGGTCTTTATCTGCCGTCATTTACTATGTCACTATGTAGTCAATTTTAATGAATTTTTGACTTTACTGATAATGTAACTTGATGTATCATCGCTGTATTTGCACCGTTTTTTCTTGATGCAAACTGCATTGAACTGCGCGGTATTGCGGTCTACAAATAAAGTTATTATTATTATTATAGAGCAGGGAAGGGATTTGCACTTATTGTGAATTTTATAGAAAATACATGCTCATATGCTGATTCCTACCAGCAGAGCAGAAAGAATGGTTTCTCCTGGGAGAGCAATTTCTACACATACTATGGCACAGTTTGTATATTTTAACAAATCAAGGAATGAAAACATTTAGGTTCGTTCCATTGGATGGGGCCTCCGGGGGTGCACAGATGTCAGTCTCCTTGCTTTCCCTGGCTACAACTCTATTTCATGTCATTTAGGAGCAATCGCTAATCTTCCATCCTGGTTCTGCCGCTGCCCCATCCCGTATCTCTAATAGGTTTAATTTAAAGTCACACTTACCATAGGATGGGGGCTGGTCACTATGGGCTGAAAGGTTGTAATATTTCCAAGCGCAGTCTGTTTGCATGTAACGGCTGATGAGTCCTTCCTGCCAAAGAACCAGCACAGCTCAGCACAGGTCTCACCTGCATCAACATTAAAGCAGAAGAGCTTTTTCCCCTGAAGTCTACATTACTATAAAGACTTAAGAAGAGTTCATTAGTGTGTGGTATGTACTCTTAAGCAGTCCTGGCTTGTACACGTCCATCCATTTGGATTCCAGCTGCTTCCATTTGACATCAGAATGTATCAGGAAGAGGTGTCGGAGAGACCAGCATTGACAAAGTCGCCCTCCCACTTACATCATTCCTCCTCTCTCTCCCCATGTCAAACCGCCACCATTATTTCTCCATTTAATCCCTAGTCTCTCTTTGTCCTTCATGTCACCGTCACCACTCCCTGAGCCATTGTCCTCACTTCTTCACTTCCCAAGGAGATACCACTAAAACTCCTCTCCCTTCCTCTACCCCCGTTCTTCTTCTCGTTATCCCAAAGTGCCCGATCACTCCTCTTCTTCCCCAATCTCCCTAATGGCCTCCTCTTGTTGCTCTCTGGGCCACTTCACCATTGTCCTCCCGTGTTCCTGACCTCCTGTTCCCCCCCCCCCCTTTTATTTCTCCTTTCCTCATCTCCAAACACCACCTTGGTTCCCGAAGACCTAAACACCATCACTCTCTCTTTCTCCTGTCTTGGGCTGCCACTATCCTCCTCTCCTTTTCTTACTCCTGAACACTGACATCCACTCTCTTTTCCCTGTCCCTGAGCATCATCACCACATCTTCTCCACATCTCTGAGTGCTGTTCCAGCCCCTAAAACTTCCATCAACATTCCACATCTCTTCTCCTTAAGGCTGTTGCTTTCAGAGTTCTTCATTTATCTGCCTTGGCCCACCAGCACCATCACTTCTCCCTACTCTCCTCACTGCCTCAAAAAGCATTCCTCCTCTCTTCCTCTCCTCCCATAATAGATACCAGCAATCCCCCCCTTGATGCCAGTCTTCTACAAACTCTCCTTTTATCCCCCATTCTATTACCACTTGCCCTCATCTTACCCTGGGCCCTGCTTTCATAACTGCTCTATTGCTCTCCTAATCAGCTGCCACCACCATCACTTCTCCCCTTATCCACAGCCTGCCACTACCACCACCAGTTATAAAGAAGGGGAGAGGCTAATAAAGTCCTCACATTTATTCAAACTATTTAAAAGGCAATGCTGGAGAAAATCTAGAGCTCAGAACCTTCAAATGGATGCGTTAATGGTAAGACATGGTTTCTGGATCAGCACCATGAAAGCATTGTAGACCAGGATTTATCATTTAATGGTTCTGGATTCCAAGTATAGGAGAAACAGAGGGAGAGAAAGGGAGGGAGGGAGAGTAGACTGCTGCTTACCGGGTCCTTCTCACAGAGGTAAGCCATGTTAAACTGAGCCACCTCAAAACCTGCCTCGGACGCCTGGAGGTACTGAAGAAGTGTCTTTGACCTGAGATGGTGACAAGAAAAGGCAGGAATAATGTCAAGTCGCTCTCTCTTCCTGCACAGACACAACACTCTGGGGTGAAAGAGCACTCATCACTCACCTTCCAGACAACAAGAGCTCGTTTGTACTCTGAATCATTAAAAATGGCACCCAATCGATACAACACCAACAAAAAACGTTACAGAACTCATGTCAGTAAGGAAGAAAGAAAACATAAGGCCCTTAGAGGGTTACAAACCATTTAAAGACGGAAACCTGCCCAGTCTAACCATCCTACTGTAATCCCAGAGGACCAGCTTGGTCTCCATTATTATCCCACACTAAGCATCCTCTGTGTTTATCCCAGTCTATACCCCTCACATCCCCCCCCCCCCCCCCACCACTACCACAACAACAACTAAGGATCTTCTGTGCCAGTCCCAAACTTTCTTAAGTACTGTTACTCGCTTTCAGATTGCCTCCCCGGGGTAAAACAGAGACTTCTAAGATGGAAAATCGCAAAGATGTCAACTGATGGTTTTCTGTCGCCCAATGCTGGGTGAGAGGGGCTTCCAAAACTCTAGTGGAAATCCTGCTTAGGGGCTCCCCAATTCGTACTCGAATGCTTCTGATAGTGTGTCCTATGTACAGCGAGATTACATGTTAGAGAACAAAACTGGGTTTTCAAATTGAACACCTTATACCCACAGGGTCTCAACAGTGAGATCGAGTGTCGCGCTTTTCTGTAATGGTTTATTTAAAACGTCTCTTTTTCTTTTTCAATTTTTGTATATTTTTATTATTCATTTTTTTTATTGTATTTTATTTTTATTAGTTTTAAAAAATATCACTTGTTACAGAAATACAGAAAATAAAAAAAACATCAAAAGGAAACAAAATCATAAATGTGGCGTTTCAGTTATTATCCTTCTTAGACCACTATAAAGGAGAGGGAGATCTATAATTCCATGGAGAGAAAAATAAACAAACAATCTATTATTTAGGAAAGCTGACTACGCTAAACAGTTTATTGTTCATTTTTCATTTATGTTGAATCAATTTTTATTATTATCAAATAACACAGAACAGACCAATAGGTCAGAACCACAGTAACAATGGAAAACAGCAGAAACAAAATAGGAGATCCAACAATCCCACCCACACCACCCCCCCCCCCCAAACCCCCTAGTCTGAAACGAGAAAAAGTGAGTGCAGTAGGCTTGGACTCAGATAGCCCACTGCCCAAGACAATAAGGAACACCAACACAGAAAGAAAGAAGGAAGAGAGCAAAGAAGAAGAAGAAAGAAAGAGAAAGAAGCATACCTGGCGCCCCTCAAGGATGGAACACAAGCCCAGGTCTCCGAAAAAGTCACAAGGAATTTAGAATGTCACTTCTAGCCCGTGGTGAGAGTGAAAAAAGGTAAGAATCCCAGATCCGAAGAAAGAGTCGCCTCCGTCGTAAGCTATAAGACGCATCTTTACACTCCAGCAGCAGCAGAGCATGCAAACGGTTCCTCCATTCCCAAAAGGATGGAGAAAGTTCCCCAATCCAGACAGATAGAATTACTTTCTTCCCCAAGACCCCCACCCGTCTCATAAACTGCCGCTGACCCGAATCAGACAAGCGGAAGGCCTCATACTTATCCAGCAAGAGACCAGCGGCAGAAAAAGGTAATGTAGTACCAAAGACGCTCTCCACATATGTTACAACCTGCCGCCAAAAACGTTTGATTTTCACACAAGACCAGAAGGCATGGATAAACGAATGGGGTTGCTGGAGGCACTTAGGGCATAAAGGAGAGTCCGTGTAACCCGAATAATATAACTGACTTTTCGTAAAATAGCCCCGATGAAGAACCCTAAACTGACACTCCCGTAGATCTGCATTAACGGAAACTCCCGGGAGTCTTGCAATCAAGGAAGGGAGATCCAAAGCGTCTCGTGCTATCCCCAGATCCTGGCACCAACGGGCGTGTAGGACAGCTCGATCAGCCGGACCCAATAATCGATGGAGATCCTTATACAGACCCGAAACTGTAAACCCATCCTCCAAATAGGGATCCAGCAGCGCCGCAAATTTGTTCTCAATAGGAAAAACCAAAGCGGCTCGGGGGAGGGATCGAACATAATGTTGAAGTTGCCGAAACGCAAGGAAGTCTCCCACAGAGAAAACACCCGACCGGACCAAAGCATCCCAGGACATTAAAGAACCATCTGCCTGAAGAACATGGGTAAGTAACGTGAAGTCCCGGGATGCCAATTTACGAAAACTAGCAGTCTCCATGCCCGGGCTGAATTGCAGATTCCCCTGAATAGGTAAGTATCTAGTAGTCGAGGGAGTACCCTTCCAGGAGTCCAACACATAAGACCATATGACACGCAGCGAGTGCAACAACAAACTCCCCCGAAGAGCCCCCGGCAAGGCAGAACGGGGCGCGTGCACCAAAGACAAAATATGCCAAGGTGCAAAAAATTCTTTCTCATAACATTTTGGAGTAAAATCCCGACGATCCGAAAGCCACTCCCCCAAAAAACGCATCAAACAGGCAGCATTATATAACCGAAAATGTGGTAGTCCCAGTCCCCCTCCTCCCCACGCGCCGAGCAGATAACGCAGCGCCACCCTTGGTCGCCGTCCCCCCCAACAAAATCTAGAAAGCATAGAATGTAACTTGGTAACATCCCGTTTCAAGAGCCATAAAGGGAGCAACTGCAAAGTATAAAGCCATTTTGGAAAAAGAACCATATTAAACAAATTGATCCTACCCGACAAGGACAGAGGAAGAGGAGACCAACGAGCAAAACACTCAGCCGAAGAACTGAATAAAGAATCAATGTTAACACGATATAACTCGGAAGTACGAGGCGTCAGCAGAATCCCTAAATAACGAAACGAAGAAGAAGCCCATTGAAGGGGAAAGGATCCAGGCCAAGAATCCCGCAAGACCGAGGATGTGGCCAACGCCAGAGATTTATCAAGGTTAAGCTTAAAACCCGAATAGTCTCCATATTCTTGAAAAGTGGCCATCAGATTGGACAGAGACACCACGGGTTCCGAGATATGGACCAGGAGATCGTCCGCAAATGCCGAGATCTTAAATTCGGAAGAACCAATTCGAATACCCGGAATAGCTCCATTAAGCTGAATATCACGGATCAAAGGGTCTAACGACAGAGCAAAAAGCAATGGTGAAAGGGGACAGCCCTGACGCGTGCCACGACATATGGGGAAGGAAGGAGAACAAAGACCATTGGCCCACACAAAAGCTGTAGGAGAGTGATAAAGCACCCGAATCGCATCCTGGAAAAAGCCCGTAATGCCATACCGAGTTAAAACCTCGAATAAAAAATTCCAAGAGACCCGGTCGAAGGCCTTCTCAGCATCGAAGCTGACCAATAGAGAAGAAAGTTGGGTTCTCTCCACGAATTCCAAAGACGCCAATATAGATCTAATGTTTTTCACACTCGTACGCCCCTGCACAAAGCCCACCTGAGGGGAAGCGATCAACTCAGGAAGAACACAAGCCAATCGATTAGCCAAAACCTTGGCGAACAACTTGGCCTCCACATTCAGCAGCGAGATGGGGCGATAAGAAGAAGAGAGGGCTGCATCCTTATGGGGTTTCAATAGCACAACTATTTGAGCCGAAGTGAGAGACTCCGGAAGGGCACCCCGTTGAATAGCTGCTGTGAAGGTATCAGCTAAGACTGGAGCCACCGTAGGAAGTAAGAGTTTATAAAATTCCATCCGGAAACCATCCGGTCCGGGGGCCTTTAACAAGGACCCCTTCTGTATGACGCCTGCCACCTCCTCTGCCGTTACAGGGGCATTAAGTTTAGCTACCGCCCTATCAGACAGGCATGGAAGGGAGAGGCCATCCAAATATGCCGTGCCGTCCATTAAATCAGATTGCTGTGAATAAAGCTTCCTATAATAGTCAAAAAACACTGCATTAATCTCGGCGTCCGTCCGGACCAAACCCCCCCCTGCCGCTCGAAGTTGCAAGATATGTGTACGTCCCGCCGAACGACGGAGCACCTTTGCCAGAAGCGCCCCTCGTTGATTCCCATGGCGAAAGAATTGATATCTATAATAAGCAAGTGACTTGACTGTTCTAGCATGCAACAATTCCTGAAGCTTACACTGGGAAGCTAAGAGCTGGGAACGCAAAGAGGAAGCGTGAGATAGACTATAAAGCCGACGGAGGTTACCAATCCTACGTTCCAACTGCAAAAGCTCCCTATCCCGAGCACGACGTTGATGGCTGGAATAGGCCATAATCTCACCACGGAGGACCGCTTTCGCAGCCTCCCAGAAAAGCGTAGAATCAGCCCGATGGTCCATATTATGTAGTTGATAGTCAGACCATTTCTGAAGCAAGAATTCCTGAAATCTCGAGTCCTGATACAAACGGAGCGGAAATCGCCAACGGAAAGAACCCGGTGGGGAGACATCCAAGTGCAAGAGTAACAATAGCATGGCATGATCGGAAACGTCAAAGGAACCAATCGAGGCCGATTCAATCTGAGAAAACAAAGCGCTAGAGGTCAGCCAGTAATCAATCCGGGATAAGGACGCATGGGCTCTAGATAAATGAGTGTAGTCACGCTCACCTGGGTGAAGCGTCCGCCAAACATCAATAACGTCCAAGGAGGAACAAAGTAAAGAAATACCTTTAGTAGGCTGCATCCGATCCTGGGGAGCAGGAAGTGATTTATCCAGCAAGGGATCATGAACACAATTAAAATCTCCCCCCACGAGCAATGGCACATCCGACTGTTGGCCCAGTAGGCGAATAAGTGAGGAGAAAAATCGAGAGTCATAAGTGTTAGGAGCATACACATTACAAAGAATCAGGGGCCTATGATTAAATAGTACCTTGGCTATGATGTACCTACCACCAGGATCCGTCCATTGCTGTTGAATAACAAAGGGTAGCCCCTTCCGAATCAAAATCAAAACCCCGGCCTTACGATTGCTCGCAGGTGCCCCCAAATGCTGACCCACCCACCAGGTCTGTAGTTTAGCATGCTCCGCTGCTGACAGATGCGTCTCCTGCAGAAAGACCAGATCAGCTCTCTGACGGTTCAGGGCTCTCAAGATCTTATGTCGTTTAATAGGCGAAGTGACACCATTTATATTCCAAGAAATACATCTGAGAGGCTTCATAAGAAAATGGATATAGACAAAAATCAGGCAAAAATCCAGAAAGAAAACCGAGAGCAAGGCCGTCCCAGCCCGCGACCAGCTCCCAGAACCTCAATCTAGACCCGAGCATCCACCAAAGGATAAAAGCCAGCCACAGGGCACCAGGAATACGGAAGGAGAAAAAGAAAAGAAGAAGAAAGAGAAAGAGGAAAGAATAGAAAGAGAACAGAAGAAACCCCCAGCATATCCACCCCCCCACCCCTCCCCCCGCCGCCCCTTCCCCATCCCTCATGTGACCCACTAGTGGTCCTAGGGTCCTGTGGAACAGCTCCCAACTCCCCCTCCCAATAAACCACACCAAGAAGAACCACCCCCCAGCCCCTCACAACAATCCCACCGCCACACATCCAAAATGAAAGCCCCCTGAGTCCTACCCAACCCATACAGAAACCGATCCAAGAACACGTGTGATGTCCAATAACAGGTTGGGCAGCAAAATAAACCACTACAGGGCAGAACAATAGAATGCTCGTAAACAGTATATAGTGGCCTAGCGAGCCTCCATATGTGCCACCCAAACCACCCACCCCGCATGCAATCCTTCCCACCCGTATCCTCTTCATACACACCACTCCCCCAACCGGTCAACAACTGCAAGAAGGACGTACCCCCCCCCCCTCCAATACAGAACATAGCATCCCCTTCAACACCAACAAGCTCTCCCCCCCCCACCATCCATACAGTCCCTGAAAGAAGAAAAAGAAATGTCCCACAAAAGTCCAGAACAGTCCATCGCCCCAGGCTCCAGAACAAGGCTGTCAGGCCAGCAAAAAGCAGGCACTGCAACGATCAGGCCCCCGCCTGAGCAGGCCAGCAGGTGCGAAGGCCTCCAGGAGATAACAAGCTGAGGCAGTCCCCAGAGCTCTGTGCATCAAACTATTGCAACCTACAACAAAGAACGAACTCCAAAGCAGTCAAGGAGCCGGGTCTGGTGCCTGCATGGAATGTAGGAATCGTAGAGCTTCAGCCGCCACAGTAAAGAAGCGGGTCTGACCAGCATGTCTGATCCGCAAGCGGGCAGGATACAGCAGAGCAAAAGGAACTTTCATCTGGTACAGCTGGGAGCAAATGGGGGTGAATTCCTTCCGTCTGGCTTGCAAAGCAGGAGAATAATCTTGGAAACACAGCACCCTGGAGTTGTCATACATCAGGGGTCCCGAAGTACGAATAGCTCGCAGAATTTCTTGTTTATGGGCTGAGTTCAATAACTTGAGTATGACCGTGCGAGCTCTCGAGCCAGGCTCACCCAGCGGGCCCAAGCGATGCGCGCGTTCAATTCTCAGGGGACCATGCGCTGTGGATAGTGCTAAAGAACGCTGCAGCCAGGTTTCCAGAAAGGAATGGAGCTCACCATCCTTCACAGATTCAGACAGGCCAATCAATCTCAGGTTCCCCCTGCGAGACCGGTTCTCAAGGTCCTCAAGTTTAGCTTCCATGGCGACAAGCTGAGCCCGCATTTGCTGGTGATCCCCTTCACAGTGCTGCACTTGATCTTCCAGAGTGGTGAGACGCTGCTGGTAGGAGGAAAACTCTCCCTGCAACGTTTCCAGCCGAGTGTCCACAGAGTCCAATTTATCCACGATAGGCTGTAGTTTTGAGGTCAGGGATCCCTCCAGCAGCAGCTTCACCTCTGCCACAATCTCGGACACCCACGCGGTCGGCGCCGGGAGCGGCGGTGGAGACTCGCGGTCGGCCATCTTGGCTTCACCCACGCGGCCGCGGTCTCTCTCCCGGCGGGGCAGCCTGCTGGTCATAAAGCCCCGAACTCCTCCAAACACCTCACAAACGCGGCAGCGATGTAATCGCCGAAATGCAGGGGCGAAATCGCGGCGCTCCGGGGTCGAAAAACAGCTGATGGTGGGAACGGGATCGGGAGCTTACCCCACCGACGTCTGCTCAGCAGCTCGACATCACGTGACCCCCCTCATTTTTCATTTATAACTTTTATGCGATTGAGTGTGTGTTTTGTGCCGCATTAGTTTTGCAGTCACTCAGTTTTACATTTGAATTCTTTGGCACCTTTGGCTTCCCGTTGATCGGTGACGTCACCACGTGATGTCATGTGCGTGGTGACGTTTCAGAGACCTTTAAATTCGTAGCGGTTTTACCGCCCTGGTTACTCCTCAAAGAAGACGAGCTGTGACAAACGTTTTTCTTTTTAAGTGAGACAGGAGTTCCTTTTCCTTATAGCCGATAGTTATGTTCATTTCACTAAATTATGCATATTTTAAGTCTAGTTTGAATAAAACATTAATTCGTTTAACTTCTATATTTTCCAGAATCTTTAATGCCCACCGCATGAGTGTTTTTCTACACATCTCCGTTGGTTCCACTCGCACATTAAGATCATCTGACCAAAAACTTCTCTATATTCCATCCCTTAAAGACTTTTATTATACGCGCAAAACAAACTTCGCTATAACAGCCCCTACATTATGGAACTCACTTCCACAACACCTCCGCGACGAACAACAACTAGTCAAATTCAAGATCAATCTAAAGACTTTCTTATTTCGAGATGCCTTTAATCAAACCTAAAAAAATAAAAAAAAATTTTTTTCTTTCTTTTTTCTCTCTCTTCTTTCGGCTAGCAAGCTTTCATCATTTTATCGCTCCCCTTCCCTTTGTTCAATCCTCCCCCCCACTCTCTCCTTCTCACCTATACATTGTAACTTTTCCCCTTTCCTCTCTTACTGCCCTCACACTCCAGTACGTCAAGTCTTTGTCATTTATGTTTAACTTAGACATCTTTTTGCACAAACCACTATATTTAATTCTTTTTTTTTTAATTTTATTGTTAACCGGCCAGACAATTGTTTGATGGTCGGGATATTAAAAATCAATAAACTTGGAAACTTGGTTCCCTGAGGCAGGAACGAAACGCGCACGTCGGAACCTGCAAGCTGAAAGTTAAGTTTGCTGAGTTTCCTTAAGCATGTTTTTGACGTATGCTATTTAAACAACTTGTTTAGCCCTAGTGGCCTTCTACAACATGATATAACATTTTGTCTACTTTACATGCGATGATTGGGCGGTGAGGTGGTTTTTCCTGGGGTTTTCCCCAGTTTCCCCTCCATGATTCTGAGCAAAAAAACTTGTAGACCTAATTATATCATTCATACAGTTATTGATAAGGTCCGAGTGATTTTTTCCTTTATTGCAACCTGGAAAGCCAGAGCATTATGATTCCTCGCAACCTTCTTAGAATGGAATTTAGCTCAAACCATGTGGCCTCCTATTGACTGATGAGAGAACAGCATCCCCGCACTGCAATCTGGCATGCAATAGATGTTGTCTACGCACGTGGAAGGGTGTTACTGACCATGCCTGCTGTATATAGCCATCCAGAGACTTCCGAAGGACAGCACCCAGGTACCCGTTCTGTTCCGAGGCCCATTTGGCCCATCTGGAAAAGAAGGGCAGAAGCAAAGGCCTGTTACAGGGGGGGACATCATACAGCTAAGGAAATGAGGTTCACTCTTTCTGTCATCGGAAAGCATAAAGCCAAACCTGGGATGGGTCAAGGCAGCAATCATCTGGGAATTAATGCACTCCTTAACAAGCAGAGGGCCAGAAGGAGAGGTGAAGCAGAAGATGGCTTTTGGTCCTGCTTAAGCTTGTATGACTAAGAAAGCTTAATGAGGGGCCTGGGAATCAATCTTAACAGCATCCGGCCAGACATGATATAATAAAGTTGCTGATGCTTGCTTTCAGCTGAGGTGCAGCAGCAAGGACATGCAAAGTAGAGAATGACACAGTGACAGAATTTGTCCCTGTCCCTGTGAATAACCGTAGGAAACCATACTGTGTCTTTCTTTAGTGTCTATCTCAACCTCAGTCCTTCTACACAAGCATTCTTCAACGCAAGGCTTGAGGGTCAGTGGTTGTGGCAATTCATACTCTGATTCTTATGTGAGCCAAGTATAGGACAATGAAGCCAGTGTGACATCACTGCTGAGGTTGGTTCTTAGGTATTGGTGGAATGAGGCATTATGACATCACAATATCTGCTCTGGAAACCATCCTGTGTCATTCTTTAGTGTCTATTAGAGAATGACACGGTGACGGTTTACCCGCGGCCACCGCATTTAAGCCGCGGGTCACCGCCGAAAACGGGGAAGAAAAATAGCAGTCGCTGCGGTGACGGGGACAAGGCCATTCACCGACCGCGGAAACGGTGAACAGGTTTGTCCCCGCGGGCCAATGTACCCCCTTCTAGGAACCGCTATTTCACCGTGCTCCTCATTTGTCATTTCAACCCTTCCTGCCAATCGCAGCAGAAGGGTACCCAACCCCTCCTGCCGGTCCTCCCAATGGCCTCCCCTAAGATCGCCGGCAGGAGGGTACCCAACCCCTCCTGCTGGACCCCCCCCCCCAACGAACCCTCCCACCCCGGAACCCCCTTAGTCTTACTTTTCAAGTTGGACCGGACAGCTCCTCGCTCGTCTGGCCAGCAGGCCTGCCTCCGTCCAAATGAGGCGGGCCCGCCCCTCCCCTCCCCTCCCCTGCCTCCCAATGGCCTCCCCTAAGATCGCCGGCAGGAGGGTACCCAACCCCTCCTGCTGGACCCCCCCCCCAACGAACCCTCCCACCCCGGAACCCCCTTAGTCTTACTTTTCAAGTTGGACCGGACAGCTCCTCGCTCGTCTGGCCAGCAGGCCTGCCTCCGTCCAAATGAGGCGGGCCCGCCCCTCCCCTCCCCTGCCTAACCCACAGGATCCTAGGGCCTGATTGGCCCAAGCACCTAAGGCCCCTCCTATAGCGGGAGTGGCTTTAGGTGCCTAGACCAATCAGGCCCTAGGATCCTGTGGGTTGGGCAGGGTAGGGGCGGGCCCGCCTCATTTGGACGGAGGCAGGCCTGCTGGCCAGACGAGCGAGGAGCTGTCCGGTCCAACTTGAAAAGTAAGACTAAGGGGGTTCCGGGGTGGGAGGGTTCGTTGGGGGGGGGGGTCCAGCAGGAGGGGTTGGGTACCCTCCTGCCGGCGATCTTAGGGGAGGCCATTGGGAGGCAGGGGAGGGGAGGGGAGGGGCGGGCCCGCCTCATTTGGACGGAGGCAGGCCTGCTGGCCAGACGAGCGAGGAGCTGTCCGGTCCAACTTGAAAAGTAAGACTAAGGGGGTTCCGGGGTGGGAGGGTTCGTTGGGGGGGGGTCCAGCAGGAGGGGTTGGGTACCCTCCTGCCGGCGATCTTAGGGGAGGCCATTGGGAGGACCGGCAGGAGGGGTTGGGTACCCTTCTGCTGCGATTGTCGGGAGTGCCGTTGGGGGGGTCTACAGGAGGGGTTGGGTGCCCTCCTGCCGTGATCGCTGGGGGGAGGGGAGACTTGCAGCCGTAGCCGCGGTCACTATGCTAATCACGGCAGCATTTAAAGTACATGTCGTGTTTGTTTTTGCATTGCTAGCCCCAGGGGTGGTGGAAGATTAGTGATTGAAAAACTGTATGAAAAATAACTATTTTAAATTTAGTGATCAAAATGTGTCAGTTTTGAGAATTTTTATTAATTAATTTTTTCTCTGCGTGTTTTGTTTTTGTATAGTTATTAACTAATATTTAACTAAGTTTTAAAGTTTTAAAGAATGTTTCCTTTATACGTAAATAAAGAAAAGTGAATGGGATTGCAGTGGCGGTGACGGGGCGGTGAATGGGGTGGCAGTGGCGGTGACGGGGCGGTGAAGAGGATGGTGAGACGGGGACGGGGCGGTGACGGGGTTGGTGAGACGGGGACGGGGCGGTGACGGGGATGGTGAGACGGGGACGGGGCGGTGACGGGGACCAATTTTTTCACCGTGTCATTCTCTAGTGTCTATCTCAACATCAGTCCTTCGACACCAGTAGCTGAGCCCATTCATACTCTGATTCTTATGTGAGCCAAGTATAAGATAATGAAGCCATTGTGTCATCACTGATAAGCTTGGCTCTTATTGATGGAATGAGACATTATGACATCACAATATCTGCTCTGGATACCAGAGACTGTCATTCTTTAGTGTCTCTCTAAACCTCAGTCCTTCTACACCAGCATTTTTCAATGCAATCAATGCAAGGCTTGAGGGTTAGTAGCTGGGCCCATTCATACTCTGATTCTTCCCTCTCTCCTTAAAGAATGACATGGTTTCATGCAAGGAGACAGTGACAAATTCTGTTGTGCCATTCTCCAAAAATTACATGCTCTCTCTTGCATTTTTTTCTCTTAAAATTGTCTCTATGAATCATTTCCTTTACTATAACAAGAAAGTCGATAGCAGCCCCTCTCCCAGTCAACCAGGATGCAACTAGGGCATAGCCTCTGGTGGTTCTGGGTAAGTCATGCCCCCTTCCTTTGAAGCGATGCCTACAATGACACTGCTACAAAGGCGGTATTAATATTCACACCGCACGCTGCCCACCCATGCCAACCTTGGGCCCCATCAAAAAGTCAACCCTGCTCACATCACTGGGATACAGCATGGTAAACCCCAGTTTGACTGGTGGATGGGTCATGGCATTCAAAATTCACAGGTAACAAAAGGAAGAGTCCCTAATTGTCAAAGAGTTATATACATTGTATCATCTTCATAAGTGCTCAGAAACAAAGTGTTTTAAAGAGACCAGGCTTTAGGCCCCAGCCGTCTATTTCCCTCCTTTTTTCAATCACAGCACTTTTTGTAATTTCATATTATAAGCAAAAATGTCAGCTGTTGACAAAGCTGTGGCTGGGGCCTAAAGTCTGGTCTCTTTACCACATTGAATCCTTGTTGAAACTTGCGGGATATAAGAAACTGAGCACTTATGAAGATGATACAATGTACATAACTCTTTGACAATCAGGGACTGTTTCTTTTGTCACCTAGTATCAACTTTTCCTTGGTGATTATATAGTAATTCACTTCCCCGGTGAGCGTTGGCTTCTCCATTCATAATTCACAACCTTTGTCGGCATCACTAGGAAGAGCGAGTGCTTTTGCCATTACTTCAGAGTTACGTTCTCTTTGTCTGGCAAACTAGGTCCACATTATACCAAGACTCCAGCACAGAGCAGTTCTTTGGATTTTTGCGGGCCCTCTGAATGATCGACCTGCCCTGCTATCTTGAGAATCCGATTATACGTACTCCACAGCATTGCGTGGCAGCCTGGGCACCTTATCAGGGATCCCGCGGTTCCAGTAAGCAGCTAGGTTGACAGCTCCATCAACGTGACCTCGGCTAGCAGATTTCCAGTAATACTGGTAAGCTGTGTACTGGGGGGAAAAAACAGTCCGTGAGACCCTTTTCTTAAACTGATAGGACACACATCCGTCAGTCACTCATCTAATAGTCGCTAATCCAGCGAATGGAGTAGTAAGATGGGAACCAGAAGACCCTGCTTCGGTCATCCAACTTCACTTTAGACTTGGGCCGTCCTTTGGTCACACACACAGCAACGAGAAAGTCAAAAATAGAATTAATAATAATAATAATAATAATAACTTTATTTTTCTATACCGCCATAGTCAGGCGACTTCTAGGCGGTTTACAATGTAAGAAGGCTGGACATTCAGCGAATAACAAAGGTCTTAGTATAGTACAATGCTAATACAATACAATAAGTCCACATTACAGAAAATAATGGAGAGCAAAGTGAGAGAGAAACAGAAGAGGGGAGGGGCAGGCTGCAGCACCCCAGAGCACCTTGAACCCTCATGAAACACCAGCTGAACCAGCCAGGTTTTGACACTTTCCTAAATTTGATAAGAGAGGCTTCCTGAAGGATATGGAAGGCAAGAGAATTCCAGAGAGAGAGGAACCAAGGTACAAGAAAGCGGCATCGCTAGACACATCCAAGTGAAAGTAGGAAAGGGGTGGCAAGGCGAGTGCAGGGGTCTGCAGTGAACGAAGAAAAAGGGACCACAAGGTGTCAGGAGAGATGGGCAGGGGTTCTGGAGAATCTTGATTTTAATGCGTGCCAAGACTGGAAACCAGTACTGAGATACAAGGAGAGGAGAGAAGAGAGCACAGGGTAGGAATATGACTACCATAGATTGAATACATTGGAGGTATTTGAGGGAAGAAAGGGGGAGACAATCAGAGAGTGCATTGCTATAGTCAAAACGGAAGAGTACCAAAGATAGAAAAGACTTCACGGATCTAATGTGATGCAAAGAGTAGAAGTGTTGTAGAGGACTCTCCTTCCACAACACTTATACAAAATAATAGCTGGTTTTAAAAAAGGTTTGGCCAAGTTCCTGGAGGAAAAGTCCATAGTTTGCTATTGAGACAGACATGGATCGATAGCTTGGAACGTTGCTACTCTTTGAGATTCTACATGGAACCTTGTTATTGTCTGAGATTCTGTCTAGAATCTTGATAGTCTCAGATTCCGGAATGTTGCTACTCTTTGGGATTCTGCCAGGTACTTGGGTCGGCCATTGTTGGAAACTTGATGGACTTTGGGGCTGTCTCAGTAGGGCAACTTTTATGTTCTTTCTCTTTCTCTTTCTCGTACACAGGGTAGCTTCACATCAACCCCACAACTCACCCTGAGGAACAGATTCCAGATCTTACAGGAAGGAACGGCTGACGAGAATCAGGAAGAAGCCCATCACACGACTCCAGTTCCTGGGACATCTGATCGACATCCCCAAAGGAAGCGCAGAGTAATAGTCATAGGGGACTCCATGTTGAGGGGCACCGAGGGACCAATATGCAGACCAGATATGCAGTCGAGGGAGGTCTGCTGTCTGCCTGGAGCCAGAATACGAGATGTGACAGCCTGTCTAGATAGGCTTCTCAGGCCCAAGGACCACTTCCCAATGCTGCTCATCCACGTCGGAACGAATGATACTGCCAAGAACACTCTAGAGGGCATAGCTAGAGACTTCGGAGCTCTGGGGGAGAGGCTGAAGCAGACAGGAGCACAGGTAGTATTCTCTTCAATTCTTCCTGTTAGGGGCAAGGGAAGAGACAGGGACGAACGTATTCTGAAGACAAATGAGTGGCTACAACGATGGTGCTGGGAAATGAACTTCGGATTCCTGAATCACGGGGAGGCACTACAGGGACTCCAGGGATCAGACGGACTCCACCTGACCAACAGAGGTAAGAACGTCTTCGGACACCGAGTAGCCCGCCTGCTTCGAAGGGCTTTAAACTAGGTAAGTTGGGGGAGGGTACCCATTTATATACCGGAGCAGTAAGTAACAATCCTGATAAGGTGAACCAAAACTCCACTTCTAAGTCAGAGGTAAGTACCCTTGCTGCAAAAGATTCGCTAGGAGACACTCTAATTCAGATGGGTAACTCTCTAAAGGAGTTTAGACACAAAGAGTGGAGAGCTATGTATGTAAATGCACACAGCCTAGGGAATAAATTTCTAGAACTAGAAACAGAAATAGTAAATGCAGACCTAGATGTGGTAGCAATATCCGAAACATGGTTCACTGACTCTCATGGGTGGGATATAACTATACCAGGATATAACCTGCTTCGCCAAGATAGAGAGGGTAAGTTGGGAGGTGGGGTAGCACTTTACATCAAAGAGAACATCAAGACAACTAGGATCACAGATGTCAAGTACACTGGGGAATCCATCTGGGTAAACCTGGCCAGAGGCGGAGAAAAATGCCTATACCTCGGTGTGGTATACAGACCTCCAAGACAATCTGAGGACAAAGACACAGAATTAATTGAAGACATTGAGAATATCACCTTACGGGGGGACGTTGTCCTGTTAGGGGACTTCAACATGCCTGATGTAGACTGGAACACATTCTCAGCAACAACTTGTAGTAGCAAGAGGATATTAACATCCATGAAGGGAGTACAGCTCAAACAAATGGTACTAGAGCCCACTAGGGCCCAGGCCATCCTGGACCTGATACTTACGAACGGGGAAAGCGTCACGGAAGTCTCGGTGGGAGAAACGCTGGCAACCAGTGACCATAACATGGTATGGTTCAACCTTAGAAAGGGCTTCCCTAGATCACAAACAAAAACGAAGGTACTCAATTTCCGGGGCACTGACTTCGCAAGCATGGGCGATTTCGTCCATCAGACGCTACAGGCTCAAGAAACAACTTACGAAGTGGAAGCTATGTGGTCAACACTGAAAAGGACACTACACGAAGCAACTATCCGCTACATAAAATCGGTAAATAAACAACAAAGAAGGAAGAAACCCCGTTGGTTCACTGATGAGGTCTCACACCTAGTCAAGGACAAGAAAAAAGCATTTCTTTCATACAAACGCACCGGGGAGAAAGAAGCTAACATTGAATACAAAACAAGGTCTGCGGCGGTAAAAACAGCAGTCAGGGAGGCCAAACTTCGAGTGGAAGAAACTCTAGCAAAGAACATTAAGAAAGGGGACAAATCCTTCTTCAGGTATATTAGTGACAGGCAGAAGAACACAAACGGGATAGTACGTCTTAGAACAGCAGATGGGATTTATGTGGAAACAGATTCCGAAAAAGCCAAACTACTGAACGATTACTTCTGCTCAGTCTTTACCAGCGAGGCACCTGGACACGGGCCACAGCTGGAAGCAAAGCCAAGCAAGGAAGACCCATTTCAGAATTTTGGGTTCTCACCAGCTGATGTTTACAGCGAACTGTCAAGACTCAAGGTGAGCAAAGCCATGGGACCAGACAAATTGCACCCACGAGTACTCAGGGAGCTGTGCGATGTCCTGGCGGAACCATTAACCATGCTCTTCAATCTCTCCCTAAGTACAGGGAGAGTCCCCCTGGACTGGAAAACAGCTAACGTCGTTCCTCTGCACAAAAAGGGTTGCAGAGCGGAGGCTGCAAATTACAGACCAGTGAGTCTCACATCAATAGTGTGTAAACTCATGGAAACATTGCTTAAATGTAAATTAGACACGATTTTGGATGAGGGGAATCTAAGGGATCCTAGTCAACATGGATTCACTAGGGGTAGGTCATGCCAATCCAATCTTATCAGCTTCTTTGATTGGGTAACAGGAAAGCTGGACTCGGGAGAGTCTCTGGACATAGTGTACTTAGATTTCAGTAAAGCTTTCGACAGCGTCCCACACCGTAGACTATTAAACAAGATGAAATCTATGGGGTTAGGTGAGACACTAATTGCATGGGTCAAAGATTGGCTGAGTGGAAGACGTCAGAGGGTGGTGGTCAACGGCACCCTCTCTGAGACATCGGAGGTGACCAGCGGAGTGCCACAAGGCTCGGTCCTGGGTCCACTCCTTTTTAACATATTCATAAGAGACTTGACCCAAGGGCTTCAGGGTAAAGTAACTCTATTCGCTGATGACGCCAAACTATGTAATATAGTAAGTGAAAGCAATCTGCAGGATAGTATGACGCAGGATCTGCTTACGTTGGAAAACTGGTCCTCGACATGGCAGCTGGGCTTCAACGCTAAGAAATGTAAGGTTATGCATCTCGGTAGCAGAAATCCATGCAAACCTTACACCTTAAATGGAGAAACACTAGCTAGGACTTCAGAAGAAAGAGACTTGGGAGTAATCATCAGTGCAGACATGAAGGCCGCCAAACAAGTAGAGAAGGCCTCATCCAAAGCAAGGCAACTTATGGGATGTATCAATAGAAGCTTCGTTAGCCGCAAATCTGAAGTCATAATGCCACTGTACAGAACCATGGTGAGACCTCATCTGGAGTACTGTGTGCAATTCTGGAGGCCACATTACCGTAAAGACGTGCTTAGAGTTGAGTCGGTTCAGCGGATGGCCACTAGGATGATCTCGGGGCTCAAGGGTCTCTCGTACGAAGAAAGACTAAACAAATTGCAGCTCTACACTCTAGAGGAGCGCAGGGAGAGGGGGGACATGATTGAGACATTTAAATACATCACGGGACGTGTCGAGGTGGAAGAAGACATCTTCTTTCTCAGGGGACCCTCGGTCACAAGGGGGCATCCATTCAAACTCAGAGGAGGGAAATTCGATAGTGACATAAGGAAGTATTTCTTCACAGAAAGGGTTGTAGATCACTGGAACAAGCTTCCAGAGCAGGTGATCAAGGCCACCAGCGTTATTGACTTTAAGAATAAATGGGATGCCCTAGTAGGATCCTTACGAGGGTCGAGTTAAGGAACTAGGTCATTAGTACTCAGACTTAATGGGGTGGGTCAGTAGAGTGGGCAGACTTGATGGGCTATAGCCCTTTTCTGCCGTCATCTTTCTATGTTTCTATGTTTCTAATGTGATTCTGAGTGGGTAGACAGGTTACATACACATAAATAGTAGTAGTATGTTATTCAGAACATCATTTTTCCTGCCCTTCTAACTCCCATCTTCATGGTGACTGGTAGCCAGATATTTTTGCAAATATCTGCAATCAATCTCAAACAGTTAAAACCACAAGTTTTATGTCCAATAGAGGTTTGGCAACAGAAGGCCTCTCTCTGGCTTTGTTCTTTCCTCCCCCACCCCCCCATCCCTCCCAACTACAGAGGGACCCTGGCCTGGACCTCATTTTGTCCATCTAGTTCTGTTCTATTTCTGTCTAGACTTGGTTGGAGGTGGTTTACTTTGCAAAGTCAGCATAACAAACAAATGGCCTCTTTTTGAATTTGTTCATAATCAAAATTGAGTCTGCTCACAGGCATATGGCAAACTCCACAGTTTGCAATCTCCATCTACTCTTATCTAATCTGTTCTGGAAAGTCCCAAAAGTTGGGTATTGTAATCTCTATCTAGAGGAAGAGCAAAACACAGCATTAACAGAGGGTTTGAAAGAGAGAAAGGAATCCCATGTCATACCAAGACAGTAGGCAAAAGCTTGAAAAGCCATGTGGGACTTGTCAGTCAGAGGCAGGGAAAGAGTGACAGTGTGAGGGCATGAGTCACATTTGGAGATGTTGTCCCATAGCCAATTATCAGTGAAGGGGTAGAAATGTCAGTGGAAGAGAAGGTAGCAGGGAAGAGGATCTGGAAGTCATCAACAGAAAGATAGGGACTATATCCAAGGAACTGAAACAAAAGAGGAGTGAGCAAAATCTTAAAGAGGGTTGAAGTGATTAGGAGCCCCATGAACAAGACGTAGAGAGAGAAGACCCACTAGGAAGCTGAGAACAGTGGCGCAGTCTGAGGACATGAAGATGACAGAAGAGTGATCAACCAAGTGAAGGCTGAAGAAAGTCTAAGGAAACAAGATCAGAGTTAACGTTGGTCAACTGCTGTTAAGACGTCTACTGCTTTGGCGTGTAATTCCTTCTACTTCTGACTCAGTGTCCCATTCTGCTTAGGTTATTCCAGTCTTACTCCCACTTCAGTTCATACTTGGAGGATTATTCCTAGCTTATATGTCAATTATTTTTTTTTCTGTCATTCTATCTTTTCCCAAAGGTCAACCATTGACTTTACAACCCACCATGTCCTGACCATGCAAGATCTCAGAGTACTAAACAATTTGAATACCTGTAGGTGCACATGCAGCCACTTCCAAGGTGCACATCCCTGCTCCAGTATTATGTGAAGGAAAAATCCCCTAGGATAGAAAGTACTGAGGTGCAAGGAAAAGCTGACAAGCCCAAGGTCACACATAGGGACTTGATGATGGAGCAAAGAGAGAGCATGGGGTGCCCAAGGTCACACAGAGGGAGTAAGGAGCAGACCCAGGAATAGAACTGAGGTGCAAAAAGAAAGTGATGTACCCAGGATCAGCCGCAGAAGATCATTTAATTAGCAAAGATTAGAACTGAGTCACATGGAGAGAAAGAGATTTGTTGAAGGTCACACAGACTTATGGAAGAGCTTTGATCTGAATTTGTTTTCTAGACGTTTTCCTGACTTCTTGTTCCAGCCTTTGCCTCCTCCAAGAAATGACTGACAAAGAAGCAAAGAGTACAGTTTGGGAGAAGAGGTGAGGGCAGCCATTGACGTTCAACTCACATCATCCTGCCCTTTCCCTGGGAACAAGCCTGTGGCGTACAAATGGCCCAGATTAAAGGGGGCCTCTAAGTTTCCCAGTGCATCAGCTTTCTCCCAGTACAACACCGCCTGCTGATAATCCTTCTCAAATGTCTGGTAGTACCAGCCTAAACCATTAATCGCAGGAACAAAGTTCTGTCGAGTGGAAGAAACAAGGAGATGGTTAGAACTGGACAGATAGAGGATGGGTTAATTTCCATTCTGAGATAGTCAAAAAAGCTGTCAATAAATGGGACTCTCGTGACATCAGTTTGGGTTATTACTGGCGTGTACAGCTTGGGGTCTTTTCAAATTCCATTACTGGGGCAATTCTATAAATTGGTGACTAGAGATAAGCGTCACTTATGCAGTCAAAAGTGCCATAAATTGACACCTACAGTACTATGATACCTAAGTACAAGGGGAGTGGCATACGTGTGGGTGGATCATGGGCATCTCCCACATAGGCCCAGCACCTGAAAAAACAGAGCCGGTCGCACGTCACTCAAACTACGGCACCGTTTTGAGAAACGCAGTCTACATTGAAGATAGGTGCCGGAAATATAGGTCAGGGTTGTACAGGTCTACATTTTTGGCACCTATCTTCGACACAGAATCCTGCTTAGTGGCGCCGAATGTCAACCCCGCCCATAACCATTCCTCTTTTGGCATGCGGCACCAGTAAGCATCTGCATAGACGCGATTCAGGTGCCTTTTTTGTAGGTGCTTTTTTCTTAATTAGTTTCTAATTGTTTTTCAACGGCGCGGTCAATTACCGCACCGTTAATGGCCAATTAAAATACTTGACTTAGACGCTGTTCGGGCACCTTCCAGCATTTTCTTTTCTTTCTTTCTTTTTATTTATAAATTTATTGGTTTGTTACAACATATAACAACTTCAGGTAATATAAACAGATGTCAAGAAAATAAATTACATTAAGAAAAAACAATTTTATCAAGTCCACTTTATTTGAGGGCTGGTTATCCTGTAGAAGTCTAAAAAGACAAAGAAAAAAATAAAACCAAGAAGTATACTAACACACTCTAGAGTCAGGCATTTTCCTATCTCAACCTTTGCATTAGTTACAGGTAATATATCCAATTTAGGTTTATCTGGAAGAAAAGTTTCTAAAGAAGCTGGATCAAGAAAAATATATCTAGTATTCTGATATGTCACTAAGCACTTGCATGGGAACTTTTTTTTTTTTTTTTTTAAATCATTTTTATTAACAAGTCAACAAGAGAAACAGACATGGTGCATAATACAGGCAAGCACACAATATCAAACTAAGGAAGAGTACGTCGATCATCACCACGAAACTTAATACAGCAAGAGGATACAAGACCATTCAAGAACAAAAATAGCCCGTCTCCCCCAGCGACTCCATATTTTGCAAGTGGAAAAAACAGGGCCTGCCTACCCCCTACAGTAACATGCAGAAAGATACACCATGCCACTCAAGCCAAACACTCAAACAAGCACACTCCAATCACCCACCACAATCACACAGCCCCCTCCCTACCCCCCCCAACTCGGGAGACCAGAGGCAACCGCAGGAACACCGTCCACAAGGCCAAGTAGGCCCTGATCTCAGGGTTAGTTGAGTGTTTATGATAGCAAAGTTCAAAGCGGGCCAGTTCGATCATCTGATTGATCTAACAGTCCAAAGGAATAGACCCCTCCTGAGTCCAATATTGTAAAATAATAATAATAACTAATAATAATAGCTTTATTTTTCTATACCGCCACAATCTTGCGACTTCTAGGCGGTTCACAAAGAAGAAGAGCTGTACAATCAGCGAATTACAGTAGATGAATACAAGGTGGTTGAAAGGAAAATTATACATAGGTTGAATTATAAGAAATTAACTATTTTACATCTTACAATTGAAAATAGTCGGACACCAGCGAATATCAGGATACAATTATGAAGAGGGAATTTTAGCAGACAGGGAATGTGGATACCTAGTGTGAGGAAGAAATTCAGGATAAGGTGTGGAAGTTATGTTCGCGGGAGAATGTCTGGCTAGGACAAGTATTTCTTAAACAAAGTGGTCTTTAGTTCTTTCCGGAAGATGCTGTAGGTCAACCTAGCGGTATCGATGAGATAGCCTAGCCATGATTGTTCATTTTACCGTCAACAACGTCAAATAAATGAAGCGCCGCTGGGGCACAGTGAGACCCTGTTCCTTCAGGAGATCCTGATCGCCAAGAAGTCATGTTTTGTAGTCCCACTCTAAGTCACGCTGTAAGACTAATTGAAGATTTGCAAAGGAGGAGTTCCAAATGGACAGTTCAGGGCATTTCAGAAATGAATGTAAAAGAGTTTTGCATGGGAACTTAAGGAAAAATGAAGCTCCCACACCCAAGACTCTGGCCTTGAGTTGCCGGAACTGTTTTCTCCTGTATTGCGTCTGTGTAGAGACGTCTGGAAAGATATTTATCTCCGGCATTTTCTAAATGGCCCCTTTTTGAGAATCCGGGTCATGGTTTATAGAATTATAGAAATTGCACATGTCAATTGTCGCACATAGGAATGCCAACTGATGCCCACCTAAGAGGGTCATACCAGAGCCAAACTACAATTGTTCTTTTTGAAAATTAGTCAAGTCTTCTCTGTTTGACAAATTCATTACTTAGTTGGGTATTTTTAAGATTGTAATCACGTTTTTAACTTTTTGTATGATTTTATTTTTATGGTATGAATGTATTTCGCTGACTGTCCAGTTTCTTATGGTGTAAACGGCCTCAAACTTTTGGTAATGGCGGTATAAAAGAATAAATTTATTATTATTTTTATGACAATGGCATTTTGGCACCAAGATGCTGTTATTCAGTTAGGACTGTGTGTCTAGACCGAGGTGCCAATTCATAGAATTGCCTGCTCTATGTTTTTGGAGATGCGACAACCTCCCCTCCCCCTCCGATTCTCTATATGGTGCTCAAAATTGCATTTGGGTGTGTGCCCAATTTAATTGATCAATGAGCGACTTAGTACCAGTAATTGGGATCTTATAATCAAATATTGGCAATGATTTGGATTTAAGTGAGCATCTTGCAAGTTATCAAAATACCGCTGTTCGTTTGACATTCAGTCTGAAAAAAATTTGATCAAACATTGCACTGGCTGCCAATTGAGGCGAGATTATTATTCAGGTTTGGTCGTCTATGTTTTAAGTCTTTCCATGGTTATTTTCTTGACCACTTTGAATTTGTTAATAGAAAACGCCCTAAACGGGGTTCACGGATTTCCTGACTTTCCATCGATTCTTTGGCAGAATTCTATCCTAACGTCTTGGTAATTTTATATTAAGTTCCAACACCTATCTGGCATTTAGAAAACTGTTAACAGCATACTTGTTTGGTAAATTTTCAAACTAATGGATTGTAATTCACTGTGAATGTCCAGGATCTTTACTGAGAGGTCGCTGCAGTATAGAAGCATATTGTTAGGCTATGTTATAAAAATCTTTAGCGGGCAACTGAAAGGGGGACATGACCCTGGGTGGGTCAGGGCAGTCACTAGAGATGCACATTGGCATTTTAAAATTTGGCGACCCGCACCTAATTTACGCACAAACATTTACACCAGGTTTCAGCTGGTGTAAACACTGGTACCCAAAGTTAGGCACAGATCCCAGCGCCATGCGCTATTCTATAAGCAATGCTCAACTTGGAGTGCCACTCAGTGACGTAGTAGGGGGTGCGGGGCTGGTGGACGACCACGGGCACTTCTCTTCCTCTCCACCCTCCTGCTCTTTCCTACCCCTCCCCTGCCGCGTATGCCTGCTAACTCTTCACTGGCGCAAGAAGCAGCTCCAACTTGTGATCGCACTGACCGTGCTCTCCCTATGATGTCATTTCCTGGTCCCACAACCAGGAAGTGACATCAGAGGGAGAGCCGAGGCCGGAGCAGGCAGCACGTTGGAGATGCTGCTCATGCCGGGGAAGTTAAGGGGCTTACCTATGCAGTTGGGGGGGGAAGCAGGGGGATGGAGAAGAGGGTGGGGGTGTCACCACCCTAGGCACCTCCCACCCTTGCTATGCCACTGGTGCAATTTATAGAAAAGTGCTTAGCATGCATTTTTTTTAGAGTCCAATTTGGGCATCATTTATTGGGTCTTGTTTAAAATATGGTCCCACCGTGGAGCGATTCAGAGATACTAGGACATTCTCTGCTCCTTTCCCCCAATTCCTAACATCCTGTTTCTTTTTTTTGACCGCTTCCATGCCCTCTACTGAGGATTTCAATGTGGTGTCCTCCGTGGTGCACAGATCCTCTTCGTGGCTAAAGATTCCTGATATGGAACCTAGCACCATCTAGCTATTATTGGGGTTATTGTTCCCAATGTGCTTTGCTCTGCACTGGTCCACGTTCAATTTCATCCATCTTTTCGATATCCAGTTCTCCAGTTTGACAAAGTCCTTTTGCAATTTATTATAAACTGCTCTTGATTTAAGTACAGGCAGTCCCCGGGTTAAGAACGAGTTACGTTTTTAGAGCTGCTCTTAAGTCAGATTTGTATGTAACTCAGAACTTGTAGATTTTAAGATTCTTGCTGCTTCCAGCTAACCAAAGGGTCAATTGTCCCTACCAGCGTTCCCTCTAAGGCAGTGTTCTTCAACCGCCGGTCCATGGACCGGTGCTGGTCTGCAGAAATTTCCTGCCGGTCCGTGCAAGGCCAGTGAGGTCAAGGCTTCCTCCCCTCCGCTCTCAATACTTGCCTGTTGCGTCAGCGCGGCGAATCACTTCAGCAGCCTTGGGGCTTTTGATGAGTCACGGGCCGCCTCTGATGATGCAACTTCCTCTTTCCTCAGAGGCGGGCAGGACCCATCAAAAGCCCCAAGGCTGCTGAAGTGAATCGCTGCGTTGATGCCACGGCAGGCAAGTACTGAGAGCTGCTCATCCCCTCCCCCTCCGATTCTCTATATGGTGCATTTTCTCTACATTTGTGTCTATAAAAACACACCTGCACTGGCTCTATTATGCATAGATCTGTATTTTCCTATATTTTTTCATGGTGGTTGTGATCGGGGGTATTTTCTGAGGAGCTGGCCTGAATCTGTGCCCGATGTTCTCCCATCCCTTAACCCTTTCAGGACCAAGGGACATATTTGTCCCATAACTTTAAAATCCTATAAATTTTGATTGGGATAGTCTACAGTTCTAAATTTGATATGTACGGATTCCATATGATACTGCCTGTATGTAAACAAACTGGTTCCGACATTCATTCATTAGCGTCGTTGCCAGATTGACGAGAAGATTCACTTGCCACACTGTCCATAAGCCAGAAGTGTGATTTTTTTAAATAAAAATAATGATATTTCACAAAAAAAATCAATTTTTTGGCATCTGCAAGCCCTTTTTACCATAAAAATGTCGTCAAAACCACAAAAATTGGCCTACGATCCTTATGGTCCTGAAAGGGTTAAGTTCTCTCAACTTGTACTTCACTAATCTTTTGTAAACCGCATAGAACTTAATGGTACTGTGGTATATAAATTCTTATTATTATTATTATGTGTTCCCTACTCTGTAGGTGAAAGGTTAGCCTACCTTATTATACAGCATTGGTTGCCATCCCTTCCCCCCCCCCCCCAATTAAAGCAGCTATAGAAAAGAAAATGCTTCCAGTTTCCTCTCCTTGTCATGTCTGCTTTATTGGGATTATCTGAATGATACAGACCTCTCATCAGAGCCCCATTTCCTTTCCTGCCCCTTCTGGGACCCTTCATGCTGTATTCAGGATGAAGTCGGGTGCCCCGTCGCAGATATCCAAGGAGAAGATGTACAAGAAACAGAAACTCAACATTCTTTTATTTCTCAAAGAACTTTCTGTGCAGATGGGGGGGGAAGAGGTGGTGGGCATTAGTTAAAGGTTTAGGTACATTGTTTTTTAATTTTTGGTAACAGTTTAGGGCACAGTGTGTCAAATTTACTTTTCAGAATAGTCTATTATTGAGAAAGACATGGGGGAAGCCACTGCTTGCCCTGGATCGGTAGCATGGAATGTTGCTACTCTTTGGAATTCTAGAATCTTGTTACTCTCTGGGATTCCGGAATCTTGCTATTCTTTGAGATTCTGTATGGAATGTTGCTACTCTTTGGGATTCCCGCAACACGGCTCCCTGGATTAAACGCGGCAATCCCACCAAATTCCGGGAGACATTCCAAGAAGCTAGATCCAGATGGAGTTCCGAGGCCCAGCCGTCCCGAACCCATGGCAGATGGAATTTAACGTGGACAAATACAAAGCGATTCGCATTGGGAAGAAGAACCCTAATTATAACGACACAATGTTAGGTTCCACATTAGGAGTTACCACAGGGGAAAATGATTGAGTTGTGGTTGTCGGCAAATACATTGCGATCTTCAGGAATTCTTAGGAAAGAAGTCGACAATAGAATAGAAAATGTAATAACGGCAATATAGCACGCCATGATGCAACTGTATCCTCCGTATTGGTGTCACTTCTTAATAAAAGCAAGAAGGACCTTGAAAATGTATCAAGAGAGGGGCCTCCGAAATGATAAGGGAGATGCAATGACTGACTAAAGAAGTTGGGGTTCCAAAACACATCAATCAAGTTAATCCATAATGCAAAAAAATTCGACCATGTCACTCCTTTACTTATTAAATCACACTGGCTTCCCATAACTCATAGAATAACCTTTAAAATTCTGTTTTTGGTGTACAAAACATTATGCTTCAATGAACCCCAATTTATAGCAAAAATGATCATCCCTCACAGACCTTCTCGATCCTTAAGATCCTCTTCTTCACAACTGCTTTCAATCCCTTCGCTTAGAATAATAGGCACACGACGCAATGATATGTTCTCTGTTAAAGCCCCTGCATTGTGGAACTCTCTTCCAAATTTTATTAAAATTGAAAAAGACCTTGCCTCTTTTAAGAAAATTTTAAAGACTTATTTATTTCAAGATGCTTTCGATGCATAAAAATTAATATTTCAGGTTTCCATATTCTTCTTCTTTTTAAAACCCGTTACTACCCAATGTTTTTTCCCATTGATGTTAAATTCTTAACTTAAAATTGTAACTTTCCACCTTCTATCCCACCCCTCATGTTTGTCCAATGTTATGTATAATTTGTTGAAAAAAATTTTTTGTTACTTTAATTGTATAACCACACTCTGATGGTTTTTATATTGTTAATCGCTTAGATATTGTTATAAGCGATCCATCAAATGAATATTAAACTTGAAACTTGAAACTCAGCTCATAGAAGAATCTCTGAGAGGAGACATGAAATCATGAGTGGAGTAGAACAGTTATTTATCCTTTCCTATAAAATTAGAACCAGGAGACACTCCATGAAACCAATGGGTAGCAGGTGTGAAACAAACTGGATTTTTTTGCTACAGAATGTGGTCAAGGCAGTTAGCATAGCTGGGTTTAGAAAGGGTTTAGGCAAGCTCCTTGAGGAAAAGTCCATAACCCATTATTAGTCATGGACGTGGATAAGCCACTGCTCATTTCTAGCTAGATTAAGTTCAAGCTTGGGTGTTTTTGCTATAAAACCCTGTTTGGCCTAACCCCAAATTATCTCAAGACGTTCACATGCCATTTTTTGGTTTTCCATCAGTAAAAGGATGTAAATTCAAAAACTTCCACCAACGTCTCTTATCCTATCAGGCAGCGTCCTGGAACGAAGGCTTACATCTCTTAATCATGACTTCCAGTACCTATTTAGATTTCAGAAGGCATCCGAACATACTCGTTCACCAAATACATAGTAAACTTAAGTCATTCTATTCAATTGTAACAACTTTCTCTTTTGTAAACCGCGTAGAGCTTTACGGTCCTGCGGTGTATAAGTAGAATGTTATGTTATGTTACTCCTTGGAATCCTGATCCGCCTGGACCTTTGATTGGCCCCAGTTTGGCACAACTCATGTTCTTTTTTTCCAGATCATTAATAAACAAATTAAGCAATACTGTTCCCAGCAGAGATTTTCAAGGTACTCCACCATGTACCGTTCCTCTTATCACAGAGACCTCAATGTTGTCCGATAATTGAGTCTAGATTAGGCTATCAGTAAACTTGGCTCCCTTCTCACCTGGTCTGCAGCCTTCTTAAGGAACTCCAGCCCTTTGGGGATGTCTTGCTGCACTCCTTGGCCCTTTAAGAGAAAACACAGATGATGCTTCAGGATTTCACGGAAACATGGGTCATGTACAGAGGATCTCTAAAGGATAGGGAGGGATTGTGAGACTTAGTACTTGGTAGGATGGGAAGACAATATACCTTATGGTCTTGACCTGTCATTGTGTTCTATGTTTTTGTGCTTCTCAAAATCACAGCAAACTCTGATGGTAGGAGAAAGTAGATGGGGGGAGGATGGGCTTGGACAGAGTATTTGATGCTCTGTTGCTGCGGGTAATTATTCAGCCCTTGATGATCGGGGGGGGGGGGGACACAAAAAAACAACCACCGCAGCCTTTTTATACCCTGATGTAATGTGACCTCCAAAACTTATCAGGTGCCAGCAATATATATATTTTTTTTAATGCTACAGTTCATATTCAAGTACTCGAGCATTTTTCCCTATCTGTCTTGGTGGGCTCACAGTCTAATATACTTGGGGGAATTAAGTGACTTGCCCAGGGTCACAAGGAGCAGTGGGGGGTTTGAACCCAAAGCCTCAGGGTGCTGAGGCCGTAGCTCTAACCACTGCGCCACACTCTCCTCCAATACAGTATCAGAAGTGAGCTAGGTATAGAGCAATGAAGCCATTGTGACATCACTGATGAGGCTGGTTCATATTGGTGGAATGAGGCATTATGACATCACAATCTCAGCTCTGGAATGTTGCTACTCTGGGTTTCTTGCAGGCATTATGACATCAGGGAAAGGGATTGGGACTTGGATACTGCCTTTCAAAGCAGTTTCCATCCAGGTACTTCAAGCATTTTCCTTATCTGGCCTGGTGGGCAGTGGAGGAGGATTAAGTGATTTGACCAGGGTCACAGGAGCAGTACAGGATTTGAACCCACAACCTCAGGGTGCTGAGACTGTAGCTCTAACCACTGCGCCACACTCTCCTCCAATACAGTATCAGAAGTGAGCCAGGTATAGAGCAATGACGCCATTGTGACATCACTGATGAGGCTGGTTCGTATTGGTGGAATGAGGCATTATGACATCACAATCTCAGCTCTGGAATGTTGCCACTCTGGGTTTCTTGCAGGCATTATGACATCAGGGAAAGGGATTGGGACTTGGATACTGCCTTTCAAAGCAGTTTCCATCCAGGTACTTCAAGCATTTTCCTTATCTGGCCTGGTGGGCACTGGAGGATTAAGTGACTTGCTCAGGGTCACAGGAGCAGTACAGGATTTGAACCCACAACCTCAGGGTGCTGAAGCTGTAACTCTAACCACTAAGCCACTAGACCAGTTATAGCTAGGTTAATGCTTTCCTGTCCTACCTCTATCTGGTTATCAAACTAAACATTGCCCAGACTCTGCCTGCTCTATCCAGGAAAAGGCTCTTTGAATAGCCAGGTTTACCCCACTTGAAACTCCTGTCCACATAACTCCATTTCAATACTGCCCGATGAAAGATGAAATCTGTTTACCACTGGCTCCCTCTGGGATCTGGACTTGTCACTCTAACTCCCTGTGTCTCAGTTCTAATCCCAGCTCCGTCACGACATGCATGGCAGTGGGGTGAGTCACTTGACCACTCTGTACCACGTTATGTGAAACTGTTCACATTCTTCCCACCTGCGTCATTTTCACCAACTGATCACAACACACAGTGTCACATAAGAGCGTAGGGAGAGGGGAGACATGATTGAGACATTTAAGTACATCACGGGACGGGTCGAGGTGGAAGAGGATATCTTTCTTCTCAGGGGACCCTCGACCACAAGAGGACATCCGCTCAAACTCAGGGGAGGGAAGTTTCGTGGAGACGCAAGGAAGTACTTCTTCACGGAGAGAGTGATCGAGCATTGGAACAAGCTTCCAGTGCAGGTGGTCGAGGCACGCAGCATCCCAGACTTCAAGAACAAATGGGATACCCATGTGGGATCCCTACGGGGTCATGCCAAGGGATAGGGTCACTAGGACTTGAATGAGCGGGTCAGTAGAGTGACAGTATAATTACAATTATACTTAAGGGGTCAGAAGACTTAAGAGGGTGGGTAAATAGTGTGGGCAGACTTGATGGGCTATAGCCCTTATCTGCCGTCATCTTTCTATGTTTCTAATCTTTCATTGTTTGCTCTTTTTTTTCTCAACACATATCAGTCCTGAAAAATACTGTCTAAAAACATTGGCCGCATTGCTGCTGTTTCTCTGAAGACATCTGATGGAGCCTTTGATTCCAAAACATGGCATCCTACAGCCACCTAACTTACCGTAATTGTTATAATTGGTGCTACACGATGCAGTAATTGACTGCATCATTTAAAACCAATTAAAAAGTAATATTTTTTAAAAAGGCACTGCTAAGTGGCCTCCAGGTCTCGGGTGGCTAGCAGCGCATACTGATGCCAAAGACCGGTTAGGGGGAGGCACTGGACTTCAGCGTCACTATACACCACTGTCTGCAGTTCTGACCTACATTTCTGGAGCTTAGGGTCCTGTCAGCAATTGACACACATCAGATGCCACTTACGGTTTATGGTTTCTTTGTTTGTCAAATGATCTAACCAAACCGTATCGACCCTTCCCAGCTCCTGACGCAGACTATAGCTATCAACCTTGTAATCTCCCTGGGAATGCCCAGGCTAATTTCTGGTTGTAAACCGCCTAGAACTGAAAGGGATTGGCGGGAGAGAAGACATCAGTGGAATGGAATGGATTTAATATACCGCCCTTCCTTATACAATAACAGAGTGGTTTAGGAAACATAAAATAACCTATTTCTCAAAATGAAAGAAAAATGAAAAATTGAAATAAAATTAAGATTCAATTTTTTATAAAATATATATATTTATAAAATTACAGAATCAGCCTCATTGTGTGCAATGCATTCATTGTCCATCGATAGCATATTATCCCAGGGCAAAAGCAGTGCCGGGGAGACCCCAGGAAATGTAAAGCGAGCTTCCCACCCCAAACAAGAGCTCGTCCCTATTGCTCACCCGCAGAAGGACGATGCTGTAGTCATACATCAGGACAGGGTCTTTTAGCTGACTTGCTCCTTTCTCGTAAAGCTTCACTGCAGCCTTGAGGTTAGAGTTGATGCCCTGCTGTCCCCAGTACAGCATCCTGCTGACGGCTTGCTGGAACAAGAAAAGAAATGAGCTTTGCACATCTGGGACCTGCACAAACCTGACATGTCCCTCACCTGAATAATTCTTGCATGTCTGGGCTCTATGCAAACCTTGCATATGTGGAGTCTGCATGCACCCTGCATGCACGAAACATACATAAACCCTGCATGTCTGGAACCTGTGCATTCACTGCATACGGATCAGTTCAAAATCTGCATTTAGTCAACTGACTCCTTTCCAAGTCTTGGGTTAATCGCAGGAGTCCCTGAAGAGCCTTTGTATAGGAGAGATTTGGAAGGTATGTATCGGACATGTCGGATGAGCTCTATTTTAGAGAATGACATGGGGACAAATTTTTCCACATCCCCACGGGAACTCATTTTCCTATCCTGTCCCCATGAGTTCTCTTCCTGTCCCTGCCCCATTCCTGCAATCTCTGTCCTCATCTGTACAAGCCTCAAACAGTTTAAAAACATAAGTGTTCAAGGCTTGGGCAGTTAAAGCAGAGCTTACAGGAATGAGACAGGGACAGGGACAAAATTCATAGGGACAGGATGGGGGAAATTGAGTTCCTGCAGGGAGAGGGAAAAATTTGTCCCCGTGTCATTCTCTACACTGCACCACTCTAGAAATCAGAATGTAGCAAAAAATGAGCCAAGTACGGGACAATGAAGCCATTGTGACATCACTGATGAGGTTGGCTCTTAGGCATTGGTGGAATGAGATATTATGACATCACAAACTCA